>NW_024340696.1:18455807-19075760 GCF_902729225.1 Pteropus medius | reverse complement strand
TTAAAAATAAGGACCTGGCTCCCTCCTCCCTAAAAAAAGAAAACAGAGAAAGGAAAGATATATATTTTGTACTCAACCACATCAGACATTCATATATCATAAATCTAGTTATATGTGTGTGTTTAATTTAATGGTTCGGAAACATCAGTCTCATTAGCTAAGGTGATTTTTGTCAGCAGCTGTAATACCAGGATTTGAGCATAGTAACCTTCCCAGATTCAGTTAGTAGCCTCTAAAATCAGGATTGCCTAGCTCTTCGTGCAGTAGCATTTTCTGTTGACCTGTGGAGTGTCACCAAGAAATACCACATGAAAATAAGAAAACAAACGTTATGTTGTTTTTTAATGTCATTTCTTGATTCATGTTAGTGTTAGTTTTCAATAAGCATTATTAAAGTAATTTTATTAATTTTTGCATACATGGTCATTTTGGGCACTATTAGTTAAAAATTACAGATATTGTTTTACCTGCTGGCATGTTAGATACATAGCAAGAAAAAAGTATTTTGCACAAATTAAAACCTGATATTTTAGTATTAGGCATGTGACAAGGATACATATACATAGATCTGTCAAGACTTTCTACTTTTTCATATTTTAAAAAAATATTGAACTTACTTTAAACACTATTCTGAGAATATAGATCAAAAGTGGAGTCTTAGACCAAGTAAGTATATGGTATAGAGAACGTCAAGCTGACCATTTTTAGGGCATTCAATCTGGGGAGGGGCATAGTGTATTATGGACTTACTGTTAGTTAAAGAAACTTGGTTGATGAATTGAGCTTTGATTGGAAAAAGGTTTATATCAGTTCAGGAACAGAGCAATGTTCCTTAGCAGTAAATGCAGAGTTATAGCATTACCACATTATTAGAATCATAATGAAAGACCTATACGTCACATTTCTCTAAGGAGAACTATACCTAGAAAAATAGTTAGAAGCCTCTTTCTAACTATATGAATTTGAAAATAGGAAAGCCTACATACAGTCTTAGCAATATACTCTGTGGAGAAGTTTATTAAAGAAAGTTTGTATGTATGAATAAAAGCGTAAAGTATGTTATGAATAGCATAAAAATTTACAGTTTAAAAAGGGCTTTTTGTATGGTATTTACCTTATTTAAACCTCATCACAATTTTATGAAGTAGGTGATAACATTCCCACATTTGCTTTACTGATTTATAAGGAAACAAACAAATTTTAAAAACCCTGAGGCTATGAATGATTACACAGCAAGTAAGTAGAATTAGGTATTTTTTTTGTTTTCTTGGGGGACAGCAAGTGCTCTTTCTAGACATCAGAGCTGCCTTTTTAAGTGAGATTTGATTATTGTTTTTGCTTGGTTTGTGGGGTTTTTATTTGTTTATGTTTTTGATATTTTTGTTATTCGAAAGTGAGAGGCCATTAGGTGTCCCAGTGGTTTGACATGTATAGTTTTGAAGATAACAAATGTTGGTGTTATGTGCTAGGCAGTTGTCCTCTCTGATGGTAGTATTTAGAGCTGGTGAGTAGTGAAAGGCATTGTACCTCAATAAAGTGTGTCTATTACTGTTTTGTGAGACTGTTTATATTTACCTTGCAGCAACTGATTTGTTATTTATAACTTATTAGAATTGGTCAAAATGTGATAAATCATCTTTTCACAGATTTAGCGAATAACACTTTCTTAATGATGCTATAAACTGCCCCCAAACAGTCTTTATATGACGGCTGCATGTGTTGTCTAAACCCCCAAAATATTTTTAAAAAAGATCCAACATGTGCTTGCTTTGTTCTGTAAGCTATAAATATATGGATATAATTTGTTCCTTTAGGCAGAGACCAATCTTTTAAAACTGCTATCCAGAAAGAGACCTTTTTGAAGAAAGATATCCAATAAATCTTCTAATCCTTTAAGTTTTTCTATAACAAGTCACTACCTTTTTGAACTATTCTTTTAAACATTTTGTTTTGAAATAAAATGAGTAATTGGCAGTTAGCGTTCTTGCCAAATAAAACGTGTGCCTTTGTTTATTTCTAATAAGTAGACAACGATCTGATAAAGGAAGTAAAAGCTGTCAGCTCCTCATTAACTTGAGTTGCAGGCTTCTTATCCTGCAAGGCACTCCTTGACATTTAAAGCCTCCAGGTTAAACCCTGGTTTTACTTTTTTCCTGAACATTTTGTTTCATCAGTATAAAATTTTCTGGTGCTTTATCTAGCAATCCTCAGTTAATTTTTTGTTATTTAAAAATAAGTACATATTTTCTGTGGAAATAATTGAGAATATTGATATTCTGAAAAGAAGTAAATAACCCTTAGTGCTACCCCCAAGAGGTAACCAGTAGGAAATCCTGAATGTGACACCTGACCCACATACTTGACAGCTGACAGTATTATTATTTTTAAAAATCTTTGTCACTTTGATAGACAAAACTTCTTAAAGTTTACGCTTATGTGACTCTATTGAAAATGGATGTTTCTCATGTTTGTTGGTCATTATTATTTCTTCTGTGAATTGCTTTTTCATCATTTAAAAAAATTAATTTTGAACACTCTAACTGTATAAATTATGTTAACTCTTTGTTATTTATAAAAAAGTTCCTCATATTTTTAACCTGCTGTTTGTTTCCAGAGTTTATATGAGTTGAGTTGAACTATAATGTTATATGTTACTACCAGTAAAATAAAATATGGCCTTTCTTTTGTTGAAAATATTCCTTTAACTTCAAGATGATTCTTAATTTGACAAGTATCATAACAGATCATTTTTGGACACTTTCTGAAAACTAAAATTAATTCAATTTTCAGGAAGAACTGTAGTATATAAGTCAAGAATTTGAGTAGGGAGAATAGTATTTAAAATCGTGTAAGTTTTAACATTTGTGTTTTTATATAGTGTAAACTTAGATGACAACGAAACCTTTTGTCTAAATAACTTAATGGTTCTCATATTTATTTATTTATTATAGTTCCAAAGATTTTCTAAGATAATACGTAGCTGAAAAACTCAGGATTGTTCATCAAAATATGTCGACCTTTCCAAATTATTTCCCCTAAACATACTACCTTTATGAAATTTTTTGATTGATAATATCATTGTTTAATAATCTTTCCTAGCCTCCACAAATATGATTTTGAAGGAATATTACACTTTTGAAATTTATTGTTTTCTTAAGTTAGAGTATTTTGATACTACAGAACATAGTATATAAACCCTAGGGGAAAGATTGCCAGTGATGTTTTAAGCCTAGTGAGGTTAAGCAGATATAATAAAAACTCGTATTCATAAGTGTGTATTTTGTAGTTAATGATTCCATTATAACTGTCATCATGTTTTAAAATTTTAGGATAACTTAAGTTGAATATGGACTTTATCCATAGATAAATAATTTTTAGAAATATAAAGATAATGAATCTCATTGAATTGGTTTAAGGAACAGCGATTCTTTTAGCTCATTGATTGTTCCTTTCCTTGGTTTGTGAGAATGCTGAGAAGTTCCTCTAACCATGAGTTTTACAGGTAGGAAGAAGAAAAAAGAAAGAAGTAAAGTTTAAATTATTTAGGCAGAAGCAAACTTTCCTTAGGGAGAGTACCTAAAATCATGTCTAAGGCTATATTCAAAAAAGAAAAAATTAAAAGAGAAATTAGCCATTGAGTTAATTTAAATTGCAGTAGTGATGAGTGGAGCAGAATAGGAAGGTTCACATTCACAAATCTAGGCTTTTGACATTACCTCCACATGCAGTTAGTTATACACACAGCCAAAGAGATGCACTGACAGCCTTGGAAAGAAGATGGTATTCATTGTAAAGCTGGAAATGTCGGTGCTGTTGCTAGACTGTCTCATCAGTTGTACACAGTAGATTTATTTTTTAATATCCCTGTCATAACTTTGTGGAGAACGCAGTTACATTGCCTTATATTTGTGTTAAGTATTAATTTGTTAAATGTAAACCTTTAACTTACACCAGATTTTCCTGTTTTCAGTTTAAAAAATTTTTTTAAGTAGAATGAGAGTCCAGCCAAATGAAACTACTTTGGCTTTCTTTAACCTCTGGGAGACCCTGAACTTTCCAGTTCACTCCGTGTGTTGTTTAAAAATGTATGACCCTGTTGTTATGTGTCTCTTTCGAAGAACAGTGTGTCCTGGATGGTTGTAGGTCTCCTCCTCTCTTAGACTTCCAACTCATCTAGGGCAGAAGGGGTCTTGTTTAGCTGTGTATCCTCAGAATGTAGTATGTAATGTGGTGCTGAGCACGTAGTAGGTGCTTAGATGTTTCTATGACCAGATTTAAACACATTTTTTTTTTCATTTCTTACTTATTTGAAGCGTTCTCTAGAAGAATGCTCAAAGAATAAAATCCAGAAAGTTTGGGGACCAATTTAGTACAAAACTGTTGATTTTGGAAAGAAATCTTTTTGGGAAATTTCTTGCCCTGTGTTAGAGAATCAAATATTTTTCAACTGCTTTATTTTATTTAACATGACTATTTCCTTTATGCCTAACGTAATGATCCAAAACATTGTATGATCTCTACAGCTGCAGTGAGAAGAGGAGTTTGTTATTTTAAACGGAGGCTGAAGAAACTATAGAATTAGCAGATATAAGAGAAAGTGGAGAAGGTAGAGGATGGAGTTGCAGACTCTACAGGAAGCTCTTAAAGTGGAAATTCAGGTTCACCAGGTATGTTGCATTATTGGCTTCTTTCATATCATGTTAAGTAATGACTAAGATTAGTAAACAGGCCCATCTCTGATTTTTAGTAGTTTTTAATCATCTTTCAGACAATTGTCCAAGAGTCGTGTCATTTGCCTTTTATCAATACTCGGTAAACTCATTGATAATACTTATAAGAACTTTAATAAAATAGTCCTGATTTCCTTTCCACAGAAAAGAATGGAAAATATTTTTTTCATATACCAAAAGTATTAAAAAATCTTGTCTTTTTTTTTTTGGTTTATTTGAAAGACTTTATTCTTGTGACTTATGACTTAACTTGCATATTTTAAGTGAGACATATTTAACTTGACTACCATGTATACTGAAGTTTTCACTCATAATTCAGCTTTATGCCTTGATTCCAGTTATTAGTAAAATATAAACCGTGATTGCCTTCACAGATGTGTAAGTTTTAGATTTCACAATTCTTACATTTTACCTCAGGTGTAAAGAAACTTAGGCTAAACAAACCTTTAAAATGTGGAAATAAAAATGTATATTAATAATTTTATTTGTATGATATAATTATGTTAACAAATACCTTATATATTTAATATGTATAGTGTTTTATTTAATATAAGAGTAACCAAGACAAAAAGTTATCTTTAAATAACTAAATCATTAACATTTATTATATAAACAGAGTATCACTGTTTCTAGATGTTAGCTGGATGTGGTACTAGGTTCAACACGCAAATGTACATATATAGTATTTGGTAATAGAAAGTGATAAATGATGAGGAATTGACTACTTTTGAATATTCAAGATGTTGGAATAGGAAAAGAGAACTATTTTTTAAAAGTGTTTGTTCTTAGCTGTGGTTTCCTTTGTTTTATCTGAATAGTCTAATGTAAGATTAGTTTCGGAAATTGGTGGACTTTTAGACTTTTGGTAACTACTAAATTTACAAGTTTCTCGGAGTTAGGGTGGATGAGAACTTTTAGGAAAGCTTCAAAGACACATATATCTATATATGTATGTATAGATATACACACACACATACATTTTACATTAAGTTTCTATGTTCAGAAATCCCTGCTGCTGCTTTGGATCTTGTTAAACTTTTGCTCCTCAGTAGTCTTATTGTTTGCCATGTATAGGCAGACTTCTCTATGTAAAGTGTGTTGTGTTTATGGTAACTTTAAGAAATTTATTATATTTTATGTATTTAAATTTAGTGTATAATAAAGTAAGCACATTTTATTTGGCCTTGCTTCTGATATTAATTGAGAATAAAATCTGTTTACAAAAACAAGCTTGTCTTTTTCCCGAATGAAAGTTGTTTTCTTTTTTCATTTGAATCTATATTTTATTTTTTATTTAAAATTTCTTTTTTATTTTCAGTTACAGTTGACATACAATATTATATTACTTTCACGTGTACAACATAGAGATTAAATTTAAATGACTTACAAAGTGATCACCCGGATAAATCCAGTACCCAACTGATACCATATAGTTATTACAACCTTATTGACTGTATTCCCTATGCTGTACTTTACATCCCTGTGACTATTTTGTAAATATCCATTTGTACTTTTTAATCCTTTCCTCTCCACTTTTTCACCCAGCTCCTCAACCCGCTTCCCATTTGGCAACCATCAATTTGTTTTCTGTATCTATGAGTTTGTTTCTGTTTTGTTTGTCCATTTAGTTTGCTCTTTAGATTCCACATATAAGTGAAATCATGTGGCATTTTTCTTTCTCTGACTTATTCCACTAAGCACAATACCCTCTAGGTCCATCCCTGTTATTGACAATAGCAAGATTTCATTCATTTTTTTTAATGATTGAGTAATATTTCATTGTGTAGATGTACCACCTCTTCTTTATTCATTCATCCATTGATGAACACCCAGGTTGCCTCTATATCTTGGCTATTATAAATAATGCTGCAATGAACATATGGATGCACATGTCCCTTTGAAGTAATGCTTTGGGTTTCTTGGGATAAATACGCAAAAGTGGGATTACTGGGTCTTTCTTTGTCTCTTATTATAACCTTTGTTTTAAAGTCATTTTGTCTAGTTTAAATATTGCTACCTCAGCTTTTTTTTTTTTTTAATTTTCATTTTCATGAAATATCTTTTTCCATACCTTTACTTTCAGTCTGTGCCAGACGAAAATATTTTAACATAGAGTACCCAATTTGGTGAAATGGCAAATGATGACAGTTTGTTTACTGTTTGTTCAAAGCTGACATCATCTTAGAATGAATTTCTAGAGAACAATCTAGAGATCATTTAATGAAGTTGTATATGATTTTTGGAGATACTCCTCTCAGGAAATTTTAAGATGGCAGAATTGACATTCTACTTGTAGTTCATCCTCACAAGATGTGAACAAATCCTGGTAAGACTTTCTTGAAAGACTTATGACCTACTGAATTACTAAAAATCACACAGAGTTCTTAAATGTTATTTTGTTTCATATTTTAATTTAAGCATACCAAATTTTATGAGAATTAGTTATGAAAAAATTTAATGTTTATTGTTTTAAAATCTGATTTACATTTTTTAATTATATTTGTTGACTCAAAAGGGATCTAATATTTTTTCTAAAGTTAATCCCAAACATTCTTAATGTTCACATTAACTCTCTCTTTCCGTATATATTTAACTGGATTTAAGCATACCAGTAATAGATTTTATATTCATCTTTAATTATTATATATTTTGCTTTTGCAGTAATAAACATTTATATGTTTATTGATAATATTTTAAAATATAATGTATATAAGATTTTTTTATTCCAGTTACATTTAGAGTACTTTTCTATTTTTGAAAAAAATTTAGGTATTAATAGTAAATCCAAGTGACATGCCTTGTTTGTAAATCTCATGTTGTTATTCTGATTGGATATGTGGTAACCTACATGATTACTGATCTTGACAAGTTCAAGGGATGCTAGAAATGACAAAAGTAGGCTCTGGCTGTCAGGCTGGGGCATTTCCAGTTAGAGAAGGAAGTTAGGGCTGAGATCGGGCTGCAAAGTGTGTTATGAAACTACCTGGGATTGCTGTGGTAGAAGTATATTTCTGTTCTTTATGGACAGGGAGATGGTTAAGAAAGTAGCGATGTACACATAGTTGATGTCGAATAAATGTTTAAATAATAATGGCCTGTGATGGGCATCTCATCTTTTGTGAGAAATTGCTTTTTTGATGATTCTTAGGCAGATTCGATGGAAGCCATATTTAAACTTTAAAAGTATTTACACGGAACAGAAGAGTATAATAAAGCAAAGGTTAGCAAATATTTTCTGTGTAGGGCCAGGTAAAGTGTTTTATACTTTGTAAGTCATTTATAGTCTCTGTCACAACTACTCTGCTCTGCTGCTATATAGACAAAGCAGCCATAGATATTATAAACAAATGGGTGTGGCTGTGTCCCAGTAAAACTTCATTTACAAAAACAGGTGGATGGTCAGATTTGCCGGTGGGCTGTAGTTTTCCGACCCTTCGCGTAAAATATATTCTCAAGAAAAATTGCTGTATTCTTGCAATAGAAAGTAAAATTGCTGTATTCTTGCAATAGAAAGTAACCTAAGTTTAGTAACACAATGTCAGTTTAAAGTCGCTAGGAATTTGGATGGTCTAGTTAAGTTGTCCAGGGTGTTCAGTCCTGCCTCTGGTCATGTAAAATGCAGCTTGACTTCTTATAGATAGAAAAGTTGGTTTATTTATTTCCTCTAGAGGTGGAGACTTAGTGTGGTTACCAGTTTTTCAATTTCAGTGTCATGGAAGAAAACCTTTTTCAGCTTTAAAAAGACAACTTTAGTATAGCAACCAACTTTCTGGGTAACCAAATAAAAAAGGCAAACCAAAGGTTTTTTTCATTGAACAGTGTGGCTAGCCTTTAGTGTACATTAGTAAAAATGTATATGTATAAAACCTTGTTTTTCAGTTTCACTGAGCTCTTGGAATGTGTGTTATTACATTTTGTAGATTAAGACCAGGCTATACAAGAGTTTCTACTGTCACATGTGAAGTATAGTTACATATGCCTTGTGTATTCGGAGGTCACATAGTTGGAAACCTCAGCTACCTAGAATATAGCTTAGCACCTAAAGTAAGGCTTTCGACCAACCAGAATAAATATTAGAAACCACTTATGAAAAACTATACATTTTATTCAAGGGAGATTTCTTAGATTATTACTACCTATTTGCTCATCTTAGAATTAGTTCACTGAGCGTATCACCCAGCAGATCAGAATCAGCAAATTTGAGTTGGGGTCCGGGGCTGTTAGAGGGAGGCATAATATTAGTAGCAAGATTTGCTAGCTGGCTGATTGACATTAAGATGTGGACTGAAGAACTAAAATGCAAACACAAGAATTCTTTAAAATAGCAGTTTGGGGCCTTTATTATAAGGACCTTATTATTGTATTGTTTGTAGAATAGTATGTTGATGTAATCTTGGCTCTAGGTATCAATGAAAGCTGACTTTTTATTGAAGAAGGCAGATAAGTATATAATATATTTTTAAAAGATTTTATTTTATGACTAGAAAATTTAAAACCACCTTGTTACCCAAAGAGAGGGATAGGTTGTCACTTATATGGAAAACACACTTGGGGAGCAGCTTATTCCCAGATACTTTTAGGAATCAGCCTTCTGATATTTATTCATCCTTCAGATTCTTCTGTCCCTTGTTATTGTTACCTTCGGGAAGTGATGCTTTTAGAAGTTGGGTGAGATCAAACAACATCCGCTTTTCTTTGTTTTTCTTTTATTTGAATCTGTTTTCCTTAGTAAAAGGTCTTTCTCATTTAGTATTCTGGTAGCACTCTCCTTCCCAGAAGAGCCCAGGTAGGTAGAGTTTCACTTCATTGTTCTTTTACTTCCTTATTCTCAAATACTGAGCATCACTGCTCCACTGAGTTCATCCTCCCCCACCGCCACCTCCCGCCCCACCCACAGAGAAGACAGTGGCAAAGTCACTCTGATATTAAGCTCTTTCTGTGGTAAGAACCAAACCAATAGACTTGTGAAATCTGCACTTTGCTGTATACAGACAGGCCTGTTTTGTATGGGAGCAGCCTCTTCCTGGGCCTCATCTGGGACTCCAGACAGTGACAACTTGGCTTTTGGAGCATCTAACATGTTTAAATTGCCTTGTGAAAACCCCCCATGTCTAAATTTTCTAAAAAGCAGGAGCTTTTTATTTCAAGTATAAAGTGGTTGTTTGGCTTTTTTTATATTAAGAGGAGTGTCTCATCAACCTTTTATATAGATCACAGAAAGCTTTGGTCTGTTCTGATTGTGGCATTGCTCTTTTTCCTTTTTCTTTTTCTTTTTTTTTTTTTGCGTGTGGACGTAAAACTTGTAGATTTTGGGGACCAAACCTGATTAGCCATAGTGAGTTAATATGTCAGACTGATGGCTCTTTTTCTCTCTTTATTGCCAGAAATTGGTTGCTCAAATGAAACAGGATCCACAGGTAAAATACTTTTATTCATGTAATTTTTAAATTAAAATAAAGTGACCATAAAATACTAAAATATAGACCAATACTTAAGTTTTTAAAACTATCTCATCTCTAGCAGCAATTATATTAGCATATCAGTCATCATGATTTAAGGGTTTATAAAAATTCAGTCATCTGTTATAATAAAGCTATCATTTTATCTTTGTTACTGTTATTTGCTTTTATGTTAATTGCTTTGAATACTTCAGGGAAAAAAATTGAGAGTTAATACTCTTCATATAGCTTATATTTCATTTCCATAAGCCCACTTATTCAAAATCAGAGTTTGTGAGGCTTTCTGTAGTCTCAAAATTATTGAATATGGCCCAGAACCATTCTTGTTTTTTTTTTTTTTGTAGTTTATAGTACAAATATAGTACAGAACATTTAAATACTTAATCTCACTACGTTCAGGATAAAAATTTTAAAATAATTTTTCAAAAGCATTTAAAAATTTTTTATCTTTGAAAAATCCCTTAAAGAGAGTGTAAAAAAGTACTTTATATAATAATCCACCAAATGTTACTTTTTCTTTGAATTCTCAGAGGAGTTTTTGATTTAGGCATTTTATTCTCTATCTCTGAAGAGAAATCTTCCTGAAAAGTTATCTCGTCTTTGATGATTATATTTATTGTTCAGGCAGTGTCTCTTGTAGCCATTAGACAGTGGGTCATAAGTATGGAGAGTATTTATCAGACTCTGTCAGGATTTCTCCCTTGCATTTGTTTACTTATAAACTGTTCACAGAACACCTAAACCCACTGATTTGTACTCATATATGTATATATATATTTAGCTTGTTAAACATATAATACATGTCTCATTGTAAATTTAAGTAAAATAAATTCTTAGAATTGAGGAATGCTACTGAAGAGATTGACTTTATAAGTAGGAATAATATTTTTTTTTACAAATTTAGCACCCAGTGGCCTATTGTGCTTTAACACAATCCGTTAATTCGGAGAGCTGGCATTGATTGCCCACAGTTAATTCCCACCTGACATTCCAACTTCTTTGAGAAGCTTCTCAGTTTTTATTTTTAAAATATATTATTTGAATTAGATTTAGGAAACCAAAAGGTGGTAGACCTAAGATTAATACATTCTTTTCTATTTAATATGGTAACCTGTGTTATCAGCAACTGAAATATTAGAAAACTTTAGTATCTCTGATAAGCTGTTGGTCATGTAACAGAGCAGTCTTAATGTGAAAAATCTGAGGGCGCAGTAAATTGTTAGACAATCTAGTGGGTGATTTCATCTGAAAGGCCTTATATCAAAGACACTTATAAAAAAGACCACATGGAGTAAACATGGGAAGGAAGATGTGTGCCCCAACCCTGCCAGAAGACCAGGTGGGGCAAATTGGAAGAGTGGCATGTGAAATGATGTAGAAAAAGTGGTATCTCACTGGGGTGGTGCTCAGTCAGCTAGTAGGCTATTCTGCTATACTGAGCATTTGAAAACTTTAATTTTGGATTTTTTTCCCACTTGAATAAAACGCAAGCATACTCAGTGTATCTTATCTTAAATAGTATTCTTTTTTGATTCCTAGAATTTGAGAACTGAGAAAATACCCTGGTAGTCAGTGTGTTAATTTGAATGATGTAGTGTTGAGGCAGTTGCAGCACTGACAGCTTTTCAAATCTAGGCTAAAATAACAAATGTACTCTACTAAATAAGGGATAGGGCAAGTAGAGAAAAACCTCTTTATTGATAACTCCGTTAAGCATGCAGTATATGCATATTTATGACTTCCATTTTCTTGGTTTTGTCTTAGTGGAGCTTTAGGTTTTCTGTGAACTGATATTGTCTATAAAGAATAACAGTATTTTTAGTAGAAAGGAGTACTATTACAATTCTAGATGCTAAAATATAAAAGTTCTTATAATTTAAGACAATTGCAAAAGAGCTGCCCTTGCTCTAGTGTTAGGAGCCTACTTTTAGGATATAGGCATTAGGTAGTTATAATATGACTACAGTTTAATGCATGGCAAATTTGATTGGCTAAATGCTTAAAGTTGCTTCATTTGTAATACAGTATGCATAAAGTCTTCTTGCTACTATTCTGTTAACAAATGAAATATCTTTCTCACAGATATTTTTTCTTTCCAATCAGAATGCTGATTTAAAGAAACAGCTTCATGAACTCCAAGCCAAAATCACAGCTTTGAGTGAGAAACAGGTAGGGGAAAAAGGGGGGGCATATTTTTAACATTGTGTTCTAAAGATATGTCTGCTTGAGGCTTCTAGGAGAACTGCTATTTTTCCTCATGTGTGAAAATAAGTGTGGGCAGTCAGACTCAGTTTTAATTTTATTTGAGCTCTGTTTATCTATTTTTATTTTTGGTTGAAATCAGTCCCTAGAGTATCCCATGGGTACATGTTACTGACAAATACCTAAAGGCAGTGTGGCAAGCTGCTGTTAATTGTGTTAATTAAACTTAATAGTTTACCCATAGCGGAAAGAGGTAAAGAAAGTTAGTGGGAATATGTGATAGAGACTCTTGTAGCTGCTGGATGTGCCTTGTTACCTGTTTTAAAGGCTTGAGATGACATTTAACTTATGTGGAGAGAATGGTTGTAAATAGATTGCTCTGAATGTAGGTCTCTCATTTTGATTATTGTTACACCTTTAAGTTAATCTTTATTAGATATTGACCTACTACTATGAAAAAACTTTGGTTGAACCTTGTTAGATTTATTTTATATAGGGCAAAAGAAGAGCATCTTGCTTTTTTTCAAAGACATCTGGCAATTTTGAAATTTTTTGTAAAATGACCACCAATTCAGGCAGCTCCTGCCACCAGGTGGAGTGTGACAGTTGATAGAGCTATAAGTAAATGTGTATGGTAATCTGACAAATCATTTGTTTTCTTGTTTCTTCCACCACTTTTCCTCTGGTTAAAAGGAGTGATTTTCTCTCTTGGAATAGGTAACCTGTGAACCAAAATGATTAGCTGATTTTGTGAACCAAAATGAATTTGTGAACCAAAATGATTAGCTGATTTGCAATTGATAGTTAATGCTGGTGATATCTCATTGAAGATTTTCAACTAAATAGTTCTCAGTAATTGATTTCTATGTTGCTTTTTAAACTTTTGTTTAGTGAAATACTATCAATGAGAGTAATTTGTTCCTGGAGATTTTTTATTATTTTTTATATTGTGTTTTCATTTAACTAAGGGGATAAATCAATTTTGAGAATTATATGGAATAGGTATGAGTTGTTAATGTTTCCGAATAGAGTCTTTTTCCAAGCTGAGTGAACAACTACTTTTTTTCTCCCTCTTCGTGTTCTTATGCTTCTACATTCCCCCATCTTGTCTTCTCCAGAGACAGGAGGTGTTTTAGATTAGGGACTTGCCAAATTAAACTCCTCCTTGGGAGGAGGTGGCATGGTGGAGAACAGTTTTTAAGGAAAAATATAAACAGAGTTTTTGTACTTGGCTCTGATAGTGATTCAGTTCTCTGAAGTCAAAATGTGTGTTAGTGAAAGTGGTCTAGCTTTAGAATTCTGTTACCACTGAGCCTCCTTGTAGTTTCAGGGTTAGTTTGACAAGATGCCAATGGATGAGTCACTTTTGCTGAAAAATTCACGTGTTCTAGCAGAGAAAGAAGGTGAGAACTGATCAGTGGAGTAGGGGGTAGGAGATGCTGTCACAAAGTTAAGACAACCTAAGGCTACATTTGAGGAAAAAGGGGTAATTAAAAGCAATTTACAATTCTTTGAAATTTTTGTTTGTGAGCACTGATGTAAAGCTTTGGTTTGTCTCTGTAACTTTTTATTCTTTAATTTGTTCCTACTAGGGACCTCACTTAATAAAAAATTACAACATTATATATTCAGTAAGACATTTCATCAAGTGGCAAACTCTGTCATCTGAACTAAGGTTGAATTTTATAAACTAGAATTTTTAAAATGGGTTTAATATCAATAAAGAGAACTAGAGTCGAGAACTGAAAGGCAGTCTTGCTATTTAAAAAATATTTACTTAACTGTTAAAACAACCTTTCCAATAGAACAGAAAATGCATCATTTTTAGGAAGGATGGTACTTGAAGGAAACACAGCTATAAAGTTCAAAAGCTGGTCCTACCTCAGACTTATTTCCAACCTGAAACATTGATATTTTGTTTAAAATAGTATCATTTTAGAACAAACTCCTAATGCTAAATAACCAACTTTTTGTTTTTTTATATACAAGATCCACTTAACTTCAGTACAAACTTAATGATTTTCCTTCTAATTTAATAACTAAAATCTGAATTGCCTTATTCACATGACTGATATTTTAATTTAACATTAATTTTTTGGTTATAAGAAAAATTTTAAATAGAGTAGTTCAAAGGATGCCATATTCTAGAATTAATGATTAACCCTTTGTCATTGTTTTTTTTCTTTTCATTCATGCATTTTTCTATATTCATTTGAAAACTTTATACAATAGATGCATACATTCTCTTTGCTTTATTAAAAAAATATTGCAGATAGTCATTCTTACATTAAGCACTTATTAGTTCTTATTTGTTACCGATAACTCAGTCTTTGATACTTATTCAATTTTTTCCTCAAGACTAATTATGAAATGGTACACTCTGGGAAAATAAGGTCTTTAGTTAGCATCCTTCACGGCTAAAATTCAGTAAATTTCATTGAATTCTTTATTAGAAGGTTCCAGTGCTTTCAAACTATAACTTGAGGTTTCTGAATAAAAATTTTCCATGGCAGATTTTGAAGTCATGTCTTCGATCCACAGGGTCAGGTTGACAGTTCTTAACTCAGAAAATCCCAAGATTTAACTGGCTAAAGAAATTATATGTTATGTGGCCATTAAAAATTAGGATTTCAAAAATGTTTTAATGACATAGGAATGTGCTCATGATAAATTAAGTGAAAAAGCACATACAACTTAATATGCATTACAATCCCATTGAGTATGTTGTAGGTATATATGTATATAGGTATGTAAATATGTATAAAAACAGTGTTGGTATAAAATGTTGGAAGGTGATGAATTTATAGATAGTTTATTTTTTCTTTATACTCATGTATATTCGCAAAGTTCTCCACAATAAATGTTTCCTTTTTATAATCAGAAATAGACAAGAAACATTATTTAAAAAAAATTTTAACACCAAACTCTAGTCTGTTTCAGGGATAGTTAGCATTTAAAAATATAATGATATTCACCTCGTGGTTTATGAACCACTCTAATTAGAGAATCCAACTAAACTGTTTTAAATAATAACTGAAGTGTGGAAGCAATGATTAATTTCTTTAACATGGTTCATTCTCCTTCTGCACCCTTCCCTCCTTATTTTTGATATGCGTATGTGGTCTGTTGCTTGTCAAAGTAGAGATTCTGATATTGGAGCCAGCATACTTGGTTGCTTTCATGCTCTGCGTTCATTCTATTCATTGTAGAAGCAACCTTAACATCCCGAAGTTTGTGGCTTGTCCTTGTGGTGAGTCAGGCTTAGTAGTTGCATCTTTGATCTCCTCTGCCTTGAACTGTTTGCCACCCCACCACCCTTCACCTGGCCAGGCACCAGGTTGCAGCCGAAATGTTACTTTCTCAGAGGGCCTATCCCTGAAACCCCTGCCTTCTCAAAATCAGCTGTTTCTATTATAACCTCTCATTGAACTTTTCATTTTTCCTTCATAGCTGTGCTGTTTAGGATTAGGTTCAGCTCTGAATGACTAAAAACTCAAAATGAAAATGGCTTAAGCAAGGTAGAATTTTATTTCTCATGTAAAAGCTCTTGAGGTGGATGAGGACTGGTGATAGTGGTTCCACGGTATTAGGGAACCCAGGCTCCTCCGGTTTTGTTGCCCTGCCATTCTCAGCATGAAGCTTCCACATCATAGTCCAAAATAGCTGCTCCATCTGGTCAGAAGGGGGAAAAGCATCAAAGAGCAAGCCCTTCGTTTTTAAGGATGTGTACTGGAAGTTGTGTGCACCACTTCCAACTAGATCCCATTGGTCAGAACGTGGTCAACTAGAAGCAAGGACGTCTGAGAAGTGTAGTCTGTTCCAGGTGGCCATGGGCAGGTAAAACCCAGGGACTCTGGTGCTGAGAAAGAAGGAGGAGTAAATATTGGGGATAATTAGTAGTTTGTGCTACAATAACTTCTTATAATTTATAATTATATATATGTGATTTTTTTTAAAAAAAAATCTCTCTTCCTCCCTAAACTGTTAGCTTTAGGAAGTCAGGGAACATGTTTGTCTTATTTACTTTTTTAAGTATAGTTCTTAGTATGATCTTAAGCACAGAAAAGCATTTGTATTTCTTAAATTAATTAATTTACCCAGCTGATATTTTCTCTCTGCTTGTAGAAAAAAATTTTAAAAACAGTGTATCTTGTGTTTATGCTTTTTAAATTTAAAGTATTATGAACATCTTACATTTTCGAGTGTGCTTTGAAAACATGATTTTTAATAGCTTCATATAATTAATGGTCTGGCTAGATCATAATTTATTTAACTGTTTCTCTGTTAGTTGATGATAGATGTTTCCAGTTTTTTACTATTATAAATATTATAAACATCCTTGTTATGTGAATGTTTCTTTCAGATTGCCTTAGGATAAATTGTTGAGTGTGAGATAACTGTATTAGTCAAGTATTTCCATAACAGTTCTGTATAACAAACCAGTGTTTTGTTGAGTGGCTTATAACATCGTTTATTTTCACACATAGATCACCTGGAGTTCTGCTCTATCTAGGCTTGGCTTGGTTAGGCACATCTACTTCAGCTTGTGGGTTGGCTGGCCTGCCTTTAGGCTGCAGGTTGGGTTAGATCCACTCTAAATGTGTTCATTCTGAGGCCTAGCAAGAAGGGGCAGCAGCTAGCTGGGGCATACTCATTTCATGGTTTATAACCGGAATGCAGGAAACAGGCCAAACTGCCAAAACACATTTTAAGCCTCTGCTGGCATCAAGTCTGTTAACATCTCATTAGCCAAAACAAATCATGTGGCCAAGCCTTACAAAATTACATGACAAAAGTGTAGATGTATACTTTTAATACATAAAGATTATGAAGAATTGAGAATAAGAATCCATTGACCACCCTTGGTCAAAGGGTATAAAAAATGTTTACTGTATTTTTTTTTTAAAGACTTTTACTGTTTATTTCCAAATAACCTCCAGAAAAGTCTATATCAGATTAATAGCATATATGAGAGTACCAATTTTTTCCCAGGAGATACACTGTGAGAGGAAAAGAGCATTTTACTAATTGTAAGATGGATTAGTATGTATTTGATGCTTTTTTGGAGGTGTATTTTTTTCATGCCATTTGTCCATGGTACAAATATTCCATAGTATTCCATAGAATTACTTTTTGGTTTTAGGTGTTTTTCTTTTACCCTTTCTCCTATTTTTCTTATTCCTTTTTAGAGTGATAAACCTCTTCATAGTCTTTGGCCTGTGCCATTGGTTCTTTTTTCTGACTCTGTGTTTAAAAATTATAGTCTCTATTCCTTACATACTGTGTAACCTAATATAAGATGAAATACTTTTCTGGGTTTAATAAATAGTTGTCATTTATGGAACCATTCTCATTTTAAATTTGAACATATTTTAGTAAAATGGATTCTGAAGCCTTTGGGTGAGAAGTTTCTGTTCCTGCCATAACTAATTATGTTTCTGATGCATAGAACAACATAATTTAAGCAAAGTAGGTGACTTGAACAATGGACTGGTTATAGGGGACACTGGTGGTTTCGATTCTGTTCCTGACTCTGTAATAGACTCGTTGATAGATTTTGAATTATTACTTTAATATGTCTGTTTCCTTATTTATGGAATGTTTGGGTAATACCTTTTAGAAGTTAATGAACATATATTTATTGAGTGCACTGAATATTTTTGGAGGTAAGTTCTATTTAAATGGGAATTGTTGGCTTTAGTCATGGTGGCTAACTTCATCTCATATGTAACACCTTCATCTTATATGTAAAGTACTACTTTTTTAAGGAGCTTATTAGAACATTTCACATTTAACTCAGTTGTGAGTACATCATTGTATCACATAAACTGGGATGTGGTCTATTTGTGACTTAGCCATGATTATAGAATTAATCAGTGTCAGATTGAAGACTAGAACCCAGATCAGTGTACTCTTCATTCAGTTTTATTTAGTAAATTATATTCTTAAATTACTCTATAGACTTTTATCTATCAAATATTTTTGAAATAGGACATTAGGTGCAATAATTACATTGTCTTTAGGCTTCATTGCCTTGGAGTCAAGCAAGTAAATTAGTTCTTGTAGTCTAATAATGGTAACTCGATACATGTCATAGAATGTTAACCCTCTTTCATTCACAACCAGACTAGTGTGATTGGCACTTCACATTAGAATTTAGAATTGTTATTTTCTTAAAATTTTTTGAATTGTGTTGGTAATCTGACCTCATCTTTATCCAAAGCTTTAGAGATTCCCTAGGATTTGATCTAGTTCATCCCTCCTGTGCAATACTTATGTGAAAGCATTGGCCCAGTTGTTTTTCATGGAATATTTGATTTAAAAAAAAAAAAAAATCCAGATTGATATCTCCCAGAGTATTATTCACATCTAAAACTCCCAACTGAAGTCAAGATAGGCAAAAGTAACAGTTGGAAGCTGTCTATAAACATCTGTCATAAAAACTTCTGAAAACACAACTTTTCTTAACTCTGATTTCTGTTTGTTCTAAATCTGAGTTCATCAGCTGAGACAGTGTTTCCAAGTTATCTGAATACTACCCCGGAGCCTCATCTGCTGCTAATAGCTCATAAGATTATATATAATTCTTTTAAAATTTCTAGTATCCCTTTTTCATGATTTCCCTTTCCTCTTTTACTTGCTTAATTACCTTCTTTAGTTATAAAGTATTTTATAGCCATTAGTTCTAAAGAGAAATTGGTTAGTTCTCCGAAGATGGAAAGACTAGTATGATTTTCTAGAGTAGGGATTGGCAAACAGTGGCCTGTACCTGGGCCAAATCTGGTCTCCCAACTGTTTTTGTAAATAAAGTTATTGAAATACAACCACATCTTTTCTTTATATATTGCTTATGGTTACTTTTATGCTACCAACAGCAGAATTAAGTGGTCGTGGCAAAGACCTGGCCGTGTATAGAAAAAGTTTGCCAACTCTTATGCTAAAGAAATTTACCAGAAAGGCACTTGACCAGAGATTACTAGACACAGTAAAACAGTCTAGGGCATAAAAGAGTACCACACTGAATGCAGGGTATACAGTTGACCTTTGAACAATGCAGGAGTTAAGGGTGTTGACCCCCATACAGTCAAAACTCTGCATATAATTTTTGACTCCTCAAAAACTTTACTAAGAGCCTACTATTGGCTGGAAGCTTTATTGATAATATAAAATACTTCATTAACTCATATTTTGTGTGTTGTATGTATTATATACTCTATTCTTAAAATAAAGTAAGCTAAAGAAAAATTATTATTAAGAACATCCTAAGAGGTGAAGACATTACCACAGTCAAGGTAATGAATATTTCTATCACCTCTAAAGTTTTTTTGTGCCCTTGGTAGTCTTTCTTTTACTAACCCCTTGCCCAGTCCCTTCCCAGACAAACATTGGTCTGCTTTTTGTCACTATAGATTAAATTTACATATTGTAGAATTTTTATAAATGGACTTATATACTCTTTGGTGGATTGATTCTAGTTTTTGGCTATTAGAAATAAAGCTACTACAAATGTTCATATATGAATCTTTATGTGGAGATGTGCTTTCATTTCTCTTAGGTAAATATTCAGGTAATATGGTAGGTTTGTTTTTAACTTTTTAAAGAATGGTTCCAAAGTGGTTGTACCATTTTCCATTTCCACTATCAGTGTATGAGAGTTCTAGTTGCTGTACATTCTTAGCCCTTCATTCTTAAATATGGACATAACAGCCAAGAATCCCAGCTATTTAAGGGAAGCTGCTTCCTTGAAAGGCAAAATGTACCAAGAGAGTTGGAAGGGACAAATCAGAATAACTATAACTTTAGATCCTTAGGATCGGAAAGAGAAGATATTACATCTGTGAAACAAGAACAGGATGCTAGGAATAAAGGAACAATTAGGAAACAAAAAATTCTTGATAATAAAAAAATACAAGGTTTAGAAGATGAAATTGGAACAATCTTTCAATAAATAGAAGAGACAAAGGGATAGACAGTAGAAGAGAAAAATTAAAGAGGATCAATCCAGAAGGTCTAATGCTTGACCAATAGAAATTCTAAGATAGAACAGAAAATGGAGAAGGGAATATTATCTAGTAACTAACATAAGTTTCTCAGAACTGAAGAGTATACATTCCAGATTAATAGAATTTACCAAGTGCCTAAAACTATGAATGAAAAAAGACTCATACTCCCATACCAAGGCACATCATTGTGAAACTGCTGAACAGCAGGAATAGAAGATCCTGAAAGCTTCCTCAGAGGGGAAAAATAAAGTTGTGAGCTAGAATTAGGAAACAGATGGCATCAGATTTCTCAGCAGCAACACAGGAAGCTAGAATTCAGTAGAATGGTGCTTTTGAAATTTTGAAAAACAGTAATTTCCAGTGTAGAATTCTATACCCAACACAACTCTCAATCAAGTCTTAAGGGCAAATAGAGACATTGTGGACATGCAGAGTCACAAAACTTACCTACCCTGTGCTCTTTTTGAGGAAGCTACTGGAGGATATTCTCTATCAAAACAAGAAAATAAACCAATAAAGATGAAGACACGGATCAAGAAAACAGGGAATCCAAAATAAAAGAGAGATGAAGAAAATTCCCTGTTTGATGAAGGAAAAACCTAGATGACTCTTGTATAATAGATTTAGAAAACAACCAGTTTAGTTCGGACAGGAGGGTGGAGCTCTCTAGGAAAGATGTTGCCAAGAAAAAAAGATGGGTTGATAGATCATATGATGTGTTTTGAGCTGTTATTTAGAGCCATTTTATAGATTCTTTGGAGACTATGGAGAATTAATGATGAAAATATAGAAAACCAAGCAAATTACAAAGCATGGCATTTTTGTTCCAGGAATAACAAAACATACAAGAAAATAAGTATAATTGTAATATACTTATTGTCTTACCAGTTAATGTTATTTACATGATTCTAATAATACAAACCTTATTAAATATGGATTTAACTAAAAGTTGTGATATGACTGTAATGGTGGTGGGGGTGAGATGAGGGAAGGTGATATAAGAACTAAATTTCCATTATTCGTAGTAGGAATTCAATACATAATGATTAAAGTAAAAAATCAAGAAATCACAGTGAATATGTATTTTAAAATAAGAAGATAAACACCCAAAGAAATCTGTAAGATTGAAAGTGGTTTCCTGAAGGAACATAGGACTAGAGAGTTAGAGAGGGTTAATGCAAGGGACTGCTGGTTTTGTCATTGGCCAGGTGGTAGTATTTTTTAAAGCTATGTGTGTGCATATACATATATATATATTACTTCAATTAAAAATCAAAATAGAACTAAGTGGGAAACTAAATAGGAAAAGGAAAATCTGGACTTATCATCAGATAGAATGTTTAGTCTTTGTGGAATTACCCTGGCCTCTTGAGTCCGGTCACCTGCTGACTAAGTCTTTGGCCTCCCATCCATCCCCAGACTGTACTGGGGACTCTGCTTGGGACTCTTTAACTCTTCTTTTTTATTTTTCTTAGTACAAGCCACATGATTACTTCATCTCAAGTTTGGTTAAGACATTCCCTAGGAGTCTGCAGGAGAGATGAATGTGCCCTTTTTGTTTGGTTGCTTTTCTCTTCTGAGTGGAGAATAGATTTAAACTCTAATAATAATAATAGTAAAACATAATAAAAGCATATTACTACTCATTAGCCCAATAGGATATAATGTCCCTTCTTCACTTAAACTAATACCTTCTGATACCATACTCAAAGCCTAGAAACTGTGTAAACTCCATGAAGCCAGTGATTTTTACTTGTTTTATTCATTGATGTACACTATCTGTAAACCAGTGAATGACTACTCCCTAAATTAGTTAAGTTCCAACAAATGTATATTTAGAGCCTACTCTCACTGAGCTCAAACTTTCAGAGTGGATATGGACACTTAAACCATTATAATTAATTTGAAGTCAGAATATGCATGGTACCTAGAAAGGGGAGATTCTCTTGTTGGGAAGTTATGGAAGCCTTCACAAATGAGTGATACCTCAGTTGAATGTGGAAGGATGAATAGGGATTTGCTAGGTAGACAAAGCCCTTCCAGGCAGAAAGAACACCATGTGCAAAGGCACAGGAATAGATAACAGCAGGGCATATTCAGCGAACAAGTAGTTTAGGATTGCCAGACGGAGATTCTGTCAGGTGAAGATTAGCAGGTCAGTTTGAATAGTTTGAAAACAAAGTACTTTATACTATTGTTTTCATTACTGTTAATGTTAAACATTACACTCTTAGTAATAGCTACAACTATATAGCACTTACTATTTGCCAGATACTTCTCTGTGTGCTTTAATTCCTTAAATCCTCACAGTAACCCTAGAAGATAGGTAGTCTTACCCCATTTTATGGTTCAGAGGTTAAGTTACTTGCCCCAGGTTTCAGAGCTGGTAAGTGGTAGAGCCAGATACAATCCAGGCCATGTGGCTCCAGGCTGTTTTAAATTTAACATCAAAGAGGAATATGATATTTACATTTATTTAAAGTGAAAGGGAGAGCAGTGGGAGAGGTATAATAAATAGGACAAAGCTAGATCACCAGGGCCATCACATACCCATTTCCTTGAATACTGTTTCTTCTTTCTGCTTTCATTTCGAGGCAGCTTAATTTCTGAAGTTCTGTCCCTCTGAATTTTTACTAAATTATGAATAATGGCTGGGAGGTAGTCTTTCCTTTCAACCTCAGAGGAATGAGGAACTTCCTCCTAAAATCCATCTGCTGTTTCTTGTTTAAAAATCAATGAGTTAATTTTTAAATAAATAAATTTGTTATTACAATGTACAATGTAATTAAAAGAAAAATTTTCATCTGTCTTTTTTTCCTCCCTCCCTCCCTACCTCTCCCTCCCTTCCTTCTTTCCTTCGCCAGACCTGTGGGAGAAGACTGAAATATTGGCACTGGGGCTTGTAGTCCATCATTTCTTTAAACATTTTTTTTTCTAATGATAAAAGTCATATATGTTCATTTGGAAAATTCAGCAAGGAAAAAAAATTAAATTTAGCTGTGATCTCACTACCATATTTTAGATCTTTTTTTCCCCTTTTTTCTGTGCCATATATTTATATTAAAAATAAAGTTGAGATTTATATTTACTATTTTTGAAATATCTTGAGCATCTCTCCCCATTTTTAAATATTCTTCAAGAATATTAGTTTTTAGTGACTCGATAGTATCCTATCATATGTTAGTCAGTTCACTATTTTTAGACATTTGGATTGTTCCCAGATTCTTTAAATTTTTATTTATTTATTTATTTATTTTGTTTTTACTGTTTTATGCCTAGCTCTACAGTGTACATCCTTGGACATAAGTTATTTGGACAATAATTTTGATTATTTCCTGGAAGTAAAAAAATGATAGGATCAGGAGTAAATACATGTTTTTTTACATGTCTTCGTGAAGACTTGTTGTGTGTTAAAGGAATCTAACTCAAACTAGGTTAAGCATAAAGGAGAATTGATTAGAACCATATTAGGACATCTCAGGAACCCAAGGGCAGCTTTGGGACTGGAAAGAGAGAGTTTCTGTCTCTTGTCTCTCTTTGCCCTTCTCTGCAATCTGTTTAATTTACCCTCTCTACCGAATGGCTTTCTCAGCTTCTCTGTACACATGACAGACAGAAGCCTTCTGGCTACTGCACAGTTCCTAAGTTTGTATCTTCTCTATTCAGGACACCATCCTAGATTCACTGGCTTGTTCTCCTTCCAGATTTTTGGAAAGAACTGGTGTGAACCAGATATCTAGCCCGTATCTAGTCAGCTTTGGCCAGGGGACCATGTCACTAGTACAGACATGGCTCAATCAAAGAGAACAGAGAAAGGGATTTGTTAGCCAGATATTCCAAAAAGTTTCTGAAACCTATATTACCTGCTCGCTCCCTAGAAAGATTGTGTCCATTTTTAAGGTCATTTTTGTAAAAGATAAGCTGTTCAACATACTGGTTAGATTTCTGCCTTAAATGTAAATGAAAAGCTTTACCGATCAATTTACGTGGCAGATATTTATTGAGCATCTTTTATATGCCTGGTACTCTTCTAGATGCTGGGTATATCAGTCCTGAAGACTAAGTTACAGCTTTTGTTTTAGTCATGTGTTAGAAGTTTGATACACTTCGAACTGACCTTCAAAATATCCTTTTAAAGTCTTAATCGGATTTTGTTTTACCAGCAGTATAATACAGTTAAGCCTGGTGTAAAATGGAAACACTCATAATGTTTCCTTTGTTGAATATATACATTCATTTTTTTCTGAGTGATTTGAAGTTGTGAGGTTAGAATACTTGACATTTTAGAATATTAACAGTTTAACCTTCCTCCTTTCCTTACCGTTGTGGTAGGGCAGCAGGGGAGTTCAGGCTATAGCTCTAAATTTCTGTTTTCTGCAGATTTAAGTGAGATCCTTCACATTTGATGAGACTTTCTTATAGATAAGATGTTACAGTAGCAGTCCCCAACATTTTTGGCACCAGGGACAGGTGCTCCTGTGAGAATCTAATGCCTGATGATCTGAGGTGGAGCTGAGGCGGTGATGCTAGCGCTGGGGAGTGGCTATAAATACAAATGAAGCTTCGTTTGCTTGCTCACAGCTGCTCACTTCCTGCTGTGTGGTGGGTTCCTAACAAGCCACAGACCAGTACTGATCCACAGCCTGGGGGTTTAGGACTGCTGTACAGGATTAGAGTTCTTCTCCAAGTTGGAAAATTAACTGACAGAAAAACTTTAACAAAGTAGAGAAAGAAGTGCGTTTTGAATTTTCATCAAAAACAGATTCGATTTTTTTCAGATTATGCTTTGTACCTATCAGTCAGGTTAACAGTTACGTCTACCTAGTGACAAACTTGTAAATAAATGTGCTGTGTAAGCCTGGAATTTTAGAGGAAAATTCCTCTAAGAATCATATTTTTTTGTACTTTTCTTCTTCGAGTCAGCTTTCACCTGGAAAGTCTGTGTTGCATTTAAGCCAGTGGGTAGTGGCTCTCAAGAGACCCGATCGCAGTTTGGATATAGCAAACTTTCTTGAAGTGAGCTGAGGCAAGCTCTAAAACAGCCTACTGTGTGTTTGTACCCTTCACTGCTGCTGGAGTTAGGGTTTTAGTTGATTTTACTTATTTCATCCTGAGTCATATTATAGATGACATTTTTAAAAAGACCGAATTCTCTTTATTTATATTCAGGAAGCAAAACATGGAAACAAAATTTAAGTTTCCTTATATAAGTCAAGAAATTTCATTCTCTTCTGCAGTTTTCTAAACCAGCCTGGGTTCCACGGAATAATTGAGCCCTTATGCTTTTGGCATCTATTATATGTATTGAATTAATATTCCCATGCATCTAGAATGGTACCAGTTATGTACTATTCTTGTGATAACTGAGAAAAATAATCACTAAAATAAGTTTTTGTGTTCTGTGGTTCAGATGAGGAATCTTGGTTGAGAAAGGCTCTTCTAAAATGATAGGAAACTCTCTCCTATAAAACTAATAGACACTCAAAGGTTATAACTGTGTGAGTGTGCAGTGATATGGTAACTGCTTATGTTCTAAGATAGGAAACAAAAAGGTCTTAAGCACTAATAGCTCTCTGTACACGATGTGGTGAAAAGAATGATTCTGCTGTTTCCTTTAATCAAGTACAATCTGAACTTGGGAAAAAAAAGTTATGGTTTTCGTGTAAACCAAAAGAGATTAATATCAATAATATTTTTATTTGTGCTAATATTTTGGTGTTTTTAAAGAACTTTATCTTGATTTTTTTCTTATGTTTAAAAAATAAAATCAGTTATTTTTATAAGCTTCGGCAGTTGATTAGTTTTTAAAATAGATAAGAAAAAAGCCCATTAGCTCAGCAAAAGGCTAAAAACTATTTGTGTTTATTAATAATGTAACTTTTATGGAAGTGAATCCTGGGGAGAAGGATAGCACATGGTTTGTTTACTAACACAATGCACAAGGATTCTATAGCAAATCTTAACATTTCTCTGTATAAAGGTTTTTGAAACAGGAGCATCTTACATTGTATTTTTGCAGCTAAATCCTGATTTGTTGATTGGGAGAGCCATTATTGGTGAAGTAAACACACAGATTAAAAAAGTTTCATAGACAATAGTAGTGACATGTCCATCTTGAATTAAGTTTAGATTCCTAGAAATTAACAGTTGTAACAAATTTCTCCAGTCTCTTTTTTAGAAAGTATGTTAGCAAGAACCTATTTTTCAAAAGTCCAGGTCTTTGTTTTAAAATCTTGATTGTGATATTAGCTGAAGCTAATTTGAAAACAGTCATGGTTTACAGATCCTTAAAGTGAAAATACTCATTTTTACCATTGTCATCACCTTCATATTTAACCTAGAAATAATTTGAGTTAACTTGCCATAGATGCTAGACCACATAGTCTAAACCAATGAAAAGGCAAAGTCTATTTTGCTTACAGAATTTTCTGTTAGATGTCTGATAGAATAAGGTTGGATTTATCAGCTTTGTTGGGAAAGGCTGCAATAAAAACACAATTGCTGCCTAATTAAAAAAAAAAGTTTAATAGTTATCTTTTCTTCTTATGAGATAAAATTCAAAATCTTAGGTCTTGTTACTTGGGAATAAGGAGCAGGAATGCTGTAACTTTATTGAAGAACACTTTCCATGGAAAACTTGTGTGTTTGACAGGGTATCACATAATCTATAAAGAAGGAATAATATTTTAAATTTCAAGACTCAATAAAAGGTACATTGCAGAGCCTCCTGGTGGCAGCAGTTCTTTGTTGCCATAATGTCCTCATTTGAGACACCTGCTGAATGGGAGCTGATTCTAAATTAACAGACCTATTCCACTTGTTTGTATTCTTTTGAGGCTATAAAGACTCTTAAAATAATGAGTTGAACATTATTTTAGGCTCATCTTCTATTATATTTTAAATGGATCCCACAGTAGTTAATAATGCCTTACAAGTGAATTAGGGAGTCTGGATGTACATTGTTGGGGTGTTGTAAGAGATTGCATGACTCCTGCTGCCTCTACACCTGATGATCCTCTGATGATGCAGTATATAGACCTGGTGATACTTTTTGTTGAGTCTCAGTTCAGACGATCTGCTAGTGAAGGGATGAATTGACTGCTTTGGGGAATTGGAAAAGTCAGTGGTAAGAAGCCTGTGGCTAGCATTTGTATAACAGTAAAAGCTCTGTGGAGAAAAAAGTCCCAGCTGACTCAGTGGCTTAATTGTCACCCCTCAGTTGCTCTGAATGCCTGTGGCCAGTAGGTTACTGTGAAGGGTACTCACACACGACTCCCATCAATTGTAGAATGATTATTGAGAGTGAGTTGTATTTGTTTCCAAACCTGTTTATGTCATCTATTCTTGTTATTGTGATTATGTAATTTAACTATTACATAAACCAATGACTTAGAAAAACCAAGTTGTTCCCATGAAAACCAAGTTAAATGCTTTGGAAAGAGTTAATAAAGTTGAGTTAGTTAAAAATTGCTGCCCATTTACATTTGGATAAGACAACTGTAAAAGAATGGAGTAAAATATTAATGTCTAGGATTCTACATTCAGATTGCTTCAAAGTGTATCACGGTTATGACAATGTATCATGGTTATGATTTATGAAAGAGAAGAAAGAGATTTTGACACCCTTTAACATGTAGAGTTATACAAACAAAAGGCCTGATCTTATATTACAAGATTAGTAAATGAACGTTCATTTAAATTGAAATAAAATCTTACACATACATATCAAATTTTAATAGTTTACAGATTTATATGACTTTTTGTTCTTATTAATTATTGTCCTGATCATTTTTGGTTTAAGAAAGCATCTACTATATTACCTCAAGCTATTACACCTGCAGTATACATTTCAGCTTTTAATTCATTCAGAAATATTTATGGAGCGCTTATTATGTGCCAGGCATTCCACCTGACCTCAGTGCTGAAACATGGCTGATAGGATGTCTCTTAAAGAGCTTACCTTCTGGTGGCATCTTAGTGAAAATATAGAGGTTTATATAGTAATGGTTATCTCAGTAGTAATAGGAGAGTTATCAAAATAAAATCTAGTCTTTGTATCGAAGGCCAAAGCCACACCTACCTGTAGACTAGTGGTTCTCAACCCTACAATAACCTGAAGAGCATTTGAAATATGCTGCATATAGGGCTCCATCTTAGACCAATTAAGTTAGAATCTCTGAGAGTAGGGCCTACGCATACAAAGATGTGTAGGAAAAGGCAAGTTGATTTTAGTTAAAGTTGTTTGATATTGTGCAAGCCAGTTTGATAACCCCAAGCCAATTTGACAGAGCATTTTTATTCCTGAATCACCTGGGAGCAAATTTACATGGTGTTGACCTGTTAGAGCTAATGATTTGTTTGAATCTTGCTAGAGTAGAAGCTTTACATAATGTAATTTATAAGAATGACTATCATATTAATACTTTCATCTTTTCCTTTTAGAAAAAAATTAAGAAAGCTAATGAGTTGATGAAAATTCTTTGACTCTTCTCTGTGATTAGAACTGCAACTTTTACCAGTGTATTTTAGCATTCAGAAACATTCTAGTGAGTCAGAAACCTCTAGAACAGCATATCTTTTATTTGCTTTAAAATATTAATGTTCAGTTTATATGAAACACTAAAGTTAGGAAATGCTGAGCCTTGGGGTTCTTTTTTACCAGTCATGGCTTGTGGTTATAATTTTATGTATAATGAACAAAATTAATTGATGTTAAAAGTATTGAAAACATCTTCAAGTAAAACCTACTTTTAAGAATGATTTCATTCATACTTAATCTTTAGGCCCAGAAACTTTGAAAGTTGAAAGTGTAGTTAGTGCATTTATTATTTTTTTCTCCTAGCTCTTATAAAATATAGTTGTGCTTTTCCTGCTTATTTACTTTCCCACTTTTATCAGGCAGAAGAGGACTAGGAGTTAGTACCTTTACTTTCAGATATTTGTTTCACTAATAATACTTTCATATGAATGTTTTGTAAATCAGGTACATTTTTACAGAAAATTTTTTATTCTTTCTGGTATCCATGAGAGATGTGACCTGTGAAACCAGGCATTTATCAGGACACTACAACAAATTCCAAAATACACATTACATTTAATTATGAATTTCGAATTGAAAATGTAATCCTAATAGTTCAGTTTTGCTCTTAGAATACTAATGCTTCAGGGGAAGGGGTAGTCTGGCACGTTAGTCACATTAGATGAGGCACTTTGATTTTCATCTTTATAGGAATAGCTTTTCATTCCTCATTTGCCTTCATGTGAGAACATGCGAGAATTATTCTTTTACTTCATCTCCCAGCACATGTGTAAGCATGGATATAGGTATCACACACACACACACACACACACACACACACACACACACACACACACACACACACACACACACACACCCTTTGAAGATAGAACTGATAATTTTCCCTTTCCGTGATCTCTTTGCTTATCCATCGTGGTATGATACTTAGGTAGCTTGCTCAGAGATGTCCAGGAAGATGGAAAGTCTTGTTAGCTGAAAATAAAAGGGAAAATACTTAAAGATTTAGTTGGTGATTATCTGGTTTGATAAAGATTTCACAGGCCTCATCAGGGCAAATAATGAGAAAACTAATAGAAATAGAATGTTATGTTATCACTACTAGCAGCTAGGAGCAATTTAGCCCATGAATATCTTATTTCTTCTATTCCTACCCTTCTGTTTTAGATAAAATATCAATGCCTCCTGTGTAGTACTTAGAAATTTTTGATTCTGTAGGGTAAACAAATATGATTTTTTTTCCCTCCTTGGAGTTCAGAAAACTGATATATGCAATGGGGCTGAGTGACTTGTCCAAGGTTATTGGGCTGGTGTATTAGTGACGATTCTTGGATTCAAGTGATAGAAACTCAACTCAAAGTTGTTGAAGCAAAAAAGAGATGATATTGACTTATATAACTAGTAAGTTCAGGGATGCAGCTGGTTTCAGACATGACTGGATATAGGGACTTAAACTGTGTTTTAGGATGCTTTCCCTTTCTGGTTTCATTTGCATTTAGGTTGTCCTATACTGGCAGTAGAGGCTTCTGGCAGCTCTTGGTTTACAACCTGTGAAGAAAGAGCTTTTTTTTTTCCTTAAAGTACCAGCACAAGACATGGACATGATTTTCAGGTTCATTCTTGAACCAGTTATCCTTCACTAGAACTAGAGTCTTCTTATTGACCTGGCCTGGGTCACTTGCCACCCCTGAAGCAGGATTGAGATTATTTCTAGATGAACTACATATATTGAGAATAGTTCTCCAAAAAGATGCTAGGCAGACAAAAAATATAGGTCCCCAGTTAAGTTATCAACATCTGGACTTCTGATTATAAAGCTGATGTTATTTTCTATTTTACTGGGTAGGTACTAGTAAAAATGGCAAGCACAGTTACAAGAATAAAAATAAAGATAGGACATATAATCTTGAAATTTGTAAATTGATATCAAAACCCATTTTCCTCCTTCTTGGAAAGTTGAGTATTACCACCTCAGAACACCTTAGAGTCTAGACACAATTAGATAATCTGATCTCATTTTGACTGTTATCATAGGAACAAGCTTTGGGAGGCTACTTTAATTTTTGATTCTACTGCAGTACTAATTTGAAACACACATGGAGGAAAGAAGGCTTGACTGAAAAGCTATTGTTGGATTGTTTTATTGTTCTAGCATTGCAAGAAGCTCTTGGTTTCTGGACAGAAGGATTTTTCTCTTAACTGTCTTCCCCCATCACCTTCCTTTTTGTTTCCTGGCTTAAGTCCATTTCTGCCTCCAGTCTCTCTCTCCCTGGCAGCAGAGACAGGCCAGTTTCCTTACCCACTTGAGTAGAGGCATGATGACCATTCTCTTCCTTCAAGGAAAGTACTATAGGATGGAGTTACATGTTGACATGCTTAAGAATGGTTAAGAAGAACTCACTTTACTGAGTGGACAAAAAGCTTTTGTCTCTGAAGATCAAAATCAGAGTATCCTGTCCCAGATTTCCTTGGGTAGCTTCAACTTGGATATCTTTGGAAGTCCTAGAAGCAGCTTAGATGCTGGACATGTAGATTTAGGGGACTCGGTAAACTCTTTTGTGCCCAAGATGGCTATGAGAATGGAGGTGGAAGGTAATGTTAAATGTTCTGGTTTTCATTTGGGCTGTCACCAGAATAAAAACGGCCTAACTGTATTTTGGGTCCCCAGGCAGCACTGAAATGACATGCCACCTGCTGACCTAATCCATTTCCTTTCTGGTACTAAGATAGCCAAAGCAATTGGCTCAATTTGCAATTGACTATTTACTCTTAAAAGCAGCAATGATTAGATCTAGTGTAAGAGATCACATACACTATGAAGAATTAAAACTTTAAAGGTGGAAAGTTATCATTTTTGGAAGAAATCATTTAAATATGATGCATTTTACCTTTAAGACTATGATTTTAGAAAGCTGCTTTTTGCTGTTGTTCCCCAGGAAGGAGTACAGTATGCTGATGAAATTTGAGATAACAGAAGTGTTTCTCAGCAGCAGCTGAATGGAGCAGAGAACTAGGAGACTGCTATATTTATCTTTAGGTAAAGTTTGCAATTTAGTAGGGAAAAAAATCTTATAGCATGCAGGCAGATTAACTGTGTTAATCCAGCATCTGCTTCTCTGGCAAATAGAAGAGAGGGTGTGCAGCTGTAGTCCTGCACACACACTCAGGTGCTGGACACACATCCTTTGTCTCAAAAACTGTGCCAAGAGCTGCATATGCTGATGAGTTTCTGGCTTTTTTTTTTTTTTTCAGTTTTAATTAAAAAAATCTTAACTCTCATTTTTTCTCTCTCTCATCAAAATGAAGTGATTAAAACTTCTGTAAATGATAGTTTCAGGAGCTTAGACTCTGGTCTTGAACATTGTGTTTAATAGTTACGTATAGTACTGCAATTGATGAATTTGCGTTATAGAAGCACCTACTTCATTTCCCTCCTAGAGATCCTTATATCAGTAAGTAACATGCTGGCAGAATTAAGGTGTCTGCTTCCAGGCCAGCCCTTTTTTATTTCTTGTTGCTTTCTGTGATTCGGCAGCTATGGAATTTGCTTCCCTGCATGGGCCTCTCAGAAGCCAGCTCTCCTGCTCTCCCCAACGCGCTCACAGTCAGCAGAACAGGGAAATCACACTGATCAGCACACCACTCAGCTGATCAAAGGAAGCCAGCCACTTTTCTTCAACAAGACCCAGCGGTGTTAGTCAGTACGCCTTCTCCTGCCGTGAGCAAGGCCACTGGAATGCTGCTGGCAACATTAGTCTGTGTGTAAAAAGCTGCTTATGTTCCCTTTGCCTTGGCTTTGGCTTAGGCCTCGGTAAGAGGGGAGAAAAAGAGGAAAATGCCTCAACAGCCATCACCTTTCCTTTCTAGAACTTGGTGTGAAGCATTTCCCTCCATTGGCAATCCCTAGTGGCAATCCCTAATTCTGCTGGGGAAAGACTTGCTAATTTTATTTTAATTGTAAAAGAGCAGAGCCCTACAGCAAATTGAACATGCGGTGACTACCTGAACTATATGACAGAATATAATCTTGCATTGATTAAGTTAATCACAGGTATGACACATCTACAAAATTAAAATAAGCCACATTTTTTTAAGTACTTAATCTCTTAATTCTGTTGCTTTTTACTATTTTCTGGGTAAGTCTTATGTTATTTTGTAAGGAACCTATGGGTCTCAGTGATAATTTATTGAACATAAATGGTGGTTTGTTACTCATGGCTCTAATAGGTATATAATTCCCTTCCTTGTAAACATTTGGCATTTCAGTACAGTTTATAATAATGGAACATGGAAGGGACCCCCTGAGTAGGACAGTGGCTGCTCTTTGTCACTTGCAGCTGTGTTTGCAAGGGAGCATGCTGGCAATCAGCAAGGAGAGTGCTGTGACAGGTGGGAAGAGCAAAACCAGAAAATATGCTTCTCCTTTCTTTTATCCTCTTTCTATTCCCTTCTTTCCTCCGCACCTTTTTCTACCTGACCTTCTGTTTTTCTTCTCTTCCCCTTTTAGAAGCCATCTGTTTCCCTACCAGTTCTATTTGGTTTGCAGATGCCACTATGCAAGAATACACTGTGTTGGAGCTAGCATATGCTTGACCTGTACTGAACGTATGTATTTGGGCTGGGCTCAGCCTGGTGCACTGAAGAGAATGGTGAGGGCCTGGCATATAAAAGCTCATACATTTTACATAGCAGTTCTAGAGACTCAGAAGGACAACATATCCTACTACCTGAATCTGAAACGTGATAGAGGATTTTTTAACCTGGCTCTGTAAGTTCTGCATTACTTTCTATTAGAGACAGAAGGGAGCAACATTGGTCTGTGTGTAAAACGCTGCTCTTATGTTCCCTTAGCCTTAGCCTGGGCCTCGGCAAGGGGGTGAGAAAAGGAGGACATGCTCCAGTAGCCAGTACCTCTTTTTTCTAAAACTTGATGTGAACTGTTTTCATCCCTGTTTTCAGTGATACAAGTTGTCATTCTACAGGCATAGTTCAGCTATTCCTTGAACAGGCACCCAGTTAACGGTCTTCCTTTTATGGTTTCCCTTCATTTATCTTCTCAGTATTGCTGGTGGGAATGTAAAATGGTGCACTCACTTTGGAAAACAGTCTGGCAGTTTTTCAAAATGTTAAACATAGTTACCACGTGAGTCAGCAATTTTATTCTTAGGTATATACCCAAGAGAAATGAAAACATATGTCCAAACAAAACTTGTACACAAATGTTCATAGCAGCATTATTTATAATAGCTGAAAAGTGGAACCAACCCACCTGCCGATGGTTAAATAAAATATGATATACCCATACAGTGGAATATTATTTGGCAATAAAAAGAATGAAGTACTGATACATGCTACCACATGGATGAATTTTGAAAACATTATGCTAAGTGAAAGAAGCCAATCACAAAAGGCCACATATTATATGGTTCCATTTATATTAGATGTCTAGAGTATGCAACTCTGTAGAGACAGAAAGTAGATTAATGGCTGCCCAGGGTAGGGAGAATTGTGTGTGTGTGGAGGGGCTTGGGGTGGGGAGTGACTGCTAATGTGTTCAGAGTTTCTTTTTAGGGTGATAAAAATGTCCTAAAATTGATTGTGGTGATGGTTGTATAACTCTGAATATGCTAAAAGCTATTATATTGTACAGTATGTAAATTATATCTCAATAAAACTTTAAAAAATTACTACTACATATTTCCTTTGGTTGTAGGGCACTAAGTTGTCTTTACTGAAGCTGTAGAGGCTAGGAGAACCCATGCTCTCAATAAGAATACCAACCTAATAAGGGTAATAACTTATTGGCACAGGGTGTCATTGTTTACCTGTAGTTTTCACATACTTGAACTTGAGCTCCACTGAACCCTAGGGTGCAGATGAAAGTAACACACATAAAGAAAAAGTGATTTCTCTAAGGCTACACAACTAATAAACGACAGAGCATGTGTGACGTGTACACTGTCAGGCGCTGTGGTCCGAGTCACTGCCCTCTGGCCAGAACAATGTCAGAGCATTGCAGAAAAAGGAATGTTGGCCCTTGACGTTTTCCAGGTTCTGAATTATGCTTAATCCTTTCACCTCTTGAATATGACTAGAAAAGTTACTCACTTTCTTGGTCTTTCTTTCCTTATCTGGGAAATGGAGATAAGAATGCTTCCCATTTCAAAAGTTACTTACCTTCCTTTCTTGTTTTCTTTATCTAAAAGAAGGAGCAAGGATTGTATCCTCTCATGGGCATATAATAAGGACTAACTAATAAAAAAACAATTATAAAACATCTTGTCGGGTTATAAAAATTCTTTATAATAAACTGTCAAAGAGTATTGTTTCTCTCTTATGTTGTACAACCTCACAACCTCAGCAGGATGTAATAATAACCACTTATAACATTTTTCTCTAAGGAGCTCAAAGCACTTTACAGACATCATCAAATCAATCCTCCTTGCATCCCTGTGAGTTACATAGGCAACTGGTATCAGAGGAGCTAGAGCGCAGAGAGGTGAAGAAACTTGCCTGAAGCTTTTATCTCAAGCTGGGTCTATACTATACTGATTGCTCATTTATTTGCCCCTAGTGATATTAATTTGGTCAATTACATTTATTCTCTATGAGTTTGTCACTTGTTAAACATGAAAAAAATGCTTTACTAGCCCTCTTGAATCACTTAAGATCAGCGTAAACTTTATTGAAGTAAAACTGTTTATTTTGACCTGGCTTTTTCATCTTTGATCTAGGTAGACTAGAAAACTGTTCAGAATTCCTGAATATATGCTTTTGACTTGAACAGTCACTGTGTGTGTCCTGCTGTGGAGACAAGAGAAATCCTTGATGAGTCTGATGAGTCTTTGGAAACTACTCCCATTTGTCCAAGCACCCTTCACGAAGTGAAGGCAGACTTCCTTCCAAGTCGTTGAGTTTTACAGTGTGTTTACATGTAGAAAACTCATTTACCATCTGGATTACAACCTAGATCTTCATCACTACCATTATCATGTACTGTTATTTTGTTAAGGCTCAATCCTATTACCAACCCTTCTGACAGAATATATATGAGGAGAATGTGTATAGTGATTAGAAAGGCCTGTATGAGATTGCTTTGGAGTGGCTTCTAATAACCCAATAGATAGCAGAGTGAAGCCTGATCCATTCACTGGAAAACATTAAATTCTGGCTTTTCTCTTTCCTTGAGTTAAGAGAAGCTCTGGTTCCTTGCTGAGACTGTTTTGGTAAGGGTTTTGGTTTGGGTGTTGTGTTTTTGTGGTTGTTTGGGTTTTGGGGGGTCGGACTTCTTTTTTTTGTCTTATTGACCTCTCAGCTTACTTGATGGGGGTATACTTTTTTCCCCCAGAAGTGGATTTCGCTTGCATATCAACCTTGTTGGTGTGCTGCCCCAGGGGAGATGGCCCCAGTGCTGTTGGCACTGTCCTGTGTACAGTTAATTAAACCTCCTGCTGTGGACCTGGATTTCTGCTGCCACTGTTCACTGATGTATGAATTGAGTGAAGCACATGTACACAAGCTCAGGTGCCCTCGCAGAAACAAACCCTGAAAATAGCAAAAGATAGAGATGGGGTAAAGCCTTCAGCTTTTAAATAAGCTTGGTAATCTGGCTAGCTGAATGCCAGAGCTCACAAAGCTGAGAATTGCATTTCTGAAGATAAGACAGGCCCTTTTTGTGTTTTTATCTTTTCTTCCCAAAATGTGTTGAGTTTTAATATGGTTCTTTATCTCTTTGAGCAAGAAAACAGAGCCAGTGGTGCACTCATGGACTCCCGAATCTAACCTAAAGAGGAGTTTCTCATTTCTCTGGTAACCACATCCCAAGAAGGTAAACCTCTACCAGAGTCTTCCTAAGACACGAGGCTGACATAGCTTCATGGCAGCATAAATTAAGAGACTCACAGACAGTGAGAGTGGGGCTTTCTAAAAGTCTAATAACACACATTTTAGAGAACAGACAGTGATTTCATTCGAAGTTAGGCCTCTGCCCTTTTTCATTAACTAAACGTGCAGAGAGAATCTCGATTTCCAACCATTCTTTTTGAAACACTTTGTAGGGCTTTGGATTCTTCTTGTGATTCTGTTTACTGGAATCTGAAATGCTTGTTGAAACTCTGATAAATTTTTGCTGATTCCCAGGTTGCTTACTTGGGTGAAATACAGCAAGTGATCGGGTGGGGGTAACAGTGAAGTCGTGAAAACATCAGTTGCTGAAGCAGGCAGCCTCTCTGTTCTTTCTCCACCCATCCCAGCTCCCCTCAGCAAATTTCTGCTGTGTGTTTTTGTAAAATCATCATTCAAGAAATGTTTTTATCAACCCCTCCTTTGTGTTAATATCTAGTATGTATGCTGATGCTTACGATCTGTAGTAGGGAGAAAGGAGTAAACATACCTATAGCAGAGCAAGACAGTACATAATAGTATGTGGTATAGAGAACGAGAAGAGAGCGGGCAGGGAACCCAGGTGGGACTTGAATCCAGAAAGGCAAGAAAGATTGGAGGCATGCTAAGTCAGAGGAATCAAGTGAGCCAAGGCAGGGATATAGCGATGAACATGATATGTAAGAACTTTATTGTATGCTAAAATTTTTTCGATTTATTAATATTGGGAAACAAAATTAAGATTAAATAGTTGTGATGGGGTGCCTGGTGCTGGAAGGATTTAATTGAGCACACTATCCCCTACCTAGAAGTGGACTTGCTTCAATGGCTTTGATCAGTAGCCATACCTATATTTTAAATGGAATACTTTAGCATTTTGAAGGGTGGGATGAGTTTGGAAGAAATCAGGTTTCATTGGCTTGTTTGCTTTGTTTATTTTACTAAAACAGTATTTTTAGGGTACTAAATCAATCTTCTGTCTTGTAGAAGAAAGTTACCTCTATAGTTAAGAAGCCGGGTTTTTCCCTTTAAAAGGGATTTTATTTCCTAATTGTGAAATCTTGGCCTGTTTGCTTATAAATGAGAATGTTTCTGAGTAAAGGACAGCTTTAATGCTTTATATGAGTTTGGATAGCTGTTGTAGAAGCAAAATTGATTTATAGCATTGCTTCTCTTATTGCCTGAAGGAATAAGAGAAATCCTACATTTACTTGTGATAAGTTACATAGGCCAGTACTTAGAAATGTTGTTTGTTTGAAAGATAAAATATGAGATTCACATGGGGATGGTGAAGAGGAGAAGAGGTAGTAGTCCAGGGGGCCCTGGCATTGTAAAGATTGGGAGTTTCTGTTGTAAATTATAAATTTGAGTAGGAACTGATGACCCTAAAATTTCCGATTACATCTGTTACCTTAAATCAGTTTTCTGGTATTTATTTTTCCACTTATTTAAAGTACATTTTCATTTAATAGTGTATTCTTAATAAAGCCAAAGGGAACCTATAGCTATAATGTAGGTAAGCTTTTGAATAGTAGTTGATTTATTTTCCAGTTCTTTTTCCTGTATCTTGTGTTATATTGACAGTTGCTATTATTTATCTAATTTAAACAGTAGTGCTTAGGTTGAAACTTGATTCTAGTCAATTTTATTATGATAGGTTTACCGTCTTCTCAAATGTACTACCCTTCTAATGCATTGTTACTGTAGTATGAAGGTAAAAACAAATTTACAACTGTTAACCATAAACCTAACCTTTCCTCAGTTTGCTTGATTTACTACAAATTAAATTATATTATGCCTCATATAAATCATTAAGTATATAATTTAAAGCAGTTGCTGTGATCCATCTTTTACTATTTTTTGCCCTCACATGGAAATGTGGAACTTCAAGTGTGAAAGGCAGCAAAATGATTAGAAAACTGCCCTTCTGGAGTCCTCAGCGAGCATTTATTTCCATGTTGGTGTATGACAGCCGGATCCTTTCAGCTCTGAGCTGGAGATGCACACATTACATTCAGGGTGGAATGTTTGCTCCTTGACTTGTCTGCCTGATTTAAATATTCATACTTCACCAGAAGGAAAAAGCTGCTGACTTCTAAAAGTGGGTCAGTTTTTTTTTTTTTTTAATGGCCCTTTTGGCACTTTGTAATGTGTTAATACTGCCTTAGAGCTGGGGAATAGTTTGGCAGAGCTCATCTTTATCACTTCAGGGGCCAAGGCTTCACTAGGCCAGTGGAAGGAGAGAGCATTGCGGATATTAATAGCTAATAGACTATGATATGGGCTTTACTTGCCTTTCTGTTTGCTTTTCTGGATGTAGAATGTAGTATGTTAACCAGAAAGGATTAATTTGAGAAAAAAACCTTTTATGGGTAGACCAATGTAAAAGGTGACACTGTAAATAAACAGCAGTAGCCTGTGTCTTCAGATGCATGGTAGTACGGAATAAATTCCACAGTTGCATGAACTTGTTTTATTTCTCTATTTGAAAATAATTTTTGAAAGAGATCTTTGGATAGAATGGAATCATTATTAGGTTGTGAATCTTATTCCTATATCATTTATTTAAGCTTAGTGACTGTGTAAAGTATACTTTGTATTGATTGAGTTTCTTACATCTGAGGGACTCATGTGGCATTTTGAAAGTGAATGTCATTTTTAATCCTCACAGAATTAAAACTTAAATATCTTTTTTCTTGGAAAGGAGGAGTAAGACAGTAGAATGAGAAAGGGAGGGTTAGAATAATAGCAGGTACTAGAACGAGAGAGATCTTCTGGAAATTCTGATTATCATGTCTTAGTCATGGGACATAAGTGAGATTGAGAGAGTCCGGATTACTTACTTATACAGGAGAAATATTATACATTTCACCAGTCTCTTCCTTCGGTTACCCAGTTTGCAATAATGAATTGATGGTTTCAGTCCAGTCTTATAATGTGTCTTTGGCCCTTCTTTACCCTAGACCAACTCAAGAAGTGATGGATTTGCTCAGAATCGCACTGATCACACAGACTCTGGCTTCTTATAGGATCTTCTTGATCATTGTCAAATTCTAGCTCCCACTTTAAAATGGCCAAAGACTTGTCCAATGATCTAAAAGTTTGGTTCAGGTATCTAAAAATCTGGCATATGCTCAGTTAAATACTATGATTGCTCATGTGTCTCTTCCATTGGCCCAAGATGTGCTTGCATTTATCGAAATGATATGTACTATATTTAGTTGCCTGATATCCTGAAAAATAACCAGAATATTATTGAACCTGATTCTGGGGAATTATTTATTTACCTTCCTTTAGACACTAATTCTGTTGCAGAAGATTGTTCTTAAATCTCAAATCATACTAAATAGAGTAGGGAAAATTGCCATTTTTAATAGTTAAACAAGAGATATAAATAGTTTTAAAGAAGAGAGACATGTAGGATTTAAAAACTAAATCAAATGAATCCTGGTCTCTAGGATTTCATAGTGTAGAATTTTAAGGAATTCTAGAGTGTATCTTTACTACAAAGCACAGAATCGTTCTGAAATATACGTGCCTACTGCTGAAGTATTTAAGGATTAAATTTCATGTTGTTTACTCTCAGATGGTTCATGGGGAAGAAATGACAGTTTGGAGAAGGACGGAAGGATATGTAGATACTGGTTTATCTAAGGGATCATTGTACTATTCTTTGAACTTTTCTGTGTTTGAAATTTTACAAAATAAAAAATCATAAAAATAAAAACAAGAAACATTTTCTAATTTATTTTAACTCTAAGTCTTCATGTATTAGGCATGCTTATAAAGCAATTGGGCAGAACCTGTACCTTTGGAATCTTGACATGCATATCTCACTAAGTAGATCATACCACCCCAGAAAGAAGCCTTCTTGTAATTGAAACCAAGGAGAAGAAACTTCTAACTTTCAAATTAGTCCCTTGGTTAATATTCCCAAGATAATTTTGACCCAGATGACTAAAAAATAATCAGTTTTCAGTGTATTTAGTAGTGTGCAGCAAAAAAAAAAAAAAAAAAAAAAGTTATTGCTTAAAAGAAATAACTACAACACTCAAATAATTGTTGGCATAGAACTTTCTCCATACATCTTAAATTTTCCTAAGATCTCATTTGTTAAATGACTTCTTTTGTATCCTCCTGACTTTTTTTCTTTTTGACTTCTGTATCTTCTAAAAAGCATTTGTGTGTGTTAAGAAAATTCAGTTTTTAAAACTATGACCTGTTCTGCTTTTATGTTTAAAACTGTGTTGGGGGGCGATGGGGAAGGAGGTGATGGAGAAAGGAGAGAAAAAAGGAAGTTGGATTTTTGTACGTGTTTTAAAGAAGAGAGAGAGAAATAAGTATATGTATCTCATGCTCTGTATTATCTTTAATGACCTATTTACTGTGTACAGGCATGTTCAAATCTAGTACACTTACAAAGGATGGGGCCAACCTGAGAAATCCTTACTCTGGCCAGATCAAGAACCTTATCTTGTGTATGGTGCGTGCGTGCGTGCGTGCGTGCGTGCGTGTGTGTGTTGTAGTATCAGTATATTTCTAAGGATGAATAGATTTATATTTAACCCAAGAGGGAAAGGGAAGCTATTCCTGGGTTTTTACTACTTAAATAATCAATTCATGAGAGAGAATCAGAGCTGTAAGAAAAAATTCAGTGGTGTTTCAATTTGAACATATACAGAATCCTCCGCTCCCTACCACGATATGCGATTTTGTATAAGATACTTTAGGATTGAATCATAAGCAAGTGTTTGTTACCAGCAGAACCCCTTAATGCTGTCCTTCAGCACGTATTATTATTTCCTATACTCTAGATTTTATTAGTTACTAAACCCTAATTTTATAATATACCACAATGAGTAATCCAAATATTTTAACTCTCAGAGTCATTTTAGATTGTACAAGGGCTGCAGAGTCCCAAGCCCTCACCCCTCTTTATCTTTTGAAAATCACTATTCAGTCATTGTCTTTTCTACTTATAATTAGGTTGCGAAATTATTTTGGAGTTAATCCCTAAAAAAAACTTTATTATAGTCTAACATAGTATTTTTCTTTGTTTATAACTTCAAATAGTATCATCACTGTATAGTGTAGATATTTCCTTCTACCACTACCCCACCCTGCCTCCATCCTTCCTCCATTCTCCACTGAAGTGAGACCACTATGTTTAATGAAATTCCATTTCCTATGTGACTTGTATTATGTTCTACCCACTAAAATACAAGAGTAGAGTGAAAGTCACTTGGGATTACTGCCAGAGGTTGTTCAGAAGAAACCACATCTAGTAACCCTGTTATATCTGGCACAGTTCATACTCGGAAGCCAGCACAAAAAGACTTGGAAGGTTAAATTCTCCTACTGGAACATTTTCAGTTACATGTGCTTTAGGCTTATAAAAGACCTAATCTCTTTTCCTCTAAAATGCTGTTCCTGTCAAATAATAGTAAACTCATTTGAGGGTTTTTTCATAGATATATTGCTTGGAAGTCTTGGGAAGATGTAGAAAAGGAAACAAACTGATAAGCACTTGGTATTTTTCATTCATGCAGATGTATTTAATCATAGGACAAATTTTAAATTATTTTTTCTGACTTTAGTCAAGGACTCTAGAAAGCTGCAGATTGTGCAGTTTTGACTGAGATCCTGATAGTGATCTGTAATTCTAGTTCGTTCTTTATGAAATCGACCTTTTGTCTTTACTACTGAGAAGGGTGGAGTGAAATACAGAACTGAATTCAGTCTTTATAGATCTACAATTGAGCCTGTACCTATCTGATTTTAAGGTATTTTTGAGTCATATGAAGAGTATGATTATAAGAGTATAAGTCTCTAGGTTTAAGTTGGAGCTCTCCGTGTCGACCATTGCATGCTTCCTGAGAATTAATATTATAATAAAAATTGTGATGAACTGCTTCCTTTCAGATGGGTGCTGTACCTGTCTATTCTTACTCAGAGTTCCCCACATATTCACTTTACCGGGGACAAAACCTTTTTCTCACTTTAATGACCACCGATATATTGATTTAGCTAAACCTTCATTTGTAAATATAAGCAGAAAAGAAAAAATTACCAGTTAGATGAAGAGAATCAGCAGCTTGAGAGTGAGGAATGAAGCTGAGCAATCAAAATAAATTCCCCATCCCACATGAAAGAAAACAGGAGATAACTTTTTAAATTTTTCATTAATATTCTCAATGAGGGTTGAGAGGATATTATTTTATCAGTTAAACAAAAAACTGGTTATTCTTATTACCCTCAGAATAAAAGTCAAGTCCTTACAGTGGTCTGTCCTTATCTTCTGCTCTTCTCCAGCCCACTCATCCTGCTCCAGCTACACAGGGCTTCTTGCTATTCTTAAACAAGATGGCTGTTCCCACCTTCAGGCTTTCTAACGGCCGTTCTCTCTGCCTGGAAGCTCTTAAAGTCACACAGCTAACTCCTTTACTTCCTTCAAGAGCCTAGAATGGTATCTGGGAACATGGTAGGTGCTCGATAGTTTCTGAAAGAATAAAATAAAGAAGAGAATTCAAAAGCAACCTCAGTAAAGGGAGTGAATAACAAAGTGGACTCTGCAAGAAGATGAATTAGTAAATTAGAAAAAAATTAAGAAATTCTCCTATAATGTAGCAAAGAGTCAAAGAAATGGACAGAGAGAGAGAGAGAAAACAAACATGGAGACTAGATCTAAGAGATATAATAGCTGTGTAATAGGAGTTTCAAAAGAAAAGCAGTGATCAAAAAAATTATAGAAGAAAAAAAAATTCTGGACTAAAAAAAAGCCTCAGATCTTAAGATAAAATTCTTAGTATCAGGCGAGATTACTTGTTGGGGGCGCGGAAGACTCATCATATTCCCCCAAATTTTTAAGTTCTTAAATAAGGAGAAAAATCCCACAAACTTCTCAATAGTTAGTAACCACAACCAAAAAAGTTTTATTTACAAAGGAGTAAGAATCAGATAAATATTACATTTTTCATCAACAACTCTCAATGCTAAAAGATAGGGGAACTTCATAGAATTCCAAGGTTTCAGGATTGTGATACTAGAACTTTATATATAGGAAAGTAATCACTTAGGTGTGAGGGTAAAAGGCATTTTGGACTCACAAAGTATACTATTCACATATCCTTTCTGGAAAATTTTGTCTGAAAAATTTTGGTTAGATGTCCTCCAACCAAATTAATCAGAAATAATCAGTAAAATAAACAAAACTAAAAGTTCTTTGAAAAGATCAACAAAATGAACAAACCATTAGTTATCCCGACCCAAGGGGGAAAAAAAGAGCAGATTATTGTGGATATTCTAGGTGGTAAAATAACATAGGAAAAGGAAATGAAAAAACACTGTTGGAACCATAGATGAAGATTATCGTTATTTGCAGATGATGTGATAATCTACTTAGAGAAACCAGGAAAATCAATGAACATTATTACAACTAATAACAGTGAGATTGCCATATACAAGGTAAAATCAAAACCAAGAACTTTCCTTTATATCAGCAGTATCCTGAGTAGATAATAATGAGAAAAAAATCATCTAGGTCACAAAAGCAAGCAGTTTTTCAAAAGACAGAAATAAATTTAAGAAAAGTAGAATACTTTTACGTTTACTTAGGGATATAAACGGATTTGAATCAATGAAGATCTGTTCCTTTATTCTGGATGGATAGATCCAGCGTTTATAAAAAGTTAATTCTCCTGAAATCTATAAATTTAATGTTTAATTTCATTCAAAGTTCCAGTGGATATTTTGGGGACTGTTGCAGATTGATTCCACGGTTCACCCAGATGTAGCCAAGGAAATTTTGAGAAATAACGGGGAATGCTGCGTTTCTGGCCCAGACTGTCATCCACCTGCGACTGAACAACTTCACTTGAATATCCCACAGGCTCCTCAGACTCAGTGTGTGCCAAACTGAACTTACTTTCTTCTCTCCAGTTTTTTTCCCCATGATATTTCTCATTGCTGTCAATGTTTTGCCTCTCTACTATAATAATCAAGCAAGAAACCTGGAAGTCATCCATGATTCTGAAAGCCATCCTTGATCCCTTTCACTCATCTCCAAAATTCAGTCATTAAGTCCCGCCAGTCTTCCTCTAAAATAGCTCATATCTATCTTCTTGCTATAATCACTGGTTTAGCCCATGCCATCATCATCTCTTGCCTGACTTATTAAAAGAGCCTCTTGGTAGATTTCTCTGCTTTCAGTCTTCCTCCTTTCCAATTGTTGTGACTAAGGTGAGTCTTCAAACATGCAAATCTGAATTATGGCCTAAGATTCCTCAGTGTCTTTGCTCTTCGGACCAAGTCCAGAATCCCAGAATGACTTAAAAACCCAGATACTCACCTATATTCTTTCTCTCTTTCCCTCCAAACACCATTTTGGGGCTTCTCTCACTTCCTAGATGGACCCAGATCTTCCTGTGCCTTTGAACTTATCTTTCTCCCTTCTGAAGTTCTACCCACTTTCATGAATTTATATGCATCCTTCAAGTCTCATGTAAAAACCACATTCTTCTGGAGGCTTTCCTTGACCTCTAGATCAGGGTAGGTCCAACTGTTGGATGTTCACCTAGTTCATCCTGTTCCCTTTAACTTAACATTCATTATATTGTATTGTAACTATTTATCTTTCTTGCTTCTCAGTTTTAAACTCCATGAGAGTCAGGACATCATCTGCTTATTCAAGGGGATATTTTCTGTGCCTGGCACAGTGTAATATATGTAATAAATATGGGTAATGAATGAAATAACTGCCAAAATCAAAACAGACCGGAGAGTTGTAATAGGTGAAACAGTATGATGCTGGCAAGAAGAAACAGATCAACAGAACAAAACAGACGCAAAAACAAAACTTTCATGTAAATTAGAATTTAACATAATATAGAAGTAGGGAAAGATGGATGATTTAATATATGTTGTTAGAACAATTAGATCCCCACTCTAGGAAAAATATCAAGTGAGTTTTTTATACTAGTCAGATCTGTTTTGATTGTAAATTACAAACTCAACTAGCTTAAGCCAAGAAGAGAGGATTTATTGGAAGAATTTTAAGGTATCATTGAAAAGAGGGAACAGCTGAATATCTGAGCTTTGGGATTGCACAAGGCAGCAAACCTCTTCAGTCCTCACAGTCTGGAAAGCTGCTAAGATACTGTTTCTCTTACGTCTTATGTTTTCAGCTTCATTTTCTCCTACTGTAGACTAACCTCATGTGGCAGAGAACATAGCCTCTGGCAGTTTCCAGGCTTAAAATTTTGTCACCTTTTGAAGAAAAGCACTCTCCAGCTCTATCTTAATGTTGAAAATCCCTGAGGAAGTACTTTGTGTGGCTTGGGTCACATGCTTGTCCACCATCCTCATCTAAGACTTAGGGCAGTCGTGTGTCCAAGGAGACTGGGTAGTGTAAGTTCCTGCACTGACTACATGTTGGTTTCTGTGGGTGCATATGTGTGTGTGTGTAAGTGTGTGCATTGAGGGAGGTTAGCACAGCATTAGCCACTGAAGGACTGCAGTGGGCTAGATGCCTTAATTTTTGTGTGTTCTTGTCTTGATTTCACATCATACACAAAAAATAGGTTTAAGGTGGATTAGAGATAAAATAGAAAATTATGAAAATATTTGAAGAAAAGAATTTTATTTTATTTTATTTATTTTTTTAAATCTCAGAGTGTGGAAGACCTTCCTTAGCATGATAAGAAGACCAGAAACCACACAGGGAAAGACTTAATAACATAAGGGAAAAAAGGAGAAGAACCTCCTTTAAGGAAAGGCAGTAAAACTAAAATTGTAAGAACAATAAAAAAAACGATGAAACATATTTTCAACACGTGTCTGATAAAGGGCTGTTAGTCTTATATACAGCGTTCTTATGAATATCTGAGAAAAGGATGAGCATCACAAGGGAAAAGTAGGTGATGGACATTAATAGGCAATTCACAAAAGAAGTAAAAATGTTAGTCAAAGTCACAGAGAAGGAAACATCAGTGGACAAATGCATGAAAATTGAGCAGCCTTATTAGTATTTAGGAAAACGAGATTTAAAACCATAATGGGATAGCACTTTATTTCTGCCAGATTGGCAAAAATTAAAATATCCAACAATAACTGTTGGCAAGGATAGAGTAGCAAGAAACTATGTACGCTGTTGGATGGAACGTAAAACAGTTCGACCACTTTGGAAAGCAATTTTGTGTATTCTACCAAATCCGAAGATTTGTTATGACCTACCAGTTCTAATCCTAGGTATATACCCTAGAGCAGCACTTTCCAATAGAAGTAGAACAGAAGCCACATATGTAATTTAAAATTTTCTAGTAGCCACATCACAAAAATATATATATAATTATATCATAATTTAATTATATATTTTATTAAATTTTATTAACTATAAATTTTATTAAATTTTATTTAGCTATAAATATATCTAAAATGTTATTCCAACATACAATCAGTATTAAAAATTACCAGTGAGATGTTTTACATTCTTTTGTAATCTGATGTTTATATTTTACACTTATAACTCAATTCAGAGTAGCCACATTTCAAGTGCTCAGTGGCCACCATAGGTGGCTAGTGGATACAGTATTGGACAGTGCAGCTCTAGAGTCACTCTTATATAAAATATTTGTAGCTGCTTTGTTTCTTTTTAAATGAAATTTATTGGGGTGACTGGTTAATAAAATTATGTAGGTTTCAAGTATACAGTTCAATAATACATCATATGAATATTGCATTTTGTGTTCACTACCCAGAGTTAAATTTCTTCTCGTCACCATATATTTGACCCCCTTTACCCTTATCTGCCTCCCTTGTCCTTACCTTCCCTACTGTTTTCCATGTCCATGAGTCTCTGTTTGTTCGTCTTGTTCGTTCGTTGCTTTCAGTTTTATATCCCATATACGAGTGAAATCATATGGTTCTCAACTTTTTCAGTCTGACCTATTTTGCTTAGCATGATAATCTCAGGATCCATCTATGTTGTCACAAATGGCAGTATTTCATCTTTTCTTATGGATGAGTAATATTTCATTGTATATATGTACCACATCTTTATGCAGTCATCTATCGAAGGGAACTTTGGTTGTTTCCATGTTTTGGCCACCATGAATAATCCTGCTATGTACATCAGGGTGCATATATCTTTACAGATAGATGTTTTCAGATTTTTTGGGTAGATACCCAGAAGCAGCCTTATTAATAACGGAAAATGAAACCAATCTAAATGTCCCTCGACAGAATAAATTATGGTAAATTCCCATAGTGGAATATTGTATTATACTTTTTAAAAATGTGAAACTGTATGTGGATGTATCAACATGGAGAATTTCTCAATATTGGGCAAAAAGGAAATAAAAGTCACATAAGAATATATAAACGCTAATAAAGCATTGTATATGGATAGTTACATAAGTAGTAAAGTTATAAAGGAAAAAAGGAATGATAAAAATAATTTTTACTATAGTAATTACATTTTGGGCCAAAGGAGAGGGATACAGTTGGAGAGGGGTCACGTGGATGCAAAGATATTGGTAATAGCCCATTTTTTAAAGATACATAAGCACATATACATACATACACATCAATACAGACACACACATACACTCAGACTCTTCCACAAATCATTGGCCATACTGAAATTATTAATGGCCAGTAAATGTGAAGTGATACTCAGTTTTACTAATCCAAGAATTATAAATTAGAACAATAGTGAAATATTTTTTGCTTGTCAAACTGGTAAATTTTAAAGGTGTCAAATCCATGCACTTATAAGGGATAGACAAACAGGCAATTCATCCACTGTTGATGAGAGTACACAAAACTGCCTCTCTGGAGAGCAGTTTTGGAAAAGGAATCCAGATTTTAAATTGGCCCACTCTTAAACCTAGCAACATAACTTCTAAAAATTTATTCTTAGGAAAGATTCAGGTAATGAATGAAGATACATTTATAAGGATGTTCATTAAGGCTTTTTTTCTTGTAATAGCGGAAAATTGAAAACAGCATTTTAGGGGATTGGTTAAAGTATGGTGTATTCATGAGTGCAGTTGTTAAGAAAAAGAAGCGGTAGATGATGACATGGAAACATGTCCATGACATATTGTTAAGTAAACAAAATAAGGGCAGAACAGTATGCAATTTTGCATCCCAGTGTTGTTATATAAAACTAGAAAAAGAATAAAACTACAGTGCATATCTCTGAGTGGAGGGGTGATTAAATGATATTTTAATTTTTTGAAAAAATTTTAATGAAAATATATTACATTTATAAATGAGAAAATAAAAGAATATCCCCCTTTTTTCTCCTGAGATTGGCATCATTTTGTGTAACAAGATCCTAAGGATGCCGGATGTTACTCTCGACTTATCTAACTCAAACTCTGGTGCCTTTCGTTTTGAGAAATTTATAGATTAAGACCATTTTCTTTTTAAAGCAGCACTTAAAATTTGGCTTTAACCTATTTAAGCTATCAGCTAATAGAGCTATGGTTTTTTTTTTTTTCTTTTTAAAAAATTTTTATTTTATATTAGTTTCAGGTACACAGCACAATGGCCAAACATTCACATAAATCACAAAATGATCCCCCTCGACCATGCCAGCACCTACCTGGCACCACAGTAACACTGACTATATTCCCTGTCCTGCACTCCATATACCTGTGACTGTTTCGTAACTACTAATTTGTACTCCATAGAGCTATGGTTTTCATTTTGGCGTGGAAGAGGAGGGAAAAAGGTATGCCTTAGGGAAAATGGGTAACTATATGACACTGTCCAGGACCTTAGACTTATAATAGTTCTGCTAATTTTAATCAAACATTTATGTCTCACCCCATTGCCATAGTCTCAGGGTAAGTGTCACTCCTGAATGCTTCAGGATAATTTCAGCTTTAGTACAGTGTTACTAAAGTCTTTTCCAGATACTGTCAGGCCTTCCAGACAAAACCAGAGGAAGAATCCCAGCCAAAACCTTTTGATTTGACCTGCCTCAGAATGCCTGTTAATCTAAAGAGAATAGAATCTGCTAATTTAACAGTTTAAAATATATACTGTCTTGTTACACATGTTTATTATGCACTTGTTAGAAAGATAATGAATTTGCATGAACAATTAGGTTAAGTCCTGCTAAGTCTCCACTTCATTAGGTCCTGTGGACTATCTTTGGATTCCTGTTTCCAGGCGTCAGCTCCATTACCTTCCCTTCCCTCTCTCAGCAGATGGTTTCAGGGACCGCCAGGACCCCTCCCAACTATAAAAGTCTATGATTCTTTGCTGTTTTTTCTTTTTTTAGCCAAGGAAATGACATAGTCTAAGTTATACTTTCTTGAAATTAATCTGGCAACACTGTATAGAAAGGGAGAGGTGGGGTGCAGAAAAACAGAATCATATTATTACAGTTTAGGGGTAGGGAAATTATTTCTGACACAGGTAAAGGGCAAGAGGTATGAGGAGGAGAGGTTGGACTGAATAGTACTGCAGAAGCAGAGTAAGAATCACCAGGATTAGCAGTTGATTGAAGCTGGGCCACAGGCAGAAGGAGAAAGAATGAGAGATGATTTTGAGACTGAGCTTGGGAGGTTAAAAATATGTGGCATAAGAGCACTTCTTTACTAAGTGCTTCCTTACACATGAATTTCTTATGGAACTTCACTCACTGTTAACGGTCTCTAGCTCCTTACGGTTCTGCGTTGCTATTTGAAATGTTTATTTACTTGTGAGCGAATATGGATCGATGTTACTGTTCTGAAATCAGCTTTTTTTTTTTCCTGTTCAATCCTCCTAGCCCATCCCCAAATAGTAGAAATTACTCGAGGAAACACAAACGCTGGCTTAGAAGAAATGGTGTTCAAGTTCTGAAAATTGCAAATTAAAGAAGAAGCAAAAATAGTTCAATGAAAGCATAAAATATTACTTGAATACAAATATGAGATTTAGTGAAAATTGGTACAAGTTTATGATGCAAGTCGTTTCTCTAAAAGATCTAAAAGTATGTATTTTAAGGTTAAAAGATCTTTTTGAGCTTTGTGTTCAAGGTTGTTTTAAAGTTAAATTATGGTAACATTCAGAGAGTAGTAGACTACTGAAAAATAGCTTATTTATACATTTCAGGCTAAAAAAGAATATTTTTCCCATTGTCTGTTTTCAAATTTTTTTAAATGCTATCATTGAAATCAGATATTTAGTCCCCACTGGTTCAAAGAATCACCTCATGATCATAATGTTAGACAAATGTTAAAAACCTGGGTAAATCATATGATTAGAATAAAAGATGGTGCAGTGTCTTCTTATCATAAAAGAAGCATTCTTGATTGGAGAGGGAAGTTTCTGAAGAGAAAAAATAACTTTCGGTTATTTTATACTCACGTAAATCAAAGAATAGAAACCAAAAATGTAGCTCGGTCATATTCCCTGGATAGTTCTTTTCAGAGGCTGAGATTCTAAAATTGCAGTAGCTTTTAATGTATTAGCAAGATGTTCTCCAGATAGAGTCAGCAGTTTACTCTATTGTTTAGTGTTGATTCTTTGTCCATAGCCTGTAATGAATAACAGCCTACTGTGTTAGTTGCATATGTCAGAACTTTCTTCTTGCAGAAGGTAGTACATTACATTTCAGTTTCAAGAATTAATTTTAGTGAGGATAATTATCAAATTATAAAACACCATCCAAAGAATTAAGTCTTTAAAATACTTTCATAAATAAAGAATATTTTACCTACCTCCCTTTCCGAATTTGGGGATTTACATTCTTATTTTCCTTTATGCCTTTATTGTTAGTTTTACTATGTCACCACAGAATGGATAAGGTGGAGTAAAGTTGAAATACTTTTAACTAAAAAGCATTCTAGTGGCAATTTGTTGTTTTTATTCCCATTTGTGGTTGTTGTATCTCCTAAAGCCCACTATTGGAAATGACATGGAATTTATTGCTATGTTTTTAGGTTACATTTAAGGAATATAGTTTAACAGTGAAGACAGTGGAGAGTTTTTTGAACCTTAAACTCAAAGGGACTTTTAGGGTAAAAACAGTGTTTTCAGAACAGGTACTCAGTTGGGCCTCTCGAATGGAATAAAATATTGTTTTGGGAACCTATTATATGAGGAAAAATTCAGCTCAAGTAATTGTTAGACTCCGTGAAACTCAGTAAGTATCAAGTAAAATTAATCAGCGAAAGAACATCTCAGAACATGAAGTGCAAAAAAATTGCCAAAGATTATGGGACAAGAAGTTATTATTGACTTCCTGAGTTAACTCCTTAATTTCTCCAAAGTTTAGTCCATGTTGGCCAGTATCACTCTTCCAGGAGCCATGTTTTGTTTTAATAAGGTAAGGTTCAGATTAATAAACTATGGTTGCATCAACATTGGTTTTTGGCTTGATGTGGAGAGCCAAAAGGATTGAAAGTATGTCCAGCAGTCTGTAGTTATCCTGTGTTCATATATCCTTCAGGGGTGTAGTAATACACATTTAGAGCAAATGAAAAATTAAAAACATCTTTACAAGGCAAGCTTTTAAAGTGTAAAGAAGTATTTTAACTTATAGAGTTTAACATGAGCGTTGCAACTCAATCAGGAAGCCTTCAAGTATAAAAAGGGAAAAGCATTTTTCTCAAAAATATAGTAAATAGCATAATTATTATTGTAATTATGAAAATAACATTTTTATTGTAAAACCTTCAACTAATTCAGTAAAGCAAAAATTTCCAGTAAGCTCAGCATTCAACTGTTAATATTTTGGTATATAATATTATTATTTTTATAGAAATTAATATGAGATAGTTCCAGAAGAACCAAGATTTTCTAGTTAAAAGTTCAGGGACAGTGTGTGTGCATGTACTTGAAAATTGAAATAATTTTGCATTCTGACACCAAGCACACACTATAAAGTTGAAGTTTTCAGAATAATTAAGAACACAAGTATAGTTTTTGGAGAAGACAGCTTTTCAAATCCTTTTTTGTTGTATCTCCCAAAGCCTACCCTTCAAAAAAAAAATGTTTCTCCAGATTCCTAACTCAAGCATTTAGAGAATTAACTACTGACCTATTAAATAATTCCAATTTTAGTAAATGTTATCCTTTTTGTATTAAGCTGAAGTGAAATGAATTCCTTGTAGCCAAATAAGAATTCTTAATGTATTGACTATAAACAAGAAAGTAAAATATGGACCACTTTGCTTATTACCTTCTGAATGTGAATTATATGCTGAAAACAAGATAAAGAGAAGTAGGATCATTCTTTAAAAGCTGTTCTCTGAATACTGATTCCTGACGAGGCAGCTTTTCCATGTGGGAACAAAAGATGTCTCCTCATAGCTTTGGCTTTTAGTCCTCATGTGATGGGAGGTGAATTGGTTATGTCTTTCGCACTTGGGTATTTTAAAGATCTTAAGCAGTACATTTAGTTGATTGGTTTGCTTCATTCCTGAATGAGTTGTATGTATTAAAGACTTCATCAAATTGCATTGTATTTTGTATGTTTCTCGTGCGGGCGTCTGCATTCAGGTGTAGTTAGTACTGTTTTCCAAGCCCAGAAAGGGCAGGGTGTTCAGTTGCTTTTATAAAGGCAATTTCTTGGTTGACTGCGATTGAGTACAGAATTATAATACTGAGGGCTTAATTTATAACAGAAAATGCAGGAGTGCAAACCTGCTAACCCCTTATACATGTATAAATAAGGTAAACAATGGCAGATTAGCATGGAATATTATTTGATGTGAATAATCTTAAAAACAAATTTTCTTGGCCTCTGTGTTGTACCTGTTAGCACAGAGAAAACTTGTAGAAATCTGTGCATCATCTTTGAAATATAATAAAATCAGGGAGAAAAAGAAGAGCGATGTGAGACAGCTGCTGCTTGGATTGGCAGCCTATTTATAATCTGGGAAGCTCGTAGCTAGATTGCTGTGCTGTGTGCTGTGCTCTCACACATCAGATAGGAATGATGATTTGCGTGTGTATGTGTGTGTGTTCCTACTCTCAGACTTCTAATTTTCAGAAAAGGATTCCTTTTCCTGCATAGAAATCATGCATACTAGCAAAAGCAGATTTTCTGAGTTCCAGACACTCAACAGTATCTCCCCAGGACCTCTGGGCATTTTTCAGTGCTGGGGGAAAGACCTTTGGTGGGCCAGGCATAAAGATATAAGGCCTTCTCAGCATTCTTCGTGAGGCTGCCTCTGCCGAGTGAGTGAGTCATGTGGGACAGAATGTCGCATTTCAGTACCTTTTGGCTATCTGTGCACGTTAGACAAATAACGATTGCCAAGCCAACGTGTCTCAGGTTTTTTAATTATGGATTTAAATGCTCACAGGAGCTCTGCTCATATGTTAATTCTACTGTGTGACTTTAAAGGATTTTTTTTTTTTTTTGCATTTTATAATTCAGATTATAAAAGGCAGTCAAGCATTCAGTATCTAGACAGTTTACCACATAAACTTATTTGAGGGGCAAGCAGGGTATATAAGAGGTAGCTAAAGCTTTTCCACATTTTTATTCTGAGAAGGCAGAACAACCCTCCTTAATAATTTTCTTTAGGTTTGTTTTAAAGGGCCAAAAAGAGCCCTATTAATAAATACAACTTCGATACCTGATTTTGCAAAAGATCGTAAAGCGTTGGAATGACATTCTTAAGTCCACGTATGATCCGTTTCCCATACCTTGTGCATACTGTTAGGTCACAGATTGTCAGCAACTGAATTTTCCACCCAGGGCAGTTTTCGCTAAGGCGCACTTTATTACTAAAACACTTTCCATGTCACTGAGTTTGGGTGTTTTCAGAACGTTCTAATGGAATTTTAATTTTAAAACTCAGTCAAGATGTAATTATATAGCTGTATCTAACCCCCAAAGGACTAACAGTTTAAAAGCCAAATACAACATAGTTTTGGATCGTCTGGTTTTTTGGTTTATCCTTAGCCCAAATCTCTCACATAATCATGAATAATCAGAAAGCTGACTTCCTCCAATGCCCCATCAGAGAAATAGAGAAAACAGGATACATTTAAATAATTTACAAGGCATGATCTGAGATTTTCTTGTAAAGGACATTATTGGGACGTTAGCAAAATCTATTTGAATAAGGTCTATGGATAATAGTATCAATGTTGATTTTCTGATTTTTTTCCCTCAAATATTTTATTATGGAAAAATTTCAAACATACAATAAAAATTGAAAGAATTTTATAAGCACTCAGTCATAAGCTCATCACCTATACTTGCTTCATTAACACATCTGTCCCTGAATCCATCTTGTTTATTTATTTGCAAAATATTAGTAAAGGCATATTGTGCCTGCAACTTACTCTCAAATGGTTCAGGATAAAAAACGTGTGTGTTTGTATGAGGATAAAACATATGGCAGAGTTAACATTTGGAGAATCTGGGTGAAAGGTATATGGGAACTCAGTGCCCTTCTTACAACTTTTCCGTAAGTTGGAAATTATATCAAAATGAGAATTTTAAAGAAAAATATATTTATAAGAACAATGTAATTAATCAAATCAGAATATTCTCAAAATATCAGACAATCCCTCCTCCTCAGATAAAAAGAGATTTTTTTGTAGCCCAGAACTACGAATAATTAAGGTTTTATTATTGCCTTATTAGGAGGATGACGTTTCTGCTAACTTAATCTATTCTCATGGAAGGGCTAGCCTGAATACCAAAAGAGAATGGAAAGGGATAGCTACATCATCAGCAAGAATTTGACACTTTTACCTAAAAACCAACTGAATTGTTCGCCTGCTCGTTGGTCGTGCCTGAGTGAAGGGACACAGTAAGTTTGGACAAAGAAAAAACTCGGTGGTTACAAGACAGGAGAATATTCCTCCCCTCCCGCCCCCCCTTTTTAAAAAATTTATGGCATAATATTGTACTCTATTAGGAGATGGAGAAAAAGTTTTTAAAAATACAACTTTATACATGTGCCTGAGAGAAAATTCTTCCCTTTCAACATACACACATTAGTGTTCACTCTTTCAGAGAAAACTCCTGTGGGAAGGCAATTTATACTCATTTTCATGGTGTCTAGACCACCACCACATAGCTGATGAATAGTATTTACTAATAAGATTAAGAATCAAGAATGGAACAGTGTAGCAATCTGCTCATTTTGAGCAGCTTCCTGTGAGGAATTGGAAGGGATAGTCAGTAACAAGGGGTGACAGCTCTATAGACTCGAGGTAGGGCATCGTTGTGGTAGGAACAAGCATGTACAGAATTAGCAGAACAGCAGGTTCAATCTTAGAGGAGTGCCCAAGTCTCGTCTAAGTAAATGAAAGTGTAGAAGAAAAATGGAAGAGAATCTGAACAGGATGGTCACATCAGAGAGAAACTTAATGTTAAGTGGAAGGTAACGACAAGCATTTTATTAATGGAAGGAAAGCAATGTTGCTTGTTTACAAGTGGAAAGCAAAGGGAAGCACTTTTATGGAAGAAAGAGGACTACTAACAAAAAAAGGAGAAGAAAAGCGGAAAAAAGAAGTGAATGCGAGAGGGAGGGGAGGAGGGAAGGTTTTGATATCCTAGACCAGTGGGAGAATTAGGAAAATCAGAGAAAATCATAATTTAATGGGAGGTAGATTTATGCCTGGATAAGGCAAACATTGATAAGAAGAAAGTGATCAGCATCCCCACTGGCCCAGTGCATAAAGTCACAAAGTTGGGAGACATCCTCAGATACCACCTTGTCCTTTCCTTGCTTTCACATTCATTTGCACATGAACCAGGATTTCCCAAACTGTGTTTCTTGGGTCGTTAGGGTTCCAACATGTTAACAGGTTTTCCCACGGAAAAAGCATTCTGTAGTTAGAAAATTTTAAGAAATACTACATACTCTCTTGCCTCTCAGAGGTATTTAACGCACATTAGCAATTAAAGACCCTGAAATTCTGTAGTAAAGAAATTGTTTGACTGTATTAAACTTGGTATTTGGCAAACTTATTAACCTCTTTTCCAGGAACACACTGTTTCATGTCTTGAGGGACACCACTGTATCTCATTTGGGAATGCTGACCTAACCTTTTCTAGAGAGAGAGCAGTCTTTCTTAATTTCCTCACCTGTTTTTGGAAATGGATTTTGGCACTTTCCAAATGTTAGTCTAGTTTCGGCATGTTGCCTGAATCCCTTCTGGTTAGGTCTTACTCTGTAAAATAGCCTCGTGCAAGACAGACAGACTCACACATTGTTTGAAGTGGGAGGGACCTGAGTAATTATTGTTAACCTCCTTTGCCAGCTCCTGTCTTGCCTTACAGAAGGCTAGGAAACCCATACTTGGGCTTACGCTGTGTCCCTTCCTAAGTAATTTGTTAATTCAAGGTGTGAGACTTCAGCTTAGATGTGCCATAATAGAAATTAACAGAACACGGTTTTCTATAATAGGAAAATTACAGAATCATATATGCATGCGATGAACTTTTAGTTCATTTATGTAATTCTCTCATTTGTTTCTCTCATTACGGCATTGTGTCTCTTTAAGGAAGATGCTGACTTACACTTGTCTGTGTTTCACTAGAACACTCTTTTCCATTCCCACTTAGTTTGATGCCTGCATTTTCTGTTCTTGTGGTGGTTTTTTCCTTCCAAAGTAAATTATTCTGCTGCTCCTCAGGAATTCTTGAAATGTGAGCTCAAAGAAGATAAGGGTCTCTGTCTTTTCACTATTTTCTGTGGCACTTTCTGAGATGCTTGGCCCAGCATGATACCGTTCACAGATTCACCACACTGATGGGGAGGTGGTGGTGTATACTTGTTAATAGTTAAAAATTTGGCGAAGGTATTTTTAAAAATCTATATAATGATCCATTTCATATATTTGAAATGCTTAGTTTAGGGATAATGTTTTTCAGTTACAACTATCATGGGTTTAGCACATCAGCATTCAAAACAGGTCGCTTTTGAATTTGGAGTCAATACACTTGGTGCAGGTCCCAAGAGATAACTTCAGATATAGACAGCCAGGAGTCATGTTCATATCCGAGAAATTTCATAACTTCTGGAGGTAAATAGGACCAAAGAGGATAATATTTTATATTCTAGATCATCAGATGGTGTTAGACGCAAGGAGGGCAGAAAAGGTGAAAGTGGGAGCCCGTTATGTCGAGGGCCTTCTTTAAAAGCCAGTGGAAATACACATGCCTAGTGAGTGTTCTCACCCCTGCATGTGTACGAGGTGCTCCCCTCCTGCTGCTCCGTGAAGACCAATCCGGCAGTGTCAGAGCCGCGCTCCTGTTCTGTGGTGGCAGTTCTAATGAAAAATCGGTTTGCTGCAGGATATCAGCAGCCACTTCAGGGAATTCTAGTGTTGTCCCCAAACATGTCACAGGATCTTTCTCTGCAGATGCAATATGTGTGAATGAAATGCCATGTCTGAGAATGTCAACAGGAAACAACAGAAGACATTGGGAAATGACACCACTGATGCCAAAAAATAGGGACCAAATCTAAGAAAAAGTAATCGTGTTCCCAATCAGAGTAATTTTGAATAGCAGGGTTGCTCACTTACTGGTCGTAAATAACCAGGATAAATAAAACAGAGTAGTGGAAAACCTGCTTTCACTAGAGTATGTTTACTAGTCAGAGTTGGCCTAAGTTTCTATCATTCTGATCAAGCAATCTCTTCAAAATGATGGCCAAAAAAAGAGAAAAGTTAAAATGTAGAGATTGGTGATACACCCTTGGAAGAAAAGGATTTGAGATGCTACGACATGGTGATTAAGATTATTAGGAACCCTGAGAGTCAAGCTTGCTGGTTATGGTTATGTGGTCCTTTTTATGGTTATGTGGTCTTTTTCTTCCTAGGAAATGTAACTCACATTTCACTTGTTTCTCTGTTTGAATGTTGTGCTATCATTTCTAGAGCAGAGCTGCTATTTAACTCACAAGCACAAATACAAAAACAAAAACAAAGGAGCCAGTCAAATCTAAACAGACTGATAGATAAGATGGATGCAATTTCATTGCTAAGATTGGAATGTAGCCCGCCTAAGTTAATACAAGAGTAAAGCATTTAGGTTTTGAAAAATTGTTCCAAGTGGATAGAGTATAGTTTATAGCATCAGTAAGAACATGATACTCTGTAATACCAACTCCAGAACTTACTCAGGAGTGTGGCAGAGTGTCTTCTAGCTACATTCCTTTGATCCCTACTTGCAGCAAACTTTGCCTGAATTAGACATATCCAAGTGCTGTGTGGTCCTGGTTTATTCTTACTTAATTTATAAAAGGCTGTCTTATTTTTCGGTGTGGCATGCATACTTACCAATAAAAGTTAGCTTCTAGGTTAATCTAGGTCTCAAGTGGAAGAAAAGTAAGATTGATTTGACATGATGCTTAATTTTGATAGGACTTTATTTGAAACTCAGATCCCAAACTCATCAAAAAGTGCCTTTGCTGCCAAGTTAAAAGGTTGAGTCTTTTCTCCTATCTCCTGGAAAACATTTTAAAAAGCAGTTCTTTCTTTTCCTCTTCTCAGAAGATAAAGCAAAAACCAATAACAGAAATTAGCATCCGCAAAAGTTCAAAAATGGAGTATGTGAGTTTCAAAGGCTCCAAATTAAAAAAAAAAAAAGAAAAAAAAAGGAGATGAAGCTTCCAGAATGGGAAAGGCTTATTTTATTCTCCCGTTTTTCTTGCTTTATTTTTGACCAGATGAGTTTGTCTTTAAATACAATTTTAGCTCCTTATATGATTTGTGTGTTCTTGCTGCTTACGGTGATGATACATTGATTTTGTCATAAAAAGTCTTGCACTGGGTTGCATTACTCTGAGCTGTTATTTTAGAATTGGTGATGTGCATCTGCGAGAGTGTGTCATGGTATGTAGTAAGCAGTGCCATTAAGCGAGCTATTGCCATCTGCTCCTACCTGCAGTCATTCTCAGTACCGCATGATCATTTTTTCTACAAACATCAATTGCTGTCTGTTTTCTTTCTTTCTTTTTTAATTTGGTGTCCATTTGAGGATTTTGTTCATATTTACTAAATTGTTTTTTGGCAAGTCATGTGATATATACTCGTAATTGTACAGAATCTCTTCCATAAGAAATTGAGTCAAATAGGTTAGTGGGATTTTAAAGGCACTTGAATGGACACATAAATTAAATTATGCACAGATAGCTGTTTCAGGATAGCTGTTTTCTCTGAATTAATAAGAAATGAAGTCTTCAGAGAGTTTTCTTTCAATTTTAGAAAGACTCTTTTATTTTTCCCCTATAGATTGCCCAACTGGCAAAGGTTAAATAGTGATAGTATGCATTTTTCTGAAGAAGATGATGAGCTTGAGCCCAGACCTTCAGGATAGTCGACTAACAGGTCCTTAGGGCATCCTGGGGAGGTACATTTTGATGCTTTTATAAGGAAGTTTTTGAACTATAGGACACAATTTTTTAACCTCTACTTAAAGCTAGAGTAATTCATTAACCAAAATTGCAAAAAAAAATTTTTGCACCAATCGAGATGACAGTTGGAAAAGGAAAGTACAACATGCAATTTGGGCAGCTGAGGCATTGTACTTTGCTATCTGATAGCCTTTTCTGATGAACCCTAGTTTATTTTTAAGGAAAAGATTAGTTTCTCCTATCAGTCTGCATATTTATGATTAAGATGTTAGGGTCAAACCCATTTGCATTTTAATTTGTGTAATCTTTGTTAATTTTGTAAAAGTTAGGAAGAAAATGTTATAGAGAATAAGGATAATGATCTCTTTCCCAGTTTTTTGTTTGTTTGTTTGTTTGTTTGTTTTAATTCTGAGGTGTTACATATAAATCTAGAGCTCTTCCTTGTCAGGAAATAGCTTCTTGAAGCACCACCACTGCATATCAACAGAATATCCTCAGTCCACACCCTCGGACAGGGAGAGAGCACATCCAAGTACTGTCTACAAGGAGTGGTTTGCAGTCTAGTTAGCTTTCAATATACTCTGACATATTCTACATCTTTACTCATTCCGAGTGCTAATAAAAATCTCATTTTTCATTATAGTAGAACTATGAGAAAATAGCGTATGTATCCTTTAAAAATTAACAGTTATACATTTTTTAAATTTAAAAGTCTAGTTAATTTTTTTCTCTACATATACATGTTTATTTAGTTTTATTTTTGCTGGTTTTTGTAGGCATCATGATACTTCACCATAAATTAAGGACTTCAGCATTTATCTCCAACATAACCACAGTGTAGGTATCACACTCAGTAAATTTAAGATGGATACAGTATTGTTCTCTAATAGAGCACTTCTCAAACTAGCTATAATAAACTTCCAACTCACTGCTGACACTTTCATAAAGTACAATAAAATGAATGACTAGATAAATGAAATATAAAGCATATATACAAATTACATTATTAAATTTAACAGACATAAAATTACTTTGTCACAGTTCTGTAAAAGTTTCTAAATGTTTATTCTTAATTTTTGCTTATCTCAACACATATCAGTAGCAGTTTACAGATCACATGGGTCCGTGGATTACACTTCTGGGTGGCACTAGTCTCAGTCACATTTCCCTAGTAGGTGACAGTTATGTTCTTTGGAAGGCTTTTTATTTTTAATCGAAGACCCAATCAAGGATCATAGGTTTCATTTGGTTGCCACGTCTCGTTGGTCTTAGATTTTATTTGGTTGCCATTTGTCTTTGGTCTTTAATCTACAACAGTTCCATAGCCTTTTTTGGGGCGTGAAAGATGGGGGAAGGGGTTGTTTCACTTGTTGACATTTTTGGAGAATCCAGGCCAGTTGCAGTGCTAAATGTTCTGCAGTTTTATCGGGTTGCTTCCTAATGATTAAATCCACATTAAACATTTGGTAAGAATACCACTTATGGTACATCGTGCCTTTGTCATAGCATGGCATATCATGTCCATTTGCCCTGTTATTTGTAATGTTAAATTTGATCTTTAGTTATCTGTTTAGTTACTTCTTAAAGTGCTATAGGTCTGCATTCTAAATGATAGGATAGAATCATATAATTATTCTGTTCAGTTTAACAAACATCTGTGAGGGCTTCAAAGTTCCAGGCAGTGGACAATGAGTAAGACTGCATCTCCCTTGTTCCCAAGGCACTGAGAGCCTAGTTGAGGAGACGTATAAACTACAGATTGAAGTCTAAAACAGGTTATGGTACATGCCATTATAGAGTTATAAGCAGAATGTTCTGCAAATACAGAGAAGAGAGATATTCATCCTGAGTAGGGGATTAGGGAAGGATTTGTGTGAAAAATGGTGTTTGTTCTGGGTCTTCGTGAATGAGTGAGGTTTAGATAGGTAGGAGAGGTATTGGGTGGGAGGGAGGGAATAATTTAAGTGAAGGTACAGAGGCAAGAAAAAGCATTTTGAGCTCTGGAAATAGCAGATAATTCAGAGAAGTTGAAGGAATGGATATAGTGGGAGCTGAAGTACATTGTTAAGGGCCTTTAATGCCTCACCTGGGAGTTTAGGCTTTATTTCATAGTTACTAGGGAGAAGACACAGGAAATTTTAAGCAGAGAAATGTCATGGTGCGATCCCTTTTTGAGAAAGACTATTTTATCAGCAAAGGGATCTGTCTGCTCTAGGTGGGAGAGATAACAGTTAGGAAAGTGTTATAAATTGTCCTACTAAGAGGCCTGAATTACAGCAGTGGTTTAGAAGTACAAGACAGTACAAAGACTAATTAGATGTAGAGTGAGAGGAGTGATGGAGTGAACATACCTAGGATTCCCAACTTGAGCTATTAGGTGTTATTAAGATAGGAAACTGCAGGAGGGGGAAGATGATGATAAGTTTGGTCTTGAGCAGTCCAGATTTGAGGTCTTGGTGAGGCATTAGGATAGAAATGTCTGTCATACAATTACAAGTGTGGATGTGGGCTTCCAGGAGAGACCAGGGCTAGAACAGAATCAACCCTACTGTGTTCCAGGCATTGTGCTAGCTACTTTATATGTGTTACCTCATGTAACCTTCACAGCAGCCCTGTGAAGTGGATACTGTTACCCCCATTTAAGAGAGAAGTAAACTGGGATTGAAGTTAAGTAACTTGCCTAAGGTCACACAGCTAGTCATGAGAACCAAAATTCCATCCAAGGTATGTGGTCTTCCATTATTCCATGAAGGAGATAATCGCAGCATTGAGATTGAATATAGTTACCCAGGGTATGAGTGTAGAGAGGGAAGGAAAGAGGGCTCAGGGTAGAAACCTGAAAAGCATCTGACTATAGGAAGATCTAAATTTAAAGGAGCTTTCAGGGCCATGGGAAAGAGAATTAAAAAATAGTGACAGGTGAGCAGAGTCCTAGGAAGATCATGGTCAACAATGAGTTGCACGAAGCAGTCAAGAAAGACAAAGATTTGAATAGCTTTTGAGTGTAATTGATAGATGATCATATTTGGGTGAATAGAAGGTGAGGGTAGAGATGACACGAACTTCAGGCAGAGCCTGTGGTCTAGTTAAAGGCTTCTTTCTAGGAGTAATGTGTTGCTCAGCCGTAGGGATTGTCAAGGTCAAAAGGAAGAGGGGGATCTAGTGGAAGAGGGAGAGCATAGTGGAAGTAGTTTATTATGGGTTCTAAGACAGATAGGAAGTACAGAAGCCATGACTAGCTGATAGTCTGAAAGTTTAGACAGAGCTAAGGACTTAAAAGACTGTGCAGTTTGCTTTTAATTTTTGTATATAAAATTTAAAATTAATGTTATACTAGAGAAACTTTTGGTCTTTTTTTTTGGTGTACTGTACATACAGTTTTAAAATTAAAAGAAGGCAAGAATTAATACTAATTCCTTTTTTAAAAAATTCGATAAGTAAATAAAAACTGTTCTAAAACTCCTCTATGCCAGACTCATGGACATCCACATTTTTTGCTTTGGGGGAATTTTGTTAGCTAAAGACATTGCTTGAAATAACATCTCTATTCAGCAGAAGTCAAAGAGTAAAAAAGGATCTCAGCCAAAACTCTTTCATGAATTTAGAAATGCAAAGCAATGCTTAATACTAAATAGGAGATGCCATGAAATCCTAGACTTCAAGAGCCGGAATGTATCTTAGAAACTGCCAATCTTCTTATTTCAATTGATTCATTGACTACTTCTTAAATACCCTATCACTAGCCAGGCTAAAAAGTGAAATTACCAACTAAAACAGTTTATTCTTGCCTTCAAGGAGCTCACAGTCTAGTGGGAAGATCAAAGAGCCCAATAACTTCATTAAGTGAAGGTGCTCAAATATTTGCAGAATGAATGAAAAAAATCCATACATTAATTGATATCCTTAGGCCACATAGTTTTAAAAGTAATTGACTGATTATATAATCTGATACAGCTATAAAATGCTTTCCTAATGAAATTAATATTTCCCTAAAAAATATTTAGAGAAACAAAATATTTAGGGAAACAAAATATTTTTTAAAAAACAAAAAAGTTTAGTGATAAAGGGTAAAGGGAATTATAGTTTAGTGCATGCCTATTTTTTGGAGGGTGCGGGGAGGCACTCTCCTTATCACACGTTTCATTTTCATCAGGAAAGGAAAGGAGAGAAAAACAGTCAGGAGGGGGCCGTTTATACAGAGGAGACTTGAACTTGTTTAGTTGGAGCAGAAGAAGCTAGTGAAGAGGTTACTTTTATTGCTTCAGTACACCCAGCAACTCAGCCTTACAAATCGACTAATCATTACCCCCAGCCCACTGGCTTTGGGGGTGGGAGTTTAAGGAGGGGGACAGTAAACTTCCAAAATAAAGGGAGAATAGAGGTACAGACACATATTTATTTTGACATCTTGTTCTTCTCTAACTTTCGTGGGCCAGTGCTTTGCATACTGGCTTAGGAAACCTGGTATTTCTTCCAGAGCCAAGACTGGTTTTATTTTTGTTTTATGATTGTTATTGACTTGCAGTATTACGAATTACCAAAGGATGAGACCCAAAAAACACACTCCAGAGTTAAATATAATTTAATTTTGAGTTATCCATAACACTGTTCCCAACAGTGTTGTAAAGCAGAAAAGAATCAAAAAACAAAGAATTGGGTCCTGGTTCTGCCACGTAACTGTAGCTTTAGACAAATCACTAAATCTCCTTGAGCTTTACTTTATTCTTCTTTAAAATAAGTGTCTTCACAAGATGGTGATGAAGTACAAATAACATAATATATTTAAAAGAAAAGGCTTTGTAACTGTAGTGGCAGTTATATTTACAGACTGCCAACATGTTTAAAATAGAGCAAGTCTTCAAATAATGTTGCTTCATTCAGCGTTGTTTCATTATAGCCTTGATGAGAAAAAGAAAATCGATTCCCAGCCAGGGCCACTGTCTGTGTGGAGTTCACATGTTCTCACGTCTGCATGAGCTCCTTAGTGTATTGTATAGCCCGAAAAATGCAAGGTGATGAAGAGGTGCACTAGATCCCTTATCCTCAGGGATCATACATTCTGGGTCAAAAGTCAAAAGAGTTCTCGTAAAACATTCAGCACACAGAATCCATACTGTATGGTGGGTAAGAGTATGGGCTGTGGAGCCAGAGTGACTGAGTTAGAGGTCCTGCTCTGGTTCTGCCACTTCCTATCTTTGGGACCTTGGAAAGTTACTTAACTTTTCTGTGGGTCAGTTATCCATCTGTAAAATGGGATACTAATAGCACTTATTTCATAGGATAGCTTTGAAGGTTAAATTACATAATACATAGTTAATCTGCTTAGAACTGCCATAGAATAAGTACTATATGTTTTTTTGCTGCTGTTATTTGTTATACGTGTAGATATTAAATTTTATAAATCAGACATTTGGTGTTACAGGGTTTCACAGATCATTCTAGGCAGGTAGAGTCAAAAAAATTTTTATAAAGGAGGTAGGAGTTATAGAGGTGGATGGACAAACAGAGATAGAGGACAGAAGGGTACTTCATGCCCAGGGACCATCATCAACAAAAGCTTAAAAATGGGAGCCAATTTGTTAAGCTCACTGAGCAGGAATGAGGCCAATTTTATCGAAGCATCTAATTAAAATGGAGGGTGAATATATTGGTCAGATCAGTGGTAGAATGAGAGTAGATAGGGTAGACAAGATTATTAGGCTGAAAATAGCATTTTGCAGTTTGCATTCACATTTATGCCTTTAACTCTAACAAAAACTCTTGTTCAGATATATTTATGTAAAATAAATATTATATTATTACTTTTATTTTTATTTTATAAAGAAATATACTGGAACTCAGAGAGATGTGACTTGTCCAGCAGCCTCAGGTTTTCATACTCCAAACGCTGTGCCACTCCACCATATTTTGTTGTTTCTTCCTTGACAGTCAACCCAGCCAATCAAAGCAGGCTCTTTACCCATTTTCTACCTTTGACTCATGGAGTAGCTTTCAGGCTATTTACACTTCCCTAGAGAAGCAAATCTGGGTCAAGATAAGATATATGCTATCCATATTACTGACTCCTTTAGGAAGGGAAGAAAGGCATTTTGATTAGCTAATCTTTTTCAGAACCCCGGCCATATATGGTTCACAGGGGCCCGGATATAGAATTCTTCTCTATTATTTCTTAATAGGGATATATATAAAGGAAAATTTCAATACCCTGGAAGATCCCACAAATGTTGCCAGATTTAATTGAATTATCATCTGAATATTATATATTAATCTAATATTTGACATGCTAGAGTGTATGGATGTGTATGTGTAAACAAACATACAGTGTAAGGGAAGATGCTGAAATAAGGAAGATGCTGAAATGTTAAAGTTAACTTTCCCACATGGAAAATGAAATAGTTTGCAGGTTTCTTTTCTGAACTTCACTTAATTCCTAACTATGTTAATACCCAACTAGTGAGTAGAAAAAGAATGAAACACATTTTACTTGAAGTTCCTTTCTGTTCTTACCTAGAACATGGTAATCCAAAGAAGTACAAAAAGAAGAAGTAGAAGCAGATATGCTATTAGGAATGTAAATAACATAACACTGATTGCGATAGAGCCTTAGGCAAGGGTTGGACATTCTGCTGAGGAGCGAAGTGGAGAAGCCCACTTTTCTAAGACTAACAGATAATAAAAATAAATCATGTTCATGGAAATTAAAGAAAGACTATTTCTATTGTCAGGTTATGTGATACACATCTCACATTTTCTCATCAATTTTTGCCTTAAATTATGTACCTAAATCAAAATCATGATGGATTTAAGATTCATGCCAGCAGTTTATTTTTAACATGTAGAAAATTAATAGTAAAACTATAATAAAAGATCATTGCAAATATCTTTTGTAACATGTCACTGATTACCTGGCTTCAGATCTGTGCTTGGGCTCCTTGAAAAGCCAGGGCCCTTCTTCATCTCTTAGAATGTCATCATAACTTGGCATTTTCTGGGCATTTAGTAGGTATGCAGTGAGCTAGTGTTGATAGGTGGGACATTCACATAATAGAAGGAAGAAAGATCACTTTTTTGATTAGTCACTATGGACTTAAGTGTTTTTAAACAAGAAATCATCTATAGAACTACATTGCAAGATAGCTCTAAAGATTAAAACTTTGTGAAGTACCTGGCATATTCTAGACACTTAATAAATAAAAAATATTTATGATTGTTATTTAAAATTTTTTATTGACAGAATTTTGTTTTGACTTTGCTTTTTTTCTAAGATCTTTGAAAATACATATTGTTAGTACATATTGATTTATATTTTGTTCCTTTGAAGGAAAGAACAGAAATGTTATTCCCTTCTAAGCAAAGATTGATCTTAAAATATTTTTGTGCCATTTTTATTGTAAGCAAGTTTACCACATTCATATAATAGGCATTCAAGATAGTTCACTTACTAAGGGAACCATATTTTTAAAAATAAGATATTTGACCAGTTGAATAGATTGTAGTAATTTGTAGTAAACTACGGCTGAAATCTCACTGATCCCACTAGATGGCGTTAATTCATTAAGTGATAACTTCATCCTCTCGCTGAGGCAGACAGACTCCTATGGAGTTGAATTTATTTTGAGTATCTTTAGAAGGTGAGTCTAGCAGTACGTTCATAGACTCCTTTCCATTTATATAATGTGATTTGTGGAGGTTATTTGGAAATATTAGGAAGATCAGAAACTTGAGCCAGATTTATTCAAACTAAAAATCTGTAATAAGCTACAGTATTTTGTTGGGAGCTATTAATTCTAGCTTTAACTTATCCTTTGCCCTAATTGTATATCCCACTGAAAGATTCTGAACTTACTGTTTTCTTATAGTTTATTGCCTTATCATAATTCTTGTTTGGGCTTCTGGAAACGGGGAAACAATTGAAAGTGGGAAGCAGATACTGTTTAAAGCACATAGTTTATAACAGATTTAATTTAAAACCATTTGGTTCTTATAAGAACTAGATCAACAATGAACCATTTATAGGTTGTTCTGGTTCTTTAGTTATAAATGTAAAATAAAATGAACATCCCAATTATTTAATTATCTCTGAATTTGAATTATTTATTATTTACAAAGACCATTTTATATTACAGATTAGCCCATTTTCAAAGTTTAAAAATTGTGCTTTTCCACAGTTATTTTGTAGGCTCTAAATAATTAAGCTATTTTATTTTATTTTTTTCTTTCTGTTCTTAAGAGTTCTGAAATGAAATATTTTAAAGAAATGATGAATACATTTCACATGCAAAAAAGATTCCACATTTCATTAGAAGTGATTTTTTTCTTCATTATCAGATTCGTACAACTAAAAAAATTGTTTCAAAATTGATGGGATGATCTACCTTGAGCCATAGTGGCTTAATTACACCACAAACATTATTCTTTTATTCATTGCTCATGGGGAGTAAGTGGTTGGTGCTGATGGTTCCCTTAATGTTTATTTAACCATTCCAGTGTAAGGCAGTTCAGATTCCTTAGTAAAAAGATGGCCGATAATTTCATTCACTGGTTGTACTAAAAAGCTGGGAAAAGTCAAGGGCTTATGCCAATAGTGTCAAAGTAACCTGTTTTATAAGTCAGAACAGGAAGGTCTGAATATTTGGTGCTCATTAATATCTCAGATGAGAATTTTTGATTTTCCTTATGATCTTAGATGAAAGCTTTAACCAAAAACATCAACTCCGTAAGGTAATTTAGTATATACAAGGCATAACTGTATTGTGACTGTTTTTTTGTGTGTGTGTGACTTATCACCTTATGCACATATTTGTACTTACGGTTATCATATAGGCATGTATTAAAATGTAGCTGCATAATCTCCATTTCCATCTTGAGAGAGATTTCGATGACAGAGAAATACTATTGTAAAGGAGAGAAGTAAACATCGTTGGGTATCACTTGAGCTTATTTACTTTTCTGTGTTTCTTCTTGGGAGTAGACCTAAGAAAGAGAGGAATAATTTTAAGTGAATGTAGGTATATGAGTGTAGTCAAAGAGAGGGAGAGACCGTCGTCTTTTCAGGAGGCATTAACTCTATTTTACAAACAGATCTTTGGGTGATAAGTTCTTAGTCTTGAGGAGACAGTTTAATGGAATGCTGTCCAGTCCTGACAGGATATAGCACTTATCCACAGTAAAACTTAAGTACTATAACAAAATAAATATTTCTGTGCTGTGCAAATGAATATGAAGGAAAATGAGTTTCTGTTGGATAAGAGGTGAAATGAGCACAGTTCTTTAAAATTGTTATGTTGAAGAAAAGGATATAATGTTCCATTATAGCCACTGATCAAATATTTTAGTTCATGAAATATCATCACTTACATGTTTTAAGTAGCTTTTAATATAATCTTAAAACAAGGACTTCCTTTTCTTCTCTGCCCGCACCCTCCATTGTCTCTTCTTTTCTTTTTATTGAGATATAATTGACATTTAACATTATATTAGTTTTAGGTATACAACATAATGATTTGATGTTTATTTTTTATTGAGGCATAATTGACATATTAGTTTATTTCTTATCTAATTAAAAGTGAAATCCTTTACCTTTGGTCAAAAGTACAGATTTTTTGCTGCGTCCAAGACATCTCGGATTACTTCACTTGGTTGTATAGCCGCACCATCTACGATGTCAGACCACTTCTGAGAACGCTGACTGTTATTAAGAGCCCTTTTGCATTGGATTATTTAGTTTTTAGGAAGATGGGTATCTGATGACGTTTCTTACCAGTATGCATAATTTGGTGATTTTAAAAATTTAAGTAAAATATTTTTAAAATTTAAGTAAAATGAAACAAAAAGGGAGGAGAGGACTTTAATCATTGGTATATCTTTTTAATTTTCTACTTTGTGACTCCATTAAAAAAACCCAACTCTGTAATTTTGAAGCAGAGATTCTGAAATTACCACTTTTCTAAAAATATCACTTACAGCTGAAACTTAATATAGCTAAGCATTTTAGTTTTGGGGATGATACATATTTTCATAAAGATGTATTTCCAAATGGAAATAGCACTGAGGCTTCTGAAATAGGGAACTTTTCCAAAACAAGCTTGTGGTTGCCTGGGTGAGAATATTAGGTTGCAACACTCAAAAAGGAAATCCTGGCATAGGAAGCAATTGTTGAAGGGCAAATGTCCACAGTCTAACAAAGCTTTTGAAGGCACTTATATGGGCCTGAGTGCAAGGCCTCCCCAGTACCTTTCAAATTAAAATGTCATATGCGTCATGATGTGCTGAGCCATGCTTATACTTCCATCTTTGATTCTGTTTTACATAATACACTGTTCTTATTTCTAATCTTCTATAAGTACTAGTCATCATCCAAGTGAGAATTGCAGCCTTTTCTTACTCTGCCCTTCATGAAAATGTCATCATAATAGACAACAGGGCAGCTTTATGATGTTTTAAAAGTCAAGTTCATCAGCATTTTTAGACTATTGTTTTATTATTTAGTGTCATTATTAGTACTCAATACTGAATATTTTATGACTAATTTTTTTTAAAAAATTTTTTCTTCTTTGAGTGGGGATGAGGGATATATAAGCATTATCCTCATTTTGAAACAGAGGAAACTAATACTAAAGAGAGGCAAAGTGGTGATGAGAGTCACTCACAAGGATGGGGTGAAAGAAAAACCAGCACCCTGGTTTGTAAAGTTTTTTAGCATTTGGCCCAAGCTCTTTCCTTATATAGTAGAGGTACAACATTTTCATGACTATTTTTGTTTAAATGGCACTCCGAATATACAGATTTTCTTTTCAAAACAAGAAGCATCTGAGTTTTTAAAAGATTCTACTAAGGAAATTAGTCTTGTTTTTACAACTTTCTATCTCAGACTCTCTGAAAATAATTTTAAATGGATTTATGCCCTTTTGGGGAGAAGGAAAAGTCACAGAAGTAGACTTAAATTGATGATGAGAGTCTAAAAGAGTTGGAATTCAGTTTTCAAGCTTTAGTAAAATTTCTGCAGCAGATATGTATTTATTAAATGAATTCATTTTATTTGAATTTATTTAATTTGAGCTGCATTTTAAGTAAAACAGTACCATTAGTCTACTTAATATTGACAATGTTAAGATTTTGTTTTATTTTGTTTTGGGGACTTCCATCATTACTAGTGGTAGAACTGTGGCTTTGGGGAAGAAAGGCCCTGAATAAGTCTGTGAACTAGGTGCTCAGTGGAGGGTGTCTGGCTTGGGGGAGGAGTGGGAGACTATCTAAATACCCTGAAATGTATGCAGAATATGTGTGTATATGTTCATGCATATATGGCATTTTGGAGGAGAGGGTCCATAGTTCTTCATTATGATCTTAAAGGGGTATGTGATACCCCTTCTCCCCAGTGGTAAGATCCATGATCTAAATCAGTTCCCTTATTTGTTTGAATAGAAAACATTTTATTTTCCCCTCAAACGAAGAGGGCCACATGTAAATACCTTTTTTCAAATAGTACTTTTAAAAACTAGAAGTGTTTGCTGAGGAATGTTCTCAAATAAATCATAATTTATATATGGAAAGAGATATGGTAGATTACTCATTCTGTTGGAAAGTTAATAAATTTCACAAGTCGTACTAAGTACAAGTTACAAATTAGTTCCTTCCTGAAACATTAGCCATTCCACAATTATTTTGAGGACTAAGTACTCTAGTTATAAAATCCAGATATAGAAACAAATCTTGAAAATGGAACAAAGGAAAAAGTCACTCAGAGGAGCTCTCAACTCACCATTAAAACTCAGCCAGTGTGCCAGATTGTAATGATTTAAATCACTAATGAAATTCATGTTATTTGAGAGAGATTTTTTTTTAACATTAAGTGAGGTAGTAATCTTCCAGTAAAATTTAATGAAAACATTTACTCATGTAAATTGGAGCTTTATTTTTATATATTAGTTTTACCATTTTATTTGTTTTTACTAAAAATAGTCATTCTTTTCCTTATATTTCCTTATGAAATCTTTCAGAACCACTTCTAGAAATGGCATCATTTTGCCATAAGTATTTTGTTTTCGCCCCTATCTAGTTTTTATGAAGTAGTGCTAACTCTGCCTTAATTTGATTTGGCATCCCTGCAATTGAACATTTGTAAGTATCTTGTATTATGGCCCATCTGTGTTGTCATAGAAACCAAAGACCTCCATCCTCTTCCCTCTAGTTAAAAATGGAATGCAAACAGGGCTTCAAAGTGACGTTTTTCTAGTACGAGTGACAGCCCTGTGAAGTGCAGAACAGAAAGGTTTCTTATTGGTTTTATTCTCTGATGGCCTATCGTACCAGTTAACTCTGGTGCACGCAGCTTTTCTCTTGAAAATCTGGCACGATACTAATGGAATTTTTAAAGTGTATGCATCAGGGAGAAAAAAAAGAAAGCATTTAATCCTCTTTCTGCTCTTTTCTTACATAAAAATGCAGTGTTTTTGTTTTCTTCCCTGTGTTATTAGCTGGTCTGTTGAAGCTGTGGGACACGTGTGGCGGAAGTGCTGATTAGTCACCACAACTGTGGCTTTCATTATTAGTCTCATTTATTTCTCAGGTCAGGTGAATATGGTTTTATCTCATTGGAACCTGTAGGCTCATTGGCTAAAAGTACAGTGCAGTAATTTATTAGAAGAAAATTTGTTGATATGGCAGTTCTCATAGCCTGTCTTGGACTTGATTCTAAAACATATTAGAACTCCCATATCTACCACCCTGGTGGTCACAGAATCCTTGACTTTACCTTGAAGGTTTTTCAACTTACACATTCCCTTCAACTTCTCTACCAGAACAATACATGACTTATGTGATATTTCTGCTTCTAAAGCAGCTATGTTAATAAGTTCCAGTGTGTTCTTTCGGTTGTGTTAGCAAAATGTCTGGATTTGATGGCTAATTAAGATTTGTTGAACCACTAATGTGGCATTAGTCAAAGTTTAGAATGTCAAATTTTTATTTAAACCTACATTTTGAATTTAGAAAATGATATAGTGATCTCTGGGAAACAAATAATGAAAAACAGACATGTAAGATTATATCCTAATAGGAATGTTTCAGAAGGGTTGGATTAAAATCATTAGACAACTGCACCCAATGAATTTTTGGTCACTTTTAAGTCTACTATTTTTTGAAAGGAAAACATTAAAGTCTTTAAATAACATCTACAATTTGACTGTTACCTAGTTTCTGGTAATTGTGTACTTTCTTATCTTTAGTCTCAGGTCTCAACTAATGGTCATTTTCAGCAGTGAATTTAGAAATGTTAAGAGTATTATCAAATCTTGATGAAAGAGACTGCAACTCCCAGGAGAGAATAAGTAAGAGGTAGGGTTTAGCTGCTGTTATATCTAAAGGTAAGAGAATATAGTTTCCAAATAACACTGTATTCCTTGGCATATAGTTTAGAAGTGAATAATTTGTTTTCATAGCATAGTGTGGGAAATGATGTAGCAGTTTCTTTATACTAAACATGTTTTCTTTTTTTAAAGTTTGCTGTCCTCACTTGTAATTTGGTGGTGATGTGTTTTGCAAGTATCAGGCAGTTGAGAGGGTTAACATCCTGGCCTCAGTTCTCCAGTCAATTTGAAAATTAGAATCTTCCCTAGATCATTATTTCCATTTCTCAGTGTCTGTTAAAAAAAGATTATAGATGTTGCTAGTTGTTCAGTAAATGTCATATTGCTGCAGGCTTGCACAAGGTTGTGACTTGGCCTTAGCACAGAGGAATAGGACAAGCATTTCTATTCACCACTGTGGTGACTCATCCTCAGGAGAGAAGTTAAAGAGTTTGTGTACACTGGAGACGGTAGGGCCTTGAACAAAAGGAAATGTGATAAATTTCTCACCCACTAAGATTCAAAAATTCTCTTGTAGGTATCACCCCTCTCATCCCTGTGCTTTATCATCACCAGTTATTTGTTGCTAATAAGCAACGTAATATTTTGTTCTTTCAAATCTGTTTTTAAGTATATTTCTGTACATCATCAACATAGTTTTTCCTCCTCTGACCACCAACCTAGTAACTACTCAGCTCCTTCTAAATTATACATTTTTTGGTCCTCTAAATACATTTTTAAATTTCCTTTCTAAAATGGACCTGCATTTTCAGGTGCATTTGTTAGAAACAAGATAGATAATTCTGCATTTTATATTCTCAAAGAACAGTCTTCTTAAATTTAAAGAATAGAGACCAGTGGAAGTATATACATGCCTTTTCATTGGGTACATATTTGTTTACTAAGGGACCTCTAATCAACCACTAGCATCTAAACTTGCCTTACTCTATTTCTCCAAAATAATAATTTTTAATTATTATAGATAGCCCACATTTGTTTCTGTCTCAAAATTTTTTTCTTCGATTTACCTCAAAATGTACACTCTACCAGATTTGATCTTGTCTTCTATTTGTGGTTCCACTTTCTCTATTTATTGCTCTCTGCTCTGTTTACATATGTTTTAATCTTCCAATAATTTTACTTGTTAATATTCTATAAGAAATGTTATAGTTCTTTCGCATATGTATCGTCTATCTCCTGAACTAGCTATATAAACTTTTTAAAAAATTAAATAACTTTTTAATATTATGCCACAACATCTAATAGAATACTATATACTCTCTAGGGGTATTCAATAAATATTGTTTTGATACTTTATATTTCTCACCACCCTAGTCATGGTCCTAATATCCTTTCAAATCTAAGATGAGAGAGTGATTAGCAAAATGTATGTAAAATAGCAAGCAAACTGATAGTTGTGGGTGAATCAAAGGATGTTCTGAGAACCTTTTCTAATGCTGCTTTAAATTCGTGTGCTAATCACACAGATGGAAACCTGTCAATGAGTAAGTTGCCAATCTTTAAAACAAAGAAGACCAGAATGGTTTGTATTTGCCGTTTATGTTCTTGTCTTCTGGGATTCAGTAATCTTTTTAGCCCCTCTCCACAGTAGTACATGTATATGCCTGGGTAGCAGGCTGATTGCTGCTGATGGTACTAAAATGTTTTGATAGGAGAAAAACTGTGCTGCCACCTTCCTTACAAGCCCAGTGTTCAGAAATGACCTCTTTGCACATGGGCCTGTGGTGTATCTTTTTTTTTTGTACAAGAGCAGAATAAGGTCTGACTCTAGTTGATTGAAGTGGTAGTTTTAGATTCTGATAAGAAGACCTATTGCTGGTGAGGGATGTTGAAATTGCAGAATGAGTTTGCAGCGTGAGGCAGGTCTGCGTAGCAGCAGGTTGATTTGCACCGTGAGACAAGCAGCACATATAAACAGATGGCCCAACAATGAGTCAGAGCAACAGATCCTGAGCAGGTAGATTGGCTTTTGCCTGATTCTTAACATGGTTATGGAGAGTGGAATTTTAATGTCTGCCACTTTTCAAATGAAAAACAAGTACTTAGTGAAAGAAATTCTATCCATTGGGAAATGGAAAATATGCATTATTAGGTAGAGGAGAAATCTGACTGCCACTGGATCTGGACATTGAAAAACCAACATTTTTGGGAGCTGCTTCCTATAGGCTTGGTCCAGCTTTATCTTTTGGCATGTGACTATTCAGCATCATTATGCCAAACGCTTCAGCATGTGATGTGCAACAAGAAAATATTAAAATTATATCTTTTATATTGGGTTTTAAAGAATTATAAACTATTTAGTTGCAAGCACAAGTCTGATATTTGAGTTAAGAAACATTTTTTAAAAGGATACCATGGCAGTAAGTGTCATAAAAACTTATAGTAACCTACGTTTACAATGGTGTTAAGCAAAAGAAAAATATTAAGGGAAAAGTCCTTTAGTTTCATACATAAAGCATAGAAAAAAGGAAAAGTGTAGTAGAATTCCCAGATCTAATCATCTATCTTCAAAATGTAAATGTAAACAATCATTGGTCTGCCAAACACTTTCAGAAGTACTAAGCATCTCGTTAATTTTCAAAAACAAGATTCACCGTAGTTTTATATCTCTAGAAAAGTGTTTTAAATATAACATTTGATGAAAAATGCCATGCCACTTGAGTTCCTATACTTTAATTCTCTGATTGTCAGATTATACTTAACTGTAAACCGACAGCCTTAGTGCATACATTTGCCAAAAAAAGCAAGTTAGTAGTGAGTAGCACTACTAACCTGTTGGCCTTCCTTAGGTCACTGTGGTTAGGGATGTACCTAGAAACACACACTACCACAGAGACTTTATTCTGAGATGTTGTGAGGGCTGTGAATGCCATTGGTTAGTTAAGGCAGAAGTATGAATATAGCTACCTTTTGTTCCCAAGTGATTGGGATCCTATTCAGAATTAATTGTGCCAGCACTTACTTCCCAAATTGGCTTTTGTTTTATTTGCTGAAGCATGTAACACCTAGCCTTTGCTCAGTGCACGCATGCGTTCTCTCTCTCTCTCAAAAAGAGAAATTACTTACATGACCGCTGTCAAGGATAGAGATAGACTTAATGCTAGTTCTTAATCAGTTTTTTTAAAAAATGAGTTACTGAGAGAACCATAAGGAGAAATACTTTAGTGAGTAAATTGCCTTCACAACATGCAGCTTGTAGACACCAATGTGATCTAATTGTAATATAGATCACCTGTAATTGTATCACCCTGTAAGCTTTAGTAAATTGAATACATTTCTTATAGGATGCCACGTTATCAAAAGGTAGAAAAATAGTAATAAATTAGGTTTTGATACTGTAAGGATTATCAGAAGATTTTTGAATCACTTTAGGTTTTAAATAAGCTCCCATCATCTGTTTGCTGGTTTCTAGCTTTACATTTTGGTTTGTTTTTGTCTACACATGTATAATTGAGCTGAATATGTGTGCCAATAAGTAGAGGAGCTTCGTAGCTGTGTTCAGCTTCTGCTTAAGTCTGCAGTATTAAAGTGTTCTTTTTGTTGCATGTGCTGCTCTTGCAGACTCTGTAGAGCCTTATCAAATGCAGCCAGTTGGTGCTGCTGGTATGAAAGCACAGGGGAGCTCTCATGTGGAAGGTTAATGGAGTGTAATTATAAAGAAAAATGAACTGCTCAACCACTCTATCTCACTCTACCTGCACCAGGAGTGACAAGTGTTCTGATCTTTTATAAATCCTGGAGCAGAGGTTTAACCATCTAAAATTATGACAGTATAACTGTCACACAAACAAACACCCTGTGAAGTATAGGTATGCACCCCTGTGTAGGAATGATTCCTTCCAGTTATAGGGAGTCCCAGTTAGGAAAGGAGCACCTTCAGCCATCAAAAAAATCTGCTTGTTAAACATTGTACTTTCGTGTCACTTCTTCTTTTCCACTTAATTTATTCCATTTTCTTTTCCTAAAGATGCTTTCTCCCTTCTGATTAGTGGCAAGGCTGACAGCCTGCATACGAGTAGGTCCATTCCACTGTGTATCTGTCAGATGACAAATATCTTTGCTTTCTCTAAGTAGGTCTATCACACTTGCCCCTACAGCCCTCCTTAAATCAACTGGGTTCTTTTTAAAGGGGATGTAAATAATTGTCTCCTCATTCTCAGCATCTAAGTGGAATAGGCTGTAGGAAGCTCGAGTATTGTCTAACAGGTTTTTTTGTGTAGCATAGAGATCATATACGTTTCTTTTGAGCTCAAGATGGAGTTAGATCCTTGTGTCCTGTAGTTGAAAATGTCACAGGGAATATTTAGTAAGGAAGATGAAACTGGGAGGAACAAGGACAGAGAAGGACCAAGGAGACATTCAAAGACTGTGATGCCTAGACAAATCTGTGTTACTGGTGTGTCACATGTCACATTGCCAGTGAATGTTGCAAAGTTGTTGTGCCACTGGAACATCCGAAGGGTAAGCAGAGCTGGATTGCAGAGAGTTGATTTAGTGCTTTTGCCAGCTCAGCACAGAGTTGGAATAAGGTGTTGCAGAGTGATGCACCACCAACAAAACCCCTGACATCTTGTTCTTACCAAGTCTAAAACATAACCACTCTTGGCGAGGCTGTGCTGCCTACTGAGATAAGTAAATTCAGCATCACATACATTAGGCCTGTGGAGACTAAGCAGAAGTGATGGCTGTGTCACTTGCACAGCAGTCTTATTGACTGAGCCTTGGTCTTGTGTGATGATGGGGGAGGGGCAGCCAGGATTTCTAGTAGCAGCTCTGAAAGTGGGAGGCTGATTTTAAACCTGTGTGGTTTATAATGTTATTTCCTCAGCACCTTTGCATATGGGTTTTGATCATCTATGCTCTGTTTTAAAAGCAAAATAGCCATATAGTTTTCGTGGCAGTAGGATTAATCTGTTAGTGAATAAAAATTTTAAACCCAGCTTTATACGAGTGGCTAGTAAGCAAAGTTTGCTGTGATTCACTCTTTTAAAAACCCACTGGGACCCAATATTTTACCAGTCTAAATGTTGCCAATGTACATTAAATTTATTAAATTGAAGTCATTGTTCCAGAATTGAAGTTTTGGGCTTGAGGCTGGAAGGTTAGAAATAGCATCTTAAAATTGTCCATCATACTTCATAGATGAGGAAGCATATCATTCTCTTGGGTTGGCTCCATGTGTATCCCTGCTCAGCTGCCAGAGAGACTATCTTTGATGATAGAAATATAGTCTCTCTGGCATTTTGGAGCAAGTTATCCAGCACTGCACAGTCCCTTTAAGAAATGCCCAGCCCTTCCAAGTGCACATAGCAGTTTATAGGAACTTCACCACAGAATGGACACTGTGGGTAGAATTTGCTCCAGACTCATCTCTTGAGATGTCCTTGCCTCATTTCTGGCTCTCCTGTTTCCTGCCTTGACTGCATCCTCTGGCTCCTCTCCTGCTTGACCCCTTCATTTTGTTGCGCAAGTTACTCTTCTTCCTTAGTTCTACACGGCCTTTGTTTCCTAGCTGTTTACTGTATCTAGAGACTGATGTTCAACAAAAGACATCTCTCCCCCTGGCCCAGCTTCCCACACCGGTGTACTCTACATTTAGTCAGTCCGCTTGGATATCACCCAACCTCCTGTCAGCCCCAGAAGAGTTGGTTCAGACAAATGAGCTCCAGCTCTTTGTTCAGTGAACAGAGAGCTTCGTTCACACTAGTTTTCCAGAATATGGGGAGTCCATATTCTAGTGCCATTTTACTGTGGTAAGTTTTGATTGGTCATCAGTTGCCATATGCCTTAGTTTCCCTGTCTGAATCCATGACAGTTGCCTTAATCCACCCCCACACAATTGTGAGAACCTTATTTGATAAGAGGGTATGAAAACGTACAATTGTAAAGAGCTATATAATCATCACATCATTAGGGAAATATTTGTGGAAAATGGTCCCATCATTTTTTATTTAGGGTTCACTTAGAAAAAATATTAAATAATCCATATGTTTATAACATGAATTTCTTTTTTCTTAATTATATAAATGATTTAGAAAAATCTGAGTACTCAAAAACAAGAACCAGTTAAGTGCAGGAGATGTTTCTAGTGTTTTGGTTAGATTCCAAATCTGATGATTACATTTTGCTTACTAGAATTCCCTGGGTAGCTTCAACAAGGTAGCTTTCATTTTACTGACCTCTACAATGAGGCTGTTTAAACAGCCGCTTTCTTCAGCCCTGGAGACAGTTATGGTTCGGTGATAGAGAAACTGATTCCAGTTCATTCTTACGTCAATGTTACATGATGGGGAGGGGTTTAAATGATCTGTAAGTACTTTAAGCTGTTTTGATAAAGCTGGCACAATTATGGGACATATTATTACTGAAATTTGCTTTATATTTTATAAATAGTTATCTGTCTCCTTGTATCTTCAGATATTTTATCTTATCATATTCTTCTCAGTACTGATTGATTACTTGCTTTTTATGTCTGTGCTGCTTCTCCCTAAAAGTCACACCCCAGCCTTTTCACAGTGGTGAAATTGTAATCAATCAGAAAACCATTTTAATTTTTGGGTTATCTGAAATCCTTTTTGACTCACTTCTTATTGTTGAAAATTTTTCTAAGTAATGTTTGATTCCTCTCCTAGTAACTACTGTTCAGTGAATGTAATTACCGTCTGGGGGTCGAGAACTGGTAGCCTGTGGTCATAATCTAACCAGCAGAGATATTTTGTTTGACTCAAAACATTAAAAGCAATCCTTACATTTGTGGCGTTAGGGCATTCCCTCTCCAGTTGACCTTGGTCCCCATCACTCATTATTATTTCATAGCTGGCTAGCTTCATTCACACATAGTACCTGCCTGACCCTGGTTCCATGTGAATGTTCGATCCCTGTATGAAACCATTCTTTAATGATTTAGCTACTCTAGTGTGTCAGGGTGATGGTACTATGTGCATTATGAGCATTAGTTTTCTTTTAGGTACTAGGTACTATGTGCATTATGAGCATTAGTTTTCTTTTACAGTGCTTATTTGTAGAGGTAGAAAGTATAATCAAGAGACTGTATTCTTGTCATTCAGAGAGTCTTAGAATTTTAAGCAGAAGAGAATGTTGAAGATACAGTGGAGAAGCTGAGACCAAGATCAGGTAGATAATTCACCCAAGGTCACAAACCTAGTTTCATAACAGCTGCAAAACTAGAATCCAGATTTCTTGACGCTTTGTATTATTTCTACTACAAAATACTACCTCTCTACTTATTTTTCCTAAAAGCAGAATGGGAATGTATATACAATTTTTCCCTAGGTGCTTTCGTTGGTTTGCTATATTATGTAGTGTATAGCTGTCGGGGAGGGAGGGCATGGAATTAGATATCAGAAACTAGAACTATTAAGTCTGACTCTACCTGACTTGAGACCTAGGTCAAGTCACTTCGATGCTCAGAATCTCATTGTACTAGGTGGCAGGTAATTGCTATCTGATATTATTGCTGTTGTTTTTAATTGTAACCATTATAGAACTCAACAGCTGCCACATTAGACTGAAAATCAAGAGAACTACTGTGGTACATTCAGACAATGGAATATTATTTGGTGGTAAAAAGAAATGAGCTATCAAGCCATGAAAAGGCATGTAGGAACTTGAACTGCATATTACTAAGTGAAAGAAGTCCATTAGGAAAGGCTACCTGCTGTATGGTTCCAACTACATCACATTGTGGAAAAGGCAAAATTATGGAAATAGTAGAATGATCAGTGATTGCCAGGGGTTGGGGGAAGAGAGATGAATAGGCAGAGCACAGAGAATTTTTAGGGCAGTGAAATTATTCCATATAATGCTACAATACTGGATATATGTCATTATACATTTGTCAAAACCCAAAGGATGTATAACATTAAGAGTGAACCCTAGTGTAAACTTTGGATTTTGGTGATGATGATATGTCAGTGTAGATTCATAAGTTTTAACAAATGTGCCATTCTGGTAAGGATGTTGATAGTAAGCGAGGCTATGGGTTAGGAAGCAGGGGGTATATAGGAATTCTCTGTACCTTTTACTCAGTTTTACTGTGAACTTAAAACTGCTCTAAGAAGTCTTGTTTTTTTAAAAAAAATCAAGGGACTGATCTTATGTTCAGTTCAGTGTCCTCGTCTCATATGAACCTGCACCTCAGTAATTGTGTTGGATATGAAAACTGGAGAACAGTATAGTAAAAGATTGAGCTACACTTACTTCACTACTAAGAAGTAAGCTAAAAGAAGATAAAAATAACATCATTTTTACTGCGGTCATTCCATCTTTTCTAAAACTTGGGGAGTGTGTATGGGTGTATTTGTGTGAAGACTTTAAATATTCATGTAGAGATTTGTCGATTGGATTTACTGATTTTCATAGCCTATGAAAAATTATTTTTTTCACATGAGATTTAATAAAATACTTAAAATTTTAATCAAGTATTTTTTATTCAGTAAGAGATTATTCATGCCTTCTTCTAGCTGAATCTCTATCTCTCTTTAATAAAAACTTCTAGTACTGACAATTTAAAACAAAACAAACCTGCTCTGAAAGTCTGAAAGATGAGTTCAGGTTTCTTCTGTCTCTGATGCCAGAAAACCCAAACTAAATACAGAGTAGTGCAAATCATCCTTTGTCACGTGTCTTGGAAGATCCAATCCCTTGAAGTTACCCATCCCTCATCTTGGCAGCCTACATAGGTGATAGAATTGCTCTCTCTCTGTTGTTTTATGTGGGGTCTTGTCAGAAAGTAAATTTGTAACACTTAATTTTTCTCTTCTAGTGGTTGTAACAAATACTTCCTGATAAACTATTGAGTTAGTGAATACTTTGTGAAATTAAGAGATACTCATTCAGTAGCTTTGAAATCTTTTTATAGCTGTGTGTTTATGCTGTTACTGTAGATGATAAAAATTATGTTTTTAAGTATCAAGAGTGTATTGTCCAGGATGTACTTTTGTTAAAATACTTCCCAATTCAAATTTCAGTGTTTAGTGATTTATAAGACTTGTTCAAATGTAAGGAAAATATTACATTTCACCATAGGATATTTTCTATCTAATGTATCCTGCCTCACAGAGATATTATTCTAATACCATTATCTGTCTTTTTCTCTATTTTAAGAAAAAAACTGCTGAATTGAGGATTGTTAAAATGTGTCCTCGCCTTTAGAAATGATTGATCCGTGTCTTAGTATATGTATTTTGTGTAGAATTTGTTTAAATAATCTGTTATATTTTCTTCTTTCAGCATCTGATTCTGTCTTGTTTCTGGGAAAAGAGGGCTTCCTGCATTACCACAAATTGTACCCAGGGCTTGGAGTCGGTAAAACAATCTGTTTTATCTGAGCAGTGTTCCATAAAATGATAAAGGTTTTTGGTTTGGTTCCTCTCTTTCTCTCCCCCCATTTTAGGATCATTACTGTGCTCAAATTGTATTTTCATATCCCACTTGTCAGGGACAGCCCCAGTGCAGCCATTTCTAATCATCATTCTTTTGTGAGGAAAACCACAGCAGCTTCAGGGCAGAGCAATGAGAGAATTTCTGTCGTGCATGGGACAACTGACATTATCAAGGCAATGCTGCCTTTTAAGTTGTGGGGTAGAGCGGTGGAATGATGAATGATGAGCTGGTGGTGTGTGCAGGTCTAACAGATAGTTACGGAGGGGCATACATTTTGCCGAACTGGAGCTTAATTTACAAATTAATAGCCTCCATGTCATATCTCATTGTGTGGTACAAACACAATGAGTCAGGCACTTTTTATTTTAGCAAGCAACTAAATTACGCAGATTATAAATGGTTCTTAATGGTTTTTTGTTTTTTTTTCTGTTCTCATTAATGTATCTAAGGGTCTTTACTAGGTCAGGTTACATTTAAATTGGACATCTATTTTTTACACTCAGAATATGGCCCTGAACCACTATAGAGATGTAAGAAATCTGGCCTGTACCTAGATTTCTACACAGGGAAGTAATCCCTAATGTGTTTGATTTCTGAGATTGAAAGGCAACAGGTATCATTGTCCTTCTTAATCCTGTACTTTGGGCAATTCTCATTTAAAAAATATAGTTTGAACTAATAGATGTTAAAAAATCAAGTGTTTGAAATATAATTGGCATTGGAAATGAAAGTCCCATTTAATTAGCTGTTGCTCTGAGTTAAAAATTCACACTAGACAAATTGTAGTATTCATTGGTTATCATCTCTTATTTTCACATTGCCCTCAACAGTTTCCTAAACATTCCTCGCCATTAATTCATTTGATCCTCAACACTTTTGTGAAACAAGCTTAGTGTTTCAAAGAGATGTAGAGAAATGTAGGCCAACTGGGTTCTGATTTTGGCTTCTTTGGTCTTTTATTATAGAGAATTGTATTACAACTGTCATTCCCAGCATGCAGTGCTCTTTTTTATTCTGTGTGTTTTTACTATTTTGCCCTAGCATCTGGATATGTTACATATTGGAAAACTGTAGTTCTCCAGGGGCCACATCTCTCTTGTGTGCAACAGCTACACTCTTTTCTTGTGATGCAAGTTAAAGGCAGTCAGCCTCCAGGTTCTTAGAATGGTCCCTGGATATAGGTGGAGTTTGACTCCAGCAGTCCTCGCAATCTTTTATAGTCATGCATAAGGAGTGGGTGGGGTGGGGTGGGGGTTGAGCTTACCTATTAGAGCGTGAATGAACTAAACTAGAAGAATGTAAACTGCATTTTAATCAGGCTATCAAATAAAGGGTCTAATCCCCTATGGAGATGGAATATAAATCCCATTGATATGAATAAAAGGTCTGTTCTCCTGTGGAGATGGAATTGGGCTGTAAAACCTCTTGATGTAAATGTGTGAGTGTGTGTGTTAAAGAAGAGTAAACCCCAAAGAATAATTTTTTAAATTAAAAAAGTAAGCCAAAGTCTAATCAGTACCATGACATATGCGTTCTCCACCATCTGTTAAGCATCTATGTAGAGAAGTTTGAACTTCATCAAAAAAAACCCACATAATTCCAGCTGCTGCTGTTCTTAATTCATTTATATCGTACTGTAAAAATTCCATGGCACCTTGCAGAACTATAAAATAATTATCTGTGTTCTAAACTGTCTTAAGACCAAACATTTTCTTTAGTAGACAACATATATACAGACAGTTCCCTGTGTAAGATAAGGTTGTAGATACTGCTTCTGCCAAACAGGTGGTATTTTTAAAGAGTATATTCCTTTTTAAAGAATTTTAAAAGGTTAGAAGCTATTTGCTGATTCTGACCCTGAAACTGAACATTGGGGAGTTTGGGGGAAACCTTCTTGTGCCTTACAAAATGAGTAAAGCACAATTATGTTTAGCTAAGTATATTTTTATAGCTGCTGCCACCAGTATTCCTCCTCCTCTTCTGTCCGAATTCTGTCCTGTATGTCTCCCCTGGAACATTCCCTCTAATAACTTCCACACATATTCTCCCATTGCATTTCACTTACTACATTAAGAAGGAGCTTATTTAGAGTTTATTGCTTCTTTTCCCTGTGTTTTAGTTCATAAAATGGTGGACTCTTTACTTAATTTAGTAACACATACCTTTTACTTTAGATTGTAATTTCGTCATTGTTATGCCAGTAACATACCCTATTCTTTAGAGGATAATTAGTGTTAGCATTCTGAAGACTGTCATCATATCTCCTTCCTCCGTTTTTACTGTTGATGAATATTAGTGTTACTTATAAATGCAGTGATTGAATTTCAGTCAGACAGTAGAAAGTTTTTGTTTCTTCGAATCCATTCTAACTTCATCAGCAAATATATATTTCTCCATGTTAGTTTTTCTGCACACAAAAATTTTAGTTTCTCTGGTTTCATTTGAGCAATTGGTTAGTCTGAAGACCTGGAAAATTTTTTCACATTTTATGTATGAAGATGGGTAAGATTTGTTCTTGACTTTCTGGATTTGTGAAGTCAAAAGTCTCTATCAGCCTCTGGTATGAAGAGTGAAAGTATGAAGGGTGAAGAAAAGGATGAATTTTTAAGGCAGTACTATGTAAGAAGATGTCTGAGTGGGTGTGGCCCTCTCATGATTGATATAAAAGAGATAATGCCAACTAGAACACAAACAAATTGTGGAAAAGCAAAAACTTAAAAGCACCGACATCCAGGAGGGCAGGGCCTGTGACTGGAGTTTCTTTTGAGAGAAGCTTTCCAAAATTTGTGTGAGTTTGATAGAAATAAACTGGCGGCTTAGTTGGAGGGGTAGAAGCTGGCCTTCCTTCGCTCTGTCTTTCTTCTGTATTGACCAGGGCCATGGACCTTGGAGTGAATGACTGACTTAGGAAAACAAGAACCTGATTTTTAGTTGAATTAGACCTATAAACTTTTGTATTTTTCTTTAGGAATCTGTTTTGCTGTTCTGCAAACTCATTTATAGTTCGCTGAATGTCACAGAATTGATCACCATGACTACCTTGTCTCAGAAACTGTGACTTGAAGTGTCAGAGGCTCTGAACTCTTCTGCCTGAACAAGCCCTGATGAAACCTAGTGATGTGCATGCCAAGGGAATCTGAGGCTTGGAATTAACATGCTGGGTTTATGAAGCAGTTCTTGGCAGATGGATTGGAGGGGGCGGTACTAGCCATTCTGGATGCCTGGCACATTGGCCTGTTGTTTATAGAAAATATATTAAGGAGAGAAGATAAGTTATTAACTTTTCTCCCTCCCTTCTACCTTCATTCTTTCCAGCATTTCCTCTTTCATTTTCTTCATTTTTTCTCTTTTAACTCTCTTGAACTTATTAGTGAATGATGAATGGCACAGTTTCAGGATAATGTTCCAAGATAATTAGCTATATTTTAAGGTCTCCTTTATATGTGAATAACATCGAAGGTATCCAGTTGTTTATGCCAGCATAACTTTCATTAATGATCAGCAGAAGTTGATTTCTTTGTTTAAAACACATAATGGTAAAAGTATACTTACTTTCTGTGGAGACGAGAGGATACTTAGTAACTTTGCCTGATACCATATAACTAAGATTTATGAAATATTATGGCTGTCTTTTCTTGCTGCCACCCAGAACTGGTACTGACTCAGATCAGGGTCCTGCTGGGGTTAATGTGATTTTCGTGTTTTCAGGACTGAACTAGAACAAGACTGGACTGTGGGACTTGGAAAAGCCAGAAAATATATTCAACAACTCTCTTTCTTTAGCCAGTCTTTAAAAGAGTGTGCCCGGCCTCTGTACACCTAAGGAGCACCTTCACTACAGCGCTTACCTAACTTTAGACCATTGGTTTCCAAAATGCAGTGATAGATGCTTAAGTTATGGAAGACATCAGTGCTTACCCCAGAAATTTGATTTTTTAAAAAAAATTTCACAGATAGGCACAACTACACATTTGATATTCTTTTAGTCTTGTGGTAAACATAGCAAGAAGTACAGGAGAGATGCATTTCTTAGCAGCACTCTGAAATATACCAGAGCCTTCTTTCAAAGAAAACTTTACCCAGCTCCTACGATCTGACCCGTGTCCAGTCTGCACAGCTCTCTTTCTTATTTTTCCTCCTCTCAAGGACTAATGTAAGTTTGCAAATATTTTGAACCCTCCTTCCCCTGCCCCCTTGGTTCCACAGGCTTTGTTTCAGGCCCTGGGGGAGGAACAGTTGTGAATGCAGTGTGACTCACTGACTCCCACTTCCCTGATTCTGGTTCTGATTGGTCGTCACCTTGTTCTAGCCATATGGCTGCAGAGTACTCTAGCCTGCATCCCTTTCTCTTTCCTTCCCCTACTGTTCCCTTCTGTTGTACACAACCCTGGGAGTGGGTTCCGGGCTTTGTCTCTTGCTTGTAGTTTACCCCAGTTGGGCAGTAAGTAAGAGAGCACACTGTATTTCCTAAGGATGGCGGTAGAGGAGAAAAACACCCTTCCCTTTTGTGCCTGGTATAGTAATTATTTAGTTTCCTGTGCTGTTTTTGTTCAAAATTTATTTTTTGGCAAGTGTCGCATTTGTGTTGTATTATTTCCTCCTGGTTTCTCTCCTCCTCCTGATTTGAGCTGTTGAGTTTTTTCTTCTTCTTCTTCTTTTTTTTTTTAGTGAAAGTTGTTGGAATCTCTTTTCTCTGTATGCTATGCTACATTTTTTGCGAGTTTGTTAATATGGTTGATTAATGCTGATTAAGATGTTGGGGAGGGGGGAGATTGAAAGCAACTCTAAATAATTCTTTAATTGCTAAATGTCTTAATATTCTAGCAGTTACCAAGCAATAAAATCTACCTATGATACTCAGAATTACCTGTAGCACCACTGCTATTACTTTCCCCTCTCCTAAACTCTATCGGTTCAATGACTCTGCCATTTGTACTTGAGAAACAGGACTTCGAAGACTTGAAAGTTAATTTTTATAAGCATTAGATATTTTTATTAACTTACATTTTTATTCTGCAGGTGGTTTTCGCAAAGACATTGGACTCTGAATCCTTTTTAATATTTAACTACTGAAAGAGAAAGTGCTAGACGTTCCCCCCACCCCAGAAATGGCCTTCATGTGACATTTTCATTGCCTAAAAGGAATCAGTAATAAAAACGTAAAAATTCTCTCAATAATGTATTTTGTATTGACTTAAGTTTTTTAAAAATCTATTTTTTCAGTATTTTAAGGTTCTAATATGTTAAGCAGGTAACCTGCAGGTTGGGATTCTTTAGAACAGGGGTCCCTCAATGCCCAGGCCACAGACCAGTATGGGTCTGTGGCCTGTTAGGAACTGGGCCACACAGCAGGAGGTGAGCGGCGGGCAGGGGAGCATGAAGCTTCATCTGTACTTGCAGCTGCTCCCCAGCACTAGCATCACCAGCTCAGCTCCACCTCAGATCACCAGGCATTAGATTCTCATAGAAGCACCAGTCCCTGGTGCCAAAAAGGTGGGGGACCACTGCTTTAGACGGTATGTGTAATGAAGTTGGTTAGAATCTTAAGCAAGAATTCGAATATCAACCTTGATCCTTTGATTTTATTTAACTCTTTATTGAAAGATCATCTTTCACTTCTTTTTCTCCATTCATAATCTACATTAGAAAATAGCAATCCATTTTTATCAGAAATAACAAACCTGAGTTAGTGAACCCACTTGAAAGTATACAAGAGGAGTGCTGCTTATACTTTCTTTCATCTGTTAGGGCAGGAGAGTTGGAATCCAAGTCTGGCTCCGAATGGATTTTACATATTCTCTGAGCCATTTGCATCACTTTACATATCATATAAAGAGAATGAGGACATTGACTTAGGTGCATAGTATAGTACTGTACAAAATAAATCCTTGCCCTCATGGAGCTTACATCCTGTTGAAATGTATTTTAAAGTAATGAAGGTATCCAAGTATACATTTTTCTTGGATTTGAACAAAGTCTAGAAAATCTAAGAAACCTTAATTTTGAATTTTTATTGCATGTAACTGAATGTCTACTCTGCCTAAACGTGTTTCTCCAGATCCTAGCCTACCAAAGGAGTCCTGCTCATAAGTTGTGCATTTCAGTAATTTAGAATGTTTATTGTTTATATTGCATATTTCTGAGATCAAGAGTTCTTGGCTTAAAAGCCTGTTTAATGTTTAAATCTGGCATAGATACATGATGTTTGTTTAACAGAAATTAGTATGGCTGGTATCTATGTTGTCAGATGCAAAAAGAAAAATGACCAAAAATGTGCCGATCGCAGTTCTGAGTACTCTGCATATAGGAGCTTGTTTGGTACTTGTAAGAACGCTGAGGATATTGGTAGTCGCCTCCTTTTACAGTAACTTGACCAACATCATACAGCCGGTAATTAGCAAAACTGAAGTTTGAATTGAGTCAGTCTGTCTCTAGAGTCGCGTCTTCACTGCTACCCTATACTGCCCTTCCAACCTAACATGCTAAGCTAATATTAGTCATGAAATCTGAGATCTAGTGTGACTTCTATTAGCTTTTCTTCTCATGTGTGCCTCAGTTTCCCTTTATATATAAACGTTTCTTATGCCATGGGTTTCTAATTTGTCAAATCTAAATTTTAGATATTGTAACAAGTTTCAGATCAAAGTCGTCAGAGAATAATAGAACACCGTTCTGATAGATTTTATTTCTTTTTGTCTTCATTTGGTAGAAAAGAGTAGTTGAACAGCTACGGAAGAACCTGATAGTAAAGCAAGAACAACCAGACAAGTTCCAAATACAGCCATTGCCACAATCAGAAAACAAACTACAAACAGCACAGCAGCAACCACTACAGCAGCTACAGCAACAGCAGCAGTACCACCACCACCACACCCAGTCGGCTGCACCCTCTCCCAATCTGACTGCTTCACAGGTAAAAGTGTGGCTGGAGCTCTGCAGGCTTCGTATTGCAGATTGATTTGTTATTGGTCATGTAGAAATGGGTCCCGTTTCAGGTTTTATAAAGCTCAACTGTCACTAAACAAAAGTTACTTTGTTTACTTTTTTGTATTATAACTGGGATAAGAATCACTAGAAATTCATTATCAGAAGGAAACATTACTAAGGAGCAAAAGTTAAATGATTTCCCCCTTTTCCAAAGAAGGAGGGAATGGTAGTCGATGACAAAGAAAAATCTCTTCTCTGTATTAGAACAGAAGTAAAGTCTTATTTTGAATTTCTGGAGTATTTGTTTGCACTTGTTCTAAAAATCTGTGTGACTTGATCACCTCTGGAATCGTTTTTCTGGATTTCTTAGCAAAAAGGCGTGGAGATATTTCAGGGTCAGTGCCCCTGGGACCAGGTAGAAAGAGGCATTTAGAAGGGTGATATATTTCCATTATTCATAGAAACAAAACATTCATTTCTTAGACCATATTCAAGAGAATATGAATCCTGTTCTAATATACTGAAGGAAATCTGAAGTGGAAGCTACAGGTCCAAACTAGAACTAAAGAGTTAGAAGCTTAATAACATTCTAACTTGGTATAGCTGTGCAAATGATTGTCCTGCAAAGAGTATTTAAACTAGCACATAATGTAAGGATAGCAAGGCGATCAAGATACACAAAAAGGGCATATTTGGACATGACAGTCAATCAAGAAAATTATTCAAGCTTGATCTTTACATACTTAGATGTAATATGGGTCAAACTTTTAAAATGGGACAATCAAACAGTCGTTCTTGATTCTTAGAGGTCACAGACCTCTTTAAGACTCTGTCAGAAGCTTTGGATCCCATTCCCAGAAAAATACACATTCACACTTCATACACTCATTTTTGTACATGATTTCAAGGACTTGGATCTTTTGAAGCCTAAGTGTGGACATCTCTTACCTGCCAACACCTAGTCTTTACTATATCTTTATATGTAGAGGAAGATATTATAATATATTTGATTCTTCACTTTTTATGGACGTCATATTTGTTTATATACAACATTTTGCAAGTGAATAATGCATTCCTTATAAAAGAACTAAAAATTGCTAAAGAGAATTAACATTTAATAGAGGCTCCTATATAGTGATAATCTTCTGAGTGCTTTACATATATAATATACATAATCCTCACCCCAATCCTAATAAGGAAGGTGGCATTATTATTATCTCTAGTTTTTAGAAAAGAAAACTAAGGCACAAGGAGATTAAGTAATTACCTAAAATCATATACGTAGTATGTAGTGGAGCCAAGATTTGAACCCAGATATTCTCGGTAAAAAATCTGGCCATTCACTACTCTTCTATATTGTCATATAACAACAACAACAACAACAAAACAAACAAACAAAACCGTTATGTAAAATGCCAAAGAAGGAAAAGAAGAATCCCTATTGTAAATCAGATAGCTAGAGCAGCCTACACAATTTTTACCCTAATCTCCACCCTAAGGCATTTTGAAAATTAAGTATTCAAACTTAAAATCCCCTGACCAGGACTTGTGTTTCTTCTGAAAGATTGCCTGCCAGATTACTTCGTTGAAGGTTTAAACAGAGTTGAGTTAGGTTGTTCTCTTTCCAAAGTGCAGTTTGATCAGAAAGTGATTACATGGAAGGAGTGTGGCACATGTCATTGTTTCCTGGTACACAAGAATTTTCTCTCTTAACCCATGGAAACTTCCTATTCAAGTAATATTCCATGTCACACAAATCATAGAAAATACTTGTGTTTCCCTTCCTGGTAATTTGAGTTATATGCTGCTTTGGGATGGTGACAGTGAGAGGCCTGGGGCTATGCCCAAACAGTGCTGTGTAAATGGCATCTCTCTATCTGGTATCCCACCTGATACCTTTAATTAATTTAGTTGAGCTTCTTTTGTATTATATTCTTTTGTTTAGTGTAGATGTTTAATGTTAAAAGCCAAAAGATCTCTAGGTTTTTGTTTTTACAGTAAACTACCAATCAGTATTTATTGAGCATTCTCTATGTGCTAGATTCTGATATACAAAGAAGTAATAATGGTCCCTGCTTAGGATCTTATATACTATGATAATTATTTTCATTCATTCTGTAAATATTTATCGAGTCTCTTCTATATGTAAGCACTATGCTAAGCAATGTAGAGGATAAATTCACAAATAAGACAGAATTTCTGTTTTCAAGAATTTAAAAATTTTAGAGGAGAGGAAGATGTAAACAGTTAACAAAGAAGAACAAAATGAAAATACCAGAGGACAGAGTAATTTTGACTAGATAGATCAAAGAGTGTCTCATAAAGGTGATGGCATTTGAGCAGGGCCTTGACAGATAAGTGAGATTTCAGTGATAGACACAGAGAGAAGAGCATCATAGGTGTAGAGAACAGTGAATAAAAGTATGGTATCAGAAGAGTAAATGCATGGCCAGGAAATGATAGCAAAGGAGATAAAGCCAGAAAAGTAGGAAGAGGCTTATTTGTGCAACCCCCACCCCCCATCCCCATGCATGACAAAACTTTTGGGGTTCTTGACAGTCATATGGAGTAATTAAAGATTCATGAGGCCAAGAATAAATGGGAAGTTGTATATGGCATATGTTGAATTTCTGAGTTCAGAAAGGCATATTAAGTAGCAGTCAGCATGGTTAGACAGAGATGCTAGGAAGAGAAAGTTTTTTAATCTCAGTCAGGTGATTAGCATGTACCAAGGCTTGAGGGAGTTGGGAGGGGCAGTTTCCTTTACTTAGTTAATTCCAACTCATGCTTGTATGTGTACTTTGAAATTTTTTCCATCTACAGAAAAAAAATGAAAGAATAAAACAGTTGAATTTAGGTATACCCTTCAACTTACATTCACAACCCTGTCATTTTTATGATGTAATACAAATGTAGAGAAGTATGCCATTAACAAAACCGAACAGAAAATAAACCCTTATAGACAGAAATGCAGGGTTTCTATTTGTAGTTGTTTGAATGTGCATCAGTGACCTTACTTTCAAAATTAAACAAAGAAAATAGTCTAAAATAGATGTGGAAGTTAATTAGATAGTAATCCCTCTAAATTCTGATTTGTATATTGGAGTCTATTTTAAATCAATACTTCATGCTTTGTAGGTACACTAAAATAATAACAGCAAAAAAATGGAAAAGATTTTACTGTTATTGCTACTTGCCATTTATTCCGGCATTAATTTCTAGTTCATGCAGTTGGGGTTGTGTCAGAATTAAAGAACCCCTTCACCAAAGTGTTGGGAAACTGCTATCTTCTCTTGATGTGATACTACTTGGACAGCATCAGCCAGCCAAGGACTAATCACACCTTCCATAAAAATAATTTTCTTTGTTGTTGGACACCTTTCCTCTTCGTCTTCTCTTCCTCCTGCCTGAACAATTCAAAACTTTTCATTAGGTTTGGATTTCAAAATTCTAGATTCTCTGTCATCTAAACTCGACAACAATCCGAGAGCTTGGTTTATATTCCTAATACTTAGAATAAGCACCACACCTGGAAAAAAGATCTAAGCTATACCTATGTCAGTACCTGGTATCAATGAATAGTAAATATATTTTTCAAAAAGTTTTCTTTGATGTATATAGTTCTAGGTCTTGTGCCCATAATATAAAAAGTGTTATAAAAGTGCTAGAATACATGTAGTGAAATTAGCCACAACTGAATATTTATAAAGTAGAATAAAAATGCTAACCTAAGATGTGAATAAACTTGTTAGGTTTGTGTGTTTTTTAAGTGTTGCAGTTGATGGTAAGTATATAATTCAGGTGAGTTTGAGGTTTTAACTCACTTTTTTAGAATAATCACTTTAGGGTTATTCAAAATATGGATAATGATTTACCTGAACCAAGGATGTTTCAAACAAAAGTACATTGACCTCTTTTAAAGCAATAACATGTACAACTGTTTTTAAAACTCATGTCAGTGAGTTCTGCTGATTAGAGCTTCACTTCTGTGACCCATGGTGACACCAGGATTAATGTCATCTAATGTGACTTTGTTACCACTTCAAAAGTTCTTTCTATTTAAATGTTTTAAATTGAAAGATAGAGCTAATATCATACTGGGTTAAAAACACTTATTACGAATAGCTGGTAATGTAAAGTCAGTGCTTGCTGCTATACTAATATAACATTCCTAATGATAAATAGCATTTAGCTTTTTTTGGTTTTATCACTGATAAATAGTAGATGACTTGTAACCCCCAAAATAAATATTAGTAGTCCCCTTTTACTCCCATTTCACATTTGTGGAGGCAACAGAATGGAGAATAACTACTCCTGTGTTGTTGACTTAGAGAAAACAAAGAACTGGGTAATTTTAAAGGCAAGCATTAATAAAGATTGCTGATGAAGCTGTGATGGAATAGATGAGGCCGGATCATTAAATTTTTGGTTAAAAGAAAAAAAGATATTAAAAGATTAAGTGATACATGCCTATGTGTATGTTTTTAAAGCAGAAAATGGAAATAATTACCTAGAACCATACAACTTAATACACAAATGCTTACATAGACTCTGAAATAGAAGTTCATAAAGGATTTTGTCCAGATCTGTTTTGGGGAGAGTTGGGTTCCTTTCACTGGTTTAGAGCAATACTGTCCAGTAGAACTTTCTACATTGTTGGGAATCTCCACAGTCCAGTCGCTAGCCTCATGTGGCTGTTCAGCACTTGAAATGTGGCTAGTGTGACTGATGAACTGATGTTTTAATTCTATTTTGTTTTATTTAAATTTAAATGGCCAGATGGGGCTAGTAGCTACCATATTGGACAGTGCAAGTGTAAAGTAAGAATAAAAAGGTAGGATAGTATCAAAATCAGAATCACCAAATCAAATCAGAATCATGGTCCTGAAATATCTGTATCTTGATTGAATGGTTACACTAAATAGGTGTATATGCCATGTAATAAGGTTATTCATATTTTCTTGTTCTCAAACTGGCTCCTTTAATTACTCTAGTAAATAGTCTAGAAAATACAGCTTTAAAGCTTAATAGCACTTATGGAATATCAGTCAAGCTCTCTCACCTCAGTTCATCTCTGATCTATAAGGCCTTTTGAGACTGGTTTTTGCTTCTACCTTGTCACGTTTCACTGGATCTTTGATCACTTCTGCAACAGTTCTCCAGAGAAAAGATTATAGGTAGTGACTCATATCCCCTTTGGTATCAAGAGCTAGTATTTACTATACTAGCTAGTTAATAGGTTTTATTATCTAGTGTTTGAGATTTCCTGCCTTGAGACAACAATTATGCTAATCCTCATGTGAGGTTCCCTTCCACCTCTCTAGAGTGACACTCAAAAGAATGAAGACACATTTCTTTTGTCCCAGCCTTTGTGTCACAGAAGGCAGATAATCAGAATTATATGATGGCTTTCTTCCTATTGATGAGGTTGTAGCAATTGAGGATAGAGATGGCCAACTTCTTCAAAGTTTAAATTAATTGAGAGCAAGCAAAGAATTAGAAAAACCAGAAAAAATAGGTACACTCATTCTGTGTCTGTAAAACCACCCCATTCATTGTTGAAAAGCCTGTGCTCATACTAGTCTGCAGTTATTACTATGAACATGAAGCTAAATGAGAACTCTGGCAGATTAGGGATTGTCTTTCTCTGTAGTAAAATGTGTGCTCTATGTACACAAAAGAAATGTTATACCAAGAAACTTGATTATGAGAATTATTGCTTTGTTTTCCTCTGGGGGTTAGCAGTGTATTGTTTAGTGGGATCACACTTCAGTGTCCTAATATCTGTTCTCCATGTCTCCTAGAAGACTGTAACTACAGCTTCTATGATTACCACAAAGACACTACCTCTCGTCTTGAAAGCAGCAACTGCGACCATGCCTGCCTCTGTTGTGGGCCAGAGACCTACCATTGCTATGGTGACCGCCATCAACAGTCAGAAGGCTGTGCTCAGCACTGATGTGCAGAACACACCAGTCAACCTCCAGACGTCTAGTAAGGTCACTGGGCCTGGGGCAGAGGCTGTCCAAATTGTGGCAAAAAACACAGTCACTCTGGTAAGCCAGCAGCTGCTACTCATGTGTGCCCACATGAGAGGGTTCAGGATATGCGTTTGTAGAGTATATCCATTTTATGCTCCTGCTGGATTTTTCAGTCTCCATCACTCTACTATACCACATTCCCCTTTGGGGCTGACTAGGGAATATACCATTCCTACTGTCTACTCGAATAACTATGGAGGTGTCCTGACATCAAGGACCAAAACTCACTCTGTACATTATCTGAGGTCAAAGTATGACTTGACTTGAACAGGGAAAATGTCCTTCACAGAAGCATACACAGTTTCATGTATCTCTCCCTCCTCTCCACGGCCCTTCCTGTGAAACTTGAGTTCTTAAATTATCTGGTGCTATGTTACTGATTCAGGAAACTCCTTGCTGAATTTTTTTAGTTCACTATCCCTTGACTGCACCCAGGAAGTACTGGAGTTAGTTGGGGCACTTTAAAAATATTCAAGAAATTCACAAATTAATAGTGTCCATGTCCAAGGTCTATCAGGAAAAAAAATCCCTTGAAGGAAGAAGTACTTGAACAAAATTGTTTATGAGATTTCTAGAGTAAAACATTTAGAAACTGATGTTCTCAGGAACTTGGAAATAAATCCAAGTTGTGGTTTAAAAGTTTTTTCCTAAAATGACAGCTAAGAGCTCTTGATGGCTTTTGAATGATGACTAGTGATGAGTGAAACTAGAGAGCAATAAAGTGAAGCTTCACCACTTACCCACGAATCTTTAGAGAAGCAACCAGATAACTCAGTCAGCTACTGAGAGTTAGAAAATTCTCTATAGGAATAAAGCCATTCATTCACTTAGATAAAACGCTTAAGTTAGGAAAGAACCCATTTGACCAGGCAGCAAGTTTGATTTTACTTTGGATCCAGTCTTGATTTTTAAAATTTGTAAGTGCAAGTGTTCTTGAGTGTCGGAAAAAGGAAATTGTCTAAGATTGCTGAGCCTGCGTGTTTTACATTAGGTATGTGAGGAGGCAAAAGTGTGGTTGGTTCACTGTAATGGGGCAAATCATGCAGGTGGGAGAGTAAAACTGTTTCTTAGGCAGTGTTAATTCAGATGGTTAACTCTGTAGCCAAAGCTTGTAGCAGATATTGTCTGATCTAGAGAATAGTGATGCTGACAATTCTTTTAGAATGCCTAACTTTGATACTGAACAGTTGTTGTCCCCTCTCGTTGATGTATCTTTCTCATTTTTTAGCAGGTTCAGGCAACACCTCCTCAGCCCATTAAAGTACCACAGTTTATCCCTCCTCCTAGACTCACTCCACGCCCAAACTTTCTTCCACAGGTGAGTAAACCAATGACAAACCTCGTGGTAGGCTAGGTGGGACCAAAAGCCTCGTGGGCCCTTTTTATCATATGGGTTTCTCAGCAATGACCAAAGGCAGGGGCATGTGAGGAAAGGAGAATTTTCTAAATTAAAAAAAATTTATGCTAACACCATTTTAAACCTTAAAATGTTAACTTACTTGAAGATTTTAGCTAAAACCTGCCTGCCAGTGGGACAGGAATGTAAATATGACTTTTTTCCACCTTTATGCCAAAGAGAACAAGGAAGGAAACGACAGCCAACTAACCAGTAGAAACCATTCAGTTCTACTCTGGAAAGTGATGGCAGAGCATCACACTGAAGCACAAAGCCTCGCTCATAAAGATTTCAACTGGGGGTCTACCCTGGGGACTTTCTGTCTAGGCCCAAGCAGCTCTGCTTGCCCGTATACTCCTGAGAGTATTCTTCCAGCGATGGGCTGAACTCACCATTCTACTAGAAGGATGTCAGAGTTGCCCCATTTGGGACCTTGAAGGGAGTCGACTTGCCTGGTAGAAAGGCTGGGAATTCCTATCCGAGGCCCCAGAAGAGAAAGGAATTTTGTAGTTAGTGGCTATAAGTGATTTCTAGATTGCTTCCAGGGTGGGGATAGGTAACGCTCACATGAGATAACGTGGGTTTAGTCATTTATAAGATGAATTCTTAATAAATACCTCGTATTTCAAAAAAGACACTAAGCCCTATGGATGTGTCAGTTTCTAAGACAGACATCTCCCTGCCCTTAGCTTCAGACACATGTATAGGCAGTTACACTGGGAGTACTGAGTGGTCTAAGAACACGTGGAGGGAAACCCAGCTCATTCTTAAGGGTATTACAGAACATTTCCTTGAAGAGTTGGCATTCTACCTGAGACCTAAAGTCCTAGTAAAGTTAGCCCGACAGAGTTTTGCAGGAAGAATAAAAATGCTCCAGGCAAAGGGCAGAGCACATCCATAAGTCTAGAATGGAGAGATGCATGTAAGCCTAAGGAACCAACAGAGATTGGGTGTGGCTAAGGGCAGTGGGCCATGTGGCTGACTCAGGCTAGAGTAAGAGACAAAGCTGGAGAAGCCCATCAGGCCAGAGCCTGCCGAGCCTCATAAACTGTATGAGGTGTTACCCCAGGAAGAGTGGGAAGCTGTTAAAGCATTTTCAGATAAGTACTTGACATGATCAGATTTTTGTTTTAAGAAATTTCTTCTTGCTACTGTGTGGAGAATAGACTGGAGGTGGTCAAGACTGTCGGGAGGAAGAACAGTTAGGATATTGTCAACAACAATAATAGCTAATGGTCAGAGACTCTTGCTATGTGACACTGTGTAGGCACTCTACATGGGTTATTTTAATCCTCATAACAACCCTATGAAAGTAGGTATTATTCTTTTTTAGATAAGGAATCTAAGGTTTAGTCCATGTATTTTAAATGGTGAGTCATGACCCATTAGTAGGCTGTGAAATCAATTTAGTGGATTACATGCAGAGTTTTTAAATAAAACGAACAAAACATAATAGGAAATATTAAAGTACATAGCACATAAGTATTGTTTCAAGAAGTTTTTATTTTATAGAGATAGAGATATATGTCTATATGTGTGTACTGGTTACAGTGAAATGTCTTCTACTCTGTGTCTGCAGCACCCACCACAGAGTCATCTTCAGTTCAGCTAAACATTCACAGGGCTGTCAAGGGCCACACTTGGCCTTAGTTCACTTGGAACGATACAGAATGGAAACCAGAGCTTGCCAGCCCTTGCTCGACATCAGACGTTTTTTTTGGTAGAGTTGCTGCAGTGCTCGTACAGCAGTTTCTGCAGCTGTCCGAGGATAGCTCAGGTGCAGGGAAGTGAGATCTTTATCAGGACAGTGGGAGAGCCACCCTGGCACAGAAGCCTTATGCCTCACAGGGGCCAGTATGTCTTGTAACAATTTCATACACATGAATTAAGGTTCCCCACAATAGACACACCTAATTATAAGAGTCACCCTACTTTGGAAAGCCCAAAGCATGGTGTCCTATCAGGTATTTATAATTCTCCCCATTCCAATTCAGTTTAGCAATAAGAGGTCATTTTTATCATAAGCAGTGTTACCTGGTAATATAGTTGACATTCTTACCCTTATCAGATTTCCAGGGGACAGAGCTAGAGTGTTAACTGAAGGTCAAACTCTCATGCGTAAGGGCAAAGGATTTTTCCCATAGGGTCACAGTTTAGAAAGTTTGAAAAATACTAGCTTAGTGGGATCAGATATGTTGCCTGAGGTTATATAGCTAGTAAGTGGTAGACCCAGGATTTGAACCCAGGCAAGGCTGACTCCATGTTTTTAATCACAATTTCCTGCCACTTTTAAGCCAAACGTAAGGTAGAGTAGTGGCAGTGAGGGCATAAAGTAGACATATTTGAGAAGGCTTCAGGAAGCAGAGATGGAGTAGGAAGCATCATGAATGATTCTCAGGTTTAGCAAGCAAAGGCCATTTACTGAGGTGATGATTACGGGAGGAAAAGAGGGTTGGAGTAAGAAATTGATGAGTTTCAGACATGTTGATTTTGAACTTCTGTGGGAATTTCAAGTGTAGATGTCTAACAGGCAGTTGAATATATGATTCTGAAGTTCAAGAAATGTGTGAGATACAACTGTGGAAGATGATAAGTGAAGCCATGAGATGGGTGAGAGCTCCCAGGAGGAGCAAGGACATTGGGGAAGAAAGGGGTTCCAGGTCAAAATCCTGAGAAATACTTACATTTAGGATTGGACAGAAGAAAAGGAAGCCCACAAGGGAGACCGAGAGGAGTGGCCAAGATGGGGAGTTAAAGGGCCACAGATGGGGGTGAACCGAAGCCGTAGGCAGGAAGACATTTAGCACGTGGATTAAGGTCATTGGCAGTATTATTACCATACTCTGGGGACAAGTTCTGGGTTGGACCAGTCTCTGGGTTGGGCATTTGACCTCAGCCTGAGGAGCCCGCATGGTGTATAGGAGAAGAAGCTAGGTTTGGAAGCAGATGAACTGCGTTCTAGGGTAGCATTTGGACCCATTTAAAAGCTGCTGAGTCTTTTGTAAGATTATGTATCTTGAGAGCTATATAATCGATAAACCAAAATGAATATTCATAAATATTTGTACTAAATAACATTTCACATATGTAGTATAGAAGTTCTGGCAACGTCTTAGACTTACAGGACTTCAGAAATTTCTTTAAGTAATATGATCATTGTTCTCTTTCCCCATAGGTTCGACCCAAGCCTGTGGCCCAGAATAACATTCCTATTGCCCCAGCACCTCCTCCCATGCTTGCAGCTCCTCAACTTATCCAGAGGCCCGTCATGCTGACCAAGTTCACCCCCACGACCCTCCCTACCTCCCAGAATTCCATTCATCCCGTCCGTGTCGTCAATGGGCAGACTGCAACAATAGCCAAAACGTTCCCCATGGCCCAGCTCACCAGCATTGTGATAGCTACTCCAGGGACCAGACTCGCTGGACCTCAAACTGTACAGCTTAGCAAGCCAAGCCTTGAAAAACAGGTACAGGCAAGAGTATGCACCTGCTTTGGACAGCAGCCTTGCCATCAAGGCTGGGCTATCTCTAAATACATCTTTTCAGCGGCCCTTTATCTCAGCACCATTGTTGATCACCTGTTGCTTATCATGTCCTAATTTATCTATAATGCAGAAGGTCCATTCTTATTTGAGAAAGTTGGGTTGCTTTTCCCATTATCCCCCTTTGTAGATGGATCAGAGTCCTGAGTGAATGAGCTCCCCCTGCTGGTTCTGAAGCAGAAATTCAGATGGTTTATGCTATCCTCAGGCAGGGAGCACATTTGAATGAGGCAGTAAACAGAAATTGCCATTATTAGTTTTGGCCTGGTAAGAATCCAAATGAGGATAGGACTCTGAAAGTCAGGAAGAATAAGTAAAAGAAGGAAAGAGGTTTCATCTCAAAGATTTTCCCTGGTTATTACAGATAATGAAGAGCTAAATGAAAAAATTAAAATCTCTAAAAAGCATCTTTTAACTCTAGAGGATGTAGACATTTTAGCTCAAACATTGAAGCCTTTTATTTATATTTCTAAAACTAGATTTTCTCTTGAAAAAATGAGGTTAGAGAAATATACAGGTAACTTCCAAAAATACTTAAGTCCGTGATAGACAGACTTCTAAAAACAAGAAAAAGGATTTATAGGCAGTCACTGTATTTTATTTAAAGAAAGACCAATGACGAAAAAGAAAAATTTTGCAAAGAAAATCATCCTCTTTCAGAAAGTTGCTTTAAAAAGTCATTGACCTAATTGCTCAGGCTTGAGTTCTCATTCATCTGAAAATAGTCTCTGGTGATCCTGAATCTTCTGCTTCTGGATGGCTGACTGTGATTCAGAGAGGCTGACCAGATGGTAGGGAAAAAGAAGGCTTCCTGCTGCCTTGGCCTTCTTGAACAGAGGAACATTATGCATAAAGCACCCGGCTTTCCACCCAGGCAGCTCATAAATGCAGCAGGCCTTTTACTAAGAAGCTGGAAACCAAAATCCTGTGCTCAGAAAACACAGGAGAGGGCACATCTCTGTTCCCGGGGAGCCTCCTCGAACCCCAGGCTTTAAGGAATATTGAGAAAAAAGTTACTTACACATATTTTAGATCAGAAGTTTTTAAACTGTCAGCAGAACTTCAGTATTAAAATACTGAAAGTAAAATGCTCAGGCATAGTAGGCGTTTGTGTAGGGGCATGTTTGGAGATCATCTGCCCTGTGCTGGCCCTCACAGCCCCTCTGAGGAGCCTTAGAGTTCCAAAGAACGTGCTCTAAAAACTACTTTAGATTGCCTAATGTTATTTCTCTTTGACCTCTTTTTTGATAAAGATATTTTTAGGAGACAAGAATTTTTTCAGTTTTATTTTATTTCTACATTTCTTATATTTTTATTGAAATAATAATACATATTCATTGTAAAAGAAGAATTTAAACATTACAGAAATGTATACTGTAGAAAGTACATCCCGTAATAATCTATGAAGAGAGTAAACTTCTTCCATAATTTTATACCCTCAAAGTTGCTATTAACAGTTTAGGTTACATTTTAGGTTCTATTTCTTCACATAGTATCTATGCACATACTAACATGTTTAAAGAAAAACTACAAACAATGTACATTATTTTGTAACTTGCCCTTTTTCTTATTAGATCTTGAATGTCTTTTTATGTCCTAGCCTTACACATTCATAGAGCTTTTCATTTTAAACATAATGTCATAGAAAGATACCCATTAATTCTTAAAAGTTAAAAAAAATTATTTTCTAGTGCCAATTCTGTGGTCTCTCTTCTTGTTGACCTAATAGAGGAACCTAGTCATTGCTGTTTTAGCTTAGCAGGCTACCTGGCGTAATAGTCTACCAGTTACCAAGCTCAGCAAGGATTCTCTTTAGACTGGACTCCGTTCTCAGAATTTTCTCACTTCACATCTCTCTACTATCCTTCTTTTCTTTTTTGTGTTTTCTTTCCAATATTACATTTATAGCCATTAAGAGATCTCATAGATGGGCTAAGAGTGAAGCAATGTAAACATGTAGCCACAGAAGTACCACTTACAGCCTGCTCATAGAGTTATCAAAACCCGAATCCAACATTCTCTGTGTGACCAGGCTAGGTGGGTTTCTTTCTTCTTTCTACTGTTTCCCTTGGTGATAGTTTAATAAAATGTGATTATGTGCCAGCTACTATGCCATGTGTGTCTAAATACAAGGGTGGGTAAGTCAAAACCTGTACCCTCACAGAGCTTAACCTCTAGTATGTTTGGGGCAGGCATCAAGGCTCTGCCTCCAGGGGAGCAAGCCTGGCAAGGTGTGTAGTCAAAGGCTTCCCACTTTGGCATAGGAAAGGGAGAAGGCAATGTCAGTTATAAAAATAGCGGTCTCACTTCTTCCCCTGTCAGGCATCACTAGCTCCTTATCCACCCTGGATAAGAGGTCCCTTGTCTTAGCCTTTATGAGAAGCCACATTACATCGTGGCTCTGAAAAAACGAGGTAGAGTTTAAAGAGCTTTGAGACTAGAAACATATTTTAGGCAGACAGGCAAATAAATCCAGACAGACTTATATTGTAGCCCCTACCTCACTACTTTATGCCCTTGTCCTTGCTAGCACTCTGAGAAATGGGGCTAAACACCTGTTGATGATGGAACGAGATAAAGCGCTTCAAGTCCATTAGACTATGATGCATTTCTCAGGAATTACGTTCATTTTCTATCCACCTTGTTCTACCCCCTGCAACCAAGACCTCTCTGTGTGTCCCAACACTCAGCTCCTGAAAAAAAATCGCAGGTTCTGTGGGGAGAATTGCCAGATTGCCACCCATTCCCCTACTTCTTTATATACCTTGCATAGGAACCTACACAATATATTCTAAAAAAGGAGTGCCTTCAAGATGAGAATATTATCTGATGTGTTATCCCCAATTCCCAGTCTTCCCTCTTAGTAAACCTGAGCTGGTGAGTCTTCACCCTCCATTTTAGTACTGATGCTGTCGGGAGGATAGATCCAAGCGACCAAATGATGGGTTTTGCTTTGCCCTCAATCCAAATTTATTTAACCTTGATTGATGAAACTATTTGGACATGTATGTATATGTAAGTGCCTAACTTTGATTATTCATGCAGCTAGGTCTCAGAAGGTGAATTTGGAATTTAGGGTAGAAATGGTTAACTTGGTTCTAGTCTTATCCAGAGTTTTTTTATGTCTGCCTTTACAGTGTCAAAAAGAACAAGATTTACAAATTCAAATAGCTACGGGTGTGGAGCAGGAAGTGAGTAAAGCAGGCTGGACTTTTTATTTTTCCATTTTCAATGGGAACATGAGTATAAGAACCATCCCACTTTTATCCTTAATTCCTCTTTGAAATAGTAAGACAAACATGATAAAATTGACAGTTTGGCCTTGGTGTCAAGAAGACAGTAGAGAGTGGAAGAGACTGTGGTAAACTGCGAAGTCACGTGTGTACTCCCCCTCAAGGAAGCACCCACTTCTTGACAATAGCTAATTTTTATTATATGGAAACTTTTTCAAGAAAAACCAGAAATCCAAATATTTTGAGAAATCACCTAGTTTTTAAAAACCTGGTAACTGTTTAAATACCATATAGGTGAAAAATAATATCTGCAGAGAAGCTTCAGCTCTGGATAAGAGTTTATATTATAATCTCTGATAGAGACCAAACTTTTAGCTTAATCCATTTTTTTCGTTGTTTCCCAACCTATTTTTTTTTTAATTGAGGTGAAATTGACATAAAATTAACCATGTTGAACAGCTTTAAGCAAAGTGACATATAAGGAAACCAGTTTTACTGTAGGCTAGTTGATATACAGAAATATACCGTAGGAACTCAACTCTTGTTTATGTCAACTAGCATGTAGTAAAATTGGTTAATGTTACAATTTCCAAGAACCTATCGACAACATTAAGTAAGGTCTTATACTATATGTGTCTTTAGGTGCTTTCATCAGATGCCATCTGGAGAGCTACTCCAGCCCAAGGTGGGCAAAACAAAGGTCAGCCTCTGACCCATTCCTCAGGGAGCCACCAAACAGGCCAACAGGCCAAAATGCACAACCACAAGTTTTTGAGAACAAGGCCGCATATTGCTCCGCATGGCACCAGCAAGCCACACAAAGAACACGGGTTGCCATCCCCACAGCCTCTGCCCAGCTAGGGAATGGGGTTTTATAGTTAGGTAAGGAAAAATGCTTTCTTAATGAAATTTGGCAGCCTCTTTCTTGAGTTAAGTGCCCCCATAGTTGCAATAACTTTTAAAATCAGATTCTAGCATTCTAAAAAGTTTATTCTGGTCTTGCCAACTTAATGGATGCTTCAGGAGAAGGACTTACTTGAGCTCTATGTTCTGCCATTTCTGTGATGTCACTCTCAGCCTGATGTTTTTTGTCTGTTTTAAGCAGCTTAAAACAATAAATATTTATTATCCCACACAGTTTCTGAGGGTCAGGAATCCAGTTGCATCTTAGCTGGGTGGTTCTGGCTCAAGGTCTCTCACAAGTTTGCATTCAAACTGTTTGGCCAGGCTGCAGTCATCTCAAGGCTCGACTGGGCCTGGATAGTCCTCTTCCACACCCAGTCACGTGGTTGTTGGCAGACCTTCCTGCTCCCTGGCAGCTGGCAGGAAGTTCAGTTCCTCAGCACATGGGCGTCTCCATAGTGCTGTTCACAACATGGCAGCTGGCTTCCCCAAGAGCGAGAGGTCCTTGAGAAAAAAACACTTTCCCAGTGTTTCTATTGTTTGATTTTCTTGCATGCTTTTGGTGTTCTTTGTCCAACCCTGAGATAATTGTACTCTTCTGCATGAGAGAGAAAATTTGAACCCTGGGTACTTTCTTGGCGGAGAGGAATTGGTTTGCCCATCCCCAGAGGCATGACCACTGCGTGCTTTACTCGGCCTTGGAAGTGGGAGTAAGCGACCCTGGGGAACCCCACGCAGCCTTGGAGTGGAGCAGCAAACCCTCACAGTCGACCTTTTGTCTCCTTCCTCCCTCAGACTCCTGTCCTTCCACATTCAGAGAGTTATGAAAATAAGCTTTCTGGACACCCAAGACCTTTAAAATGTCACTATAAACTACTTTCCCCTTGTGATCCCCTCTTTGGTGGTTTGTTTTATGGAGTAAATGTGTCCTTTTTGGTTCAAAAATGTGTGTGTGTGTGTGTGTGTGTGTGTGTGTGAGAGAGAGAGAGAGAGAGAGAGAGAGAGAGGAGGGGAAGAGAGAGAGGGAGAGAGAGAGGGAGAGGGAGGTCATATTCCCCACTCGGAAGATCGACATCTCTTCACAGTCTACCTGTTCCACGTGAGGGACTGTACGAGACACAAAGGGGTGTGAAAGTGTATAGAACAATCCCTGTTCTTAAGTAGCTTATAGAGGAGAAATATGACCAGACAGTGGGGAAGAAATTGCAAGGCGGCGTTTGTGCCCCCAAAACAATGGCTGCCACAGTATTGATAATGCAGGTGCTTACACTTTGCTGAAGTAATAATATGAGAAGCAGAAGGAAAATATGGAAGTGGACAGGAGAGAGAAGGATCTCTGTGATTGTGTTAGTTTTTCAGATCTAGTAAGATATTTCACAACATAATGATTTTTGCGAACTTTTGATGTCCTGCCTGGAGGACTGAAGTCTTTCATTTGGCTCCTACCCATCAAGAATCAGACAGTTTCATTCTCATTTAATTACTTGTTGTTGCCATACAAAAAGACCATTAGCATCTGCTTTTTTAATTTTGAAAAAGTAAATTGAGATTGTGTTTACAGTTTTATATCCACTTCTCTAATATCATTTCAGTATTTATAAAGGGCTTCATAAACTGAATTATCCATTGGGTCATGATAAGAATAGTCTGCAAGCCCAGTCTACCAATTTGCTAGCTGCCATTTGTGTTTGAAGATGATAATGCTACTGGTGTTTCTTTTGTTAGAATGGATGTATCTGGAAGGTGAGGTTGCGGGTAATCAGGATGTCAGCCTCTTGCTAGATGACCTTTCCTTGGCAATTGCATCTCTCCTCTAATGGATGATACAGACAGGTTTTAAATATCCCAAATGAGGGTAGTTCTGCAACCTCTTAGGTTGTGATTGTAAATGTTCTAGAATAGAAGAGTGCGTTTGTAAGGTTTTTTTGACATTCCGATCTTACGCACGCTATGGACTTGAGCTTGATCCATATGTAACAGGAGTGGGCTTGCTTCTGGAAAACTGTCTCTACAATCTAAAATACATTAAAGTCAGAGAGAGTAGCCTTTATTTTTATACAAAGAAATTAAACCATGGATTTTTCTTTTTGCATGATTTAAATTGTTGTATTTATAGATTCATGTCTACTCTAGTTATGCAATTTAATCATTTCAACTAGGGCTTTACATTTTTCTCTTCTTCCAAAATGAAATCCATATTACCTCCTGTGTCACCATGTTTCCAGTTTTAGTATGTTGTTGTTCTCGAATTCTTGTTGACTACAGTCAAACTATGTTTTCATTCTTTTAATAAAAAGTGAATTCTGAATTTTTATTTAATTTTCCTCTCCTAGACAATTAAGTCCCACACAGAAACAGATGAGAAACAAACAGAGAGCCGCACCATCACTCCACCTGCTGCACCCAAACCAAAACGGGAGGAGAACCCTCAGGTAGGCCCAGCCCTCCAAAGGCGTGGCTCAGTCTATGAGATGTGACTCATTCTCATGCACCAGGAGAGACACTCGCTCCCTGAATCACTTTATTTTTCTCCTCTTTGGTCTTTTTACTATTCAATAATGTTATCACCAAGTCAGGTTGGCCCAAAGTAGATGATGAGTATGGCCTTGAGTGTCCATGCGCTGGCATGCAGGCATTTCATACACATTATAAATTTGAAATGTAAGATTGATGACCATTTCCCCAGATATCCTGTTGCATTCCTACTGATCATTATGTTTTGTTTGTCTCAGCCAACATTTATGAGATGTTCAGTTCACTCAGCGAAGGTCTATTACACATTATTGATTACAGTTGTTACATGTGCTTTTTTTGTGATTACCATTGTATTGAATTAGATCCCCAAATCCCAGATGAATCAGTAGCTCAGAACTAGTTCGTTGAAGCATGAGAGTAGTGATGGAAATAGTAACGTCTGTACTACAATGTAGGATAGAATTATAAACTTAAGTAGCAACATGACTCTGGTACAAATATGGAATGTGAATTTGTATGTTCTGAGATGAGAAATAGCATCAAATTTTTAGTTTGATGCTTTTGTACAAGTAGCTAGAAAATAAAAATTGGACAGATAATATGATGATGAATATCTGATAGTTGGATATTATTAGACCAGTGATCCATTTCCTTCTATCCTCAATGCATCCTTTGTAATGAAACCATGTCAAATAGTGGCATGAAGCCATCAAAGCTTCATGTAATTTTTTTAAGGCAGTGGCTTACTAAAGCCAGTGAAGGTTTTCTAAAACAAGTACAAATTATAATTCTTTCTGATAGGAAATGGATTTGCGTTTAGTTTATCTCTAAAGAAGGGACCAAAACGTGAACCAGAGAGAAGTACTAGTCATGCAAATTGCTGAGAAACTTGTAAAATCATCCGTAAAATTTCCGACAATTATTATGCTTGGAGGAGCAAAAATAGATCAAGCTATTAGCAAAATTTCCTTGTGAAAAGAAACCGAAGGATATCTTATGTCAGTGGCACAGCATGGGCAAGCATGTGGAGTAGCAGATATTTCACCTTCTAGATGGGCAGAATCACTGCCATAAAGAGAAGAAATTAGTTCTTGGCATACGTGTGATACATAGATGAGGTGAAAGTTCTTGATAACTTTTTAGTTTATCACTGAAAATCCATTCCACGGGAAAAGAGATGTTTTTTTGTTTTTTTGTTTTTTTCCATTTAATAATACTTTTGTGAGCTTGATCTAGACTGGCAAAGGTGAATTGGATATGGGTGACCGAGAAGAGTGCTGTTACCTGATTGAAAGAAAGGGCATGTGTATGTCGGTTCACACTGCCTTATTAACAGAACCTGCTAATCCTGATTAAGTTTTGAAGGAATAGTGAAAATCAGGAATGTATTAATTGATAACAACAAAGTGCATGCTGTTTCAACAGCGCAGTGCGGAAAATGGGCAAGTCCAAGACTGCTTTTTCCTTCCTGAAGTAGTCTGGGGGGATTGGTGCCCACCTAAGTTTTGGAATAAGAAACAAAGACATTTCTTTAGGACTTAGAATATCAATAAAGGACATTTCTGTGTTTTCAAGTGACTTGCTCAAGGACTGTATGTTCAAAAAAGTTACCTTGAATAGCTTGAACCTATCACTTCAGGCCAAAATATCATGATATTTAATGTTGAGGATAAAATGTCAAGATTTTTAAAGGCCAAACTGTGGTATAAATAACTCTACAGGAGTATGTCTCCTATCAATTGATGATGTTCTTTATTCATCAGCAAAAGAAGTTAATGAGGCATATTCGGTATACATAGCAGCCACATGCGGTGGTACAGCAGAAAATGAAGACAGTACTTTCCAGACCACATGCAACCAAAGAGCAAAATAGGAGTCAAACTGTTGTTCTCTCCAACTTTAAGCATCTATTATTCCAGCTCTGGGATGTAGTATTTTAATCATTCTAGTTAGAGAGAAATGGTTCTATAATTTTTAAGCCCATGTTTGATTAAAGAATCATAGTATTAAGCAGAACCTCCTGCTATTTATTCCTAAAACTCATTTAGCTTTGAGTTAGCATTGTTTAGTCATTAGTGGTAAAAAGGTAAGGAACCCTGACATGTCATGACAAGTGAAGACCTAATTATGATAAGTGAAGTACTTAGAATCTGGAGCTTGTGTGAGATGCTCTGCATGTTTTTCAAATATGAAATCCTATTCCCTCTAAGAGGATATTTCTGAAACAAACAAATTTGGGTCACTCAAGATGCTGATTTCTGTCATTGAGAATGTAGATGTAGGCCCTAGTCCTTCTCTTTTGGTCCTTGTAAGACAAGAAAGCTACAGGTGGCTCCATAGCTGCTAAGAGTAGAGGGCACCCTGCTGTTTGTTCACCTGAACCTGGCCTCCTTCAGGTGACTAGCCTGTTGGGCTGGCTTTCCCCAGGACTCTAACTAGGAACATGCGATTGGCTCTGTGAGAACCCAAACTGAAGTAGATTCTTCTTTTGTTTCTCTGGCACAGAAACTTGCTTTCATGGTGTCTCTGGGGTTGGTGACACATGACCATCTAGAAGGTAAGAGAAGATATTCATGAATATGCTTTGCCTCTCTGGTCCAGAGCTTTGCTCTTGAAAATGGTGTTTGACTGTATTGCTAGAATAGGAAGCTGGAACACAAGTACAGTGTAATTCAATCAATGTGGACTTTATTTCCTTTAGAGTAAAAATTACTTTCCCTCTTTGTAATGTTCAGTCCCTCCCTCCCCTTCCACTGTGCTAGGGAAGCCACCCAAGTGCCTGGCTTAAGGTGACTTCTGTTCACTTAGGGGAACTTTTTTTTTTTCCCCTGACAGCATAAAGTAGCAAATGTCCCTCTGACAAGTATTTGTCTATATTTTTCAATCACTCTAGGTTATCAGAATCTTAAGAACAGTTACAAAGCTATATTGTCTTGGTTATTTAATTCAAGAATGATGAACTATGGTTATGGATAAAGTAAGTTCATCCATACCTATATTACAATGATCTAAAAATAAATCAAGACAACTTGTTTACAAGTGTTGTCTACCAATAAGCTGTCAATTACAGAGAGCCACACTGTAGGACAGCATGATCCTGCTTTCTGAGGTGAGAGTGGATCATCCTATGTATTTGCTTCCAGCAACGTGCTTGTCTCTGCTGAGGCTACAGTGCAACAAAGAGACTGGCCCCCATTTCTAATTTCTCATGTGGAAACTAATAGTTAAAACAATGAAATGAAGTTTTTGAGGGTCTTCATACCTCTCTTCTAATTCAGACCTTTTGCTTTCCCAAGAAATCCAAAGCAAGAGGCAAGAGCGAAAAAGAAGAACTACAGCAAATCCGGTGTACAGTGGAGCGGTCTTCGAGCCAGAGGTACTCCTGGCCAGCGCTTGGCCCTTCCAGTTCTATTTATGACTTGTTCGGCACCTCCCATTTGAAAACCCGCTTAAGAGCAGTACCCTGGTTGTTCTTGGCCAACTTTGTGAAGTGATGGATTTTCCTCTGGTTGATTCCATTATTTCATTTTTATTATTCACTGCTTTCCCCTTAGTTTTTTCCTAAGTTTGATACAAACCTGCCTTAAAAAATTTAATTCATCCTGGCTTCAACATAGCTGTCATCTGAAACAGAGGCAAATCTCTCTGGAATATTCTCGGAGCCAAGTACATATAATAAAACACGTTAGCACTGAGATTTTGGGGTGACTAACACTAACTAGTTGGCATGTTGACAGGCGTGCTGTGGCTTGGTCTTTAACTTTTGCCAGTATTAGTGGTAACCATGCTATTCAACCAATCACCTTTCCTTCTTCACACTTCAAAGCGTAAGAAGAGTGCAGTCACATACCTGAACAGTACAATGCATCCGGGGACCCGGAAGAGAGGTGAGTACCTTTTTATATCTCTCCCTCGCTGTTGCTTTTGCTTTCTGTGTTGTGTTTCTTCCCTGTCCCTCCTCCCATTGTCCTAGAGCCTGACTCCTATATCCCTTGAAAATAGTTTTGTTGTTGTTAGTCTCTGAGAATGAGGGAAAAAGAGAGCGATATTTCTTTTTAGAGTTGTGTATACTGAATCAAAAGCTGCCTTTCCTGGAAATCTAGCTAAGCTGACTCAAGGGAATGGCTTAATGCAGCGTCTCTGCCCCGGGCCCACCAGACCGTCTGTGAATAGCACAGTGAACAGCACACACAGTGTAAAAGGAAGCATTTTAGCATCCTCGAGCAGACAGAGCACCGCTGTTGCCAAGGTGTTCTTAGTAGTGTCTAAGTTGTCTTGCTGCCAGTAAGACGAGAGCATAACTCTCAAGTTTCTGTGAGCTGCAGACTCTCCAGGAAGGAGAGAGGTAGCCACACCCAGAACTTAGAATCTATGAAAAGAGTGCATCTCCAGCTGAGGAAGAAAAGGTCACTGTCAAATCAGGCTCCCGAAAGCAGAAATTCCTAAAGAGCTCCATCCCCGTATTTCAGACCTCCCCAGGGCAGGCCAAAGATGACAGCAGCAACAGCTCTCACTGTGCAGGTCTAAATAGGTCTTAATAGCTCAGAATTTGAGCTCATAAACAAGGTTCTGAAATTGTTCTTTGATGTCAGTAATACATCCCAAGGTCCCTTTCTCCACATGATAATGTGTCCCTGAATTATAGTTCCAGGCTAGAAAGGTTGCAGAGTGAGTGGAGCAGCATACTAATTTTTGCGTGTGCACACACAATCTCAGAGCTATTGGAAGCTTAGGAGGTCATCTCGACCCTTTGTCTGCCTTAGGGAGAGCTTGCAACTGTACCATGACTACCTCCTCCCCCAAAGAGGTAGCATACCCACCCTTAGTGACCCATTCTCATGTTGCATCAGCCTCATCATTCAAATAGTCAAATATACTCAGATAGGAAACCCTAAGTCATTGCTTGATATCAGTTCTTGGGCCACAATAATCAATGTTATGGGTTATTTTTTGTTGTTTTATTTTTGGTGATTTTTAGTGACCTCTGACACAGTTCTCAGAAAGGAGCCCCCAGCCAGAAGCCACAGTTAATTGGCCTGCTGGTGGGCAGTATCTGATAAGAGGACGGGGTAAATGAGCCAGAAAGACCTTGGCATCTCTTGCCAAGGTCAGAAGATAAAAGCCTGCATTTGCAATGCCTAGGATATACCTTCTGTGCGTGAACAAAGAGCATTCATCTTCCACTTCTCCTTCTCAGAGCACTAAATTCCCTAGAAAAGACAAACCAGTATGCTCTGTCTTTGTACCACAAACATTGCCAGTTTAACACAAATAGGTAATGTAATGTTTGTGTAATGTCTGTGCATAATTTTGGTAGAAATTATAACTGTTGGCAAAGTCATGATGCTCGTACCATCTACCAGTGCTCGTAGGCAGTTATGTACTTCTCTTTTTCCTTTGGGGTCTAGGCTTACATTTTTGTTCACGCATAGCTCAGAAGCTATGACCCTGGCCCATAGAAGACAAGGACCCTGACTTAGACATGTCTGGCAAGAGTGGTTGGCCTGGGCTTTCCACACCCTTTAGGGCTCACTTATAGATCCTCTGTAGCCATGAAGTTTGATTCAGAATGCTCTTGCTCAAATCAGGTCTCGCAGAGTTAGCAGTGTTGCTGGTGACGGCCTTTCCTAAGACTTTGGAATAGCCCCAGTTCTTAGACTTGTTGCTCACCAAAATGTTTGTGATAGAAAGCAGGGAGACAGAGCACCTGAGTCCAGACCCACTTACATTCATGTTTCAGCCCAGGACATCTTACCCCTAGGTTCCAGCTACTCCCAGAATATGTATCTCTCACTAGCTCTGCTAGCAAGGGGTAAGAATAGTTAACTTGAATTTCGTCTCCTTGCTTTGCCTTTCTCCACCCTCCCAGGCAGTGAAATGTCCAAAATACAGGCAGAAGAGAAAAGGAAAAGCAGAAAAAAATCATAAATCTGTTTGCAGGAACTGAGAATCATTAATGTTATTGTGAGAATGATGGTTGCAGAGAAACATTAGAGAGCAAATATGCAAAAGATATGGAAAAATAAAATCAATTCTTATACCTGGCCTTGACTCCCAGTGAGCTTTGGTTCTCGCATTAGAAATCTCAAATTGTAATAGTCCAGGAATGTCACTGTTTTGTGACCAAGGCAAGGCCCTGTAACATGACCCAGCACCTCCTGTCGTTCTCCAAGGCTCTCTTTTCCTCCCTTCTTTTGAGACTCATGAAGTTGTTTCTAATGACATTTAAATCTTTGCTTCTCTTTCTCTCTTTGGGACTGTTGTATTAACCTTCTGTCTGCTACCTCACTTCCTTTTCCATGCTAGCCAATGAGGAACACTGGCCAAAGGTATGTAAGATCATTTTTCCCCCTTTCTTTCCCTCCCCCTTTTTTCCCTTTTGTTCCCTTCTCTTGGTATATAGGTCGTCCTCCAAAATACAATGCAGTGCTGGGGTTTGGAGCCCTTACCCCAACATCCCCCCCATCCAGTCATCCTGAGTCCCCTGAAAATGAAAAGACAGAGACCACATTCACTTTCCCTGCACCTGTTCAGCCTGTGTCCCTGCCCAGCCCCACCTCCACAGACGTAAGTAACTTGGGAAAAGCTCACTCTCTTTCTGAGAGTTTAAATCGGGAAAACCGTTATCCTGTGTTGTCTCCTTACCAGCTGCATCTCCTTGACTAACCCTGGAACAGCAGTAATCCCTACAGGACACTTTATGCCAGTAAAGCAGCTTTCTGCTCGGGCCCCAGGTCCTGCTGTGTCCTTGAGGCTCACAACATCAGAAGGCTCCGTCAGAGTTTTCAGAGTCTGGATTTGATCCGCGGTGAATGAGTTCTCAGGCAGGGGACGTGGTGGGGAGTCAGCTCATATAATTGGAAGGTGTGCAGGTTTCTGTCATCGGTGTTTTGGAGGTGGGGAAATGAACAAGGTGTACCTTCCCGCAGCAGTTCTTGTTTCCTGCTTCAAGTAGAATTCAAGAAGTGGAAAACTTTTCTTTAAAGCAGCTATATTCAGCATAGTTGGTCAGAAACAGATTCTTGAAAAAGCGTCGGATACTTAGTAGTCCTTCACCCAGAAACTGCAGGAGTGTAAACTAGTGCCCTAAGTTTTTAAATGAGTATTTACAAAGCAGGGAGTTCACTCAACAAACACTGAGTGCTACTCTGCTGAGCAAGCACTGTTCTTAAGGCTAGGGACAAAAGAGGGAACAAAACCAACTCCCTGCCCTCAAGGAGCTCATACTGCTTGGCCAGAGGCTGGCGATAAGCAAATGAACATATAATATGTCAGGTAGTGATAAGTGCTGTGAAAACCAGTGGGACAGAATAAGGGGCATAAGGAGTTATGGCAGGAGGCTGCTCTTCTACCAAAAGTGGTGAGAGAAAGCCTCTTTGATAGGAAGAGGAATATGTGGGGGCAAGAGCATTCCATGCAGAGGGAACAATAGTGCAAAAGCCATGAGGTAGAAATGCACATAGCATGGAAGAAAAGCAAGAAGGCCAGGATGCTAGGGCAGTGAGCAGGCAAGAGTGGCCGGGGGTAAAATCCTGGAGGTGACAGGGCCTTGGGTAGTGCAGGGCCTTGTGGCTTTTACTCTTAAGCGAAATGAGAACACACCAGAGGGTTTTGAGTAGAAGAGTGATGTAACTTTTTGACTGTTTTGAAAATTTTCAAACTTATGGAGAAGTTATAATAACAATACAACGAACAAATGTATACCCATCACCTAGATTCATCAGTAACCATTTTACCACGTATGCTTCTCCACCCTACACACACACACACACACACGCACGCACGCTTTGCTGAACTACTTAAGAAATTGCAGAATCTTCACCCAAAAGACTTCGGTTTATATCTCCTAAGACTAAAGATATTCTCTGATATAGCTACAATGCAGTTATCAAATTGAGGAAATTTAACATTGATAAAATATTATATAATACACAGTTTATATTTAGATTTCTCCAGTTGTCTCAGGTATTGCCTTAGCAGCACTTTATTTTTCCCACTCCAGAATCTAATCCAAGATCACTCTTGACATTTATTGTCATCACATTGTCTCTAGTCTCCTTACTTTGAACAGTTTCTCGGCCTTTCTTTGTCTTTCATGACATTGACCTTTTAAAAAAGATAGGCCAGTCACTGTGTAGAGTGTCCTCCATTTGGATGACCTAATTGTTTCCTGAAGAATAGACTCGAGCTGTGCATGTTTGTAGGAACACTAAGTAAGAGATGCTGAGTCCTTCTCAGTGCATCGCAGGAGGAGGCATGGCATGTGTTGTCTGTCAGTCTGTCCTGTTGTCGGCGATGTTAACTTTCATCTCTTAAAATAGATTCCATCAACTTTCTCCATTTGTAAAGGTACCTTTTTTCTTTGGTGGAGACAGCTTCGAGTCTGTATAAATATCTAGTTCCCCAACAAACCGTTACTGATTGGTTTTAGCATCCTTTGATGGTTCTTGCCTGCATTTATTATTCTAAGGTGTTTACAGAATTGACTTGGATTTTAAAAGGATTGCTGTGTGTGAAAGATGGAGAAGAAACTGTGGAAAGGATAGGAGGGAAGCAGGGAGACCAGACACGAGGCTGATGCGGTCATCCAGGCAAGAGCTGATGCTCACTTGGCCTAATAGGATGATACAAGTAGAGATGGAGAAAAGCGATCGAGTCTGCATCTCTTTTGAAAAGCCAGCAGGATTAGATAATGAGGGATGAGAAAAAGAGTAGTCAAGGGTAAATCCAGTTTTGGCCTGAAACAGCTAGAAGGATGAAGCTGCCATTTGTTGGAAATGATGAAAGGAGCAGGTTTGAGGAGGGAAACCAAGAGGTTCATTTTGTGCATGTCCCATGTCTTTTGTGAGTTACAGAGCTTGTCTTTAGAATCATCTTCAAGTAAAATGTCCCATGACTTTTAAGATTCTTAATATTTTCTAATAGTCTACCCCTCTCTAAAGAACAGAAGAATACCATGTGTACATCCTGAGTTAAAATTCCAGAAACAACAAAAAAAGTGTCATCTTTGGGGGACTGGGGTCATAGAAGAGTTCTGTTCTCCAGCAGGTGTCCTTCCTTGGATGTAGTTGGTGGCTCACTCTAAGGATCGAGCGGTTCGTCCAGCTTTCCTGACCTTTGGCATTAGTAGTTGATTCCTGTTTTCTACCTGACCTGCTAATTAGCAACGGGGAGTCCCTGTTAGAAACCTTGTTTTCTGGCACTAATGATTGTCCCGACTTTTCCTCAGTTGAAGCATTGCCAAAGGCAGTGACAGCTCCTAGCTCTTGGTAGGGCTCTCTCTCAGGGTGGTGCACGGCGCCGGGCAGCAGATGGCTTTGTGGTTCTGCATGTGCGTCTCTTTCCTAAACAGTGTTGTTTTTTTTGTAAGTGATTTTTGGTTGAGGGAGTTTATAAAACTGTTTTCTTAAAAGGATCCACTCAGATCAAATCACAAACTAAAAGCTTCTGCCAGGTTTTGTCTTAAAATGCAAACACTGTTCTTTTCAAAAACCTAAAGATAAGGGGAAGCTTTTCCAGAACTACTAAGTGTATTGAGAAATTCCTAATTTAAGCCTAGTGGAATGGAGTTTTTAAAAATGATAATTGACTTCTACTTTTACAGTATTCCTACAGTGGCAGTGATTAAAATCAGCACATAGGGCTCTGTGTATTTGCTGCTGGGTGGCAGAAGCCCCAACAATATTAATTAAACAGTAACAGTTGAGAGGCAGGCATTTCCTAGAGATCAATAACCATCTAGAAGGATGTGATAATACAAGACCCAGCCAGACACTAATCCTTAGGATATACCTTGTTGCCATCACCATTTCTATGAGAAGGGGAAGATATGTTGACATAGTTATGATTTTTTTTATTTTAGCAAAGTTGAAATCGATATAAAAAAACGTGTCCTCAGCTCCTAGCAAAGAATTGTGGGTCAGCTATCTTTTAACTTACCATTTGATTTATGATAATAATTTGGTCAGTCACCAAAGTCCAAGCTTTTTGACCTGGTACCACACCTCTGTAGGACTTTATCTGCTCTCTTTCAGCAAGGAAGCCATTCTGTGCGGATGAAATACATAGCTTATCATTTTATATTTATTTCTATGGGCAGTAGTTCTCAAGTGTGGTGTGGAGGGGTCCCTGAGACATTTTCAGGGAGTTTCGAAGATCAAAACTACTTTCATGATAATACTAAAACATTCTTTTCCATGTTCATTCTCATTCTCTCGAGTGGACAGTGGAGTTTTCCTGACAAGTGATGATGCCATCGCTTTAACAGCTAATGGAGCGTGCACTTGTGTGTTCTGGTGTTTTAAATTTTTTCAATAAGCTATTTTTATAACTTCTAATTCTATAATGCTTTCAAATTTAAAAAGTTATAAAACTTTTAATGTAGTAAATATCAATATATATAACACACATAAACCAAAGCTCTTTGAGGTCTTTAGTAATTTTAAGAGTGTGATGTGGTCCTGACACCAAAAAGGTTAAGAACTGCTGCTATAGGATATGTAAAGAGGATAGGAAGTTTTCTTTCCTTTCACAACTTGAAAGAAAGTAATTTTTATTTTACCTATTCTTTGCTTTGATGATCTCCTTACTCAGGAGCAAAGGAGAATGAGTAGAACTCTTTACCCAACAAATCCCTCTGAATAAGATACCCAGTTTGTGTCATTTACTTCATCGCTGATAATTTTATCATGCAAAACATTGTCTGCAACTCTAAAATTTTTATAAACTTCATTAAGATGCAGACTTGTAATATAGGGCTAGTGCTGCAGACAAGAGCACCCCTCAGCCCGATATTAAGAATGAAAGAAGAAAATCATGGTTAATCGAGGGATAAAACCTTACCTCTTTCAACGCCTGGAAGTTGAGCTGCTGGGCTGCATTATCATGCGGTGTTTTTTCACATGTACTGAGTACCTTTTTTACTGCCCAGAGGTAACATTTTCTTACTGAGAAAGGTTAAAATCCATCCACATTCTGATTATCTTATAACTTTTTACAGCCAGTTTTCTAGGCTGCTGGATACCCTAGTGAATTACAGAGAAACTTTCCTAGAGAGAGAAATTATAGGTCTGGGCAGGTACATTCCTTCAGCTGTGGTGGTTGAGGGGTTATACCATAGAAAGGAAGAATTGAACACTGCTGTCTGTATCATTGTTTCCTGTGCAGAATTTCTAAATTAGGCTTTTTGGCGGAATAGCCTACAAATCTGAAACAGCACATTGGAAGTGAAAGGGCTGCTCCAAGTGGTGGCACTGCCTTTGCCAGCTCACCTCTGACACGTCCCTTCAGTCTTCCCTTCTTTGGTGTCTTTATCAGCGGCATTAATCCCATTTAGAGAACAGGCCAGGAATTGACTTGCCGAAAACTACCTCTTTAATACCTCTGGGTTTTTTTGTTTTTTTTTTGTTTTTTTCAGTTTTCTTCTCTGCAAATTTTAAGTGGATCTGCCTTTTTTTTTCTGCTCGTGCCTTCTGTTCAGAGGGCTCCGGCAGGCTTACCCGAGTACTAGAACTCACTGAAGGGGTGTGGGAGACAGGCAGAGTGCACTGGGGCTGCTCTTCTTTTCCCATCTGGAGGACTAAAGCCTCCGGAATAGAATGGTCCATTGAACAGCAAATGCCAAATACTTGTTTTAAGAGAGAACATTGTCAGCTGTTGCTTTGGCTTTTTAAATCCTTCATATTAGAAAGCTCATGTGAGTTTAATTTGATCCTGACTTAATCTTTTCCCTTTTGAACTTTGACTGTATTTTTTTCTCCCTGAGCAAGAGTTTAGTAAAATTCCATTTCTTGTCTGTTTTCTTTCCCAATCCTTCTAAATTCCTTCCAAAAATGATAGGTAATAAGGATTGTTTGTATAATATTGTAGACACTTTGATGCACAGATTTTAATGTCTTTAAACTTTCTGATATGTGGGTTGGACTCTGCCAAAACATAATAAATGCTGAGCTATCACCTGTAAAATTAATTTTGGCTTAGATGACTGCAGAGCTTTCCTATAAAGTCTACTTTAAAATTAAGAATATTGCCCCTGACCAGGGAACCTTTGCCATATGGGGCAGGTGGGGGCTTGTGCCATTGGTAATTCTACTTCCACGAATCCTCTCGTAACATGTTAGAGGGGACACAGCTAATTGTCCTAAAACATTTATACATATCCAGAATGTGCATGTTAACATTCACATTTTATCTTTTTGTCCTTTCTCTTACCTTTCCTCTAAATTTCATAGGGTGATATCCATGAGGATTTTTGCAGTGTTTGCAGAAAAAGTGGTCAGCTGCTGATGTGTGACACATGTTCCCGTGTGTATCATCTGGACTGCTTAGACCCGCCTCTGAAAACAATTCCCAAGGGCATGTGGATCTGTCCCAGATGTCAGGACCAGGTACCGTAGGGGCCCAGGCAGGGTGCGGGCCAAGGAGAAAGGCAACACAGTCAACAGGACTTCCTTTCCCCTCTAACCTAGGGAATGGTGGGGCCTCTTCCCTTTCCTGGTGGTTCTCCGGGCCACCTCTGCCCTGTCTGCGGCACACCACTGACCCTCACAGCATCCATCCACTCAGAGGTTCTGTCACAGTTATAAGGCAGTGACTCCGTGTACGGATGGGGCAGGACCCTAACTGCTTCCCTTTATTTGAAATGACTTATCTTCTCATTACCTTGACCCTTCAAAATCCTTAAGACTTTCTGCCTCATGCTCTTAAGAATAGTCCAAACCCAGTATGTGGTTTTGAAACTCTGGAAAATATAATCCTTGAATGAAAGTGCTCCGTTAATTGTTTAAGTCAAATAATAAGTTTCACTCGTAATCTGTGTTGTCATCAGGATCAGATAACTAACTATAAAGTGCTATCTTAATATTTCCTGGACTTGAAAGGCAAACATACAGTCATGTGCTGCTTAACGATGGGGATGCATTCTGAGCAATGCGTCCTTGGGCGATTTTGTTGTTGTACAAACATAGAGTGCACTTACACACACCTAGATGGTCTAGCCTGCTGCACACCTAGGCTATGTGAGGTAGCCTGTTGCTCCTAGGCTACAAGCCTGTGCAGGAGTATACTGAACAAAACAACATGAGATTAAATCAGCACAAGAGAAAATGGTGCATCAAGACTCAGTAAACACAAGGCATATGAAGCTGCTGCCAGTATAATACAGCATACTGTTTTACAGCAAACTTTTTGTTTTAATAAGTGGAAAGAGTACACTCTAAAGCAGGGGATTAGTATTCGTCTGTGGCCTGTTAGGAACTGGGCCACACAGCAGGAGTTTGAGCAGCAGGCGGGCAAGTAAAGCTTCATATGTAGTTGCAGCCGCTCCCCAGCACTAGCATCACCACTGCAGCTCCTCCTCAGATCATCAGGCATTAGATTCTCATAGATGCACCGGTCCCTGGTGCCAAAAAGGTTGGGGACCGCTGCTGTAAAGTAATGATAATAAGTGTAGTATAGTATAATAAATACATAAGCCAGTATGTTGTCATTTATTATCAAATATTACATACTGTACATAATTTCATATGCTATATTTTTATACAATTGACAGTGGGTAGGTTTGTTTACACCAGCATCACCATGAACACATGAGGGATGTGTTGCACTACGATGTTACAATGGCTATGATGTCACTAGGCAATAGGAGTTTTTTGGCTCCATTATAATCTTAGGAAGACACCATCATATATTTGGTCATCTGTCATTACCAAAACATTATGTGGCGCACGACTGTATTATTAACTATCTCAGCCTCTTCCTTCTTTCTCTGCTTAGTTTCTGATTTCTTTTTCTCAGCTATCCATATATCTTCATGTTTTTATTATAATTAGTCTCAAGTCTCTTTTGGAAGTAGACAAAGTATAATAATAGATAAATAAGCTCAGTAACTGAGCAGACTTTGGGATCCTGCTCAGTTCTTTGGAATCCTGATTTGAGAGAATTCTGGTTTTCCCCTTTTAATCTTGGTCCTCTTCCTAGTGTCTCCCTGATGTGGTTGAGATAGTTCTTTGTTCTCTTCCAGTTACTGCCTTGTGGCCCTCTGATAATTTTACACATGGAGTCTAGGTTATGTTTTAGTATTTGGAACTGATAGATATTTAATTTCCTTGGTCAGGCTGTCTTTGAGAGACATAAAAAGCGAAAATTGAGACAAGCAGCCCATGTCAGGTCAAGGACAGAACTCTCAATGGTTCCTCCCATTGTGCAGACTTGCAGCTTGTGCTGGTGGTTCTGGCTGTGGGGAGTAGTTGGGGTCACGTGGCACATATGAAAAGATAGGAGTGTCCAGCCAAGTCTCAGCCTCTTTCTAAGCCAGGGCTCAATTGGCTTGGCTCTTCCTGCATTGTACCTCATCCTCTCAGGCTGATGTCTGGAACTTTATAATCCAGAAACTATAGATGAGGGTTTTGCAGCCCTGCCACCATAATCCTTCCTAGATTTTGTCTGCCAGTAGCTACACCGCTTGTTATTACACAGGGGATGCGTATTTATACCTCCTAAAGGTAAAATTCTAAAAATCTTTTCAGATGCTGAAGAAGGAAGAAGCAATTCCATGGCCTGGAACTTTAGCAATTGTTCATTCTTATATTGCCTACAAAGCAGGTAAAGAATTATTCATACCCCATTTTGTGTGATATTCCCTTGTTTAAAAAAAAAAAAAAAAAAATCCTAGAAGGCAGTATTTGGTTTGTTTTCAAAAAGAAATTTAGTTACAAATGAAAAGCTTGCTACTGAATGAAATGAAGGTCGTGTAGCACTTTCTTGGGGACGAAAAATGAGTATATTTTGTATGTGTAAAGCCAGGCCCAAGCCAGTGACAGTTTTCTAGCGTATCTGTACATGTACAAGGGAAAGTCCAGGTGAGCAGGTTCTGTGCGTCGGCCGTGGGGCTCGGGGAGCTTTGGGGAAAATATCATCTTTGGCAATCGTGGGGAACATAGTGGCCTTTTCAAAGAATTTATTGTTAAAAACAGGTCCTTTTTTTCTTTTCAGCAAAAGAAGAAGAGAAACAGAAGTTACTTAAATGGAGTTCAGATTTAAAACAAGAAAGAGAACAACTAGAGCAAAAGGTGAAACAGCTCAGCAATTCTATAAGTGTAAGTAAACCTCATACTTTCAGTGATGGATACAGAAATACAGACTCTTCCATGTACATTATAGTGCATGTGGCTCCCAAGGGCTGATTCAGCCCCTTCAGCTTATTAACACAGTTAACTTGGGCAGGTGAAAGTTTGCCTTCAGTTAGTGTTGGTTCTGAGGTACAGGTGGCCACTTGGTCTGTGGTGCCTTAGCCAAGCTCTGGAATATCCTCTTGGCTTTGACCTGAGTGGATTTTCGGTCTCCAGGCTGAAGAGACGGAGTAGCAGCTATAACACTGTAGCAACCGCCCTCATGTCTTCCTCTGTGGGTTTGAGAGGAGCCTTTCCTGACATGGCACGCAGGCCAGGTCCCCACGTGTGATTCTTTCTAGTTGCCTGAGCTAGCGGGTCCATCCACGTGGCCCCTCCCTCCCACCCTTTCTCCCACACCGTGCCGATTGCATTTCCAGATTTTCCTGACCAGCCTGAGGAAGAGGGGTTTCTAGAGACAAGTATTGGAAGTAAATACCGCCCAGGCTGCCCTGTCCAGGTGGGAAGGTCGTATTTGCAACGGATTCGGATGCTCCTCCTGCCAGGAGCAGGCTCTTTTCCGTTGAATTGGTGCCCCTTGTTGGAGTGAGGTGACCTCAGCCCTCAAAGGCACTAGGTTGTGTCCTGTCCCATTCACCTGCTTTCCTCTCCTCACCACACTACCCGCAGCATGCAACTTTCACATCTCTTTCCCTCCCTAGAAGAGGAGCCAACAGGTGTGGGAGGCTGAGGGCCAAAGAGTGAGAGACTACAAGTGACCAAGCAGAAGGGGCTCTGTTGGCTGACATTTTTGATTCTCTTAAACATTGGTGTCCCGCCCCAGGCCCTGCCTCTACATTCTGGCTTGCTGACAGAGTAGTCTTTAGTAGGCTCTCCAGTTGAACCCAGGAACCCCTGGCTCGTTTTCCATCCAGGACAACTCAGTCCAGTCCAGAGCACATGAGCACCTGTTAGCACAGCAGAAGCTCACTGAAACCTGCCCAAACCAGCTTCAACACAGCCATAGGAACTTTGTAAAATGACTTTTATTTTGTAGTTTCATAGTGGTGGTTCACCTTTGGTTTTAAGTCCTAGTGTCAAGTAGAGTTGGCTTTTAAACCGGTCACTCGCCCCCTCTGTCTCACCTCTTGGGCAGTAGCGCCCACTCTGGCATGGGGCACAGCAGGTCTGGGCTGCACACCAGCCAGCGAGGATCCTCCTACTGGAGAGGCTGCCGGGCCTGCCAGAGAACCCGCAGGCTCAGTGCCGCCGCCCTTCTTGTTTGCTGCAGAAATGCATGGAAATGAAGAACACCATCCTGGCCCGGCAGAAGGAGATGCACAGCTCCCTGGAGAAGGTAAAACAGCTGATTCGCCTCATCCATGGCATCGACCTCTCCAAACCTGTAGACTCTGAGGCCACTGTGGGGGCCATGTCCAATGGCCCGGACTGCACCCCCCCTGCCAATGCCACCACCTCCACGCCGGCGCCCTCCCCCCCCTCTCAGAGCTGCACAGCGAACTGTAACCAGGGGGAAGAGACTAAATAACAGAGCCCTGCTAGGAGAAGCCACGGGATCCCGGCGGCAAGGAGAGCAAAACACTGAAGACTCTAGAAAAGCAAAGCCGGATTTCTTCTGGAAAGTACAGAATTCTTTTGGTTCTTTGGTTCCAGAGAGAGAGAAGATGCTTGTGCCAGGTGGCACCAGAGTTTGCCAATTGATCCTTCTTATTCTGTGTGTACATGCAAAGATTGGACCATGTTACATGAAATAGTGCCAGCTGGAGGTTCTTTGCCAGCACCATGCCAAGTGAAATAATATATTTACTCTCTCTATTATACACCAGTGTGTGCCTGCAGCAGCCTCCACAGCCACGATGGGTTTGTTTTTGTTTCGTTGGGTGGGGAGCAGGGACGGGCGGAGGGAGGAGAGCAGGTTTCAGATCCTTATTTGCCGAGCCGTTTGTTTAGGTAGAGAAGACAAGTCCAAAGAGTGTGTGGGCTTTCCTGTTTCTAAACCTTCACTACTATAAAACCAAAAAGGAAATCGAGATTTAACCAACCCCAGTGCCCAGAGGAGGGATGGGGAGGGGAAGGGAGGGAGCCAGGGTGGGAAGAGTATATCAGATAAACAGTATTCCTTATTGTCTGGGGTGGGGCACAGTGCATGGCGAGACGGACACCAAGAACAGCCACCGGGTCCCTCTCCCGAGCACCCCGCTCCCCCGCCGTGGGCGCCCCCACTACTCCCGAGCCTCTTTCCCTGCTTTGGCAAATTGGTGCGCATCCCTGTGGATGATCCAGTTCCGTCCCTCTCCAAGAGCAAGCGAGGCGGGCTCAGCCGGCCCCGCCCAGGGCAGGGACGAAGGGTGTGTGTGGCAAGGAAGGACAAAAGGTGGATCAGCGATTTTACTTGAAAACAAGCTCCATCCCTTTTCTATATTTATAAGAAGAGAAGATCCTGAGCGAAGCAGCACGCGACCCAGGTGTGTGTGAATTGAATGGAGACGTTCCTTTTTTTTTTTTTTTTTTAATTTTTGTTTTTGTTCCTTTTTCTTTAATAAAGTTTTATTTTGTTGTTTATTTTACTTTTTTGGTAACAAAAACTAAAATAAGGAATAGAAAAGCTGTTTTTCAGGCTGACAGTCCGATTAAGGGTAGTTGAGACCTTGCATGGTAGGGTAGGAGTCATAGTGTCTGTCAGTGAGGTCCAGTGAGTCTGTGTGAGTCCTTGTGTCATCGTTCGGGGCACTGTTTTTTTATGCAAGGGCAAAAATCTTTGTATCTGGGGAAAAAAACAGCAACTTTTTTTTAAATTAAAAAGGAAAATAAAAGATATTGAGGTCTTCCTAGTGTTACTTAAATTAAGATCAAGGTAAGAAACATTGTAAAAAAATTACAAAAGTGCTATTTGTTTCCTAAAAACAGTGATTTCTATTAAAAAGGTGTCAGAACTGGAGAAAATGCTGTGTAGTTATAATTTTTTAGCACAGAACCTGCTGATCATGATGACATTTTGCCGTGTTTGTGTCTCAAACTGGTGGGCTAGTCTCCACGATTTCTGTCCTCTGGAAGGCTGCAGCCCGGCCGGGCAGGGACGGAACTGTCCCCCCATTCTGCCCTCCTCAGAAAAGACTGCCCTCTCCTCTCAGTGCAGGGATCTGGGCTCCTGTTTTGAAGCCCAGTAGAGTGTGGATGGTGTCAGGGCCCTACCCACTGTCCCCTTGGATTTCGCTACAGCAAAAGGCTGGTGCCTAAATGAGATCCTTTCCTTTGGTGCTGCTCTCGGTCTTTCTGCCACCAGCATTTTGAGTGCCTGGGGGACAACTCTGAAGGACATGGCCAGTGAAGCTCATTGGTGCCCATGCACCCTGGCCTTCATGGGAGGGGGCAGGGGGCAGGCTAGCTACATCAGCCCTTGGTGCTTAGAAGGAACGATGGAGTAAGATGTCTTGAGGGTACATGGTGTCTCTGAGACAGAGAGCCCCAGGGTGGCCTTTGTGTCTGTCTTGCTTTTGAAGAGAGGTCTGAAAATCCAGCCCCTTTCTCTGCCCGCTGGTCCCAGGCACCAGAGATGGAATTTGCTCTCCTTTTCCCACCCACGCGATTCCTGGGTGACCTGTGGCTAGAATCACTGAGCTTGCCTTGGCTTGGTCTGTCTCTTTCTTGAGAAAACCAGGGTTCTGAAAGGTTCAGACCATTTCTATCATCTCACCTTGTGGGAAATTTTGTCAGGTGCGCGTGCTCCTGCTGGAGTCCTTTGCCCAATGCGTACCTGGCTGACAGGAGGAAAGCAGAGACACTACCCCAGCCTACCCCATGCTGCCTCATGGCCAGAGTCTAGGAGGGGCAGAAAAGGTCCCATTAGTTTCTCCCTCGCCCAGTTAGACCCGGAGAGACAAAGATGGATCCTGAAAGTAAATGCCGCAGAGATACTTCTTAGGTTAAATATGTCTCATTGCTACCAACTGTTTCCGGATACTCATCTTCCTGGGGAGATTAGAAAAGGGGATTAAGAGTGGCCGGCTGACGGGCCTCAGAGCCAGGCCCTGGCTGAGGAGGACAGAGAAGAGCTCCCTTTCCTCGTGCGGAAACCAAGGTGCTATGTCTAGTCAGGGAGCTTTGGAGATGCCTGGACTAGTTGGGGGAATAGTTGGCAGAGGTTCAGAGCCCAGTCGCAGGCTGTAGGCCCTGTCTCAGCTCTCCTGTTGGACTTGTCTGGGCCCAGAGCCTGGAGCTCGCCACGCAGTACCTACCTTCTTGAAAGAAGTTGGGAAACTATCATCACTAGAGGCCTTCGCTCAGAAAGGAGATGCCTGAGGATTCTTGGGGTGGGGCAGGGCTAGGATTTGATCGGTGTTTTGCCTACTGCTGTGAGCAGTCACACTCTGAACTTGCCCAAGATTGGGATATGGATTCTTCCCGAAGTTCAGATATGAGCTGTTTTGGGAGGCAGCTAGTATGGAGTATAAAATGCAACCCTGCCCCAAAACCACATTCTGGACCCAAATTCTAAAACACCCCTTACTGCAAGGAAAGAGCTCTAGTCACTCGGTCTCCTTTCCCTTCACTCTCCTGACGAGAGAAGATCCGCTGTCTGCCCCGACCTGCTGGTGCCTGTGACACACACTCATAACTGCCCTTACCTGAGCTGCCTCCACCTCCTTCTCCCTCCCTCCTGTTCTTTCCCCACACCCAAGTTTAGCCACTGACAGACATATCTGAGACCAGGTAGCAGCTGTCTGGGACTAGAAAGCTCCCCACCTGGCCATTGATCAAGGGGCCCTTGTCGGTCCTGTGGCTCAGGTGCTGTGCCCTCGAGGCAGAGAAGTCACATTGCTGTCATCTTCCCAGCTCAGCTCACATTCTTGCCAATGGCCTACAGGTCCTTTTTCTTTCTTGGAGCCTGCTGGGTCTTGTTTCACCTCTACTGAGCTCATCCAGAGTTCTGCTTCCTTCCTTACCAGGCCCTTTAGCGCAAGCCTACTGGTTACGCCTGGTAGAGAGACCTGTGGGGCCAGCAACATGGCCATGGCAGCCTCCAGCTGGCACCACCTGAGTGCCCGCTTTCCTTACAAGGCCTGCCTCTCTGCCCCTGATGCTGCTTGGCTCAGGCTCAGCAGGCGGAGAGGATGGGCAAAATTGCTCCCTCGTGCCTCTCCCATGAGGGTGACCACATTTCCCGCTCACCTGTCTCTGTGCAGTCGCCTCTCTGGCCATCTCAGACACTTCCTCTCTTGGGGCCAGCAGAGCCTCCTTGGGCTCTCCCAACCCCACAACACGCCCAAAGTGGTTTCTTCCCTTCGCTCTCTTCTAGGGTGTGGTCTTTCTTATTTATCCAAAGGGCTTAATAGGAGACTTTTACCCCAGGGTCAAAAGGCTCTTCTGAGTAGTAGGATGGATGGTGGCCCAGGTATGTTTTCCAGGCTTTGGGTTCTCCAGATTCCAGGGCTTCTGTTGGATGGAGGCAGCCTTGCTCTGTGTAAATGGCTGTGGGCCTCACCCCCACCCCTCAGCTGGGCACCCTTGGCAGGAAACAGGAGGCCCATTCTCACCCTTACAGCCATCCTCAGTGTCAGCACCTGGACAAGAAGGCAGGGGGTGGCCCCTGAGAAAATTCCTCTGGCCCTCCCACAATGTGAGGAGGAGGAAGCCAGGAGTTAACCCTCCAGAGAGCCATGGTGGATATCTTAAAAACAGCCCTTGTAAGGGAGAGCAGGGCTCCCAAATCCAAAACCCACTTGGCTCTCCCTTTCCACAAGGCTCTTCTCGAACTCCGAGGACTCCACTGTCCCCCACGGCAGCCTCTGGCCCCCTGCCCCTCCCTCCAGCATCACTGAGTCCTCAGCCCAGGGTAAGCTGCAGTCAGGCAGGACAGGACGGGCAGCCAGAGGTCAGCAAGCTCTGAGCAGCAAAGAGCCAGCCAGCCCCCAACCTGTCTCTCGTCTGCGCCCTTTGTGATTTCAGTCTTGGTAGAACTTGTATTTGGAGTTTTGTGCTTCAAAGTTTTTGTTTTTGTTTGTTTGATTTTTGTTTTGAGGGGGTGGGAGTGGGGGGATACAGAGCAGCTGATCAATTTGTATTTATTTATTTTAACATTTTACTAAATAAAGCCAAATAAAGTCTCTCAGCCTCATGGTGTTGGGTTTGGGGCCAGGGAGGGTGGGCAAGACACACTGCCGTCCCGGTCTCTGGGGGAGCAACCGGGCCCCCCTGTGACTCCAGCAAGACTCAGCAACTCCCAGGCCTCATGGATGCCCTCGTGCCCCAAACCAGGACGAACATGCAACAAAGCTTTTAAAACTTTAATTATGAAAAAAGGATATATAATTGAGGATGGGAGAACCAGCCCCAAACCAGCTGGAGCAGAAGGAGACTAGACCTCAGATACAATAGCAGCAAAGGGAGGCCTGTAGGCCCCACCTCACAGATGTTCCACTGCAGCCCTTCCCACAGAGACCTTAAATAATTTAAATAACAGAGCAGGAGAAGTGGCACGGTTGCTCCAGGGTCTGTGGGGTGTGAGCCAAGGCAAAGGGCAGGGTGCCTCCTGCAGGCTCAGCCTTGGGGTGCCTCAGGCTGCTGCAGGGCAGTGAGGTATTTGAGGGCAGCAGCCCCATAGTGGCGGGATAAGTCCTGGTGGAACTCATCCTTGAGGATCTGCAGGCAATCACGATAGGTGGGTCTGGAACGGAAGCGGGAGATGTCGGGGCTTGGGGTGTGTGGCAGATGGATGGTGAAGGCCTCTGGCAGCACCAGGAGCTCATACTCCTGCGGAGGTGGGGGCAGACGGAAGGTCATTGCCTGGGCTGGGGGTAGAACAGCTCTGGGGTGGGGAGCAGGCTTATCCAATAGCCTCTTGGAGCCAAAGCCAGGGCCAAAGGGCAGCCAATTTTGGTTCTAAAGAAGGTGGAACTTCTAACAGCGCCACCTACCGGTGCAGTGTGCCTCACCCAGACGTAGTGATCCCGGGTCTGGAGGTATTCAAATCAAAGCTGGAAGCAGGAAGGATTCCCCTCACCTGTGCATCCAGTTCCACAATGTGGGCCACCTTGTTCCAGCCAAAGCCCACAAAGCGGGGATCATAGCGGGGGCAGTCACGTGGCACCACCACATAGGGCTCATAGTCAGCTGCCCATTGCACACGGTATGGGGCCTGAGCCTCCCGCCATCGGGCATAGTCTGTGGGCGCGTAACCCTGGGGCCACTCGTGAGATCTGTGGAGCAGGACAGGGTGGGGAGCCAGGCTGAGGCTAGGAGCTCACGGGTGGTGGGGGCTGGTGTGAAAAACGGGGAGACAGAGCAGTGGCCTCTCCTACCTGAAGGTGTAGAGAGAGCCAGCATCCAGCAAGGCCAGCAGTTCGGCCTTGGAATTGGGGAAGGTGAAGTGGTAGTGCAGGGTCTCGAATGCTGGCACCACCAGAGCTGCCTTCCGCCCGCTGCCCAGCTCCAGCTGCTCAATGGAGGCCCTGAGGAGGGAGCACCGTGAACAGGAGACAAGAGAAGGCTCTGCCTCCAGCACTGGACCCAGTGATTCTCTTGCTTTTATGACCGGCTTTCAAAAGCTAGCTCACTGATGCCCACTAGGAGACCGACACGAGTGGAGCTGCTGTGGGAAGCAGGCCCCAGCCTCCCCTACGCTCTCACGGCAGCCCAGAGAAATGGTGTGGTCTCACCCCCGGCTGTAATACAAACCCCATTTCACAGGGGACACTGAGGCCCAGAAAGGAGGGATACACTCGCCTGGGGCCCTGCAGGTACCCGCGACCCTGTCCACACCCATCCATATACCGTCCTCTCCCGCCCACCTGAGGTAGTCGTAGAGGGAGTAGGAAGGCAGAAGGTCAATGTCACTGAGGAAGACATAAGGCGTGAGGGCCTGGGCCATGGCCACGTTGCGAAGCTGGTTAATAGGGTAGAGGGAACCCTCACGGTACACCACGTGGTAGGCCACATCCTGCCGGGCAGAGAGCACCGCCGAGGCCTCGACGAAATGCAGGAACTGTTGGGCCTCTGCGTCTGTCAGGTACAAGGCCAGGCTCATGGGGCCCGGCCAGTGCCTACACAGGGCTTCCAGCATCTGCAGCCTGCGGCGAGGGGGGTAGTCAGCCCAGGGAGCTACTGCAGACACCCCTCAAGTGTCTTTTTGAGCAGTCTTATTTAATCTTCACAACTACCCCACAGGTGGGTACTTGCTCCTTTGACAGATGAGGAAACAGGGCCAGAGATATTAAGACTCGCCCATGGTCGCACTACTACGGAGGGTACCCAAATGATCCCAAGCCCAGCTCCTTCCACCATGTCCAGTGTCTCCAACCTCTGCAACTCCTCAAGCATCGGGCACTGAGACCTCTTCCTTCTACCCTCCTCTCAGCCCACGCCATGCTCTCTGGGGCTGCCTTCAGCACCCTCACCGGTCCATGGAGAGCTGGGCCACAAGGGTGACATCGTGAGGCCGGGGGGGCGGTGGCTCATGGGGCAGGAAGGTGATATGCACACGGTGCACAGTGAGCTGCTGCTGACGGAACTCAAGGCAGGTGTCCTCCTCGCTGAGATGTGCCAGGGCCCGCTGCAACTGAGACAGTCGAGGGGAGAAGGATGGGAGCTGGGGCGGGCGAGCAAGTCCCCAGACCAGAAGACCAGACTAGATCCAATGGGAGCAGAGCGGGGCAGAGTCTTTCCATGACAAGAGAAGGCGGCTCTCTCACCTGCTCAGCCTCAGGTGGGGGTGGGCTGGGGCACCCAAAGAGCTCTCTCCGCAGCAGGTTCCCATTGTACTCCAGGAAGGTCAAGTGGAGGTTGCGGAAGAACTCCACGTGCTTGTTCTTCACACGCAGCTTCTTCGGTGAGTTCCAGTGGATCACCTGTGACCCGGGAGGGTGTCGGTGCGGGAGTGGGGGAAGGGGTCCCCATCCTCGGCCCACCGCCCCCACTTAGCCCCCCGCCCCGACTCACTTTGAGGTCAGCTGCCTCTGAGTAGCAGCGCTCAGCCAGCGTGTGGTCTGACAGCTGCACATTCCAGATGCAAGGCAGGGGAAGCACCAGCCCGGGGTGCCTCTTGATTATGGCATTAAAGATGTCCTGGGCAGAGACAGCCATCTCACCTTGGCCCTGAGCCTGTCCCCCTCCCCCCAGAAGGCTTCCCCAGACCTGGTCGGCCAGCGAGGTGGCAGGCAGCGTGAGGAGCTCCTGCGTAGCTGTCAGCTTCCACATCTGCTCCCAGCCAGCCTGCCGAAGCCGGTCCAGCCGCAGGAGGATCACACCTGCTCACGAAGAGGTTGTCATGCCCACCTGGGATGACCTAGCCCCTGCTTATTTTTAGGCTTATTGATATTTTCTGACATGAGCATGGACTACAATCCTCTTGCGGGTGAAGGGGAGGTGCTGCTTACGGAGCACCTCCATAGCCATCTTCTCCCACTCAGTGGTCCCGGGGCTGGTAAAACCCCTATTTAATGGATGAGAAAACTGAGGCGCAGTTTTATTGCCAAAGTCATCCAGCATCTACGGCCAAGGCTGGAACTGTTTTCTGGCTCTTCTCCCAGTGTTCTTTCCACAGCACTAAGTCTGGGGGGCTTCCTAGCATTTTGTGCGCTGCCCAGTCCCCGGGGCCCAGGGACCAGTGGCCACCCCTCTTGCCTCCCCACACCATCCCCACCTGTGTTAAATCCCCGGCCCAAGGCAGGCCAGGGCCTGTGGTTCCTCCAGAGGTTGCCCAGGTACCAGTCGCTCTGGTTCTCCACGAGACCGATCACCTGCTCGTCTGGGAGAGGAGGGCACGAGGGAGCTGCCTGAGGTTGCCGTAGGACCTCGGCTCAGGGCTAGGCCATAGGGGTGCTCGTATGGGCCAGGGAGAGGGGCCGGTGGGGGCAGGGTCCCAGGCCACTCACCAGAAAAATAAGCAAAGAGTGCCCAGAGTTCTGCAATGTCGGAGGCGAAGGTGACATCCGTATCTAGGACAATAACACGGGCCAGGGCAGGCGGCAAGGCACCGGGCAGCACTAGCTTCATTAGCCCATAGAGGCCAGAGTAGTGCTTGTTGGGGATCCAGGAGACCTGAGGCTGTTGGGTAGGAAGGACAGAGCATGAGCCTGGTGGAGCCTGGTGGTGAGTGCCAGAACATACTCAGGAAGACAAAGGGCGAAGAAGGGGTGAGCCCCAGGAGAGGTGAGGGATTCGAGCTTCAGTAAGTGTGATGGAACTGGGGGTCCCAGGCAGCTCTAACCTCTCCTCTCCCTACCCTCCACGCCCTGGGAGGAAGGAGAGGGCTGGGCAGGCTGGGGAGGAGGGCGGAAGGGCCAGGGCTCCTGCCTTGAGCTCTTCCGCATCATAGAAGCTGACCCGGACAGCCGGCACCATCCATGTGTGGAAAAGTGTCTCCAGGATGTTCCTGGCCACTGCATCAGTCACCAAGTGGAGGTGCAGCGGGTTTTTCCTTTGGGGAGGACAGGGCAGCAAAGCTGATAGGGCCCAGAAGTAATAACATGGGGCAAGCCCCACCCCATGAGGCTCAGAAGAGGAAACACCAATTTTTCAATCCTGCCCAAGACTTTGTCCCCTCCCCCACTCTTGGACCCCCACCGCCAACACCTGGCTGTACCTGAAGAAGAGCATGGACTTTACCAGGGTGATGACATCCCGGCTGGTGTTATGTCCCGCACACACCATTGCCACATGCAAAAGCTGAGGAGGAGACACGGTCACCAGCAGCACCCCCTCCACTAGGCCGTGAGGACCCATGGTTGGGCGGGCCTGGACTTGTAGTCCCACAAGTCATCCGAGCTAGACGAGAGTAGGGGGCTGGGGCGGAGCAAGAGTCCAGTCCCCTGGTTTCACAAATGGGGAAACTGAGGCTGGGAGCAGGGGAGATATGAACCCGAAGCGCCCCCAGCTGGCTGGTCAGTGCAGGAGCGACGACGCCAGGTGTGATTCCCACAGGTGCCTGGGTGGCCAGGATGGGGCCGCGGCGCCCCCCGGGTTCCCGCCGCCAGGGGCCGCGCGCACCTACCTCGCACTTGGGAGGCAGCGGCCGAAGCGGGACGCAGTCGGAGCGGTTGCAGCCCCCGTGGTCCGCCGGCAGGTCTCCGTCTGGGGGGACACGTGGCGTTAGCGAGCAACGGAAGGATCCCGGGCCTCCCTGCTCACGGCGTTCACACTCCAGGTCTCCGCCGAACAGGAAGAATCCGATCAGAATCAGCACCAGCAACAGCGCGGCGGCCCCCAGTGCCCGGGGGCGCCCTCGGGGCAGCATGGCCGCCTGCGGGGGCGCTCAGGGCGGGGCGCGCCCCCAGGCTGCTGGCTCCATCTCCGGCTCTACAGACCCAGGAGGGAGAGAGGAGGGTCAGCCCTTGGGCGGCCGGGCCCGACGGCTGCCCGGTCCCCACCTATGCTGAGTTGCCACCTCACCTGCTCCAGCGGCTTAGGGACCTGGACCTTACTCTTCCAGAAGCCGGCCAGGGTGCTGGGAAAGGGGGTGGAGGCGCAGGCCTGGCCCGTCCGAGCAGGAGCCAGCTCCGCCCCCAACCTGGGTTCAGGTTTCACCTCCGCTTGGCTGAGCCCGAAGGGCGGGGAGACCCCCCGGGGGCCTGACCCCGCCCCTGCCCCACCATCCGACGGCCTCCCCCCAATATCCAGAGGAACCCAGGAAACCCCCGGGATAGCTTGAGGAAGCGGCGTGGGAGAAACCGCCACTCAGGAAGGCCCAGTCCCCGCTACCTGCTGTGAGCCCATCCCCCTCTTCGCTGCTCTGGGGCCCCACCGCCTCCCCTTAACGTCCCTCCGTGAGAGGGGCCGTGACCCCGGGCCTGGGCTGAAAGGGACTGCCAGAGTAAGAGGGAGGGGGCTGGAATGCTGGCCCTGGGGATTGGAGACACCTGCTCAGAGGACTGGAGGCGGGGCGGCCGAGACCTGCCCTGGAGCCAGTGAGCACCTGAGCCCCGCTTTCCTCCCTGCCCTCGCGTCTGCTCCACCCACGCTCCACGTGGCCTGCCCGCGACCCGGCGCGGCTGGGACAAAGCAGCCTTAAGAGGGTTGCCTCCTGCCCAGGAACTGGCAAGAGACCTCACAGACTGGCGGGGCATGGGTCGCCTGGGCAGGGCCGGGATCCCCTATGCTCGCCTAGACCTCCGCGATTTTGCCAGACGCCGGCCTGGCTCTCTTCCTTTCCACCCCCCCCCCCGAACCCCACAGCAGGCACCAGCATGGCCTCGGCCCTGGAGGGGTTGGTGGGCGCTCTGGACCGTGAACAACAGCCACGGTTGATTGAGCGCGTACACTCGGTGCCAGGCCCTGTGCCGGATTCCACCAAGCCTCATCTCAGTTAACCCTCACATCGGTCCTGTGACTCAGGCATTTTCTTACCCCAGAGGGTCCAAGTAACCTGTTAGAACACCCTTGGGCTTATTCCCCAGGCTCTACCCTGCAGACAGTTTCCTGCTGCTCCTGAGTTTCCTGTCCTAGGACTTACCCTTGATGTTCCTTCTGCCTGGATTCTTCAGATTCTCACAAGGCTGGCTTCTACTTCTGCATCCCTAGGCTTATTCCTAGTACTTTTCTAAAAATTTGACCTTGTCTGTTTATAATCTGTCTCCCCCACCCATTAGAAGGTGGCCAGTCATGGTACTGGGTCAATCAGGGCCTGGCACATACCCGGCGCTAAGTATGTGCTGAAAGTGGATGGGACTCACGGGGCTTTGCCATGACCTGGAAAGGGGCTCAGACTGTGTCCTTTAGCTTAAAAAGTGAAGGCCTGAGAGGCCCAACCCCCAGAAAAGCTGTGGCAAAGCAGCCCGGCATGAGACCTCCAAGTCTCTTCCACTGAGATGCCTTTCTCTGGGAGATGGAGGTCTGCAAGGAAGGTTGGCTTGAGGCTTTGGAGGCCAGGGGCAGTGGTTGCCATGGAGACTTAAGGCAGCTCCTTGTGTATCCGGGAATTGAGATCAGAGAATGCAGGGACCACCCAAGCATCTGGAGCTTTAAGCCCCCAGCCCCTCTGCCCCTCATCTCTGCCTGGAGCTGGGGCGGAGGGTGGGTGACTCCCTCTGCAAGATCCTCAACAGATAGTGTCTGTGGAGGTTGAATGTGAAGGAGCAGGTAGCAAACAGTTAGGGCCTGACCAGGGAGTTTGTGGAGGAAGCTGGGTCAGCATTCGGGTCTGCAGAGTGACTGTGGTCACTTGCAATGCTGATCCTACCTCTCACTCAACCTTACCACTCAGGGGAAATTGAGTTGCTGAGATGCCTCCTAGGCCTCCAAGAGATTGAGTTGCTGAGATGCCTCCAAGGCCTCTTCTAAGTTGAGGAGGGGAAAGAGAGACATGTATGAGCATTTGAGTGGGTGCTAGTCTTCTAAGCTTGAGACAGGGTTTGGCCCAGCTCTGCCCAGGACTTTGCTGTGTGACCTTAACCAGTCAGGACCTTTTCTGGGCCTCAGTGTCTTCATCTGTACTTGTTGGACTGGTCTAGCTCTAGCTCTCTTCCCCTGCGGCTCCCGGCAGACTTAGGAGGAGAGTTAGGAGGAGAGATCTGGATCAACCTGCCCAGAGGCCCTTTCAGTCCAGCCAGGTGACCAAATCTAGGCAGGGGCCCAGCAGGGAGGAGCTGCCCTGGGCGTCTCCTGCACACATGGCCACTCTTTGTCTCTGGGACCTAATCAGGCCCAGGATCTAGAGAGGCAATTCGGCTGGGCCCATGATCCTTTCCCAGTCCTGAAGGGAGGCAAGAGAAACAGGCTCCAGCCCAAGCACCCCTCATATTCTGTCGGGGGAGGCTGCTCCTCAATCCTCCATGCCCCTCTCCTCCTCAGAAGCACAGGAAATGCCAAAGAAACCTCACACTCTCCCTCCTCATTCTCTCTACATTCAGAGAGAGAGGAGCTGGAAGACTATCCACTGGTGAGGTTTGGGAAACAAATTAAGATGGTGGGGTGCAAGGAGGAAGAGAGAAAGAGCCCCATACTGAATGCCCTAAACCCTGGTCTTAATCCCAGTTACTAACTTGACTCATGACCAAATGGCCTCAACATGTCACTGTTCTTGCTTGGCTGTGGGCAGTAGGAGAAAGAGCACCATCACAGAGACCTGCATTGTGGTCCTTTTGGCCAATGCCATGGTGTGTGACCCAGGACAAGTTCTTTCCCCTCCTTGGGATTTATTCCCCATCTGTGAAAAGGAATTCACAGCAACCTAGCAAGGTTGCTAAAAAGAGTTGAGTGAGCCTCACATGCAGAAGATGGTGAGAAATGATGCTGGTGATGCCCAAGCTCACCTCCTGAGTTCTCCAAGGCCTTTGCCTCTCCAGAGGTGCCTGGACACATCTCCCTGGGTCTTCATTCCTTGGCCTGAGTAGGGAGGGCAGCTATGATTCCCCACAAGATACAGAAAAAATTCAAGCTGGGGAGGAGGCTAGGAGGAGTGAATGCAAGGAGAGGCTGTGTCTTTCTGGTGAAATGTTGTACTTAAAACCCCTAGATTCTGTGGTCAGACTAGACCCGGATTTTAGAATCTTGACTGGTTCTTAAGCGGATCTTTTCTTCATCTGGAGATAATATCTGGTGGAGAGGATTATGTAAAATAATGTATTACTATTCTCAGGGTACCACCAATCTGCCAACAAAGGTTCGATGGGCGAGGCCCGCCCCTTTCCTCACAGCCAATCAGCGGCTACCTCCCCGAGCTTCTGTTCCTTCCACCTCTGACCACTCTTCTCCCGCCGCCGACCGGTCCAGCTAGGCTTCCCCTTTTAGGATGGGATTCCCAGGAATCACCCCATCCCTTGGGGAGCAGCTGAGGACCGAGAGGTCACAAAGCATGGCATCAGAGGGCCGAAAAGCGCTTTGAGATTGATCCTGCGTCCCAAGACCAAGTCTGCCCTCAAACCATTTTACAGATGGGGATACCGGAGGCCCAGAGAAGGGAAACTCCCGACCAAGGTCGCTCCGAGCTGAGAGCAGAAGCCCAGGCCAGGGTTTTCTCCACGGAGGTGGGAGTGCAGGTGCGCGCTCTTGGGTGGCAGAGTCCTTGCGGGAACTGGGGCCGAAGTCGGAGCACTAACAGTGCTGGCCGGGGGATTGAACCTACGTGGGATGCTGGACTCCTCGCTGCCTTAGTTTCCCCAGCACTACCTCCGGGGGGAGACGAGGCACCTGGCCACACTTGTGCCTGCCGAGACACAGTTCGACTCTCCTTAGACTCTCTCGACACCTCCCCAAGTCTGATGGAGGCTCCTTTCCGCGCGCTATCTCCCAGCCCTTTAAAATCCGGTCCCGTTCGAGCCTCTCGGTGTTCCATTGGAAAGACTCTAGGCTCCCGGTCCCTTCTCTAGAAAGAACAGCTCAGACTGCCGCGGTAGCATTCCTGCAGCTGTAACTGCGCAGACGCAAGGGCAGCCAACCGGGAAGGCGGAAAAGCCAGTCCCGACAGCGTTGAACGGGTCGGGGGCGGAGAGTGTGTTAACCAATGACTTGAAGGAGTAGGGAGGCGGGATTAGGCCCACAGTTGCTAAACGCTACCCTAGTGGGAGGCGATTTAAGAAATGAGGTGATGAGGGGCTCCATGGTCCTTCACGTCACCGTACTTCTGGCCTGCGGAAGTTAAGCAATCGAGAGGCGGGCCTAGGACCGGAAGCAGGAAGGAGGCCGCAGGAAGCAGGGCGCCGCAACCACTCCTACTGTCGGTCAGTGTGTCTGTCGGTCCCTCGAGCAGGATGGAGAAGCTGCGGCTCTTGGGCCTCCGCTACCAGGAGTACGTGACTCGTCACCCGGCCGCCACGGCCCAGCTGGAGACGGCAGTGCGGGGCCTCAGTTACCTGCTGGCAGGTGCCACCCCGACCTTTGACCCATCCCTTCGGGGCTCTGACCTCTGACCCCACTGGCCCCCTTTTCTGCGGAGTCAGGGTAGTGATCGCTGTGCTTGAGAAGTACCTTCCAATTCCCGTAGGGCATAGGGAGGGGACATCCAGGGATCCAAAGCCTCAGGGTGAGGCAGTGCTCACCGACGCTTCCTTCTGTGCCTTCTCCTCAGGTCGTTTCGCCGATTCGCACGAGCTGTCAGAGCTGGGTGAGCCGGGCTGAGGGGTGGTTGGGGGATGGGAAGGCCCAGGAGGGCGTCCCAGAGGGGTGACCACCCCAGCTTATAGTCCTAGGCTTCCCGTTAGACCATCATCCTGTGCTGTGACTGAATGGGACAAAGGTCCAGCATCCTCTGTCCTGGGCCCTCTATGTCCCCATAGTTGAGAAGCAAATCTGGGGACCTTGACTGGTCAGGCAGCTGGGTCAAGTGCCTTCCCTGCCTATGCTCAGTTACTCCTCCCCACAGTCATATAAAGTGGGTACGGTCCTCAGTGTCCAGTTAAGGGAACAGAAGTTCAGTGAAGTTAGGGAACAGCCACTGATGATCCTAGAAAAAGGATTCAAATCCAGATCTCCCAGATTCCAGGACCCCACTGCCTCTGTAGTGTTTGCCCAGTGAGTACTGGAGGTGACGGTCCCGAAAGAACGAGTGGGGTTTGAAAGGTGGAGATGGAGTAGGCTTTCAGAAACAGGCTGCAGAGAGAGCAAAGGCCAGGAGGTGAGACCACACATCTGTGGCTATTTGGAGCACAATGGACAGTTCTGGACCGCTGGATGACCAGTGCTATTAAGCAGGGCAGTAGCTGGTTTGTCACTGAGATCAAATCATTCTTTCTTGTTCCAACCACCCATGTGAGATCACGTTGGGGAGCATAGAGGTCTGAGGATATGAGCTAAGGGGCAGAGTGGTTTCCACATAGTCTATGGGTGGCTGAGCCCAGCAGGTGATAGGTGACCCATGCAGCTCTGAGAAGGTGAAGGGGTGGAGGCTGCAGAGCCAGCCTCTCAAGGCCACACTCTACCCCTCAGTGTACTCTGCCTCTAACCTGCTTGTGCTGCTCAATGATGGAATTCTACGGAAGGAGCTTCGGAAAAAGTTGCCTGTGGTGAGAACTCTGCCCGGAACTGAAGGCGGGAAGCATAGGGACTTGGGAACAAAATAGTAATAACCAGCCTGTGTGTGTAGCACATGTTGTGGTCTCATAGAGTATGAAACATGCCTACGTCCATCTGAGCCTCAAGTCATCTCATTAGGTGAGATGTCAAGGTGTCAGTGTCCCCATCTGATGAAGAGACTGAGACATGGAGTAGCCTGTCCCAGGTGGAGATCTAACAGGTTACTTGGAAAGGGGAAAATTCACATATTCTGTCAAAAGAGTCTCCTAGGGCAGGGGTCCCTAACCCCTGGGCCACGGACCAGTACCGGTCAGTGGCCTGTTAGGAACCAGGCCACACAGCAGGAGGTGAGTGGCGGGTGAGGGAAGTTTCATCTGTATTTGCAGCCGCTCCCCAGCGCTAGCATCATCACCTCAGCCCCACCTCAGATCATCAGGCATTAGATTCTTATAGGTGCACTGGTCCCCATTGCCAGAAACATTGGAGACCGCTGCCCTAGGGGGAGGGTCTGTGATAAGGGAGTGTCCCCTGACCTCTTGGCCTGGGGTTCTTGCAGTCGCTGTCCCAGCAGAAGCTGTTGACATGGCTGAGCGTGCTGGAGTGCGTGGAGGTGTTCATGGAGATGGGGGCTGCCAAGGTGTGGGGCGAAGTGGGCCGTTGGCTTGTCATCGCCCTCATCCAGCTGGCCAAGTATGTCAGAACTGTGGTGGGCAGGCCCTGGGTGGGGTACCTGAGGCCAGCTGTACAGATGGGATTCAGCAGAGCACCCCTGTCCCCTTGCCCGCTAGTCACTCTCCCACCAGCCCTGCCTTACTCCCAATCCAGGGCGGTACTGCGAATGTTCCTGCTCATCTGGTTCAAGGCTGGCCTCCAGACCTCACCCCCCATCATTCCGCTGGACAGGGAGACCCAGGCGCAGTCCCCAGGTAAGCTGCTTCCCCACTCTGGAGTGGAATGGAGCATGGGACATTTGTGGATTTAGAGCTGATCTAATGAATGTTGCCATTCAAAAAGAAAAACATTAGGTTGGGGCAGAATTGAAACTCGAACTCAGGAGCTCTGGCGTCAGATCCTCATCCTTTTTTGTGGACAGCACAAAGAAGGGACAGAGCATCAGCAGGAAACAGGGGTCCTGCCAATCTCGTCTCTGGGTCTGGTTCTATATCAAGAATCCCAGGCTCATGAGGCAGGATACCTAGCAGATCTGTCCCTTCAGGGCTTTGGGACCATCACCTGTTAGCCTCTGAGCCTCACTCTCCTGGCCTTGAGTGGGGACAGTTTTTTGCTTCTCCTCATGGTCATGTTGAAAGCCAAAGACAGGAGCTACAGCTCCTCTGTTACTGTAGTCCCTGTAGATGTGGTTGGACCCTCCTTGCCTTGTTCCAGTCCCTTGGAAGCCTGGGTTCTTGGTTGGCTCATGTGCAACAGGTGATGCTGACCTCTCCCCAGGCCAGGAAGGACTGCAGAATGCTGCCCGCTGTGGACAGGTTCCAGGTTGAGCCACAGCCCCTACACAGTGTCCTTGACTCAGCTGCTGCCTTAGTATAAGCTCATTGCATTCTCCTCTTGGCCCAAGAGTGTTCACTGCACACATACTCTTAACAGGTTTTGCTGAAAACATGTCCCTCTGACAGTATGGCCTTCTATCCCTGCTAGATGGTTACCACAGCTCTGGCAGCCAGGAGCAGTCATATGTAGGGAAGCGGTCTAACCGAGTGGTGCGAACCCTCCAGAACAGTAAGTATAGGACGTAGCTGGACGGGGCGCCTCTGTGCTAGGTCAGCGTGGGCCTGAGGGCCTGGCTTTCATCTGCTGTCCTTGTGTTCTAGCCCCATCCCTGCACACAAGGCACTGGGGAGCCCCCCAGCAGCAGGAGAGATGGCAGCAGCAGCACCAGGAGGAGCTGAGCATCTCCCCCACCCCACTGGGACTGCAAGAGACCATTGCAGAGTCCTTGTATATTGCCCGGCCCCTCCTGCACTGTATCCTTAGTGTAGGGCTGCTGGCACTGCGGGGTAGGGACAGATGGGAGTGGGCAGGGCAGGCCCTGTGCTAGAGACATCCTTGACAACTTGGCCGTCAGTGCTCAGCCTGGGCCTATGGGGTCAGCGGTCGTGGACACCCTGGCTTCTGTCTGGTGTGGTCGACGTGACCAGGTGAGCCTGGACAAACCTTGGGGCTCCACTCCCCCTGCTGGGCTTCGTGCCGCAGGCCTGGCCTCACCTGAGCAGGCAGAGGCCCCTGCTCCTCCCGTTGCTGGCCCTGATCGTGTTCCCTCTTCACCCCAGTCTGAGCCTCCTGAGTGACAGGAAGGGCCTGACTCGGAGGGAGCGGCTGGAGCTGCGGCGCCGGACCATCCTGTTGCTCTACTACCTGTTGCGCTCCCCGTTCTATGACCGCTTCTCTGAGTAAGGACCCAGCCTCAGCGAAGGCGACGGGAGGGAAGTGGGACACCAGTGCCCAGCCCCTGATCACACCCCTCCCTCCTCCCTCCTCCCATCCTCTGGGTTCAGTGAGCACTTGCTATGTGCTTCCCTGGGATGTAGTCACTCCCTCATTTACCAGATGCTAGCCCAGACCTGCCCTCCAAGCTCTCGGGGCCATCAGCCAATGTGTGTAGGAGCTTAAGCAGTTGTTGGCAGGAGATGCACCAAGGGCGGGGCCTCAGGGATGGTGGTGGGTGCAGGCTTTCCACACCTTCCAGCTCATTTGCACGTCTCCCTATCAAATAGTTTGGATTATCCCCACTCCTCACAGGAAGCACTTGAGGTTCAAAGAGGTTGGGCAGCTTAAAGCTACCCAGCTAGCCAGTGGCAGAGCCAGACCCCACATCCATGTTCTCTCCTGGCCCAGTCCCTGCCTTACCCAGTCCCCACTCTTACCTGTGAGGGTCAAGAGCTCCCATCCTCAGCCAGACACAGAGAGGCCTGCTGGGGGTATTTGGAGGTGGCTCAGGGCCAGGGTGACAGCCCGAGGTCAGACTGAGATTTGAGAAAGGGTCCATATATAGCACCTGGGGCCATGAGACAGACTGGAGGCTCCCAGGACCCTTCTGTCTAGGTTTTAACAAGTACACTGCTTAAAGACTGGAATATGAATTGGAATTGTACTTTATACTATGGCCATACGACTTCTGGTTTTTTTTCTGAGATACTAGCAAGCAACCTTGCATCAGTGAAAATTATTTGGCAATTTCCTGCTTTCAGATAAGTTTGAAAGCTCATAAGGTACTAAAGCCAAACTCTATCCCATACTCTAGAGAGAACATTCCAGAGGCTTACATGGATCACATGACCTCCCCTAACAAACCACTTACATTTTACAGAGGAAATATTATAGCTCAAGTATCTCATTGAACTGAGGAACTTTGAGACGGTAATTACAGAGGCGGCTTCCCGGGCTGCAAGTCTCCAGTTTGGCTCACTGTCTTGCTGACCTGACTAGCCTGGTGCCCTCAGAGCAGCGGCCCAGACTGAGAAGGATCTAGAAACCTGTCAGAGAAAGTCTTTGTTTCCCCAGAGGACAGGAACAGGGTTGGAGGCGCCCTGGGGTACAGTCTGGGAGGCCGTCAGTCTCTCTATCCCTTTCTTGCCGTCAGAGACAGTTTACTCTCTGCAGCCAGGCTGCCTTCCAGCTGTGAGCATCCCCGGCCTGTGGCTGGGGGAGGGCAGGACCAGCGCCACACCCAGGGGTCTTGTCCTTTGTCCTGGAGTCTGTCCTTGTTCTATAGTTTCTGTCTTCTGGGATGCACTGCCTGTGGTCAGAGGTCAGTGAAGGCTTGTTAGCACCCTGATTTGCTGGAACCCAGACTCCCTACTCAGCTTGCTCCCTGTTTATCTCCTCCTTGCAGGGCCAGAATCCTCTTCCTCCTCCGGCTGCTGGCAGACCGTGTTCCAGGCATTGGCCTGGTCACAAGTAAGCCTGGGGTGGGGTGTGATTATTATGGAGTGCCGTGGACTTCATGTGTGGCCCTGTCTTCAACCGTTTTCTCTTTGTCTCCTCGTAATTTGATTCTTGGCACAGTTGGGAGAGGGAGCCTAGGAGTCAGGTTGGATGGATGACAGCTCCTGGACATGGGCCAGGCGGGCCTGTAGAGCCTCAGGGGTGGCTGGAAGGAGGGTGCCCTGTGGTGGGATGAGTATTTGACCTCATCAGGCCATTAGCCATTTTCCTGACTCAGTGTCCTGAGGCGATACGACACCAGGGTTTCTGGGTGAAGAGTCTGGTGGGGATGAAGCCTGCTGGGCTGTTTAGAGATCCCACATCAGCAAAGAGCCACTGGGCTGGGCTGTCAGCATATACAGCTGGACAAGACGTGTGGCCTCTCAGCCTGAGAATCCTTGTCAGTAAATGGAGACAAGATTGCTGCCAATGCTGCCTCTCTAGGGGTGACGAGGTGGGAGAGTCAGGAGCTCGTGGCTGTGCAGATGTGAGCAGCTAAATCTGAGCAGCGGTTGGTTGAGAAGGTCCCGGGGTAGAGCAGAACCAGGAGTCTGGCCCTCAGCCCTGAACTTGTTCTTCTCTCTCACTGCAGGGCCACTCATGGATTACTTGCCCGCCTGGCAGAAAATTTATTTCTACAGTTGGGGCTGACAAGACATCCCAAGAGTGGGGGGCGGGGCGGAGTGGCATGCTCTGCTGCTGTGGGCAAGAGTACCTCAGCCCTCAGTCCCCTGGGCCCCTCTACCCTAATAAAACTGACTCTGGCAATGTCCAAACCTGTGGCCTCTCTGTGCCAACTGCCCAGAGTGCCCGGTACTCCCACCCTGGCCAGGCTCCACACACAGCCCTGGTTGCCACCAGAGCCCCTCTCATACTCTCTCGACTTTGACTGTACCCTCTGGTGATGGAGCCACTGCAGCTGCATATCACTGGGCGGAGATGTCTCAGGTCCGACTGGGACCCGGGCTCCCGCAGACCCGGGCTGGAGCCACAGAAAGCTGGAATTTAACCTCGAGCATGCGGAGCTGCTTGTCAGAGAAGCTGTGGGAGTAAACTGCCTCTTACCACTCCTTGTTGATGACAACAAGGCTGAACCTGGGCAGTGAGTGCATAACAGCCACCCCTGTGGCTTCTGGCCAGAGCTTTTGTCTGCCTCTTCGCCCTGCAGGGCCCTGTTGCCTGTCTGGGAGGGAGCCTGGTGAATGGTGGGCCCAGCTCAGTGCAGAGTGGCAGCTATTTCAATGCAAAAAGCTTTTCTCTTTTAGGAAAAGAATGTCAGGCACCAGCTAGCACTGGGGGTGATGCTGGATTGGGGGCTGGAGGAGGGAATGGAAGGTAAACAGGAGCCTGAGAAGCTCTGGGAGAAAGCCGGGCGCAGGTTCTGCTTAGTCTTTCCTTTTCTTAACCCCTGCCCCTGCCCACTTTGCCCTGTGAACAGACCACACTCTCCTGCTGGAGTTTCTAGCCGGAGGGGTGGCCCCTTAGGTTCTGAGGGGGCTGGGGTCTGCACTGGTTCTGTTGTGCGTCACCTCCCAGACTCTCGGGTGGAGGGCCACCCCAGCCAGAGTGGCCAGCCTTTCCCTGACTGCTTTCCCCAGGTGCCTCCGAGAATCCCCCGACACCGGCCCTGGCCGGGGAATGAAGGTGTTGAGCTTTGGTAGTCGCCGCTCGAGGCCCACATCCCGCTGAGTCTAACAGGTATTGCTGGGCCCTTGCTCTTTAGCCTTGTGCTGTGTAATCAGCAATGAGTAAGGCACAGTTCTTGCCTTCACTGATCGGTGGAGACAGGTGTGTAATTGCATGCAATGCACCGCATCGCTGCAGTAGTTAGAAGTGTGTGCGAAAAGTAGTCTAGACTTGGAGTGGGCGAATGGGTTGTCGGCCTGCCCAGGCTGATGACTGGGGAGGTGCACTGGTCAGGGAAGCCTCCATTCAAGCCGGCTTTTAAACTGGAAAATCTCCAACAGTTTTTCAATGGGCAGACTTTGAGAGGAAGCCCTGTGTCACAGTGGCATGAAGCCAATGCTAGGGCAGAAAGGAGTAGAGGGTGGTGAGCAGGGGGTGAGGCTGCAGGGGGAGATCAGGGCCAAAGCTAACAGGCTATCACATACCAGCTGAGAAACTGGGAGGCAGCAGGGAAGAGCCTGTTTCAAACCTCGTCGCAGCTACCCGGTGCAGGGTGGACTAGTGGGCAGAGATGGAGGAGAGGGGCACTGACATAGAGGGCAGAGACCTAGAACAGCAGATGGGCTGAATTAAGGCCATAGCAGGGGGTTAGAGAGGTTTTAGCCAGCCTTGGGACTGGTTGTGCATAGAGAGGAAGAGGTGGCACCTCGGAGGCAAGCGGGGGGAAGGACGAGGGGTGTGGAGTTAGGCACTGAGTGTCCTGAACTCACAGGACAGAAAGGGAGGTGTTCAGTGAGAAGTCAGTGTGTAGGCTCCAAGCACAGGGAGCAGATAGAGTGAAGGAAACCTGAGCAGGTCAGCCTTGGGGGGCTACTCAGGACCAGGAGCCAGGGTTGGAAACAAGGGGCTTCCCTTTCTAACCTGGGGGCATCTCAGCAGTTAGAGGAAGGGGTTGGACCTGCCAGTAGATGTGTTTTAGAAGCATCCGGGTTTCCAAAGGTTTTGATCCCACAGGTCTGGGTGGGGCCTGGGGCTTGGTTTTAAAGCCTTGGGCTCTGGGCTTCTGCAGTGAGCCAGGTCCCCATTGCATTAAGGGAGGGCTGGGCAGGAACCAAAGGCCACACAGCTTTGCCTCAGGCCTATGGAGAGACTGTCTCCAGCACACTGTCACATTGTATTTATTCATTCGACAAATATGTACTGAGCATCCACCAGTGTCAGGTACTGGGGTCCCGTAGTCCCTGCCCTCTGAAAGCTGACACTCTAGAGAAGCAGGTCCCAGGATTTGCCACCTAACTTGAATCCCTCTGTCCAGCCTCGGGTGGTGGCAGGGCCTCTGGAGGCCCTGGGCCAAGCTGTTCTAAGCTGTGGGGAGCTAAGTGAGAAGTCCCTCCAAGTGCTGTCTGAGCTGGCCAGGACTAAGTGACCACTCGGGGCTCTTTAGCCGACAGGACCTTCCTGGGACTATGAGATGTCAGAGACACCAGGTAGTGGTAGTAGCAGGAGATATGGAGGGGGCTGAGTGGGAATGGGCGGGGCTCTGGGTGGTGAAGATTCAGTGGCCATGACCTCTGCTGAGGGTCTTGTGTGTGCCAGACCTTGGGCATATTATGTACCTCACCTCACAGATGAGGAAACAGGCCCACAGGAATTAAGTGACATGTCCACATAGCAAGAGGTAAGGTGGGATTTGAACTGAAATCTAACTCCATAGGTCTGTGCCCTTGAACCTTGGGCAATGACACTAGAACAAGATGTGGCTTAGCACCTGCTGGCCTACAGTGTCAGTGAAATCAAACAAATAAAAACCAAACCTCAGCGTGGAGGTTTCTGGCCTGGTCCAGAGCTGGTGCTGACTCTGAGCCCTGGAACCAGTGCCCTTTGTGAGGCGGCCCTGGGAGCTGGCAGTGGGTTCCATCCTTTTGCTGGGGGAGGGGCAGGTGGAAGCCAGGAGCCAGGACCTGAGTAGGAGATGGTTCTCACCATGCTGGGGGCTCTGTACCCCAGGGCTGGGCTGAGCCTCTTCCTCCTCTACCTCGTCTTGGCAGCTGCACTCCTCCGCCCCCAGCCACTGAGGTAACTCCCGGGAGCACAGAGTCAAGGTTCAGCAGGGCCCAGGGCCTGGAAGGTGGGACTCTGCCGTGTGGCCACCCTCCCTCCCCTGCCAGGAGAGGCTGGCACCATTACCCTGGTGTGTATGGGGGCTCGTGCAGCTCCCTACCCTGAGCCATTTCTTACTTCAAAGTGGTCTTTGGAGCTAGGGCTGAGCACCCCAACGCTTCCCACAGGCCTCAGCGATCTGTTCCCGAGGAATTTTCAGCTCCCCTGGAACTCTCACAGCCACTGTCCGGCCTCGTGGATGGTAGTATCTCTCATCTCTCCTCCTCCCCCTTCCCTGCACTACCCTCGCCCCTCCCTGAGCGGAGAGACATGCCCTAGGGAAGGTACCTGGGTCCTCCAGCCTCGGGGTCTTCTCAATTCCAAACAGTATCTGTTCAGGGGTGACTTTAGTGGATTCAAAACCAGACTCTCCCTCCCACGCATACTCTCTTCTCTCTCTTTAGACTATGGGGTCCGACCTAAGCACCCATGGCCACGAGGGCCTCGACCCCTCCTCTCCCGGGCCCAGCAGCGCAAACGTGACGGGCCGGACATGGCTGAGTATTACTACGATGCACACCTGTGACGGGATCCCCTTATAAAGCTATTCTGTGCAGCAAAGCCTTGGGCTTTCCTGGGATGGAGATGAGCTGGGCATGGGAGGGGTCAAAGTAGACACATCCACTTCAATCCAGACAGGAAATGGCACTTTAATAGTTGTGGCCAGGGTGACAGGACCGAGATGGGGCTACAGCCAAAGCAGCCAAGAGGCCCTGCTGGCCCAGGCCGGTCTAGAAGGCTTCTTTTCCTGCCCGGGCGGGGCCGTGCTGTAGCTCTCTCCTTCCCTGTGAGGCCCCACACCTAACAGGGGCCAGCATGCCCATGAGGTTGGCGGGGGAGCCATCCAGAGGCCACATAAGTGACAGAGCTGGGAACAGGGACTGCACCTCCACCTGCTGCCGTTTCCTTACTAGAAAGTCCTCAGGAGGCGGCTGGGCTCAGCTTGACCTCGGGGCCTTTGGTTGGGGTTGGGAGTTGGGGGCAGGGTGGGCACTCGCAGGTGGCATGGGCTTCATCGAGGCAGAAGCCAATGGCGAGGGAGCCAGAGGCCCTGGCAGGGGAAGCGAGCCCCAGGATGGGATAGAACCCTCTGCTCTTGGGGTGGGCATCCTTCCTGGCCAGAGGCCCAATACCCACCAGCCCCACTCCCTCCCAATCCCCGGGCAGCCCGCTCTGTCCTCCATAGATGAATCTAACCCCTTATATTACAATAAACTGCATTTACCTCTCCCCGTAACCCCCACCCTCCCCCACCCTCGGCCAATGGCCCTCACTTCTCCATCCTCTGGTGGTGGCGGGTGCCCCTCCTCAAGCAGTGCCACTTCCTGTCAGCAGCCAGGTGTCCTGGCACTGGCCTGAGAGCCTGGGGGATGCAGAGGGCGAGGCAGCGCTGCTACTCCAGGTAGATATCTTCTGTGGGGCAGGTGTACTCCACAAACTGCTTGTAGAACTGCTGAAATGCTCTCCTAGGAGGTAGGCAGACACACACGCTGACTAGGGAGGAACAGGAACTCAACCCAAGTTTTCCAGCTAGAGCCTCGGTGTCCCTGGGTGAGACTCCCGTTCCTCCAGCTGGAGCTGCTCAGCTTTGTTCTCTACAAATTCTGCTTCCTGAATGAGAATGCAATTGAAGAAAGGGTCCAGCAGCTAAAAAGTTTGGAAGCTGCTCCTCAAGACCACCAAGGCCTCTCTCCAGGCCACCACACTATGACCTGGAGGCGGTGTGCAGAAATGGGGAAGGACTGAGGGATGACGGTGAGCACAAGGAATGTGCTCGAGGGCCAGGGAGTGGGGCTAGCTGGCAGGCCTAGCACTTGACAGGAAACACACATACGTACCCCACGGATTCTGCCAGGACTTTGGTGGATTCTTCAGACACAAAGACATGGCAGGCAAACCGGTGGTCGGCGGGGTGCTTGGTGATAAACCCAAAGTACCTGTGGGAGGACAGCAGTCTGGGTAGGATGGGGCTCAGACCACTCCAGGCTCACTCTCACCCTACGCCCTGCCATAATGGCTCCAGGCCCCCAGACCACACCTTGACCTCTGGTCCCATGCCACTTACTTGTTGTTCTTTGGGTGGTAACCGCAGAAAGAGATGTTTTTTAACTGGAAAAAGTGGCTACATTTATTTCCCTACAGGAGGGAAGAGGAAAAGAGGGTGGTTACCAGTCTGCAAGGCGCACAGGTGGGAAATCTGGTGGGAGAGCCGAAGGCAGGGGCCAGAGTGGTCACCTTGGCCTCCTGGGAATCATCAGCCTTGACACCTATCTTCACGCCTCTCACGCTGATCTCTAGGACGCAGCTGGAGGGCGGGTTAAAGTGCACGGTGAGCCGGCGGGTGGTGGCAATCTGTGGGTGAGGAACAGGAACATCAGGTGCTGGGTGTCCCTCTCCCCAGGGGAGGACGTTAACTGGGCTAGGGGTTGGCACCCACCCCAGGGAAATAGGGAGTAGTTACCTTTTGCATAGCGGCACAGAGGACGTCATTGCCCTTGTGGTAGGGAACCTGGACTGAGCCCAGGAACTTTACCCGGAACTGGTCCACCCAGTCGCTGTTTTTGGTCAGGGCTGGAAAGCAAGAATGAAGTGAGGAGTTGGCAGAGCCAGTACAGGGTGTTAAAATCCATGGATGTCCCAACTTGGCTGGGCCTCACTTTGTGAAATGGACCCAAAGTCACCTCTGCTTAGCCCACTCCCTGGGTGGTTGAGATTTGGAGCACAGGTTCACCTGGCAGTAAATCGGGGAAGGGTAGGTGGCAACAGGCAGGGGAAAAGGAACACTACCTGCCAAATGTTCAGGTTCCTTAGTGACCTCGATGGCGTAGTAGGCAGGAAAGATGCCCCGGACCCCCGTGCGCATGTTGTAGGCCTCGTACCAGTAGTCCTCAGCCTGCAGCTCCACCAGCAGAGGATCGTCCACTTCTAGCTCAAGTTCGTCTTCATGTCGAGGCACAAACCTGTCCCCAAAGAGGGCACGTGAGGACTTTACCATCAAGGCATCTCCAGCCAGGCCATCCATCTACTCTGGGGTCTGGGAGCTGCACTGGCATCATTATTAGTTCAATAAACATTTGCAAAGCTTCCAGTGAGCCTGTTCAGTGCTAGCTCAGGGGGAGACCAAGGTCAATCAGACATGCATCTGCCATGGATAAACTCACAGGCCAAGGGAGGAAGTGACCAGAGCCACCGGTAACACTGTGAGAAGTCATGGGAAGCAAGCACTTCCACATGGAGGAGGGTGAGGGCTGCGGTTTTGTGTGGGGTCAGGCATCATTTTTGCTGGGCACCCTCCTGGGCTCCACACCCTGGTCAGATCAGATGCCCAGTCCTGAGCTCCAGTAGCACAGCAAAGGCCACACTGCACCGAAACCACCCACTCCATCACCACACTCTGAGTTCCCAGAGGGTGGACACTGTCCCTGGGGCCGAGTGGAAGAATGAATGCCAGTGGTGGGCCATGGGGTAATGGCAGAGGCAGGGAGGGGGTGGCCCAACTGTTGCCTGGCCAGCCCAGCTCAGGTGCTCCTACCTGAATATGGCCCGGTGGGTCTGCTCCTGCTCCTCCCCGTTGATGACACAGGAGAAAAGCCCAAAGGATTCTGCACCTGTAGGTGAGGGGGACGGGCTGGAGGAAGACAGTCCCAGCTCTGGTCGAGGTTTGACGGGCAGGTAGAGAGCTCCCAGGCCTTACTCCTTAAACCAGAAGGGCCTGAGGCCACCTCCTGGGAGTATCCTCATTTTGACTCTCCCCACCAGGGCCTCCCTCAGCTCCCCACTGCACACTCACTGGAGGATCGAGAGCGGCCACTCATGAAGACGTTCAGGAACTTCTTGGAGAAGTGGACGTCGGGTTCGTCGGGTGTGGAATCCTCAGAGAGGCAGGCGGAGGGCCGTGGCCGGGGGGCCTCCTCATATTCCTCCCCGATGGCCGACTCGTAGGGTGAGGAGGCCGAGGCGCAGTTGTCATAGACAGTGGCTGAGTCACTCTCATCGCTGTAGTCTCCGAAGCATGGCCGCAGGCTCACAAGCTCCAGCTGCGCATGCTCATCCACCACCAGCGTGTACTTGACAGAGTCGTAGGACAGTGCGCTGGTGTCCGAGCTCAGTGAGGCCCGTGGAGGGGGCGGTGGCTCCCCCAGGCTCCCCCGCCACCCTCCACCTGGTGGCTCAACTTGCTCTGGGGACGACAAGCAGTCGAATCCCTCATCCTCCTCACTGATGGAGGGGTGTGGTCGCCCTACAGTTGAGGAGTAGGCAGCAGGGTCTGGATCAGAGCTGACTGACATCCGGCTCTCAGCTGGCGGCAAGAAGGCGGAGGTGGGCTCTGCAGGGTCTGGGGGCCTCTGCACTGGTGTCAGGTAGATCTCCTCAGTGGCTTCTAGACGCACATCTGCTTGGTAGTGGATACGGTCTCGATGCGAATGGCCCCGGCCACCAGGTGGGGCAGCAGGAGGGCCACTGGGAGGCGCCATCTGGGTGGCAGCACTGCGGCGGCAAGGACTATCGGTGGAGGTGCCTCGGTCCTTGGTGGGGGCGGGGCTGCTCTGGGGTGGCAGCTCATCACTCAGGCAGATGTGTTCATGTGGAGGTGTTTGCTCCCCTGGAGAGCAAGCCGGTCAGTGCTGAAGGCAGGTGCCCTCACCCTTGACTCCCAAGCTACCTGCTCCCTCCACTCAGCACGGCCACTTAGCAACAGGCCAGCCCTGGAGCCAGCCTTCTCATTTGTGTCACACCTGACCCCAGATGGGTCTATTCAAGGGTGCACGATAGATAGTTTATCTCTACCTGCCAGCTGGAGACTGATGGGTTTGCTCTCTGCAGTGCAGACTGGGTCAGGGCAGGTGGGAGTCCAGGTAAAGGAAAGGGTCCTGACTTACCTGTCTTCAGGGGTGAGGATGATCGAGACACTCGATCCTGCCAACTGTGCTTCTTGCCCAGAGAATTATTATTCAGCGTGTCCTGTGCAGAGAACAAAAGGCCCTGTGACAGAAGCGATCAACAGTACCCGGCACAGGGAGGCCCTGGCCCTGCCCCCATCAGGCCATCCCTAGGCTATTTGCTGCACCCCCACCCTGACCACTTGTCCAGGGTCTCACCGCCAACCCCCTCTGGAGCAGGCAGGAAGAGTGGCAACTCCCAGCCCTCCAAGCCATGCCTATTGGCTTTAGCTGGGCCTCCTCCTGGCTTAGAGAAGCTGGCCAACCCTCAGGGAGATATTCTTATCAGTCTCCCCAAAGGTGGTGATGGCCACTGTGTATAATGGTGAGAGAGGGGGGAGGTGGAGGGAAAAGCAGAAGCCACCTGGGGACAGCCAGACCCCCAGTCTCAAACACTGAGGGTTTACATGAAAATGCTCACTTCCATCCCAAGTCCCCTGGAACTAAGGAAGCTACAGCCTAGGGAAGGGGCAGGGACATTCTAATAGAGCCTGAAAAAAGCACGAGGAAGGGTCTTCCCAGCAGCTGGCCTGGGGACTGGGATGAATCATCCAAATGACAAATCCATAACATGGTTCCCTCACCCCCCAGGAGCACATGACTGAGGGATGACAGATGTAAGCAACCCTTCTTCCTGGATCCCCTGGACTGCCCATGCCACAGCCTCAGCCCCTCAGAAACCTCTCCACAACGCCCACATAAAGTCTCCCTACACACAACTTAGGTCCCCTCCTCTGGGAACACCCTCACAGATCTTCACATTCATGAGTTTGGGAGCCAAAAATCCACCCCAGAGGATCCTGGGAAGGGGACCAATCCTTTCCCTGCAGCACCCTCCATCAACATCCCCTCCTCCCTGAGCTCCTCCTCTGTACCCCTCTTGACTGGGCTTGGAAGACAAAGGGCCACAGCCACTCTCTCTGACCCTATTGGCATCCAGCCACCCATCCCAGGGGCCCTAGGCCCCCAACTTAGCCAAGCAGCTCCTCCTCCCATTTCTCTTGTCTGCCTTCTGGGAATGCTCAGCTGCCCACATTTCAAACTGGCGGATGCCCCTGAGCTCCCCAACTCTTTAAAATCTCCCATGATCTCCCACCACGCGGACCACTTCAGATGCTCTTTTCTCCACATCCTGCTTCTGCCCCACCTTCACAAGGAACCCCATACCCTGAAGAGGAAAGCCTGCCATAGCCTGAAGTCCAAGCTCCAAACCCTTGCAACCCCTCAAAGGCCTGTTCTCTCTGTCTCCCACTTTTCTCCTTCCCGGATCCTTCCACTGTCCCTCTCCCTCCCCACCTCAAGAGCCCCCGTCTCTTACGACAGATCCTGCCTGCCTCCGAGAATACTTCCTTGGGGACCTCCCCCTTGGGAAGCCTTAGAAGGTCTCACCAGGCCAGAGACTTCTCCCCGAGCCGGACCCGCAAGTCCTCCCGCAACCCCTTCCTCGCGTCCCCACCCTGCGGGCCGGGCCTGGGCGTCCCTTACACCTCCCGGGACCGGGACCCAGGGTGCCGCCCCCTTAGCCCTGCCCCACACCGCTCCCGCCTCACCTGAGACCGCGGCACCTGTGGGAAGAGGTTGAGCGTGGTGGGCCTCTTAGGCCGGTATGTGTCCCCGCCGCCTTGGTCCTGTCCCTGGCTGCGGGGTGCCGGCTCCTGGCGAGGCTCGGCCTCGGGCGGTCCTGCTCCCGGCCGCAGCGCCGCGCGCTCCTCTTCGTCGTCCTCCTCGTCGTCCTCGGCGCCGGGAGTGTCCCCCGCCGCGTCGATCAGGTCCATTTGCAGCATCTCGGCCTGCAGCCGGCTCCCCGCGCCGCCGCCGCCCCCAGACAGCAGCCCTGCGCGCGGGGGCTGCGCGGCGCGGACGGAGGGGCGTCAGGGGGCGGAACCGGGGCGGGGCCGATGCCGCCGCGCCCCGCCCCCTTCCCGGGCGAGTCCATTCCGCGGCCGCGAAGGGGTGACGAGGAAGAGGGGCAGAGGCCTGGCGAAAGGGGGCCGCGCCCTCTTGCTCCCCCGCGAGGATGCGCGAGGCCGCCTACTCCTCACTCCAGCTGGCGCTTTTGACAGTCCGCACCTTTTCCCTCTCCACCATCCTCTCCTTCCGGACTCTTTGCACCCTCCCGTTCCCTTGGCAACGGCCAGTGACCTCACCGGGGTTGTAAGCCGAGCCCAGAGTGAGGTCACTGCTGTTGCCATGGGGACGCAGGGTCGCCAAGGAGTTCGGGCCCCACAAGGGACTGAAGTGGTGGTGTTATTTGAAGGGAACAGAGAGAAAAACTGGGAGAACAGTCTCAACCAGGCGAGGGATTGCGGGAGGACCGCAGTGCGGACTGGAGCACCCGAGCGCAGCGGGAAGAGGGATGCTGAGGTCGAGGGGCAAGTGGTGGTTACTTGGGCAGGCAGTGGAATCCCCGATCTACAGGCCGGGCCCTCCAACCTGAGATTTCCCATCAGGCTGGCCTAACCTTGATAGTTCAGAACCCCGTTCTAGATCCACTACTGCAACTAACTCCCTGGCACCTTGGACAGATCCCCACCCTCCCGTTCTCTCACCAGTTAACTGCCTCCCAGCTTCCTAGAGGCGAGGACTCACTGGCAAGAGTGTGTGTAAGCCTCCCAGAGATTGTCTAAGGCCCCACAGAGTACACTGCTAGCTAGTACTGCCTCAGGGCCCTGGCTGGTTGCAGGACTACCCTCTCTAAGGCTCTGCTTGTTGTGGGGGAGGGCAAGATAGGGTGTATGACCTTAGAGAAGCTATGTCTGGGCCCTGGGGCCATTCTTCAAGTCCAGAATAAGTGGCCTCTGCTTCCACGCCTTCTTGGCCTGGCCAGAGGGTGGAGGGTTGGGATACAAGGTATTGGAAGGTTATCTTCCAACTTTGGTTTTCTCTTGAGTGGCAGAGTTTACAGAATCTCTGGGGGCAACAGGATGTCAATACAGAGTCAGAAACCTCACTCCCAACTCACATTGCAACTCTCCTTTGCTAACCACTCTCCTAACATCCTGTCCACTTTGGCCACCCTCCTGGGGGCTGAGAGAGGCTCTGGGTTCCACAACTTAGCCCTGTGCTTTGCCTTCCATTTCCTGACTAGCACCCTGTTCTTCTTGTTCTTAAAAGACATAGGGGATGTCTTTTCTGATGTCTTTTCTGACCCAGGCTCCCCAGATGCTGAGGAACCCCTGGCAGGATTCAGAACTTTAGGGACAGGAGAGAGCCATCTGTCCTATGACAAAGCTACAAGGTCAAAAGCAGCAGCAATGCTGGGTTAAACCTCCAAAGAGGCCTTTAAGACTGCGGGCCAGAGAGGGTCTGCGAGGTCATGTGGTGTGGTTTGGTGCAATGGCAGCTGAGGGAGTGCCTTGGCTCTTTTTTTCCTGCCCCAAAGCACTGCAGATTTCATCAGACTCCACCCTGCTCTGGCTCAGGCCCTCTGCCAAGGCCACGACCGAAAGGATTTAGGGTTGTCCTGAGCCTTCCCTTAACTCAGGCTCTAACTACAACCTTCCTGGAGCTCAAGACCTCCTTCCCTTGCCCTTCCTTCCCTTATGGGCAGTTGAAGGAGCTGCCTCCTGCCTTAACTCCTGGCAAAAAAGAAAAAAAAAAATTCTGATTGAGTACCCAAGATGTGCCAAGCATTGTACTGGATATTTCCTGCATGTTATTTCATTTAATGAGGGTGTGGTTCATACCCTGAAAGCCCCTTTGTAGGTTTAGGGATGCCCTCAATTCTGTCCCTACTCATCCTGCCACCCCACTCAGGGGCTACTGGGAGCCCACCCTTACCCGTAAAGACAGGGTGTCTTTGCACTGCAGGCTGATGCCACACTCATCGGTGATCTCTGAGAGGTCTTCATCCTCAAACTCCTCCAGGCTGATGTCATGGGTGAGCCTGGTGGGGACAGAAAGCCAAAGTTACAACACTGGAGGACTGCTCAGCCCACTGAGCAGTACATCTCCCAAGGGGCAGCCCCTCAAAGGCAGACCACAACCCCCAGAGGATGGGACTTGGGGTGTACCTGTGCCAATGCAAGGGATAAATAACAGGAAGGGAAAGAGTTTGGGGCCCATGCCAAAAGGCAGCCCTCTTGGAGTGGCAGTGGAAGGAGAGGGTCCAGGTTACTCCTGCTCCTCCCGGCTGGAGTTGTCCATCCTGTTACCAAACATGAGGCAGTGCCTGGAAGGCCCAGCTGGTCAGAGCCTCCAGTCTGCCAGAGAAATGCCTCCCAGGGTCAAGTCAGGTGCTAAGGCCAGTTCACCCACGGAGAATACAGAGAGTTGAGGAGAGACTCTGTGGGATGCCTGGAGTCGGGGGGTTCTCTGTGCAATCACTGCAACAAAACCCAAAGCACTGGCAGAGGCACTTCTCCAGCCCCAGAGGAGTGCTCCGCACCCCCAGCCTGGAAGACCCACACTGTTTGAGCTGTGGAGCAATGAAGGGAAATCTGGTGTCAGTGTGGGTAGTTTCAGCCTGTTCCAGGAGAGACTACGCCCCTGTTCTGTGTTCTGGGTCTCATCTCTTCAACCACAAAACCGCCTTGCCCAGCATTCAGACCCTGAACAAGAGGGTGCACTTCTGGTCAAGGAAGACCCTGGGTTGGGGGCTGGAGGTGCCGTGAGCTCAGGAGGCAGACCAGAGCACTTCAACACCGGAACACTAACAGGCTTTCCTAGAACCTCCCTATCCAACAGGCCAACCCCGCACCCCACCCCACTGCCCTGCCTGCTGGCCCCACTGCACCTGCTCACCCCCAGCCCTGGGCTCCACCTGGTTTGGTGTGCATGGGACATTTGGGAGAATTCTGTTGGGGAAGTTGGGGAGAATTCTGAGCCTTTTCCCAAATAAGACCAAGAGATTGAGGCTTAGAGCAAGAGAGACCCACAGTCCAAGGTCACCCAGGAGAGGTGGTGGCCCAGCCCCCAAGGGAGCCAGGAGGTTCACACTCTCTGCCTCTTGCTTCAGTCAGACCAAACAGAGCTCGATGAAGCTGACCCCCAAACTTCCCCCCTCCCCACCGGCCCCCTACACCCCTACCAGCGCTCCCACTGATCCTCCAACCAGCTGTCATTGTCTGGGCTCGAATCCATCTTCAGCACCAGCTGCATGGAGAGCCCGGCCCAGCCAGGGGGCTGCGGGAACCCAGGGCCGCCCTTTCATGCCCAGAAGGGTAAGGGGGCCAGGGCTCAGGGCAGGGCTGGGGCCTCGGGCCTCTACAGCCGGGGCCTGCCTTTTTGCATCCTGCCGGCTGCAGAAGCCTGAGGAGCTCATTAAAAATAGATGGGCCGGGAGAGGAAGCAGCGGCTGCCGACCCGGGCCCAGCCCCAGCTCTTCCCAGCCCAGCCTTCAGCTGCAGGCAGCTTCCTCCCCCGGCCCGTTGCGCTGCAACCGCTGTCGCTGCCGCCTCCCCCACGGGATCAGGTTACTGCAATCGATGCCACCGGCTCCACCTGCCCTTCCAATGCCCCTGTCGGGGGCCGGGGTGGCCCCCGTCCCTGGCCCAGGCTTACAAGCGGATGGCAGAAACCTGGGCTGTTTTCCCCCCAAAAGCCACCCCCTGATCTGCTTTAAAGGGCCAGCACCACACTCAAGGTGCCTGATGGCCAGATTGGGGTGGGGGGGCTTCCAAAATTCTCCATGAATGAATGGCTCATCCATACTGCTACACGCTCAGGCCCCATAGCTCAGCAGGGAGGCTTCTGTGGGCCCAGGTGGGGCGGGTCTGGGCTGTGTCTACTGCCCTCTCGATGCAGGACAGAACCCTGACCACGCCCAGGGCTCCATCCTTCAGCACTCAGGAAGTGTCTAAGGGCACAGGAGGCTCCATATCCAGGATAAGTACAGACTGTGTGGACTCCTCTTAGCAGGGCTGGAAGGGCGGCCTGGGAAGTAATGAGCTTCCTGTCTTTGTGGAGTGACATAAGCAGAAGCTGAAAGGCCCATGGAGGGAATGGCGGACGAGTGGCCTGGAGAGACAAAGTGCTCTTTAAGGCTTCTTCTGGCCTTGAGGATGGTAGGTTCCCAGGGCTGGGGGAAGGTGTGGTATGGAAGTGGGGGTAGGCAGGGGAGGGCAGCCCAGCCCAGAAGCCAGAGCAGTCCTGCTTAGTCTGGTTAGCACAGGGTGACAACTCTGGCCCCAGGATGACAACTGAGTGGCCGGCGCTAAGTAAATGGTTAATACATACTGCCTGCCTGGACAGTCACAGAGAAGGCACCTCTTGGACTCAGCCAGCATTAGGGAGTCGCAGGACCACTGGGTATCTGACCCAGAGGTCCCCTCAGATGCTTCCTGCTCTGCCAGTGACCCCTGTGCACATCCGCATCTCCTCTTCCTCACTGCCTGGCCCTAGTCCAGCTCCTGCCACTGCAGCCCCAGACCTCCCCACTGGCCTGACTGCCTCAGTCTCCCCACGCCTGCACCACTCCACCCACCTACCACTATCAGGCAAAGCTGCCCGAAATACCACCCTTCTGTCTTCCATTCAGGGTTCCCTGCTGGAGGCCGACTCCTTGGCCAGGCTCTTCATGTGATCACCTGTGCCTCCTGCACCTGCCTCCCCAGGCTCTCAACCTGCACTTGCTGGAAGAAGGCTCAGTTAAGCCCACTCCTCCAGGAACCCCCCATGGCCCTCCACGCCAGTGCCTTACAGTCCTTCTGGCCACACTCACTGACCCCTGTCATCCTCTCCCTTGTGGTTGGTGTCGCCATCTGTGTGGATGCAAAGTAGTGTGGTGGAGTAGACAGAACCAGGGCTCCATCAGACACCCCAAGCCTGCTTCAAAGGTGGACGGAGCGCATCTTCTACCCTGTGTCCAGCAGGTGATGAATACATCTAGATGTATGTCAACTGACGTCCTTAGTCTCCACCCACTCCTGTGAGGACAGGCCTGCAGGGTCTGGCTTGGATCTGGGCTGGGAGCTTCCCAGCTCATCTCCACATCCTCAGCATCACCCAAGATTCCCACTTCTGGGGACCGCTGGTCTGTGGGCAGGTGGGGACAGCTGTATCATCCTTTACAGATGAGAGAGCCGAGTCCCCTGGGCAGTGGTGGAAAGAGCGCTCTGCCAGGGCTCAAAGGCCTGCACTTGATCCCCAGCTGCTGTGGGGTGGGTTAAGGTTGCTCCCTGTTTTCATAAGTGAGGCAGGACAGTAGACTAGTCACCGTGTCAGAGATTAAATCTCGACTCCTTCACTTTTGAGAAGTGGCCGCTCCATGTTCTGAGCAGCAGCTGTGCCCTGGCCACCAACCTTCTTGATGCCCTGCATCTCCCTCAGTCTTCGCTACAACCTCTGGAGAGGGTTTATTGTGCCCATTTTCCAGATGGGGACACTAAAGCTCAGACGTAAGAAGCTGTAGGTCTCTGGTTTCCCTACCTATAAAATGAGGTCACCCACATATGCCCACCCATCTCAAGGGTACTGGTGAGGAGTCACAGAGAGAAGCGTTCGTGAATTAGAGTGCCGTGAGCAGGTCAGGACCCAGGATGGAGAAGTCTCCTTTGTAACTCATCCTGCTAACCCTGCCCGCCCAGGCCCTGCCCTCCCACTCGCTCCAGGCACTGGACATGTTAAGTCTCCTAGCCAAAGCCCCAGACACCCTTCCTGGAGGAAAAGCCAAACATACCCTTGGTCCCTCCAGGCTTGAGGAAGGCAACCTTGGGGGAGGAAGGGAGAAGAGGAAGGAAAAAAGGAGGGAGGTTCCCTCCTGATCCCACCACCCACCTTCCCCATGGAAACCTGAGCCCTGAGCACCAGGGGGCCAACCAAAGCTGCATCCCACAACCTTCCCACGTAGATCTCCATCCCTGGCCTCTAGATCTGGAGACCTCAGCAGCCACTGCTATCAATCAGACCTGCTCACCTGTTCGGGCGAGACGTCCCAGAGGTCTCATCCATAATAACATTTGGTGACTGTGTCGTGAGTTTGGTCTCTTGAGACCACTTGACCTTTGGCGTCTATCTTTAGATTCGAGGCCCCCTCTTCCTGCATAACCTTATCTCCTCCTACTCCAAGGCCCCAGTCCTTCTGGCCCAGCAGGCTCCTCACTGCATTCTGCACATGCTGTTCTCCAGCCCCCCCTCCCCTCCCTGAGCGCTCCTACATGAACAAACATGCCTTTTGTGTTCTGATGTTTATTGCGTGGCCTTTTCTGTCGTCATGTGCTGCCATCTCTTTCTGTTATCCTTGTTCCACCTACAGCAGACCTACCCCTTTCGAATTGTTGTCTCAGTGCAGTAGCAGGCTGAGTTAGAAGTGTATGCAAAATAAGAAATAAGTGGTAAAGTACCGAGGCTTTAGCTGAGCAAAGCCACATCTGAGCCAGTCATTTGGCTGTCCAGGGGCCATTCTCGTCTTCCTGTTCCTGGCTTTCCTGGAGTGAGGTTAAGATGCCAGCTGAGTGACCTTGGGTCCTGGCCATGGTGCATGGGCCCCTCTCTGGACAGAGAGCATCTGCGGTCCAAGGGTCCAGCCTCTCTCTGCCTTCTGAGTGCTGAGCAAAGAAAGACTTGGCTCCCAGAGGGTTCTCAGGACACTTGTGGATCAGATGCTAAACCTCTAAGCGGGCTCCCCATTTCTCTCTGGCTCCCCTAAAGGCCACTCTCCACTGGGCAACCAAAACCATCTGAAAAGCAAATCTGGCCTTGTCACCCCTCTCCAGCTCAGAATCTGTTAATAGCTCCTCCTGGCCCTTAGGGAAAGTGGCTGAAATTCTCACCTGTGGCCTGAAGGTTCAGCAGAGCTGCCTCTTCCTTGTAGCTTATATCATCACCCCTCCACCCAGCCCCCACCTCCCCACCGCCCAACTCTCTGGGCTCCTGCCCCACAGGCTCCCTCACTAAAGCCTTCTCTGACCTCCCTGATGGGGCCAAATGATCCCGCTACTGGCCTTCCTAGTCCCTCTTGCTGGTGGTTCCAGATCATTATGATTTTACCTTTGGGTTCTGCAACACTAGTAGGCTCCCTCTGGAGGCAGTTGGTTCATGAGGGTTAGATCATGTCTCTCTTGATCAACATGTGTGGTGCCTAACTTAATAAATGTCATTGAATGAATGAACCACTGGAGTTCCCAGGTCTTTCTAGATTTTCTCCTTGAAAATCTCTAAGTCAGTCCCCTTTCAACTCAACTTCCTGTATCCCCACCTCCGGCGTAGTCTGAAGTGGAATGTGGAGGCCTCTGGGAAGAACGGTCTGGCTGAAACAGCGGGGTGGGGAGAGCCAGGTCCACCTGTATCCTCCAAACCTTCTCTCCACCCCACTCCAGCTCTGGGTGGACACAGGCCAGGCTGGGTTTGTTCCTCTGGTCTAGAATTCCCTTCCCGACCATGTCCACACTGGGGTCATCACTAATGGAAAACTGAATCCAACCCGAGAAACACATCCGAAATCCATACTTTGGGTTGTAATGTGTCCAATCTGTTTAAACTCCTTGGTGCCCATAAGCAGCAAGAACTCTGGAATCTGGTGATTCAACTTCTGAGAAACAATCCCACATATGGAAAACCTTATACACAAAGATGTGTATTGCTCACATCAGCAAACAACCAAACACAACCAAGTAGCCCTGCACTGGGAGGCTGTTTAAATGGCGGCCATCCAGTGGATGGAATATTATGCAGGCTTTCGGACGAGAATTATAAAGTCTGTGTATTGATGTGGAAAACAGCAACTAATGTAATGAGCAAAAAGAATGTGTGACCTTACGGTTTCATGTGATGAATCACACACAGGAAGAAACAGTAAGTCTACGGCCATGCCACCCTGAACATGCCCGATCCGGTCTGATCTCGGAAGCTAAGCGGGGTCGGGCCTGGTTAGTACTTGATGGGAGACCACCTAGGGAAGACCAGGTGCTGTAGGCATAAAAAAAGAAACAGTAACACAGACATGGTTGTGAGATGTGGTGAGACCTGGGGAGATCTTTTCTCTTCAGCTCTCTATGACACACTTTCTGCACCAGGTCACACTGGCCTGGCACCAGGCTCCTAGTCCTGGTTCTGGGCTGCCCGCCCTCTTACAGAGCTGTGAATATGAGGGCAGAGGCCATCATATTCACCCTGGCACTTACTCCCCATCCTTGCTCTAATTCGTGCACAAAGCCCAAGACCCGGTATATCGTAAACACTAAATAAATGCCTATTAAAAGAAGTACTGTTTGTGGCACTGGATGCTCTGTGACAGCACCATGTGCATCTCCAGTGCCAGAGCAAGGCGAGACCCATAGCCAATGCTCCTAGAGATTTTCTGAATGACTACAAGAGTGAGGCCAGGAGACAGAGATGGCATTCTAGAATGGGTAAGAACCCCTAGTGGGGATGTCGGTGACCCAATTTGTGGAATCCACTGGGGCCCCCAGCCTCAACTAGCCAGTCCCAACAATCCAGAGACCAACTTTAAGTCTCTGAACATCAAAGAACTGGGGTGGAAATCCTGCCTCGGCCATGTCTGGGCTGGGTGACACACATCAACACTGTCCCCACACTGAAGGTTCATCAGGAGCTGGCCAGGAGAGGCTGCCCAGGGATTGGGCTGCAGGTGGGGTGGCTCCTCCAGCAGCAACAGCTTTTCCACCCCTGTCTGCCCATTAAAATGGGGCTGACTAAACAGTCACAGGGATGGCATTCTTCATCCCGGTCCTGGGCCAGCTCCCTTCGCTCTCCTCTCTGCTGGGGAGCAATGTTCTCTGAGGCTTCAGTGGCCGTCTCTCTAAGATGAGACTCCCAGGGACTTTGGCTCCACCTGATTCTCTCTGATGAGCTCCAGACCCCAAACCAACTGCCTGCTCGAGTCTTCCAACTGGGTCCCCCAGTGACCACTAATCTCATATTCAACAGGTCTAATAGTAATTTCACTTCCTTGTCTCCTAAGCCTCTCCCATTGGGTACCATATCCCCAAGGGGCCTAGCATCATCCTGGACACCTGCCTTTCCTCCTTCCTTATACCAGATCCCTCACCAACAGGTCACCCTCTGAACCCTCCTCCGTCCTCCCCCAGCCTTCCTCATCTGCAGGATGGCCAGCAATCTCCTTGCCTCCCCATCCACTCCCTCCCTAGCAGCCAGAGTGATCTTCCCAAGACATTGATTCGATGCTGTCCCTCCCCGCCTAAACTCTCGCTGTTCCCACTGCTTGTCGGTGAACAGGCCAGGGACCCAACATGGCCTTCAAGTTCTGCATGCCCTGCTACCCACACTCGTGCCAGACGGGGGGAGGGGTGGGCGGGCAGACACCCTGCCTGCTCTCTCTTGTCTTGGGCCCTTCGCCTATGCTGCCCCCTCCTTCTTTATCCCTCCCTTTTTGAGTGATACTCACTTGCCCACCAGGCCTGAGCTGGGAGGACCCTTTCTTGACCCACTGACCCCCAGGCTCCTGACCTTAGTTACTGGACCTACCAGCCTATCTAGTAAGGCCTTTTCTCTCTGACTTCCCTCCGTGTCATCACCTGCATGATGACCAGACCCATATCTGCCTCTGGAGTGTCTGTCTGGTGAGCTTGGCAAAGTGCAAATGTTTGTTGAGTGAATGAAGGACTAGCCAAGCATGTCCCCTTGTGAAGAGATAAGTAAGGAGGTTCCTGCATCTCGCAGTGACCTCTCTCTCATCCCTGAGGCACTGTGGTAGGGTAAAATTACTACCATCCAAGGAGTCATGAGGCCAGGGCTCTGGTCCAGCTTTGCCACTAACTTGCTGTGTGTTCTTGGGTAAGCCACTCAGCCTCTCTGCTTCCTCCAATGTAAAAGGGGAGGAGGTTGGTTCTGGTGAGCTGATTTCTAATGTCTCTTTCACCCATTAATCCAGGGCAGGCTGTTTACTTTACTTTTCGTGAGCATCTTCTGTCTCTCCCACATTTGGACTATCCAACTGCCCTCCCCTTCCTTCCACCTACCCAGCTCAATGTTGCCATTGCATCAGTTTCTAAATTCTCTCATGGAGTTTTCTTTATATAGGCATACCTTGGAGATATTGTGGGTTCGGTTCCAGATCACCGCAATAAAATAAATATTGCAATAAAGTATGTCGTGAACTGTTTGGTTTCCCAATGCATATAAAAGTTGTACTTACACTATACTATAGTCTACTACGTATGCAATAGCATTATGTCTAAAAAAACAAGGTACATACCTTCATTTAAAAATACTTTATTGCTAAAAAATGCTAACCATTATTTGAGCCTTCAATGAGTTGTAATCTTCTTGCTGGTGAAGGGTCTTACCTTCAATTGTAAAAAACGCAAAAACACTGTGAAGTGCAATAAAATGAGATGTCTGTAATGAATATGTTATCACTTTAATATTAAATTTTAATAATAATTTATACATGTTACAGAATAATTTATACTTGGAAAAATAAGAAGTAACAGAGAAATATGCAAAATAAGTGAAAATCCTTTCCCCATACCATAGCCACAGATAAATTATTAGTAATTGGTTGGAGCATTTCTATAATCAGAAAAAAAACACATATTTATTTAAACCAACTACCAACAAACAAAGGTTCCTGACCCTTCCAGGTCCACACCATGCTTACCCCTTCCACCAGCTCTCCCTCAGTATTCCGGGGCTCTCTGTTTTCAGGGTGGCTCTGAAATCAGACTACCTGGGTTCAAACCCAGCTCTGCCACTTATCTAACCTCTTTAAGCCCCAGTTTCTTCATCTGCAAAGCGGGCTAATAACAGTACTTGGTTTATACAGTTCTGGTGGGAACTAAATGCTCTTGCACAGAAAGTGCTCAGAACAGGGCCTGAGCGAAGCCGAGTGCTTCCCAGTGTCGGCGCTCGCCACTGTTACTGACAACTGTTATGCTCTGTACTCCAGGGAGGTGGCGTCCAATTTTATACTTTACTAAGTAATAAACCAATAAAGCATCACTGAGCACCTACTCTGTGCTGGGCACTGGGCAAACCGAAGTTTAGGTATTGACACCTTATGCCTCCGGAAGCTGACAGTGGTGCCGGGGGCACCACTTAATAGCATGTGCACACACTTAATATCAACAACAGCACCGACACCAACAACATCCCTGCCCGAAAGAAGCTCTCCACGGCCCTTGAAACCCTCAACATGTGTCATCTCCTCCAAGTCTTAAGACCACCCTATGCAGGGCAAGGGCCAAAGCCGGCAACACAGAGAAGAAACAGAGGCTTGGGGGGTTAACTGCCCAGTCTTAGGGCACGTAGCTACGAAGGCTAAGCCAGAACTCAAACCCAGGTCTGTTGGATCCATGACTCCACCAAAGAGCCACAAGAGAGCAGTAACCAACCAGGGTTAAACCTAACTGGGCTAAGAGCTCTGAGAGGCGGGATAAGGGAAAGGACGGGGAGGGCTGCTGGAGTAGGCAGGGCAGGCCATGTGGGGCTGGAGACACTGTTCTTATTATTCCCACGGGCCTTGTCTCCACAGGCAGGCCACAGTGTCCTGGAAGGCTGGCCCACGCCTCAGCCTTGGCATACTGCCACCCTTGTCCACCTGGCCCAGGGCTGGACACTCGCTGGCTGGTATCGACCTCGTCATCTCCTCTCACTAAAGTATCCATGACGGCTTGCCTGTTGGAGAGGGCAGGGGAGGCAAAGCCATCCTTTGGGCCAGAGGCAGGGCCTGGAGGTAGAGTGAGTTGAACACACAGACCTGGGTTCTAGTCTGGCCTCAGGCTTTGACTTCCTCGGGGTGCTTGGGCAAGCCACCCTGCCTTCCTGAATTTCAATCTCCCCATAAAATAGGCAGACTGATTCCCACACCCAGCATGGTTATGAGGGCTAAGTGAGCCAGCACTGGAAAAATGCTTTGAACAGTAAGGAGCTATATAAATGCCTGCCAGCACAGATGGAGGCCTGACACTTGTTAAGCATGATCTTGGCATATATTAAAGAATCAATATTAATTAGCTCACCTAACACATGGGACTCAGAGAGGACAAAAACCTGCCCAGGTCATGCAGAGGTAGAGCTTAGGTCCCTCTAAGCTCCATGCTCTTCTACGGCAGCAGGTCCTCCTGGTAGGAAGGCAGTGTTTGCCTGTTTGTGTGTCATGCCAGGTGGAGTCAGTCTCAGACCTCGGCCTCATTACTCTGAGGTACTACCCACAAAGGCTCCAGCCTTCAAGCGTTCAGGCTTGGCCTCCTCCATCTGGTCCCCTCTCTCTGTTCTTCCTGTCTCAGCTCAGGGTCTCAGGGGAGACTTCTAGTCCTGATGATGCCATTAGACATCCACAGGGTTCCCTGCCCACCTGAGGACCAGGGAGCCAGCAACCCCTTGCTAAGAAAAAGGGCTGGCGCCAGAGCCCAGCTGGGGCCTGACTGGGGTGGGAGCCCCAGGAGAGGGGAAAGCGCCAGCTCATTAGATGGAGAAACAAGGCCATATGTCTAGGTCTCCTCCTAGGCTCTGGAGCAGTTACACCGCCTTATCCTTCTCTCCAACTGGGGCCGGGATTATGGGGAAGGGACATCAACCTTTCCCCCACGACGCCCACTGCCCAGCTCTCTGAAATCCACCTCCCAGGTGCCTAACACCAGATAGGGGGCAGGGACAGGGGTGAAGAGGAGCTCAGACCAGAGGCCTGGGTACTAAACCCTCCCAGGGACTCTCACCCTCCAGTGTCCCTGGCTATGCCTGGGCGGTCCAAACCAGATTTCCCTTCCTATGGTAGAGCCTAGGATTTCTGGATTGAGACTGAACCTTTCGCACCTGCACACACCTGACAAGGTCAGGCAGGGCTTGTCCAAATCCACAGAGGGCCCTGGCCTGGGAGTCAGGCCCCCTTTGGCCAGGCGGTGCCGGGAGAGGGGCCCACAACTTCCTCCTTCCTGCACCAAGGTTGCCCGTTGTCCCAAGAAACTGGGACCCGCGGGACACCTCTGCCTGCTCCCATCTCTACTCAGAAGCCTTGGGATTGAGCACAAGCAAAGCTCAGCCTTCCTGCCTTCTCTGGGGTCTCAACCCAAACCCCAGATCCCCAAGTGGGGAGAAAAAGCAGCCTCCGCGTCCCCTCCTCTAATTTCAGCTCAGAATCTCCTAGGCTAGGACATGGAATGGCGGAGGGAGCTACATCAAGGATATGCAGCGACTATCAGTCTGGACTTGAGGCTGAGGAGGATTCTGGGGACTCTAAGGAAGAGACCCCATCACCGGGCTGCCCTCTCGTTTCCGGGGTCGCGCGCGCGCGTGTGTGTGTGCGCGTGTGTGTGTGTGTGTGTGTGTTGAAGGCTGGGGGGTGGGGGGAGCCTGAGCAGATCAGTCCGGGCTGAAGGGCGGGGCGCGGAGGCCGGGGATTCTCACCTGAAATTGGGCGGTGACGCGATGTGCAGCCCCAGAAACGGGGAGGCGGCAGGCGGGGACGCGGCCCCCCCGCCTAGGCCGCCGCTCTCTCGCTCCGCCATTCTCCCGCACAGCCCTGGCCATCCGGGCGGAGCGCGGCGCGGAGGCGGCAGTGAAGGCGGCGGAGGCGGTGGACGGGAAGGAGGCGGGGGCGCGGCGAGAGGTCGCCGCCGCCGCCGCCGCTGCCGCGGGGCTTCGGCTGGGTGGATACGGCGGGCGCACCTGCGCAGGGCAGGGCGCGGCTCCGGACCGCGCACCGCTTTCGGTACTAGAGCGAGCGCCACTGCGCGCGCCTCCGGGCCCTGGCTGGGGTCTCGTGAGCCCCGCCCCTGCCCCGCCCCCGGGCCCGTGAGCCCCGCCCTCTGGCGCTCTCCGAGGTGCTGAAGCCGCGGCCCCTGCGGCCCCTGGGCTTGGCCCCAAATCCTATACTGACTCCTCTGTCCCCTTGTTCCTCTCGCAAAGCTATCTGTGAGCTCTGCATTCAGGGTTGGCCCAGCGCCCTGATATCAGGTAACTAATGGTGGGAGAAGGCAGAGAGGGTAGGAGGGTCCTGGAGGAAGGCAGAGGAAGGTGAGAGTGTGGTGGGAGTGGGCTCCTAGAGCAGATGGGTTTGGAGTCAGGTGGTGTGAAGTCATGGCCTGGCTCTCCAAGTGAATAGATGGTGTGGACTTGCACTAGTGATATAACCGTCTGAAGGTTTGGTTCTCTCATCTGTGAAATGGGAACAATAATGGTCCCTCTCCTGGCTGTAGTGAGGATGAAACATAATATAAATGTACTGTCACCAGAGGCTAAAACAACCCATCTCCTGCTGGGGTCCAGGTCTCACCTCATCCTGTCTCACCTTGAGGGGATCCACCCAAGGACTCTCTCTAGAGGGTCTTCTCTCTAAAGACTGACCCAAGCCCTGCTTCAGCCTCAAACAGCTTCTAATGGTGAACTGAGCCCTTTCTCTTGGCTTCTGCTGCTCGGCTTCTCCTTTTTCATGTCAGGACTTTCCCAGATTTCTCCCTCTTCTAACTTAGCACCTCAGCTGCATTTCCTGAAGAGTACTTCTCTTTTGCGCCCACAGACACACCATAGGTGGCTTCTCACATTCTAAGACTTAGGGCCTTTCCTTCTGACCCACAGTTGACTTCTTGGGATTCTTTTGGTGGTTTTTCTAGTTCCTCTATCCCTGTTAGGTTCAGGTTGTGATTTCTTTCTGGTCTTCTCTCCCCTAAGAGCCTGTGAGTCTTTTCAGAGAGCATGGACTACTGGACATGCAGGTGCCTGGCCAAGTTTAGGGCCCCAGCTTCAGTGGGTCACAGAGGCTCTGGTCAAAGCTCACTGGCTTCTCTGGACACCTGAGAGAACCACACAGGTCTTGTCCTTCACCTTTCTCTGAAGAAGGGGCACAGCAAACTGTTTTACAGCTTGTCCAGTTTGCAAAGCTGGACTGCTAACTGGTCAAGCCATCCCCCTCCCTTTTCCTTCAATGTAGCTCCCAGAAAGGAACTGCAGGCCCAACCTCCAGCTCCAGCCCAGAGAACATCCCAATATCTAGAGCCAAAGGCGTTGGCTGCTTGTCTTCCTGCACTGGGCCCAGAGGGGTGGCTAGTTTACCTTTCCTGCTATCTTGGTTCAGGCTCCTTTCACTAGGCCCAAGCAGTAACCACCTGCTGCTATGCTATCGTGCCTGGCTTTTCTTCCTCGGAAAGCAATCTTGCCATAGTAGCTATCAGTTGTTCCTTAGAGTATGTGCTTGTCTCAGCTAGGGAGCACCCTCAGGTCAACTGTGTGTGTGCGTGTGTGTGCGTGTGTGTGTGTGTGTGAACTCCACCCTCTAAAACCTTTTGCTCAAGAACAAAGGTATCTTAGCTCCTGAGGCCAAGCCAAAGTCACATTGGAGAGAAGCCAGGAGAAAGGAGAGAGGGAAGGGCAGGGCCAGGTCTTGGTGGGAAGGGGGCCATTAGGAGCTTCAAAACAGTCAAGAATGAGACAAGTCTGAGGGTCAAGTTCCTCCTTTTTCCTCTTTCTCACTCTATGTAGAGCAGCCTGGGCCTTGCCTGAGCCCCTTCCCACAGGAAGTTGGGGGATGAGCTAACAATGGTCTTACTTCTGGGGGTCCAAGGCTGGAAACCTTCACAGGAAAGCCCATGCACTGTGCACAGAGAGGGGTTATTTTCTGGCCAAATGGCATGAGACAAAGTAAGCATCCAGGCCCTGGGCTGGGCTGTGGGCAGATCCTGACCACCTAGCCAGAGCCAGAGGGCTTGTGTTGCTCCAGCACCACATAGCTGCAGCTTAAACAGCTGAGCTGAGATAAAGAATAAATGGAAGGACTGGAGAGTGCCCTGCCACTGATTGATCTCCAGCCTGCGAGGTTTAAGTGGGGCAAAGGCTGGGTCACTGCAGAATAGCACTCAGGAACCCTGTCCTGGCTCTAGAGTGCTCTGTACCATTCTAGCCAACTGACTCCCAACTCTGACGAAGATCTGGAGCTCTGGTTTCTCACCTAGGAGCCTCCCCCTTCTTCCATCTCTCCCCATCCTCACTCCCTTCCCCATCACCTCCAAGGAGGTTCCAGCAGAATCAAGAAGGTCTAGCCTATGGCTTCATTCAGGCTCAGGCTACTGATTCCCAGTCCCCAGACCCCCCACAGATTGATGATGACACATCTTTGCTCAGACAGGATCAGACATTTATGAAACAAGTGAATATTCACAAACAAATTATGGGAGAAACACACTTTCTCAGCAATAGAAAATCTCTGTATAAAGTGCATTTGGCCTGCGACCATCTCTTCCCCATACTGGCCCTTGGATCAGGATTTGGGGCAATGCTCTGCAGCAGCCTCCAGGGACACCTGAGCCAGGAGAGGGGAGGCACAAAGCCATCGTGGAGCTTTAGGCTACTGGATGCACCTTCTCCTCACCCCACCCCTCCCAGCTCCAGGAGAAAAACCGATCCATTCCACTGGGAATGAGCCAGCATGCCAGGGATAATGAAGTAGGGGTGGGTGGTCTGGCCGACTTGTACCTTAGGAAAGGGAGCCATAATCAAATAGGCAGGAAAAGGGACTCATCCTGATGTCTGAAGGAGCTGCTAGATAAATACTGACTCTGGCTCGGAGCCCTCTGGCCTCCTTGGTTTCTCACAGGCTGGTCTTGAGAAACATTCCAGGCTTGTTCTACATCCCTTCTGGTAATAGCTCCTGATTCTCTTTTCTTCTGGCTGGGGCTAAGGGAACAGGGAAGTCCCCAACCCAATGCCTTGAATACACACCATCACCTGTGCCCTGCTTCCCCCACATGATTATGGGACATTTCTAGTGAGGGTGACATACATACAACAGTTGGACTCTAAAGGCAGCTCTCTGGCTGAGAACACCTGAGGACATCTCAGGAAGAAGCCTGTCAATGTGCTGGACAGCTGACCTCAGGGTTCTGGTCCGAGGACAGAGGACAGTGAGAGACAGGGCTAGGGCCATGGGAGTTAATAGCTGTGAGGCTAGGAAAGGTCACAGGGAGGTAGAGAGGAGAAGGCCCAGAGGCCAGCTTAACGTTACATGTGAGGACAAATATCCAAAGAGGAATCAGCCTCTCAGCTATGCACACGCGTGCGCGCACACACGCACATACACACACACACTTTGTGGCTCAAGTGCAGGCCACAGGGTGGAAGGAAGACTTGCTGCAGCTGACCACACAATCTTTCTTTTCATTATGTCTTTCTTAACACAGGCCTTTGACAGTGGGAGGGCTGAGGTGGGAGGTACAGGCCACTCCTAGAATGTAAGGCCTTGATTTCTCTGGGTCAAACCTCCCACCTGCTGTTTCTGGAAGGATTGGTGTGCTGGGTGAGATCTCTACTTGGACCTTTCCCAACTGTCTCTGGCAGTCCCCACCCAAGTCCACCTGCCTGGGACCTTGGTGTCCAGCTACTGGTGGAGCTGACATGGCAGCTAGGACACTCACCAGCCCCAGGCAGGCTCTGGAAGCCTACAGAACAGAGGAGAATGGCTTCCCTGGCTGGGTATCAGCTGACCTTAATGGCAGCACTATGGTGCCCTGGAGTGTGGCCAGAAGAGCCAGGAACCTGGCCTCCTCCTGGTGGAGGCACTAGGTCTCCACAGTCAGCTCTGAGGCTGGCTCTCAGCTTATGGGGAAGGAACAATGAGAGCCGTGATGTTATTCCTAACTTTGGGTTTTCAGCCCTGGAAAGGGGGATGTACTTCCAAGGCTCCTGCCTGCAGCACCGTGCATACAGGTACTGGTGTGCCTCCATATGACGGCAGAAAAGTTTTCAGATCGGCTCACAGCCTCGTCCTTTGTCCCAGATGCCTGAGGAAGGGTCTGGAGGACCCAATGGCAGGGAATTTTATTTATTTATTTTTGAACACCTACAGCACCTGTTATTCTTAGGTGGTCTCCCATCTAAGTACTAACCAGGCCTGACCCTGCTTAGCTTCCGAGATCAGACGAGATCGGGCATGTTCAGGGTGGCATGGCCGTAGACAAGAGAATTTTAAAATAAGAAAGAAGCCAGGCCAAGTGACTATGTCTGGACAGCATCTGTCCACTCCAGCCTGCTCAGCCTCCGGGGTCAGGAGGAACTCAGCAGGGCTCTGGCTGCCTCTAGAATCTCATGCTCTGGACAACAGCCAGAAATGCTGCCCTCCTGCTCCTTAGTCTAATGTGAGGAGGGAGGGCAGGCAGGGGGAGGGGAAGATGCCAGAATCCCAGCCAGGGTCCTACCACTCTTCCACTCAGGCAAAGTAGCTGGCCTGCAGGAACAGGTCGTGGCTGAAAGTCACAGCCATGACCTCTAGCCTGATGTCTGAAGGCTGACGTGAAGCTGCTTTAGGTACTTCTCCAGCCCAGGCAGCATCCAGAATCACAAGAGTGTAAACAGGTGCATGCACACTCAAATAGGCACACCACTCCTTCCTCTGCACACGCGCACACACACACACGTTCGCTTGATCTGTGTCGGTGATCAGCTTTTCTGCAGGCTGCGCTCTGCTGCCACGGTGGCTGCTTGGGCACCCAGGCTTTGCTCACGGAGCCACGGCGCTGTAGCTGAAAAAGGAAAACAAGTGCAAAAAGGAGCATTCAGCAGGCTGCTCAGTTGCCCAGGGACACAAGCTCTTCTGGCTGCTTCTCTGGGGACACTCGGACTGATAACTGAGACGAGCCTGGGGTGCACTGCACGGGCCACAGTGCCTGGAGACGAGGTTGTTGCTGGGATGCTGCCGGGTGTCTGAACATTGCCTCTCTGAGGCAGGCTCTAGCCTGCAGACCCTCCAGGCCTCCTCTGCTCCAGGGTTGAGGGCAGCAGAGGAAGAGGAGGAGAAGCCATGCAAGGCTCATCTAAGGCCTTGGGGACACCTGCTCAGGTATGACAAAGACAGTTTCTGAATCAAAGCAGAGCGGCTGCTGCCAGAGATGGAGAGCCAGAAAAAAAAATGGATGAAAGAGAAACCAGCCGGAACTAGTAATTTGGAAGATGAGGGCAATGACTGAGTTTAGAAATTTCCACATATAGATAAAAGAACCCTGGCACTGTGCTAGAAGACCGAGGGGAGGAGAGAGGAGACACAAGGATGACTCATTTCAAAGATTTATAACATCCTGAATCTGGGGCAGAGTGAAGAAATGGCTTCATGCCTGATAACAGCGGCTGGGGTGAGTCTGTCGTAATGCTGGGTTGCCTGTTTAAACAGGTCTAGTGTGTCTGAGAGTGTACAGAGACACACAGTGTTCCATTAAAGCATAGTTTAAATGTTGGCAAGGCAGATAATAAGAAGTCTCACTTAGCCTTTGGGTGAGGCACTATACACTTGTGTTATGGCTGAATTGTGTGTCCCCGTCCCATCCCCACCCCCCAAATTCATATATAGAAGTCCTAACCCCTAGTGCCTCAGAATGTGACTGTTTTTGGAGATAGTGTCTTTAAAGGGGTAGTTCAGATGAAATGAGATGATTAGGGTGGGCCCTAATCCCATATGACTCGGTGTCCTTATTAGAAGAGGAGATGAGGACACAGACACACACAGAGAGAAGGCCATGTGAAGACAGGGATGTGGCAGCCAATCTACAAGCCAAGGAGAGAGCCTCCGAAGAAACCAACCCTGCAGTCAGACTTCTTGCCTCCCAAACTGTGAGAGAATCAATTCTGTTCCTTAAGTCACCTAGTCTGTGGTACTGTGTTATAGCAGCCTGAGCAAACTAATACAGCCTGCGATTCCATTAACCCTGAAGATATGACCCCATTTTTACAGATGAAAAAACTGAAGCCAGAGAGGATAAATAAGTTGTCTAAGATTGTAGCATTCAGATGTGGTAGAGCCAAGACGGGAAAGCCAGGTCTGTCTGATGTCAAAACCTGTCTGTTTACCACTAAGTAATCTCTATACTATAGTACTGCTCATTAAAACTTTTAGAGGGTATAAAATAAGAAATTCAACATGGTGGCATGAAGACTAATATCCAAGCCACATACATGGAAGTTCAGATGTTAACAGAAAAGGGAAAATGATGTCGAGGGTTAAAGACAGTGGAGTCAGGGATTTAAAATCAGCCATCTGCCACATGCAGCCCTTTTACGACATATGTTAAATCTGAAGACGATTTTATCTGGATTTTATCATTAGAGATTTGTCTAGAAGCTGGATAAAATAAGGAGCAAACACAGGAGTGGGCACCTGTACAGGTCAGTACTGAGTGCCTCATTCTTCAAGATGTGAATTATTTTCAACAATTTTTCTATGTAAACTTGTATGGTAATAACCTAGCCATATATTTTCACTACAAATAAATATGTTACTAAAGTGCACATACATTTATTGACATATGCAGACTGTGATATGTATTTTATACACAGGTCTCTCTGGTCCCAGCTATTAAGCCAAAGAGATGGTTATTCTTCTGAAACCGGGGACCTCAGGACTGGAGAGTACACCACAACAGGCTCCTACCTGACACCTACATTTCTGGTGTTTTCTCCACTGTCAGGCATTGGGGAAGGTAAAGAGTGCTCGAAGATTCATAGGACAAGGGCCCTTACTCTGGAGTTTCTTTAGGGGTCCAAGGAGAGGCTTAAGGGGCAGTCCAAGATGACTGAAGTTCTGTGCACATTTTTCTCTGCCTCAATAAGTGCAATTTTCTGGGGGAGAGGCTCCATCCCTCATCTGACTCTCCAAAGCATGAGTAACCCAAAAAGGGTTGAAGAACCAATGCCTGAGCTTAGAAGATAGGTGGCTAGAATCATAACAATTCAGACCTGTGGAGACTCGGCCATGATTTAGCTATGGGGCAGGCAGTGTCCTGGCCCTAGAGAAGCCCCAGTGACCCAAGTCCCTCTCTGATGGGTTCAAAAACACAAGCACAGTAAACTAAGGTTTGGAAGAATCAGCTTATCCTTGACTACAAAGCTAGTCCAAGGCCTGTTCAACGAGTTACTCAAGGTGCTTGATCAGCAGACAACTAGATGGTCCCTGTGCTCTTGTTCTCAAGCTAGGGCGTAAGTCTGCAGAAAAAGGGGGCTGGGGAAATCAAATGAGGCCTTGCAGGAAAACGATGACAGCAGCATGAAAGGAAAGGGAAGAACAGCCAGAGGAGGGGCACCCAGGGAAAAATCAACTCATAAAACATGCATTGAAAAATCAATCTCCCGATTATCCAGTTCTCTAAACGTGACATTAATACAATAAACACAGAAACAGCTGGAACACAAAAAAACTGCCTCCCTCAGTGTGCCCAAGGTTAGTTAGCACGGCCCCCTTAGTACCTGTGCCCTCACACCCCTTCCTGTCCACTGGATGCTAACAAGAAATCTGTAAGTCTACCCCTCCCTCGTCCAAGCCCAGAGGGGAGTCCAGGGATCATGTGCATTCATAAGCTTATCTCAGCAGAGAATACTACGCCAGCTCAAGGTCTGCAGGAAACTTTGTTTGGCTCACATGTCACCCTCTCCCCACCATACCGGGCGAGGCAGTGTCCAAGAGCTTGAGAGGGGCAGAGAGTTTGCCACCAGCCCCTAAGTTAGGAGCATGGGAGTACAGAGGTGCGGCTGGGCCTGGATGAGGTGCAAAGCGGGGCTTTTAAGCTCAGTCTCGTTCCTAATGCCGGTCCCACCTATACCCTTCCTGCACCATACAAATCATACAGCAAAGCGGATGGGACCTCAAGCAGTCAACGGCTACTGAGTAAGTGAGAGGAAAGTACAAGTGGACACCGAGTCCTAACTTCTGATTTCCAGGTCAGGAACTGAGAACCAGAGAGGTGAGGCAAGTTGTGTGCAGGCCCCCAGGCAGTGAGCAGCAGGACGGGGTGCAGACACTTGTCAAAGTGAGTGTAAAGCGGGCCCTTTTCTGAATACCACACGCCTCCACTTCTACTGTGCACCATTTTACAGATTGCCCAGAGCCTTTCACATTCATCACTTCATGTAAGGAAAGCTCTAAAACTAAACAAGTATCAGAAAGACAACAAAGAGATTCTAGAAGTCAGGTTTTCCTTGTGAAGCCCCAGGCTCACCAAACTCTGGTGAACTGCAGGGAAGAGGGGGTGGGAGAAGGTGATCCTTGGCCATGAACCTTTTGTATTCAATGGGGCTTCTCTCAACAGATCACTATGTACCAGCAGAAGGGCAAATGGATCATGTGATCTGTTCCCTCTATGGTAAAATAATTGGACCAATAAGAAAAATCTGTACACAACTGAAGCTAATGGAATCCTGAGCAGTCAGCAGCTTTAGGGATCATGGGATAATAGCTGAAATGACAGTTATTTGGGGGCTGGCTTATTTTTCAGTTTGGTGAACATTGTACAATAAAACCAAATGCAGGACAGACAGTGGTGTGGGTCTGAGGTAAGCATGGAACCTACTGATCTGAGGACACGTTTTCCCACAACATCAGTTTAAACTAAATCACTGTCTGCTCAGTGAACAGCCACAGGCCTGATATGTTAGAAATAACAGACGAAACTATAGAACTCACAGCTAAACGGGGACTCAAAAAGGTCCAGAATGGAGCCTTTAGGCTGGTAAGGAATGATTACTCACACCTTATAGCTAAAGCATCTCAGAAAGTTTATGCATCCGGCCCCAAGCACAATTAAAACCACAGGAGAGGAGAAAGGGACAAGTCTCCTGACTCTCAATGTAATATCAACTTCAGCCACATGGCTACTGCTCCGTGGTCCACCTAGCCCAGTGTGCTGGCCTTGTCTGAGGAAACAATAACACAGCCAAAGACATCGAGAAGCATGTGCGAGATGGTAATGTAATTTCATCTGTGTGATGCAATTTACTTGTTCAAAGGCTTTTCACATATGGTTTTTCATTTTCTCCCCCTAACATGTATGCTCCATGAGTAGGTAGGTGACAAGATGCTACTATCACTGTTTTACAAATGAGGATGCTGAAGATCTTTAGCCCAGGTGCCACCACCAGCATACAGTGAAACACCCTTTTCTCTCAGTGTATCCAAAGAACATGAGTGTTTTTCCCCAGCCTGTCTTATCCTCTGACCTCCCGGCCCCCACTTCCAACCAGTAAGCCAAGAGTAAGGGCAGTGTAAACCTTGAGAATCGGTCCTTAAGATCCTAGTAGGCTGATGGACAACCTCCTGAACTACAAGGCAAGAGATAGGTGCTGACCGCTGCACCTTTGTAATGTCCATTTGGAATCACTGCTACAGCCTCTCAGCTGGCCCTCTTCCCACACCATTTCCTCTGCTTGTCCCAAACCAATGGCTGGTTAATCTTTCAAAAAGGCCAGTTTGATCATTTTACCCTCCTGTTCCAAAATGCTTTTTAGCACCCAGAGAGTATACTAAGGACTCATCTGCCTGACATTTAAGACCCGCCATGATCAGACCCAATGATAACCTTATGTTTTTCTAAAATAATAACAACAATATCCATAGTAATAATAGCTGCCATTTACTGGGTACTTATGAATTGGGCACTGGGCTAAGTGCCTTGCGTATTACGCAAGCACCGTTAGCTGTCAGCGTCCATGCTTCCCAGCTAACAGAACCTAGATTCTGTTTAGTGGGTCTTGGGCCTGGCCCAGGCAATGGATCATGATTGGTCTAAGTCAGTGATTCTCAAAGTACAGTCCCAGAACAGTAGCATTGTCAACGCTGGGAACTTGTCAGAAAGGCAAATTCTCAGGTTTTACCCAAGACCTACTGAATCAGAAACTCTGTGGGTGGGGCCCTGCAATCTGTGGCTTCACGAATCCTCTAGGGGATTCTATTGCTCACTCAAGTTGGAAAACCAATGGTTTAAACCAACCCTGACAAGCCAATCCCTACTTCCCAGCTTGAGGGTGGCAGCTTTACGACTCAGTTCTGGCTCATGAAACCAATGTGAAAAGCTGAGGGAGGGATATTCCGGGAAAGCTTTTATTTTCTTAATAAAAAGGAACAGAGGCACCCCCTGACAACCCTTATAATATAAAATTGCAACCTCCACTGTGCCCCAACCTTTATGTTCCATCTTCTTACCCAACTTTATTTTTACTTCATACCACTTATAGCCTCTTGACATATATTTGTTTATTGTCTGTCGCCTCCCAGGAAGAGGCACCTAAGAGGAAAAGGACTTTGTCAGCCATATCCCAATGCCTACAAGAGTGTATGGCAAATTGTGATTACTTGGTATGTTATCGAATGAATGAGTGCAGCTATCTCTGCTATTTCTTCTCTTTCCTGCTTTGAATGAGGAGATGAATACTGAAGCTATGGCAGCCACCTTGAAACCACGAAGCAAGAGGATCTCAGGAAAATTGTCTCTGACACTGTTAAGACACCAAACCAAAAGCAGAAACACCCCGCCCTCATCCTCTTGTTAGCTAAGTAAATAAATTCCTATTTGTTTTGGATACAGTAGTCAGGTTTTCTACTCCTAGTAGTCCCACACATTCCTAATTGACACTTATATTTAATCGTTTGATCTTTGCAAAAACAACCTAATTCACGGGCAAGGAAACGGAGTCTCAGAGTGGTTAAGTAATTGGTACAAGATCACGTAACCATTAACCTGTTTTTCTTGTCCAAAATGCCCTCCTTGCGGCTTAAATCCAATTCACCTTTCAGGCTCCCTAGTGTAAACTTCCGTGTTGTATTCCCTGATCACTCTGGCCCACCGACAGCTGTTATGTGATAGGTCTGTAGAGTATGTACCATTTGTCTAGGAATTGTAGGTTACTTGTCTTCTTTTTCTAAGCAAACTCTTAAATTCTTGTGGATACACATCAGTTCACATTTTATATATCTTATGCTCCCTTTCTTCACACACCTGTTGGCAATAATTTCATGCTGAATTGGATGCCATTAGCTTACTGAGCAACCTTGACCCAGACATTTAACCTCTCTGTTCTTAGGTCTTCTCACCCGAAAGTCAGAATATCAGCCTGGCAAGTTAAGATTTATACGACAGAATGAACTTTGCTTAGTATTATAGCTAACAGATAACTAGGAAAGAGGCATCTAAGGTTGCCAGTTCTCCTAGGACAAGATAGCACAAATCTGCCCATCAGCAACATCTATGACAAAAAGCCAAGTGGCGTAAAGGACACAAGCATCAAACAGTCTCTGTCTCACCTGCATCCCAGCCTACACGCTTAAACCAGATGGCCCCGGCTTGCCCTGAAGTGGAGGGGTTTGGAAAAAAGAAACAATTGGCTCCATAGAGAAAATCGCTCTCTAATCTCATGACACAGACATGGCACATAAGGAACAGCCTGAGATAAAGACTAAAAGAGGACAGTAACTTATATTTTTCCAAAAAAGGTAGAAGAGCCCCTTCCTGTTCTAGGGGAAAAGGAGCCAGTTTTTTTGTTTTTAATCAACATTCAGGGGGCTTCCAAGAAAGACGAGCGCTGACAGGGAAGCACAAAGCCAAAGCCATAAGAAAGGTGAGAATGGAGGAGTGGTTGTAGGAGGCACAGCTGATGGGGAGCCAGGGTCTACTGGTCCTTAGATGGGGCTGGGCTGAGTGAGCCTCTCTTCTGAAGGTAAATGCTGCCCTCCGCTGGCCTGCCTACAGGGGCGATGGCAGAGGGGCTTCCAGCATCCTCAGACTAGACCACAGGGCCATTTCTCCCACAGCTTCGCATTGGGTCTCTGCTTTCTTTTTGATAGATCTGACTCACTTTGATAAGTAGAAAGAGCCTGCCTCCTCCCCCACATTTTTTTCCCCCTCAGCTGGCAAAGAAAGGGCTTTATTTTTAAATTTCCCTTTAGATTTTAGAAGGCATAGAAGTCAGAATGGTAAAACTTTTGAGCTGAAATCCCACCAGGTTTTAATCTAGTTTGCTGGGTTTTAACTTTTAGCTGGAAGGCCAGAAGCTTTCCAAACCTGCCCCCACCCCTCTCCCACCTTGCCTCCTTAAGCTGAATCTGAGCTGCTGTCACTCACTCTCAGACATCCCTGCTCGGCAGCTCTGGGGCGGGCAACTCTGCCACCCTGGCCCTTTTGCTGAGTTCTTCACCAGGTGGCTCCTCGGCTGCTTCCAGCTTGCGTTTGGGGGATGCTGGGCCACTGGGTAGTGGTCTTGGGCCTGTAGGGAAGCAGGTCAAAGTGTCACATAGCCTGTGCATAGAGCCGACATGATCCAAAACTGTGCAGTGGCAGCTCTTTAGCGGGCAGGGAGCCTGCTCATCGATGCAATGCTAGCATGTTGCTTCTCAGACCTGCTCCTCAGCCTTCCTTTCAGCCGTGACCTTGACTGGAGACATCCAAGGAGAGCACGACCAGGCCTGCTGGCAGCAGAGCCAGCTTTTGGACCTCAAATTCCAAGGGTTTCAGGCCAGAGACGATTCAGCCTGTCTGCTATCCTTGATCTGAAGGTGAGGCACTCCCTCTGCAACCCTGGATCAACCTCCTGATGCAGGAATTAGCACCTTCAGCTGCGAAGCCAGCCTTGCTGGGCAAACTAGAAAACCCGCTGGAGTTCCTGCCGGTCTCACCTTACTGAACTTCATCCCAGAGCTCAAGAGAGGAGGTAGAGAATGCAGCAAGTCTGTCTACTTCCTTCTTTTTCCTACCACCACCCAGGCTGTGCTGCCATTTGCCACCTGGACAACTGCAGTCGCCTCCTTTCTAGCCTCCCTGTACTCACTCTTACCCACACTGTCCCTTCCACAGAGCAGGCAGAATGAGCTTTGTGAAACATAAACCAGATCACGCCTCCACCCTGCTGACCACCCGTCAGTGCCTTTTCAGTGCACTGATGATAGAATCTTCCTTGTGGACGCCGAGCCTACACTATGCCAGTCCTGCTACAATTTGTCCTTATCTCTCATTCTAGCTTTCCGCTTAGGACATTCCAGACACAATAGCCTTCCTCCTTTTGTTCCTTGAATGGGCCAAGCTCGTTCTCAACTCTGAGGCTTTTCTTGCTTTTCCCTTTGCTGGGAATGCTCTTCCCCTAGTTCTTGGAAAAGCTAGCTCTGCTCACTATTTGTGTCCCTGCTCAGAGAGGTGTTCCTTGACTATTCCAATCTAAAGTAACCCAAAGTAAACCTTCCCCAGTCCCTCTCTTATCAGGTCACTCGATTTTGTTTTCTCCAAAGCACTGTTCTTGAAAATGATCTGCATGGTTCCTTTATTATCTGTCTCCATCAGGTAGAATATAAGCTCCAGGCCACAGACTGATTCTGGCCTTTGTTCTCAGCCCTCAGTGACTGAAGTGGTAACAGTTCTGCAGTGCCCTTGGGATGGGCACAGGCCATGGCAGGCCGGCTGCTACTCACCTGCATTGTTCATACTCCCAGTCTGGCTTGAGCTGGGCTCTGCTACCGGGTTGTTGAGGTCTTCCACACAGGAGGGGACAGATGCCAGCAGACCTGGGAGAAAGGCAGGGGAGTAATCAGGATGTACGGGACTGCAGGGGGCTGCAGGGCAGGAGAAAACAGAGTGGGGGTGCTGAGCCATGACACTGAGGTACCATTTCGTCCCACTGGCCACAGTTACTCAAGAGACCTGAACTGGCCAAGGCTGCAGTGTCCTGGGTCATGGGAAATCAAGTCAATGTAACAGCCTGGAGGACAATACTCCGCCTCCCTTTGCAAATATCTGGAAATCCCCATCTACGCCCTCTGAGCCCACAGGTGCTGCCCTTCCTTTCAGTGAACCAGGGGATGGCGGGGGGAGTAGTGGTTCCTTACAGAGTCCCCGGTATCGAGAGAGTTGCTGGTAAATCTGCTTCATTCGCTCAATGTTTAGCCGGCTGGTCTCGGCATGGTTGACGATGGGCCGTGGGTAGTCCACACCGATGATGCACTTGGCTGCCTTCTGAATGGACTCCGGGGCATTCCAGGGCTCATAGATGTATCGAGAGGGGAACCCTTTCAATTTGGGCAGGTATCGCCTGAAACATACATACCGGACAACCCATCAACACACTGTGACCCTCCTCCAAGGTGCCAAAGCTATCCCATCCTAGGAGGAGGGCACAGTGGCCAGAAGCCAGAGAGCCTGGCCTGCATCCTCACCTGATGTAATCGCCACTGGGGTCCGTGCGACGGCCAAAGCCCACAGGGCAGTAGCAGTGGAAGAACTGCTGAAAGAAAGCACTGCAGGACAGCCACATCCAGCTGCCCGCATTCACGCTGAAGTCTGCATCCAGGAGCAGCTCATCAAATACCTGGATGGGGGAGGGCGAGATGATCAGCCTACTTGGGGACCGACTGCCATGGTTTTCCCCAAGTCACCATGTGCCCCATGGATAAAAGAGCCAAAACCCTTCTGCTGGAAATCCCCAAATATGCCCTCTGAGCTTGCAAGGAGGATTTAGAGGGGATCTCCTGGACCCAGGGATCCCACTCCAGCCCCCAGCCCAGAGGGGGCTGCCCTTGGCCAGGCCTGACAAGAGGGGTACAGGCTAGCTTCCTGTTGAGAGAGCACTCACCCGGACCCCGCTCTCCCAGCTGACCCAGAGGTCCCCGCGGGTGAGGAAGCAGGCCACAGCGTGCCGGGCCAGATGGTGGATCCAGCCCTCCTGCCTCAGTTGGGTCATGATGGCGTCAATCCAAGGGAAGCCTGTCTTGCCCTCGGCCCACTTGGCCAGGGCCTCAGGGTTGCGGTCCCAGGGGATCTGGATGCAGATGGGGTTCCCCTCCATGCGGTCAAACCTGGGGTTGTTGGTGGCTGCTGTGTAGAAAAACTCTCGCCACAGGAGTTGCCCAAACAGGGAGAGGGGGGGTGTGCTGTTCCGCTTCACCTGTGGCGTGGGAGAAGCATGTGGATACAAACCCTCGCCCAGCTCTCAGCACTGTCACTCAGGCCTCCCCCACAAAGAATATGGACCTGCCATGAACCTGGTGGCTCCAAACCCCCTAGACATGTACAGGGACTATCCCCTGGAAGAAGCGGCACGGTGCGCCTGCAGACTGAAACCCTAGGCCCTGGCTGTGCCCTGCTCCGAGAGATGAGAATGGCTGTAGAGGGGTGGGCAGTGGAAAGGATATCGCCGCTCAACTCTGTACTGGGAACCAAACTCCCCAGGCTGGGTCATGATCCTTATCCTCAAGGGTCCCTGTTTGGCTCCACTTTCTAGAATGTCAAAGAGATTTTTCCCATCATTATGCATAAAAAATGCTCAGTCTAGATTTTGATTATATAACAGCCTGGATCTGGGGCTATGAGGGAGTTAGTTAAAGAGATCAGACCCCCAAGCAAATAATGATTTATCTAAAATCACAAGATTACCCACCAAACTGGCAAAACCGCCCCTTGCCACAGAATTCTGGTTTTGGCAAGGATAGGAAGATGTGAAATGACGCAGACACGAGGATGGTCTGAGAAATGTGAACATTTGGGTGTGTAGCCCTCACTCCGTCGGGGGGTGGGGACATCCCCACAGAGATATTTGCATCTAGTTTGCACGGCATGGCCCTGCATGCAGTCAGACACAGCCACTCCTGGACTCCTCCTTTCAATGCCCTGGACACTGCCCCTTAGAGAGCCACTGTGCTCTTCAGCTGAAGAATGGCTCCAACCTCACCCTCTCTGCCTCTCACCCTGAGTGCTTGCCCCTACCCACCTGCCGCCAGCAGATCTGCCACCTCCAGGGGCACACCCTGAGGTCGGCGTTTCTGCGTGTTCTGCTTTGCCTGATAACCCGGATTTTATGTAGATTGCAGTATGCATTGTGCCTGGCTCCACCAGCTTCCCCACCCTCTCTGACTATACGTGCACACTTAAGCGCCTCCGAGATCCACGACCCAGTCCCCATCCCCAGGACCAGAGGGAAGGCCCCTTTTTGGGGTGATTGGCCCGGAAGGCCGTGGTCCACTGGGCTGCAATTGGGGGTGGGGCGTGCCACCCTCACTGTGCCCTCACCTTTTTATATAGGTCCCAAAGGCGGTAATAGAAGAGGCGGCAGGAGAGGCAACCGAAGCGCAGGTAGGGGCTGAGGCCTGTGGGGCTGGCCAGCAGGGAGTTGGCGTTCATGCGGGGTCTCTCGTAGTTGGCAACCCAGGCCTGCAGCAAAAGAGAAGGTGAAGAAAGGAAAGGCCTGGATATCAGAGACAAAAACAGAGGCACCAGGTAGTTGAGGAATTTGCCTCAGATCACAGAATAGAAAGCCAAGGAGCCAGGACTCGTGCACGGTGCTCATTTCACTCCTTCATGCTGGCAGAATTTTCGATGGAACCACCATTAGACCAAATAACGAGGCCCACGCTCCTCTGCTGACTCTGATATTTAACTTGTGGATGATGGTGAACAAGTTATTTAGTCCCTCAGCTATTTATCTATTAAATGTGAACAAAATTTCCCACCTCCCGGAGATTATATAAAATGACAAACATGAAAGAATTCTGTAAGCACGGAATGTTCTGTGATTACATATCCCTACCTCAGTCCCGCCCCGGCCAGGGCCCTGAGGCTGCTGCTGCACCACGGCTACCCAGGGACTTCTCACCATTGTTCCACAGTGGCTGCAAAAGGAGGGACTCCCAACCCTATCCTGGGGACTCACGGTGTCATTCATTTTTGGGGCCACCTCTCGTATAACATTATTGGTCTTGTATTTACCATCAGTTGCCATTGGCATCATGCTTTACTTCACAACTCACTGTTACATATGGTTTTTCATTTGGTCTTAACAATCTTCTGAGGTAGCATTTATCATTATCTCCTTTTAAAAATAATGAATGAAGCTCAAAGGGTTATGTGACCCTTCTGGAGCTACAGAGATGGTAAGAGACAGGCCTGGGGGGACTCCAGATTCCAATCTTTTTCACTACTTCTAATAACTATGTTCTCTTTCTCAACTCCTAACACCCTCTTTTCCTTCATGATGACTACTTTACAAACTTTACACTCTCTTTAGACCTCTGACCCCACGCTTCCCCACCACCCTTCAGCAGATGACCTTCCTTCCTTATGATAAGGAAACAGAAGCTGTCAGGTGGGAAACTAACTTTTAGCCACCAAATCTATAAACTCATCTGCACCCACACCTACCCCTGTCCCTCCTGTGATCTAGGCCTCCACCTGACTCTGACTCTAGAGCCCCCTCCTCCTTCTCTGGCACACTCCTTCTCTCTCTCTCTAGTTTCCACTCCAAGGACATTGGGAAAATGATCTTGTTTCTTTGCAAACAAAACAAAGGACTTCCAATAACCCTGTGGACCTCTACCCTCGGGTCTTCTTTCCTCCCTTCACAGTCAGCTTCTCTCCATTTCCCCACACCCACCTCCACTTTCTAGCCCACCCTACTCTGACTTCTACCTTCACCACTCCCACCAAACTGGCTGACACCATTGTCTCTGTGATTTCCATGCCAGTGAGTCCTGCAGGCATTTCCGTCCTTGTGTTTCTGGACCTCCCAGCAGCACTTCACCCTGCTGACTGCTCCCCTGTCCATGCCCTCCATTCTGTTAGCCTCTGGACACCACATGCTCCCGGTTGCCTCCCATCTGGGTAGCTGCTCTCAGTATTTCACCAGCTCCACCACCCATCCTGACCCCTTAAATGTTGGCATCCTAGGGCTCTGTCCTAGGTCCTCTACTTGACTGTGTTCCTGACTGAGCTCATCCAGCTCCTGACTGTCTCTGCAAAGGATCACCATATCTGTGCCCTACCCAGATGGCTCACCCAGACTCCCAGATCACTCCAGCCAACTGCCTGCCAGAGATCTCTACCTGACTGCTTTTCAAGCACTTCTAGTGTAACAGGCTCTTTTCATTACTCACCCACTAGCATTTCTTATCTCAGAAAATGCACTGTCATCCACCTAGTTGTCCAAGCCAAAGGCCTGGCCATCACCTTGGACTGCCCTTGTCACCAAATCCTGTCAATTTTATTGTCTAAATATTTCTCAAGTCTGTCCCTTTCCATTCTCTATTGCTACCAACTTGGTTTAGGCTGAGATTGTATCTGGACTGGACAACTGCGATAGCTTCCTAACTGACCTCCCTACGTCTATTCTTGTCCCCCTCAAATCCAGTCTCCACACTGAGAGCAGAATGATTATTTAAAATGCCTGTCCCAACTTAAGCTTTTTGGAGTCAAAAGTTATATGCAGATTTTTGACTGCATGGGGTCAGTGCTCTGTACCCTCATGTTGTTCGAGGGTCAACTGTACATCATATAGCAAATTATTATGTTGTACACCTTAAACTAATACGATGTTATATGTCAATTATATCTCAATAAAACTGGAAAAATTTATTGAAACTGGTGATAAGTATAAGGAAGTTCATTATTCTATTCTCTATTTTTGGGTCTATTTTAAATTTCTGAATATAAAGTTCAATTTTTTAAAATTACAAAAATAAAATGCCTGTCCCTTATGACAATATGTACACTGGGCTTCCTGTTGTTCTTAGGAAACAGTCCCAAATCTTAGACATGGCTTACAAGCATCCCACATCTGGGTGGGCCCATCGTCCTAGCTTCATTTCTGGCCATTCTTCTTTAAGCACCACGTTCTCAATGGCCTTTGCACATGCAGGTCCCTCAGCCTGGAACACTATCTTCCTTCCACTCACCTCCCCTTCGTTAATTTGGACTCTTTCTTCAAGTCTCAACCTAAAAGCCACTTTCTCAGCAGGTGATCCCTCAGGTATTAGGTTATGTGCCTCTAATTGACATGAAGTATATTTGCCTGCTCACATCCTTGCCCATCTCACTTTGAAAATCTTTTTTTTTAAGTGAAATACAGCTATAGAAACCACACAGATGTGGTTTAATTAAACCATAATATGAATTATTCTAAGGCAAACTCTTGTGCAACTACCACCATGAATCGGCACCTTGCTGGCCACCCCATAAGCCCATCTAAATGCTCATCCCCGTCACGGTCCCCTCCTTGACCCATAAGTAACCACTCACCCAATTTCTATAATAATTACTTCCTTGCATTTAAAGATGTTTACATTTTTCTATTTTTGCAAGGCATATTTGGAGGGCTTTATCACAGTTATTCCTTGTATTTTTAAGTACTTTTTTTCCATTCAAATGTGCATACCCTGCCACTACAGTTTAGCTTTGGCCATTTTTAAAACTCTGATGTGTTATTTAAATTTCTTTTACTCTATGCATTTCCTGTCATTTCTTTGTTTTCCTTTCAATTTTTCTGTGGAAGAACGCCCATTTGACTTGCACTGATTCCCACAGTCTGGACTTTGCTGACTGCACACTCATGGTGCAGCTTAACACGTCCCTCTGTCCTGCGTATTGCTTGCAAATAGGCAGCTGATACCAGAGACTAGATTGGACCCAGGTTTATCTTTTCAACAAGACTAAAGAGGGAACATAATGCCTGATTTTCTCTCTTTATGGGGTTACCAGTCATTAATGCATAATGTGTCATCGTTGAGGGTTGCAAAATGGTGGTATTCTAATTCTACCATTCCTTTTTCATTTAATAATAGGGATATTTTTATAGCTTGTCCTCATCTACTACTGGGTCTCCCAGTGGTAAAGATCATACAGTTTGCCTGCCCTTTTTGGTAACAGCACCTAAGTTTCTTATGGTGACCCAGCCTTCCCTAATCTCAGTCCAAGTGGAGCTAAGCCCACCTTCTGACTCTGGGAGTGGGCTCATGATGCAAGTCTGGCCAGGGAAAGCACCCCTTACCCGGCCACAGTGACTGAGTCAGGAACAGTCACATGCCCTCAGCTAGGCCAATGACAACATTCCTTAGGACTTTTTGTGGAGCTTTTGGAAAAGAGGCATAGAACTTCCTCTGGTACTGCTAAGCAGATCGAAAATAAGTTGGTGACCATCTTTGCCACTGCTCAAGGAAAGCTTGCCTGAGAATGAAATAACACAGAGGAAAGCGGAGAGATGGAGAATATATTCCTGGCAGCATTATTTAGACACCTGGATCCAGCTGTGTCTGAAGTCTACCTCTTGGATTCTTGCTGGTGTGAGGTAAAAAAACCTCCTTTTTCTAAAAGCCAACTTGTAAACAAGAACCGATTAATATAACCCTTCTGTTTTTGCTCCCATAATCCTCTGAACCACTCCTTTCTCAGTCCTTAACACACTATACTTCCTTTTCTCATGTTTATCATCTCCAATAGACTATGCTTCTGGAGAGACTCCATGATTGTCTCGGGCAGTCTTTCTAGTAGCTAGATCATCCTGACATGAGTGGATGCTCACTTCAGATTTGGAAAACTGAAGAAGTTAAAATCAACCTCCTGAAATCAGGTTAAACTCCTGTCCATCAGGCACTTTTTTTTCTCTTAGATGTATAGGACGCAGTATTCCCTCTGGCCACCACTGAGTCTAAAGGGTCCTGGCATGAGACACCATGACAGAAGAGGCTCCTCAGGCATGTGAAAGAGAAGCCCTGGACTTGATGATCTAAGGGGCATTCCTCTACAGCAGTGGTCCCCAACCTTTTTGGCACCAGGGACCGGTGCTCCTATGAGAATCTAAGGCCTAATGATCTGAGGTGGAGCTGAGGCGGTGATGCTAGTGCTGGGGAGCGGCTGCAAGTACAGATGAAGCTGCACTCACTCACTGGCTGCTCACCTCCTGCTGGGCAGCCAGGTTCCTAACATGCCACAAACCAGTACCTGTCCATGGCCCAGGGGATGGGGACCCCTGCTCTACAGAATGAATTTACTAACCCATGGGCCCTAAGTTAAGACGATACTAACCCACGGGCCCTAAGTTAAGTCTTTGCACTCTTAAGTCTTATTCTACTCCTGCCATCCCATTTGTCATCTCCAACCTTCTGCCCACTTGGTCCAGTCTTTATCTCCAAACCGATCCCAAGAATCTCTGGGTAAAGCTCCTGATGTGGACAGACACAGTTGGTTCCCCCATAGCCCTTGGGCATCAGTTATTGACCCTTTTAAGTCAATAAAGCTTGTTTTCCAAGATCTCTAGCCGAAGGCAACAGCCAGATGGGGACATCAAGGCTGCTGGGCCTCAGGGAGCCTGGGCACATGGTACCTCTAGGGCTGGGAAGCATTCTTCCTCCACAGGCCTGCCTTAGCCTCTTTGTTCCATTGTTATCACCTAGCTGATGGGCCAAATACCTAGCCATCTTAGCAGCAATATAAAAAGTTGTGATTGTAGGGGCCAAGTCTATAAACTAGCTTAAGGGCTCAGAAACTAGGAGCTGTTTTCAGCCCTGAGAACCTTCTCTGCTCCTCTAGTCGCAGGGTGGTGGGGGCTCTCAGCACCTCTAGGGCCCGGGCCTCTTTCCTTCCCCTAGCCAGTTGCCATTTCACGGGGAGGTGGCCCATTTGTTTTCTGTGTCCAAGAATCAATGCCTTGGAGGAGACCCAGCAAAAGATGGGCGGACACATAAACACAAAATAATTAATCTTATGGATTTTACTAATCGGACAACCTCTTAGTAGGGGGAACATGCCCACAATGAAAGAAAAGCTATCTAGCATAAGTTTTAGAATTACATAGAATAAGATCTCACTCTACTGCTATGTGACCTTAGGCAAGTTCCATGTCTCTCTAAACCTTAATTTCCTAATCTACAAAATTGAGAGCCTAATGCCTACTGTGTAGGGCTGTTGGAAAGATTAAAGGAAATAATGCAAGTAGGTACTTAACCCAGAATGTTCAGCCAGTGACCAGCACGTGGTAAGCACTCGCTAAATTGTAGCTGCTATTATTGCTGTTGTTACGGCCATCAGGAAGATTTTTCATTTTTCGAGCACTTTGAACTAACAGGAGCTAATGGACATGAATCTGACTCCATGTCCCCCATTGCATGGGTGCCAACATCTGAAGTTTTCTGTCTCAGAAAGGGGGGCCATACCTTCCGTTCCAAGTGCTTATCCAGGCGTGCCAGAGCTTCTGTCTCCCCTCCTTGCCAAACAGCAGGGCCGAGTCCTTCAGTGGGGAATCCTAAAAGAGAAGGAGCGGGTCACAGGATTAAAAGCCAGGCCTTTCCAGAGCTAGATCAGCAAGTCTTGACATGTTGTCTTGTTCTTTGAGTGTTGTGGGAACTGAATCGCGGTTCTTGGTGCTACCGGGGCTGAGATAATCCTTAATGTTCCAGTGTTTTCTAGGTTCTCCTAGTTCTCTTCCCACTGTGACTTTTTTTTCTCTCCTTTCCCTTGTCTTCCCCATCCTGGCCACTCCTCCTTCCAAGTAGATGAGAAGGATCCTGGACTCTCACCTTTTCAGGTTAGCTGGCAATGATTGTGGTTTTCAGGTGAGAAAGGCTAACTTTATTCAGATCAAAAAATGGCAGGGAGGGAAAGGGGAAAAAGGGCATACTCTGTACCCCGAGAGACTGACCCCCTCGCCCCAACAGAAGCAATACTAGTTATCTTAGTATTGAGAAGCCCACTGATGCCAGCACCAGAATGTGCCTATATTATCTGAGAGGGAAAAGTATAAAAATAGAGGCATAAACTGGAAAAAGAGTACATATATGAGTATGAACAGAAGACAGACCAGGACATACTCCAAAATTAACAGTGGTTATCTCTGGGTGGTGGGGAATAATGATGGTTATTTCTATTCTCATTTCTCTGTATTTTCTAAACTATGTATAATAACATGCATTACTTTGACAAAAAAGAGAAAAAAAATATTTTACAAACGAAGGAGGTGCCGGCATAAGAAGTACGTACCCAGCTCCTCCAGGGAGGGCACACCATAGGTTTCGTCGTGGTTCTCCTGGATCTCGGCCCTGCAGCTCTCCATCTGCTGGCTGGTCACGGAGCCCACGGGCTTTTTGGGCAGCTCCATGCGGCTGATGATGGCCTGAAAGCGCTTGTAGGTAAGGGGCGGCTTCTGCCCGTTTAGCTCAATGATCCTGGAAATCCCAAAGCACACTTAACATCACTCACAAGGTCCTGTGTTTCTGGTCTCTGCCCACCCAGAAAAGAGCTCAGACTTCGAAGTCCTTCCTCATCTGTTCACAGGTCCCACACTTAAGTGGTAAGAAGGAAGGGGCAAGGGAGGCTGCATCTCCACTTTACTGAGAGGGAAAATGAAGCCCAGAGAGCTGGAGTGAGTGCCTCAGGTAATGCAGCAAGGCAGGGCTCAATTCCAGGTTCCCTGGTGTCGACATGGAGCCGCCTAAAGACAGGGACTGACCAGATCTCTCTAATCATGGAAAAATCCCCACTAGCTTTGGTACTGGGTCTGGCTGTCCAAGCCACGAGAATGCCCTTGGACCTTCCTCTCTGTCCCAGCGTAAGCCTTGAGGAAGTTCTTTGATGGGGGCTGCAAACGTGTTCCTTCGTTGGAAAATCATTCCCTTCTTGGCCCCTGTTTCCTAGAATACAGAAGTGGAGAACAGTCTCTACTCCCTACATCAGAGGTTGGGGCTGGGGTTATTAATAGCAATAATGAATATTTAAAGGGCAGTTGCAGTTTATAACATATTTTTTCATGAGCAAGGGAAACGTTGCTGCACTCAGGTAAGAAGAAAAGGTATAGAAGAATGAGAAAGAGAACTGAGGCTGTTTACATAGGATGAATTGGGATGGTTTGGAGCCAGATTCCCGGGGCTCTTGTTGGCCAAGCAGCAGCTTACGCAAGACTGGCTGGCTGGCCGGCTGAGTTCATTTGTCAGTCCTCCTCTCTCGCTCTCCTCCACTCCCCCATTAGCTGATACAAGGCTGGCTGCCGCCCCTGCAGTACCTCCCGCTCCTTTGGCACGTGGCAGGAGGAGGAGCTCCACACCCAGCGTCTCCTCCCAAGAGCTCAGCTCACGTGCAGAGCTGTGTGAGTGGCCTCCTGGCAGCCACCCCTGGGCTGGGGAGAGGGAGGCAGGGAGAAGTGGTGGCTGCAGACTTGGCGGCAGCGGCAGCAGCAGGAGGGTGACAGCTCTGCCAGGGAAGGGGAGGAGAAGGTTTCCTCCTAGATACTCTGAAAGCACAGAGGCATGTCCCCAGGGAAGGAGGCTACTCTGTAGTTATCAGCCCCCTGCAGGGATCTCTGGAGCCTCCTGAGCAACATCTAAATGCATGGCCTGGAGACCCAGATAGCCAGGGGACCCAGAAAACTCACTAGGCACAGACACTCGGCCTATGAGAATAAGAATCTATTGAGAGGGGTAACATTTAGGGTCCAATGAGATCAGAGGGCAGCCTTTGAGATGCAGGACAGAGGTGGGAATCTGACGAGTGGGTGGCACTGGAGCATAGTAGGAGTAGTTCTACGAGGATCTTAAGTGGGGATCCTCACTGCTTCCATCCCTGGGGCCTAATGAGCCTCACTGCACTCAAATTGGGTAAAGCTCTTTGTAATCTGCTCTACAGGCCCTGATTCTGGTCCATTCTCCGGTAGCTTCTAGAAAATGCCATATCTAATGTGCGAGGTGGCTTACTGCTAAACCTCCCCAAGTTCTGCTCAGCAGGGGTCCAAATCGCCCACTCCCACAATTGGTAACCTGATCCCTGGGACCCATCTCTTACCTGTCCAGGTCATAGAGAGTGTGAGAGTTCTCGGTCACCACCTCCACACCAGCCTCCTTAGCCATCTTCATGATGGCGGCATCCCGTTCTTTCCCAAAGGGTTCAGAGTCATATTCAAAGGTCAAGCGGGTCACCCCCCATTCCTGCGGGGAAAGAACCTGTTATGCTAAACACAGTATGGGGAGGAGGGGGCTGGGCACTCAGCTCCTTCCTGGGAGGGAACAGAGCAAGTCCAGAGACCTGTCAGAATAAGCTGCAGAACAAACTAGGGACAATGTTTTTATTGGAAAGCAGAACAACCTGAGGTTCACAAGGTTTGAGGAGGGCAGCCCTTTGTGTTGAGGACAAGGCAACATCGGAGCCCAAGGCTAGTGGTCTCTCTGTGGTGTCGGGGAGAGGAGGGTAGCCCTGGGCACTTGCTGTGTGTTGAGGTAGGAGAATGCAGCAGGAGGCTATAAATAACGATGCTCTCAGGGGAGCCCCTAGTCCCAGAAACAGGCACTGACTCATTGGTGGAGACAGAATCGCCACCTCCCTCCTGCTCGGCAAGCCTTTCCCAGAGCTCCTCACGGCCCTAAAAACTTCTGGCCTAGTTTCTTGGCAGACTTGTGCTATATGAAGTGTCCTAATGGTTTCCACAGCAACACTCCTGAGGCTGGTAGCAAACAACTAATAGGCTCCAGCTCTCAGAGAGTTGGGGAGGGAGGAGCAGTCCTTAGTCCAGAGGTCAGAGCAATAAAACCAGAGAGGCCACATGTTTAAAAAAGGGGAATTCTTTTCTAAGTCTTTAGTCATTTCTGATAGACATTTCTAGATTTCCTAGCAATGTTGGAAGAAAGCTGGCTCAGTAAAAGTTTGTACAGATAACTCACAGAAAGCTTAAGAGCATGCAACTGGCAAGAAGAAAACCATATTCCAACCAAAGTCTCTGGTCATGGTCACTTAAAACTCTGAACTCTTGGGGTGAATGTTCTGGTCAAGCACAGGCTGGTCTGGTCCTGACTCAGCCCTGCCTGGGTACGCGTCCTGAGCAGGGCTGGTTATCCCTTGGCTAAGGAGAACAGCACTAAAGGTTTATGGAGCCCTTACCATGAGCCGAGTACCAGGCTTAGCGGTTTGTATAGATTACATTGTTAAATCCTCAAAACCCTGCGAATAATAATCAAACTGCTGTTAGATGACACTGTCTCCAAGAAGCCTTCCTTGACCTTCTCTTTCAACATGATCCTCCTGCACCTTGCCCTTTTCCCATCATAGCATTTATCATATGGCAACGAAGTTGCCCATTACTTGCCTGTTTCCCTGACTAGTGTGTGAACTCAGAGCTGAAACCATGCTGTCTCATTCATCATTACCCTAGTACCTAGTATGGGGCCTAGTACATAGTAGGAGGTCAATCAATATACACTGAATGACTGACTGGATGAACCTAGACCACCACATCCTAGCTTCACAAGCATGGACGAGTTATCATTTCCTCACCTGTGGAGCAGGGACAGCAGCACCTACCTCAGGGCTGCTGTGAGAAGCATGTGAATTAACGTATGCAAAGCACTTACTTAGAACAGTGCCTGACTCATAGTCAGCCCTCAATGAATGTTGGCTATTATTGGTGCTGTGTGCTTTGTACATGTGCATGTGTGGGGGGTGCGGGGAGGTGAAGTGAATGATGAAGTGTTCACGAAGCTGCTTGTCTTGACGTGAGACCTTTCCTCCTGTCTTTCGTCCAGAAAGCGTAGGGAAGGAAGTTGGGTGGAGAGGTGCATAAAAACAATCCGTGCACTGCTGAGGAGAGACTGCCCTAGAGCCCTCTGTCCTTGAGCACTTTTGCCACTGTTTGGGCCTTAAAATGTGCTTTATAAAGGGGGAGGGGCAAAAGATGGGTGGGCTTATATGGTCCCCATATGAAAATTTTATCAATCATTTACCCCAGGGGAAGCAAGGAGGCTCCTTCGAAAGGCTTTTTTTTTCCCAATAAGCGGAGCAAAGAAAGACAGGAAACGCTCCGTGCTAAACAGGAAACCTCACCCTTAAACTCCTGGTGTAGGAAGAGTCCTAATAAATCTTGCTGGCTTGAGCCAAGGAAACATCTAAAAAAGCCAGTGGCATCCGGGGTGGAATAACTTGCCACAGCCCATGTCTGGACTGAGCTGGGAACTTTCCAACAAGACACTGGTTTCACAGAATTTTTTTCCTTAACACAGTTTCCATTCTGTCGGCAAGCTGACCGACTGCGTTTGCTCCCAACTTCCCCAGCAGCAGTGGTGAGTCCAGCCCCAGCCGTTTTCATTTCCTTGGTCAGATCATCTCGCTCAGTCTGCAGGGAAACCTGGGTGAGCAGAATCTCACTGTCTTCTCTTGGACCCTGCACACTTACCTTGAATAGCCTTGGGAACACGTCAGTGGGCTGTCCCCGGACTACAAACAGGCGGGAGTTCAGTTTCCTTAAACTCGTATCCAGATCCTCCAGAGACTGAAGTAGGAACCTGCAGAGCCAGACAGACCTCGTTAGTGGTAACATCACAGGGTCGCTCTCCATCCTAACAAAGCAAGAAGAAGCCGCAGCTTCATGCGGAACAAGTAGCATCATTAGCATGAAGACTAGAGAGGCTTAGGGTCTGGTCTAGGCATGATATGGTAGAGGATCAGTTGAAATCTTGGTTTTGCTGCTTACTAGCTGCATGACTTTAGGCAGTCACTTAACTTTTTAGCTTTTTTTCTAATCTGTAATGTAGAATTGATATTAGTACCTATCTCACAAAACTGCTAAGAAATGAAAATCAAACAATGCATAAAAAACATTTAGTACAGTAACTGGTATAAAGAAAACTGGGGTTCGATGTGAGCTGTTGTACTCTTGTCGTTTCTTTGTGATCAGAAGCAAGTCACTTATTTCCTCTCAGCCTCAGGCCCTGCGTGTAAACATCTACCCATCACTAAGTTGGTGAGAATCAAAAGGGAGAACAGATGCGAAAACCATTTGAAAAACAAGTGCTGTCTTCTGGTATGGAAGCCTGAGGTCCTATTAGGAGAAGAACAAGACTGCAGTAGCCCTGGAAAATCCTACCTACCCTGGTCTGAGAGACCCCTGCCTTTCTGCAGTCATGCTTTGGGTTGTGTGTATGTCTATTGCCACAGCCCCACGGCCCCACAGCCTGGGCTGGGTCCCCAAATTCTCAGGGCCACGTCTGACAGGTGGCTCATTCTCTAGGCCTCTCCAGGGCTCTAGCTACCAAGTTCTCATCCCAAGAGGGAGAAGGCCTTGGAAGGTACTTCTCTAGAGGATAATCCACATGCACTTTTGGGGGCGGGAGTTGAGGTGGGGTGGGGGGACTCCAGATACTCAAAAGACACAGCCTGAAAGCTGAATAGCAATGGGGAAGGGAAAGGAAATAACATATGGAGAAGGGAAAGGAAATAACATTTGCTGAGTGCCTTCAGTGGTTTTTAAATTTTTTTACATGATCACAAAAATTTATCAGCTATTCAGCTAGGCACAATCACCTTTCTGAGAAATTCCATCAGTATATTTTATGGTATGTGTTTTATATTTAAATTAAATGAAATGAACATTTTAAACAGGTAACTATTCATGTAGTTCAAAGTTCAAGTTACAAAAGGGTACAAAATAAAAAGTCTCTTACCTTGTGTCCCCCGCAAATTTAATTCTCCTTCCCGGGGGGCGACCAATGTTATCAATGTTGTTAGATATCTGCTTTGCATTTTAAGTGTGTTTTCTTTTTTAATTCTCTTAACACATTTTGAAGGGGGAAATTATTCTCGTTTTATAAATCAGGACAATGAGACACAGGATAATTAATTTGCCTAAGATCACAGTCATTAAGTGATGAAGCTGGGACAGGAACCTAGGTTGGTCAGAATCTGTTTTCTCTGTTCCCCATTTGTAAGGCCAAACACTGCTCTGGGGGCTGAGATTCTGCAAGCCCTAATGCGTTTGGAGTCCCTCTCTCTGACAAACACAAACCTGATTACAGGAAATCAATCCACTGACATTCCGATCTTCTTCCTCAGGAACTAAGCCCTGACAGATCAGCCTCCTGCTATCAACCCTTTAGCATCTCCCACCCATCTCTGTCAACAATGGGAATCACCAGATTTTATTTTGAGCACAGTGACACGCTGTGCCTCCTCGCAGCACACCACATTCCCTTACTATTGGAGGCTTACAGAAGCAGCAATTGCTCCCAGGATGCCAACTAGAACCAGCCCCCGCTGCTGCCTCTGACGTCCAAAACACGACACTCCCACTGCGGCGAATGCCACAGACCTGCATTCCAGCCTGAGCTTCATCCCGGGCTCAGCCCAAAGCATCATGCTAGCTAAAGAACATGCAGAGACTCTCAAAGGGGTTGCGATGGGAGACTGAGCGGCTAAATGCTGCTTTATGCAAACCAAAAGCTCCATCTCTGTGAATTTGTTTTTGAAAAACTGACACCTTCGGAAAATGAAAGCTGAGAGGCAAGTGACGCACTTGCAGTGGCCTCCTCCCAAACCTCACCACTCCTCTCAGGAGGAAAATAAGACCCATGTAAATAGCCTCATGCCACCTGAAACCTGGGCCCTGCCGGGCAGAATGCCTAGAGATAACTGTCGACTTATATTACACAACCCCAGGAGAGAGGGTCCTCTATCTTCAGCATCCAGGAATGTCCTTGCCATGCTCTCTGGGGGCCTCTTCTCTCACAGTCCACCAGGTTGCATAAGACTTCAATTTGAAGCTATAAATAAGGCTGACAAGCATGTGAAAGCTAGGTTCCAGCTGCCTTCTATAGAACTTTATTTCTAGACATCATTTACTAAGAGGAGGGATTCCTTGCAGCATCTCTGAAGTACAGATAACCCCATGAGAGCCCTTTCTTCTTTGACAAGAGATGTCTACAGCTGAGGTAGGGAGCAGAAGGCCCAACTCTGAACTCAGCAACTGAATGATGATAATAATAGCAACAACAAACATTTAATGAGCATTTCAACGAATGAGGCACTATTCTACTTGTTTTATATACATTACTTCATTTACTTCTAAAACAGCCCTATTTAGTAGATATTATTATTATTCCCATTTTATAAATGAGGAAACTGAGACGATTAAGTAATTTCCCCAACATCATATACCTAATAAGTGGCCAGGATTCAAACCCAGGCACTGTGAGTCAGCACCTGCATTCTTAAAAACCAGGCTCCACTGCCTGAGCACCGATATTGTGCTGCCGAGGACTCAGGGAGCACTGCAGACCAACTCAAAAGCCAACACCTCGCTCCTCTGAGGACCAACAGCTGTAACTCACCCAGAAACTTGTTGAAATGTGGAATTTTAGGCTCCATCCCAGGCCTCTAGAATCAGAATCTGCATTTTAGCGAGATCCCCTGGAGATTCCTTTGCACATCGATATTTCAGAAGCACCGCTCTAGAAAACTGAGCTTTACCTCTAGCTTCTGTTTACAAGTTGCTTTTCTTTTCTTCTCATTTATTTCTACTAAACTTTCTCTCTTTTAAGATACAGGTTCTTGCCTCCTCTTTGGCATTCTAGAAATGCTCCATTACTTCCTGCTTCTCTCCTGATTTAAGTTCTGCAGGGATCCTCCAGGAAGAGAGGCCTTAGGATGGCACCCAGGGAGGCAGCATGGCCTAGGAGCCCTAGGAGGCCCCAGCCTACAGGCAGCCAGAGAAAGAGAAGCCTCTGCTATTGCACCACCTTTGAGGCCTGCCAGGCGATAGCTTTCCATAACACCAAAGGAACATATTGGTACTGGACAAATGCTCACTGGGGCAGGTGTGTGCAGAGAGCCTTGGGCCTTTTGTGCTCCCATAGAGCCCTCTTCTCCATACAGCCAGTTTCTCTTCACTCTAATGAAGGGGGACGCTAAAAAAAAAACTGGCCTGGGCATTGGACATGGCAGTGTTTGGGGCTGGCAGCTCATCCTTGGCAGCTCCAAGCTGAGCTCACATGGCCAAAATTCAGAGCACACGGTCCTATGTGAGCAGTTAAAGCTCACCCTTTGGATCGGACAACATGTGCAACTGAATTGCATTACATAAGTGCTCTGGAGCCAGAGGCAGACAGCACTGGAGAAAAACGAAATTGGGATTTCCAAAAATACAGAAAGGGCTCTATAATTCAGGACTCCCTGGGGCTAGCTAGCCATTTAGAATAAAATAGGCAGATCTTCTGATTAAGAATAAGATAAGCAGGAAGGCCTTCTCTAGAGATGGCAGATTCTGTGTTGAGGAATATTCTGTTTATTTGCTGTTAATAGGAACAGGGAGGATGACAGTGAATTCTTTTTTGGGTCCAAATCACCCTTGACCAAGTTTCTCTGCTTTGATCCAAGATTATCTAACTATGATGATGATATCATAGGCTGGCCCAGACTGCCCACATAGGATATTAATAGAAATTAATTTCTCCTAAGTAAGAACGTTTATTAAGCCCCAATGGAAAAGGATAACCCAAACCCACGATCCATAACAAAGATTGATCTCTAGTATCACTGGATAAAAATATATTTATTCTTTCCAAATTTCAAAGAGAAAGATGAAGATGAAGGTTTTTAGCCCTTTGGGGCAAATGGAAACATTTCCTTAGCAGTGGCAGAACAGTAAAGCAATATACTTGAGTACCAGTGTGAACAGCTCAGAGAAAACCAAATTTCCCTGCCAGTGGACTATGGTTCTCATTCCCTTTCTTGCTAACGAAGTTCCAGGGGAGAACCACCCACATGTCGGCAGTCCAACAGTGTTAGAGCTCCCAGCACTGGGAAGAGAGACACACTTGTTCTCACCAGGCATCCTGGGGAGTTCACCTCATTTGTTAATTCTGAGCGATACGAGCTGATAGTTTATTTCTACCAACTCTCTCTGTCTCAGAAGCTCCTGAATGCCAACACCTATCTAAGTTGCAGTAGGGAGAGAAAGGTAATGAAAAACTGCACGGGACTATTTTGAGCACCCACTTTTAAATCTCAAAGCTGCTCACACCCTCTCTTGTGTGTGTACTCTCACTGCAGTACCTCCTTCCAGAAGCAGTATATTTGGGGGAAGGTGGGGCTGGGGAAAATGGCAAAGGGTTTAGCCAATTTGCGCTTGACAAAAAAAGCCCTGAGGCTCATATGGCTACAATTAGCTGGTAAACTTCTCACTACCAGCAAGGCAAGGAGTATGTTAACCCTTCTCCTATGTTAATAAATATACATATTTCTTGGTTGTCTTTCTCTGTCCTCTGTCACTATTAGAAAGTGCCATTCATGATTATTTTAATTTGATTCATCTGCTGAAAAATGCTGTGTGGGAGTCAGTGTAGGAAGTGCAGGAGGATAATGGAGATCACAGATTTCAAATCCCCCCACCTCTTGTAGATGGCCCAGGGCCCACTCTTCCTAGGGAGATTTCTCAGAGGCAGCAGCTGAAGTATTTGCAGAGGTAGGGCGTTATGCTGCAGCACGATTCTCCCAGATCACGAAGCAGCCACAGGAAGATTACACATATTGCAGTTATGCAGAGGTACTTGCTGGCTCCATCACTTCCCCAGCCCCTGACCTTGTGCATAAAACAGTTTGCAGCTCTACCCTGGATCTGATCATGGGAGCAAAGAGTATGGTAGGGGTGGTAGGAATGTGTCTTTTTCCAGGCCCAGGAGCAGTCATCATATTCCATCTGTTTTGTATGTTTTCACCTATTTCTTCTGAATGCCAAAACTAATTAGACTTTCTGCCAATGAGCTGCAACATACTTTTCAAGTTGTCGGGCTCAGATCTGTGGGTGGTTCTCTAGTCCAGGGCTTCTTAGGCTTTACCACACATGAGAGCTTTAAAAGCCCTAATGCCCAGGCCATAATTAAATCAGAATTGGGGAAGAAGGGAGTCCAGGCATCTTTGAAAGATCCTTCAGTGATTTCCATGTGAGCAAGATTGAGAACCACTGTTCTAGTCCATCCCCCTATTTTATTTCATGACACTTAGTTCTACTAGATTATGGTTGTTTACTTGTCTTCCTCCACTAAACGTCCTCTTTCTAGAGCTCTGGATACCACATCTGCTTGTTCACTGTGTCTCTAGCAGCACCTAGAACAGTGCCTGGCAGATATTAGGCACTCATTAAGTAATTGCTCAATTAATATTTGCATTTCTATACAGTCTCTGACCTCAGGATTTGACTCAGCTGCCACATTCCATTTCTCCTTCATTCGCTGGAAAGCATAATCACAAAAGGGTGACCCACAAAAATCCATAAATACCTAGTTCCTAGCCAATCTGAGTTTAATCAACAACAGGTTTTGTTGTTGATTTTTAATCTCCACTACCACAAAGGAGTAGGCAGTCCTATGCAACGTCCCCCATAAGCCAGTAAAAAGAAACTCCTTCGTGACAATGTGACAAGCAGGTAGCCCCATTCTATTGACTCTGCTCTGATTGGCATACTGCCATAAGGAGAGGGCAAAGTCTGAGGCTTGGTTTAATGTCCGCGCTAGGATGGTCATTTGAGGATGTTTGTCAAACCCAAGCTCCTATCTATGGAAAGTGGAGCAGAGGCAGAGCAATAGAGCAGCCTGAAAACTGTGTGGGCAGCCTCTCCACAGGACTATCTTTAGTCATTCCCTCTATATAAATGGGGCAGGGGAATGCATTTCATAGACCCGCTGAGAGGAGCGCTCACTCTCCTGGAAGGGCACATACCCTGGAGACGAAAGAATGGTGTGCTGAGAGCCACTGTATCCTGGGAATAACCCTGCTCATTGGTGCAACGAGGCCCCGAGCAAACATCCCCCAGAATAATGCAAACAAACCAAATGGCTGCTGAGGGGCATTTTAAAGAGAGATGGGTACACGATGTCTCAGAGTTCCTTGGTTTTTAACATTGATTACAGAGAAAATACATCAACTACCTGTTATATCATCCCATGATCCTGTGGACTCCATCTCCTAGGAGTCATGAACGAGGGGCCCTTGATAATCATGGCTTTCCTGCTTCCTAATCTTAGTACATCAGTTGATTAAAATCGATTTCTACAGTAGCTCAACTGTCCTTTAAAATCAATCTCATGAGAAGATGGGAGGAAGGAACTGACACTTTGGTTCCTCCTCCCTCTTTTTTTTTCTAGGAAGCTCATAGCTACTGAGGGAATTCTCCAAAATGGGTTAAATACTGCTCTCTAGATCAGGACATGCAGTGCCCCTAACAACATACCGTTAGGGTCTTTATAACAAAAGGGAGACTGCACTTGCCTTACCTAATGCTAAGCCAGAGTCTCCAGACACCTCCAGAGGCAGAACAGTCTTAGGGGAGGGAAGCTGGGAGGGGTGAGAAGACTAATTCAAACAAACCAGAGGCTTAGACATGACCTTCAGGAGCTCAGCAATGGGCTCTTTACTTGAAGAATGCAAGCATCTGTGTTATAGATTAAGAAACTGACGCTGCCCCTGCTTGAGTACATCCCTAAGAGCCATGGCCAGGAGTCTCTCTTCTGCCACACTGGCTACAAGACCTTGGGACAGGTCAACTTTGCGTCTCTAGGGCTTAAGAGTCTCATCTGTACAGTGGGGATCAAGATCTCTGTCCGACAGGAATGTCTGAGGCCCAAAGGGGATAACACACAGTGCGGAAGCACTTTGTCAGAGGCTGAGCCCTGGCCAACACAGGCCATTGGTACTAACTGCTGCCCTGGCTCTGGCTTCTCTCCTCTGGAGACCCGGCTCCGTCTCCCTACCCCACCTCCCTCAGGCAGGGGTCTTCCGGACGTGGGAGCTGGGGGACAGAACGTGCTCATGTTTGGGAGGAGACTCAGGCTTCTGGCCGGGCGCCCCAGAGGCCAGGTTGCGTCCCCCAAGCCCGCGACCCCACCCCGGGCCCCCTCACCTCCATCGGTTGATCCCCACTGACGAGGAGGCCGCGAACCAAGGATCGAGGATGTAAACGCAGCGCACACAGAGCGCCCCGCGTACTGCCGCCAGCAGCGCGGGGTTGTCGTGGAGCCGAAGCCCCTTACGGAACCAGTGTACTGAAGAAGCTCCATCCGTGCCGGCCGCCGGCGCCGAGGCCGCCGCTGCCGCAGTCCCCACAGTCGCCGCCATCACCAACCGGACTGCTCCGGCCACTGCCGCTCCGCCTCTGTCAGTGCCACGGGCCCCGCCTCCATCAGCGCCATGGGCCCCGCCCCCAGCCCCCAGCCCGCCCAATGACCTATGACGCCGCCGCTTCTTTCTTTGGCCACGCCTCTCGAGCCCTGGAGCGTTCCTGCCATTGGCTGGGAGACTCCCGCCGGGCGATTGGTTCAGCGGCGCCGAGTCCAACCCCGCCTCCTCACGTTCCCACCATGTGTCGCCGGGCTCGGGAGCCGCCCGTGGGCAGGGCGGATGACGCAAGTAGGAGTTCTCAGCGGAGATCTCTGTTGTCAGCACTCACCGAGTCTTGAAGGACAGCAGATCTCCTACATGCTTCCTGTTCAAGGCCTGCAGCTGGAAGAAGCTGCCCGGGCTGGCAGGGATTGCTGTGACTACAGCCAATGACTTATAGAACTGACAACCAGCTGCCCTACATCGCCATGTCATCACCATGTCATCGACATTGTCATCATCGTCTACCTCAATCTGTTATATCATCTACAGCATTCTACTACAGCTGCCATTTATTGAGTGCATTTTATATGCCAAACAACGTGATAGTCTCCTTACATATCCTGTCTCATTTACTACTCTTAACTCAGCCCAGTTGCCTTCATTCAACAAACCCCAGTGAAAGAGCTGCTATTATTCTCATTTTACAAACAAGTAAACTTTGACACTGCCGCAGGTTGAGTGACTTACTCAATATCATAAAGCTAATAGGACTCCATCCAGATTATTGTGATTCCTAATCTGCTTTTATTCAGAAGGGTATACTTCTATGTGTGTTGAGCAACTTGACATTTGCAAGTGGCAGAGTCTGAGAAGGGGTGGAGTGCCCTGATGGGCAGCAGTAGAAGGTTTGGGAGTAGGGACTGGGAATGTGGAGGGTGTGGTTAGTAGACTCAATGGTACCATTGTGTGCAAACCCTACTGGAATTCTCTGTGCGGTTCAGTGGTGTGAGGGACACTGTCCCAACTCTTGCCCTCAGGAGTCAGGTGGAGCCCTCTTGTTCTTTTGGAGGCTAGCACTGGGCTTGCCGATTGACTGACAGAATGGCAAGAGAAGCATATGAACACCTGCAATGAAATATTGATGGTAAGCTAAGATGGTCTGGTCACATTGGGGTTCTGGGGTTATCAAGTAAAGAACAGTCTGTTTCAATTTGGCGCTAAGTCATGTACATGCTTGGAACCCTTCCTGAATTTGAGAATGAGCAATGAACAAATTTAGCAATTTTATGACATTAACTGGCACCAGAGCATTGTTTTAACCCTGGGCTCTCTTTCATTTCCAGGACTTTACACAAGCTGTTCTCTTATGCCTGGATGACACTCCCCATCCCACTCCCTTTCTAATTCCAGTTTGCTCTGTGTTGCTACTCAGTATAAATATCACCTTCTTGCCATCTGGTCCCAGCCTGCATAGTGTTCCATCCTGTTCTGTGCTTCTTCCTATCACTGGCCTTAGTATATGGTACTAGGTTTTCTTACTTAATTGTCTGCCCCTTTAGCCTATAAACCCCTAGGAGAGCAGGGGACACGGCTTATTTACAGTTTTATTTCCAGGATCTATCTCAGGGCTTGGCACTTGGGGCAAAAGTTGAACAAGGACCAGAGTCTCAGGTTGGTAGGAACCTTAAAAGTCTACCACAGTCCTAACTCTGTCCTGATTTTTCAATCCCCTCTCCAAATGCTTACTGAACAAATAGATGCCGCCTCTTGTCAGTTTTCTTTTGAAGCTTTGTGTTCCCCTTCTCGTATCCTCTTTTCCCTCCACAAGGTGTTGCTCTCCTAGGAATGGAACCCAGAGTGTAAGGAGATGGTTCTACCCTATAGCCCCAAAGATGGGCACTCTTCTTTTTTTCTCCTCATGCTTTTTCTATAGACTGTGAGCTTCGGGAGGGCAGGGATTGTGCTTATCTTGCTCATCAGCATATTCCCAGCACCTTGTTTGGTACCTGAATTGTAGCAGGTGCTCAGTAAATATTTGCTGAGTGATTGAATGTGATTTATCCCTATCTTATTAGGCTATCGTTTTGAATGGCTGTGTTCAAATTCTGGTTCTACTTTGACTCTGCATGACTTTGGTAAGGTATTTAACCTCTCTGTTCCCCACTTCCTTTACCTATACAATAGTAATGATAATAGGAACTAGGATATAGTAAGCATTTAATAGGCATCAGCTACTATTATTCTGAACAGCAGAATCTGTATCTGCTTTTGTCTCCCTTGCAACTCCTTACCCTTGGTCTTACACATAACGAGTGCTCCCTAAGCTGCTGAGTGAATAAAAGATTTTACTCATTTTTAAAAAGTCCTTAAATTATACCAATGAAAATAAAGAGACTCATCATCAATCCCCCAAATCGAACAAATCAATTATTTTTTATTTTCAAATGCCTTCTAGTCTTTGTCCATAAGTATATTTTTTATAGCTTTAATCAAAGCAGAGGTGCAGCATTACACATGTTTTTAAACAAAATATTATGTTCTATATTGCTATGTCATTGTCTTTGTGTTTGCTATTTTAACGACTATATAATTCTTCATCAAGTCGATAAAGATAATTTATTTTATCCAATGATCGCATATCGCTTGGATATATTAACAAAGTAACATTCAAGAATCAGGAAGTAAGTCTGGTACTGGATACAGTACTGGAGTGCAACGTGCACTTTTGGACTTTACACTTTAAAAGGGACATGGACAGATTGGAGAGAGGCCACAGAAACCTGTAAATTGCTAAGGAAGTGAAACGTAATTGTATGCTATTTTATCTTTGATAGAAATGAGAACTGGGGTTTGACTTCATAGCTGTAAACCTCGTTCTTTACAATCATCTCTGAAGAGTGGTTGCCATGAGGACGCCGAACAGTTGCTCCTCGTTTGCACTAAGTGTAGAACAAAAGAATGTAGTTTATGCTAGAAAGAGTGAGAGATTTAAGGAGGGACTTAGTGTAAAGTGGTCTAGGAATGAGACAAATTAACCAGGTATTGGGAGGTTTCTTTGCTAGCTTAAAATACTTAAGAATACATAGATCAGTCATGTTTATCTTTTTGTTACAGTACTGCATGGAGACAAGATTAGGCAATTTTTACATTCCCTTTGAACTACGTTTTGGGTAAATATTTGATGATTGGTTGAAAGGTAACCAGGGGCGGGAGGGAGGGAGGGACGGACGGCTCTGGTGAGTTTAAGTTACTCGCGCCCTCTAGTGGTGAGACTGGGTAAGAAGCGGCGTCTCAATTTTGAGCTGAGTCAGAAGCACCGGGGCCCCACCCTTCTCGCTTTAGTTCCGCGAAGCCCTGCAGTGTGCAGAGGCAGCATTCCTGTTTCCAAGACTTCGCGCGAGAAACTGTAAAACTTATTGAGAGCATGGACCGAAAAGCCAGACTCCTTGGGTTCCATTTCCAGCTCTGCCATTAACTAGTCAATTACTTACTTGGGAAAGTCTTAGTCTCTCTGTACTTCAGTTTCCTCATTTGTAAAATGGGGATGATGATGACGATGATGATGATACAGGTAGGTATGGGATGGGAACATGGGACTGGAGCAAGGTAAATGGACAAAAGTCTTAGAATCGAGAATCCAGAAACAGACCCTCACATATCTGGTATTTTATTCATGACAAAAGTCTATGTAAAGAAGTGAGGTGAAGGTGGTTTTTCCTATAGTAGAAATGGGTCAAATATCCCAATGTAAAAAAAAAAAAAAAATTAAACTCGATCCCTATCTCAGAACATACAAGTCAATTCTAGGTAGATTATATGCTTAATGTGAAAGGTAAAACAGTAAAGCTTTGATCAGATTATATAGGAGAATATCCTTATGACCTCGGGGGCAAAGAAATCTTAAATAGGACATGGAAAGGGCTAACCATAAAGCAAAAGACTGATATTGAACTACATTCAAATTATGAACTTCTGTTTATCAAAAAACATTTTTTTTAGAGAGTGAAAAGGCAAACCACAGAGTGGAAGAAGGTAGTTGTAAGTCATAATTCTTAAAGAGCTCCAATCCAAACTATTTAAAGAACACTTGCAAATAAAAAAGAAAAAGAAGTCTACAGCCAGCCACCCTGAACGTTCCCAGTCTCGTCTGATCTCAGAAGCTAAACAGGGTCGGGCCTGGATGGGAGACCGCCTAGGAATATCAGGCGCTGTAGGAGTTAAAAAAAAAAAGAAAAAGAAAAAGAAAAAGAAGACAGGCAACTGGATGAAACTTGTTCAAGGCCAGAGACTTTGAACACTTTCTGTCTTCTCCCCCACAAAGGATATGCACGTGGCCAATGAACACATGAAAAGGTGCTCACCTTGGGGAAGCACAAATAAAAATCATGATGAGATATCACTATAGACCCACAAGAATGGATAAAGTTAAAGGACTGAGAAAACTAAGTGTTGGGGAAGATGTAAACAATTAGAACACTCATACACTGCTGCTGGGAGTGTACATCGACACAACCAATTTAGAAAACTGTCTGGTGTTATATACTAAATTTGAAAAACCAAATACCCTACAGAATAAGAATGATACACCCTATGATGGAACAATTTTATTTCTACCACATACCTACCAGAAATTTGTGGACATGTACACCAAAGGATATGTACAGAAATATTCATAATAGTATTATTAGTAATAGTCTAAATGTCCATAAGCAGTAGAATGTATGAATAAATTGTGGTGTATTCAAACAAAGGAATACTATACAACAATAAAAATGAACAAACTTTAGCTTTAATATGAACAAAAGAAGCCAGACACAAAATAAAACATTTATATATGTGTATGTCCACTATATAAAGTTCATGTCCAGGCAAAGCTAACTTATAGTGCTAATAGCCAAAGAATTAGGAGCAACTCAATGTCTATCAGCTGATGAATGGATAAATAAAATGTGGTATATCTATACAATGGGATATCATTTGGTAATAAAAAAGAATGGAGTACTGACATATGCTTCAATGGTGATGAAACTTGAAAATATTATGCTGAGTGACAAAGTGCCACATACTGTAGGATTCCATGTATATGAAATTTCCAGAATAGGCAAATCTATAGAGACTGAAGTTGGTTTTCTAGGGCTGGGACAGTTGGGGGGAAATAGGGACTAATAGCTAATCGATATGGTCTTCTTAATGGGGTGACAATATTCTAAAGTGATTGTGATAATGATTGCACAACTGTAAATACACTAGAAACCATAGAGTTGTAAACTTTCGATGGGCAAATTGTATGGTAAATTAATTATATCTCAATAAAGCTATTATTTGATAAAATTATAAAGCACTGTAGATAAAAAATAAAATAAGCCTTAGCAACAGAACTAGACTTTTAAAAGACAGGTATTACACTAAGAAATTCCATAGTAAAAAAGCATCGTTTATAACAAATTTGCATATATGATACTGGTTTTTCATTGATGTTATAGGTCCTTTATTTACCTGAATATGTACATTGAATTAGCATGTACAATGTTTTAAGTAGACAAATGATTGGTGTCCATATTAAAAAGATCTTAAGTTCATAAATTTAAAAAGCAACAACAAAAGCTAACCTATGGTGTTAGACGTCAGATATCGGGATAATGGTGACCATTGACTAAGAGGGATGGGAAAGTGGTGGAGACCTCTAGGGGAGTTTCCTGGGTGCCGTTGATGTTCTATTTCTTGACTTGAGCAATGCTTACACAGATATATTTATTTTGTAGCAATCCATGAGCTGTACACTTTCACGATTCATCTTTGTGTTTGTATGCATGTCACACTTTACTTTAGAAGTTTAGGTAAATAAACTGGTGGCTCCGATTGCGTGTAGTGAGCCCAGAATCCCACCCATTTTTTCCTTTCCTCTCTGGCTGTGTTTGTTCCTCAGGGTGTCCCCTGCAGTACCCAGGTTCTGTGGGACATCCCCTGGCCAGCCAGCTCTGATAAAGGATGGTGGTTCCCTGAGGGTTGCCCTAGGAGCCTTTCCAGACTGCTCTGCTGGTTTAAGAAGTTGAGAAAGCCTGACCTGTGGGACTGGAGCTCCTACGGACACTGAGTTTTCCCCGAGGCAAGAATTAACCAGTCCTACTAGGGCTTGTGCCATTTATCAAACACCAAGGGAGGAGGCGACTTGAGTTGGAGTTGGGCCTAACCTGCGCAGGACTCTGGTAATTTTGAGCAAAGGGCCAAGAAATGGGCAAGTGAGGGCTTTTCTAATCTTTGCCACAGCAGGCTAAGAGCGTATAGGATATTTCTTTTCAAACCAGGTGTGGCCATAGGACTGTGGGCCCAGTGGCTGGTGGGAGGTGGGTGGGAGGCTGTGCCCAGAATCCCTGGTGCTGAGACCTAAGTCACTTCCAGGAAAGCTGCATTCTGTGCTCTTCTGAGAGGCAAGGTCCCAGCCTAGACTCTTCAGTAATAAAGAGCAAATGCATGAAAACAAAACCAGGGGGAGGGCTCCAACTGCAAGAGTAGGGAGAGTGTAACTGTGTTCAATTTCAAAGCTGAGATTTCATAGGTTCTTAGTCAAGAACTATTGTTTAAGCTCACGGTGGGGTTGCGGGGGGCAGAATGTGTAGTGTCTGTGTTTGCAGGGCTATGTGTGGCAGGGAGCCAGCTGGTGAGAGGGAGAACACACGACATAGGCCTCTAAGCCACCAGAAAAGGGTCTTTTTGCTGAGCCTTTCTCTGCTAATCCAGGGCCCTGGGAGAGATGATGTATTTGAGGTGACAGATTGCCGAGGGACTTGCCTTGGCCTGCCCCTCAATTATAAGCCTCTGTTGGAGGAGTGAAGCCCCCATCATTGCCGCCCTCAAGAGTGGGCTTTTAGCAACTGATATTGAATCATACTCTTCTCTGAAATATTAGTACTTTTTTCACTTTTCCTTCTTGTACATAGATATTGTATTTTCGAAGCATAAAGTGCTAGAAAATGAAACTTTCCTTGTCAAGGACTTCGGAGTTTGGCTCCCTTCCACGAAGGAAGCATCCAGTGAATGTTCGCCTTGTGCGTGGTGGGGTACGCTTTTCCAAAGGGGGTGGGGTGCAGGGGTGGAAAGAATTGCAAGCTGCTGCCACCTCTGTGTCCCAGACCCTTCAGATCCATGAATCAAACTGGGAAACTGTGTGTATGACCCACTTATCAACAGAGATTTTACAAAATGCCAAGGACTTATATTTCGATTGTGTTTCAGTAAAAAAAAAAACAAATAGAATAAAACTAATTTAAATTTAAATTGTAAAAAGAAGCCAGTTATTAACGAAAAAACAAAAACCAAAAAAAAAACCCCAAAAAGCCAGCCATGAAATAATATGTATAGGATGATCCCATCTGATTTACACACACACACACACATACATACACACATATACATATATATACACACAAAATTTTTTTTTTTTTTGGAAAAAGATTACATGTGTCTCTAAATTTATAAAAACAAAGGAATAACGGTTCAGAAATGTATCAAAAGGTAATAGGAGTTAACATTGGGGGGCATGATGTAATTGTGTTTTCAGGAATGGGTTATTGGAGTAGGAGAGGAATAAGGTAGACGAAAAATGGATTCTCTGTGTTTCTGTACCATTTGAATTTTTAAAATATGCATTATTTAATTTGTTGAAAATAAACAACATGTTGAAAATATGCAAATTAATTAATTTATTAATTGTTCAAATTAATACAGTTTTTCAAAAGATGTTAGGTTAACAACTAACTTAAAAAATATGCAAAGACAATGACGTTGCTTTAGTCATCAAAGTTCGCATGCTCCTCTCCAGGGTGAGGGACTTCGTATCCAGAGCTCCTTATTATTGTTTTATTATTGTTACTGTTATGTTAATTATTCTTATAATCTGCAGTAGCAAAAGCAACAACAGAAGCTCTGTAGGTCCTGTCCCATGTCCCTGCCCATTGGCAAGAGCAAAGTAAAGAAGGGTAGTGAAACCTTTCACACACTCACAGGGCTCGTAAATTGTAGTATAATCATTACTGCTGAAAAAACGGTGGAAACAGCCAGAGCGAGCCCCTTACAGAAGATTCTCTTCTACGGAGTGAGAAAAGAAGGCGCTTTAATTGGCACAGGCAACAGGGGCAATCCCATTCGCTCTTGCTCTTAGAGATGCGGCCATCTTTGCCCCAGGGGTTCTGTGTCCTACTCAACTTCTCACGAACATGATAAGGCTGCCAAAGAAGTTATATGCTGAGAAGGAGGTGGTGAGCGGTGGCCCGAGGCTGAATCTGGTCCTCGTAGGTGCCACACAGCCATCACAGGATTTTACAAATTTGAGCCATTGTTTAAAAATCAGAATGCTGCACATGAAGTTTTAGATTCCCAGTTTTCCTTGCAAAATTAGAAGTTCTAACACTCTCAAATGGCAAAAAATGATGAGAACTGAGTCATGGGTCCCCTGCTCAGAACTGTCCGGTTCCCCAAGTTCTCCTTTAGCTCACCTTCCTCATCATGTTACTGGTTGTCTCCACTGGTGTTTTCATGAGGAGTTCACTCCTCTGATAAATAAATTTTCATCTTCCCCACAATTGCAACGGGAGGGACAGAGCAAAGATCAATTTAGCAGACGAGGGCAGTACGGATGGAGGACCCTGACGTTACTAGCTCCTGCCAGGGCAGCTCTCTCCACCCAGCAGGCTGGAGGGCTGCTCTGGACAGGCCTCAGAGCTGAATCTATAGGCCCGTGTGGCAGAGGGGACAAAGTCCTATCATTCTTTCTACTGTGAGCTTCCATCTAGTTATCACTTCTGCTGTTTATGTACCAAACAGTGTGATAAACATGCACGCAATGTGCATTATCTCATCCAATCATTGCACTGACTTCTGGAGTAGGAACTATTGTCATCTTTACTCTGTATATTAGGCAACCAAGGCTCAGAGACATCGAGTCATTGGCCTATGGTCACACAGCTAGGAAGTGAGCAGGGAACTGAGGCTGCCGAGATGTTATCTCACTCATGCAGAGACCCAGCCAACAGATGACAGAGCTTGGATTCCAACTCAAGTCCACTGACTCCAAAGCCCAAAAGTTGGAAGCTGGTGGCCAGAGGGGCAAACTAGTTTGGCCACCGGAAATGTGGGAAATTAGGAATTTGGGGCCATTTACTGGGCTCGCTGGCCCCAATTTGCTATGGGTTCCACCAATACCTGTTTACTTACACCCTGGCCTCTAATCTCATGCATGTTACTTCCCTGGACTCAAGAAGGTGACAATTATCAGGGCCTTTTCATGTCCTCTTGCCTTCCCACAGAGTCCAATTCAGATGAGTTCTAGCTCTTGGTTCCCGGACAGAGCTGGAGGTCTGCGTTTTTCTATGTTGACCCCACACAACCAGGTTTTATGAGAGCTGAGAGCAGAGATCAGTGAAATATGGTTCAGTTTCATGACCATGATGCTACTCCAGAGCCCAGGCATTAGAGGATAGACTGGGTTGGTTCCAGGATTCACTGATTCACTGGGGCGGTGTCTAAATTGATTTTACTACTTTAAATCATTTGATATTTAATCCAAAGTGATTATCCTTTCAATCAGGGTTTATCAATAAAGGTCATCTATGTCAGACATGGGTTCTCAGTGTCTCATTTCCTTTTCTATGGCTACACGAGTGGGCATTAGGGTGGGAGTTGGGGATCGGGCTGGGTGGGGCAAGGTTGTTACCCAGAGTAACCAGAAAGTCCAAGAGGCCAGGGTGGATGGAAGTCCAGGAGAGAAGCCCAGGCTGACACAGGGGAAAGAGGGAAGCCATAGGCGAGGTGAGGGGCTGGGCGCAGTCTGGAAGTGGAGGGCAGGATGGAAGTAAAAAACATTGGTTGGAGGTTGCGAACCTGCAGGAGCTTGCTCTCACAGATGCCGTTGGGTGACAGGTTCAATTCAAGCCCCAGGTGGGTTGCACTATCCCATCGTTTTAGTCAGGAGTTCTTAAGGCTTAGAACAGGACCATGTTAACTGCAGAAGGGAAATGGGGTGCTAAGCAGCTAAGATGCTTTTGGCTGCAAGGATGGAATCTTACGTGATTGTCTGGTCCTCACTTAGAAGGTGGGGGGTGGAGGCAAAAATAGGGAAACACAATCATTGACCAAATCCTGGCTGTTCTGGGCTCATGGCTGAGGAGGGTGTGATTTGGCTTTTAGGGCTGATGGCTGCAGATGTTGTGGGCAGAGTTCTGTTGTCGTATATGGTTTGGTCAATGTCTGTGTGTATATTCAGACTCTCGGTGTGCAGAGAGGGGACACAGCTATGTGATTTGGGCACATTGCCAACTTCCCTAGGCCTTGGTTTCCTCATCTATGAAATGGAGATGTTAAAAGTACCTGTATTAGATGTTAATACATGTCACGTGCTTAGAATAACACCCTGCATGTGGTGAGTATCCAAAAAATGTTAGCAGTAATTGTATTATTTAATATTTAATAATATAAATGTATTATGTTTATAATTATATATTATAACATATTTAATAATAATAATTATTATTATTTTAAAAATGATGATGAGGAGGAGGATAATGACCATGGTGATGGTAATGACTATGAAGATGATGCTCAGTGGGAAGGGCGCTGGCCTGGGAGGAGGGTTCTGGGTCCTGCCCCACCACACTGTGACTTTGGCAAGCACCACACTGTGACCTGGGCAAGTCAGTCATGCTCTCGCTGAGCCTCAGGCTTATTTGTGGAATATGGGGCTGAACTCTGATTTCCCAACTCATTTCCAGCTCTAATGTTATAAATTCCCCAACTGGGTGCTTAGTGACAGCCTGCAGTTGCTCCCACACCGTACCCTAACCTTTTCCTCCCCCATACCCACACACGGCCTTCCTCCATCTAAGCTCCCAGCTCACCCAAACCAGTGCAGCAGGTTTTGCTGTCCCCATTTCAGCCAGTTTCAGGTCTTAAATTTAGCACTTTCGCAGGAACCAAGGTTTGTGGTGGGGGCTGGGGCTGGGCAAGGGCTGTATCTGGTGAGGCAGCTTCCCCATGCAAAGGTTACTGTGGAAAGCAAAGTAGATACCGGGGCCAGGAGAGCTGAGTACCGCACTCTATTTTGTCATTGGTGTACTGGGCACGTCATGTGATCCTTCGGAGCCTCTGTTTTCCCATCCAGAAACTAAATTTCACATATTTGACCCCTTAAACCGTCATGTTATCTCTCAGAACAACGTTCTTTTCTTTCATATTAAGGAAAGGATCAGAGAGGTTAACTGATTTAGCTCAGCCCACACAGGTAGTGAGTGATTTGAGTCATCTTTTTATCCTAAGACTCTTTAGACAAAAAGTGAAAGCCATGGTTTTAAGTTTGAGAGCCAGACTGCCTGGGTTTGAATCCTACTTCTGCTACTTATTAGCTCTGCGACCTCAGGCAAATTACTTAACCTCTCTGTGCCTCAGTTTTTCTCATCTGTGAGATGGGGGATGATAAATTCACCCACACAGGTTTGTTATGCTACTAAATGAATTAATACTTATAAAGTACTTTCAACAGTGTCTGACATTTAGTAAAATTTATGTTTGCTATATTAATAAAACAGTTCCCCTGCTAATCAGTGCATGATCTCGAACGTGCAGAAAACAGTTTGGATTAAGACAAGGAGACTCATGTTTCACTTTGGGCTCAGCCACTAATTTGCTCTGTGACCTCAGAGACCTCCTTTAACCTTTCTGTGCCTTAGTTTCCTCAGCTGTAAAATAAGGGACTTGGACACGTTCATTGATGAGCAGCATTTTTTGAAGAAAGGTCAAGTCAGGAAAAAAGCAAAACCTTTGGGCCACATTTTCTTATCTGTTTGAGTCTCCTGGGGAGAATATTCCAGTGTAGTGAGTGCTGTCTGGGCTGCACCCTTGGTGGCCCACTCATGGGCCGCATCGCAATGGTCTGGGTGACATATGTGACCTTGCCTGGGGGTTGGGGTACCTGACCCAACTGCACCCTCCTCTCAGGAATTGGGGAAGCTGATCTGAAAGTTAGGCTGAGCTGCAGTGGAGCTGGGGCGGTTAGTTGAAGGCAGCATTCTGGCAGCAAGTTCATGAACTTCTGCTAGGATGGCCATAGGATTCTGGCTCCTGCCCTTTCTGAGGCTTGGCCTCTCTCGTCTTCTTGAAATTCCCTAAGAACTCCAGTTTTCTTCAAATGCCCTCCCCCTTTACTTAGGCTAATGTACCAGTTATCTATTTCTATATAATAATCACCCCATAATTCAGAGGCTTCAAACCAATTTCCTATTTCTCTAGATGATATGGACAGACTGGGTGGCTCTTGTGCTGGTCATCGGTAGGGTCACTCGTGTGGCTGCACTCACCTGGTGGGTGGGCAGGGGCTGTTGCCCAGGGTGCCTTGGTTCTCCTCCATGTGGCCTTTCCGTATGGCTAGCTTGGGTTTCCTGAGGGTGGTCCCAGGATGGCCAGTGGTAGAAACAGAAGTCCTGGCCTCAGAAACCCCAGAATGTTGCTTTTTCTGTATTCTATTGGTCAGAACAAGTCACAAGTTCAGCTCTGGTTTAAGGATTCAATAAACTTCACTTTTTGATGGGAGATACAGTCTGTACAAACAGGAATGGGAGGAATGGAAGGTGGCTGGGTGTGCAGGCAAACACCACAACTAATTTCAGTTGATTTCTTAGTTGCAGCCAAAAGAAACTTAACTAACGTATCTTATGATTAACAAACTCCCACCTGCCACAGTTCGATCTCACTTTTCACCACCTCTCAGTCACCCACGCCTCGCCTTTCTTCAGTCACACCAACCACATTCCCGCCCCAGGGCCTTTATATTCACTGATCGATCCCTCTGCCTGACACATTCTGACCCCAGATCTTCTCCTAACTGCTCCCTTGTCACGATTAGATGTTTACTCACATCTTTACTCAGAGAAGCCGTCTGTGATTCCTGGAACAAAAGCCACACCCTCGACGCGCTGAGTTCCCTAATTAAGCCTTATCTTCTTTGTGGCACATAGGATGTATTATTTATTTTTTTGTTTACTGTCGTTCTTGTTTTTTTTTTTTTTTTTTTTCCCCAGGATGGCTTTTTATTATAGATAGGATCTCTCCCTTTCTCATTTATTTAATCTGCATCAGCTCCAAAAAAGAAAAAAATAATAAAACATTGGAATAGTATCTTATTTACTGTTGATCTTTTCTCACTGAGCTCCAAGAATGCAGGGACTGTGGTCTGTCTGGATCTCTGATGTATGCCTGGCACGTGGTAGGTACTCAAGAAATATTTACTGAAAGAAAGAATGAATTTTAGATATTATAATATTAAAATTCAAAAAGTCATGGTTAGAGACAGCTTAAATGACTTCACAGATGATTCCATGAAGTGAGGCAGGGAGCTCATATCTAGGCTACATAATCTCAATGATCCTGATCATTCTGCTAAGACCATGACCAGAAGCACTGTTTAAAGTACTTTGACAATCTACAGGCACCTAGATTTACTCCTGAGAGGGCACACTGGGAGTTCTGTGAAGGATGGGGCTTGGGCATGAGCCAGTGGGGTTCTTCAGTGAGCTGCAAGGAAAACCCAGACGTGTGCCATTTGCATTTCCTACATGTCATGGGTTACCGAGGTTGTCAATGGACAGCCTTAAGAAGGGCTGTGTGACAGTTTTAATGCATGTCTCCAATGTTCTCTGACCCTCTTCCCATGGGAGGTGAGGACTTCCTTCTACCCTTGATTCTGGGCGGGCTTGTAATTTCTTCAACCAATAGAAAGGCAGAAGTGACACTATGTGACTTCCAAGGCTGGGGGTTTGGGAAGATGAATGATGGATGTAGAGCACTTGGCACACTGTCTGGTCCCCAGCAAGGGCCCCGTAAATGGCAGCTATTACTAATATGAAACCCGAGGTCTGATCGCCTGCCTCCCAGGAAGAAGCCCTGGTGTTTGGATCCACCCCTTGTTCTGAGGGACCATAGACTCTTAGATGGGCTTCCATGCTGGTACTTGGGCTTGGTGAGGGCAGATACGAGCCTTCCTGCCCTTAACAGACCCACCGCTTCTCTGTAGGGCTGTGTTCATAAACGCTGGCCAGGCCTGCCTGCCCCTTCCTGCACTCATTCCACACGCAAAATGTCTTACAAGGATTTTAATTAAACCACACACAATTCAGGGCGTCAGGCCCTATCCATTTCAAAAAAACCACCTGGGATTGTGAGGGACTAAAAACATCAGGAATTTACCCAAAGAGATGCCAACAGAAGGGACAAGGGTGACAGCTACCCTGAGGCCAGGAGGGTGCAATGAGGGGACAAATAGGTTCTTTCAGCCCTGACCTCAGGGAAGAACATAATTCTTCAAGATCAAGGGAAGAGGCTCAGAAGCAGGGATGGGCGGGGTGTTAACGACCCTGCTAAACCTGTAAAAGATGAGTGGGTCCCCATGTTCACGAGCTGGGAACATGGGGTGCAGACAATGGGGAAAGGGTGCTTTCCCATGGTGTACCCATTCCCAGGCCACTTCCCAGCAGCCCTGGGGTGCTAGGATCAGGCACAGGTACAACTGATCTTTTGCCCTCTTCCATGGGGCCTCTAGTCTCTGTGCAGAGAAGAGAGAACACTTATCCATTTCTTCCCTCAGCCCAGCCCACACTTCCATCCAAAAGAAGCCTGGTTTGTGGGGACAAAGCTGAGCTGCCTGACCTGGGGCCCAGAGATGGGAAGTTTCCTAAATTCCTTCAGTTGGCCTGTGGTAGGGTCACACCCCCATCTCCCTGAGTATAAGTGAAGATTTACTGGCTTCGCCATACTGTCCCTTAAAGGTTGTGGTCCATCCCCAACCCCAAAAGTCATGTGGAGGTAGAAGGCTCTGGGAGGGAGACAAGAGCGGGTGCTGCTCCTCTCCTACTCCCCGAGAGCTATGCTCTTCCAGAGAACCTAGTTGGCTATTCCCATGGGGGTCCCTCCTCCCTAGGGGAACACAAACCCCCAGGAATAGGAAAGGGGTTACAGACAGGATTGGCAACGTTCTGACATTAATTGAAAACATTGGTTCCATTTTGACCACCAGATTCCCATGAGGTCTGTAAAGAATTCCCCTCCAGGCCATGCTCTCTGGGTCCAAAGGGACAACTTCACTGCATTCACGGGCATTTTCCCCAGGCCGGGCTGTCCCAGGGTCCCCGAAGGAGCTCACACCCCCAGGCTGCTTTTCTCGTCCTCTTTGGGGCTGGGGTCCTCCTGAATCTTCTTCATCTCCCAGCCCCTGACCCAGGTGTAGGCAGAGGAGCCGCCTAGCACCATCATGTTGCTCGTCCACCAGAGGAAGCTCTTGGTCTCCTCGTAGTAGAGGACGGCCAGCACCGTCTGGGCACAGGCCTTGGCTGTGCCCGACACGTTGTGCGTCAGGGGACTGGTGAACTTGATCTGCAGTCCTGTCACATAGCCAATGGCGAAGCCAAACAGGCCTCCCAGCGTCATCATGCCCCAGAAGTGGGCGCTGCCCAGCTGGGCAAAGTGGCAGAGGGCCTGAAGCTCCCCCAGCAGCAGGAGCAGGGGCAGGAAGAGGACGCAGGCGTTGACATTGTTGTAAAAGGTCAGGCGCCAGATGCTGCCGTCCACCGCCGGGAGCACTTTCTTGGTGTAGATGGCGTTGAGCGAGACGCAGAGGCTGGCTAGTATGCCGAAGAGGGTGCCCGTCCAGGACAGGGTGCCTTCTGCTTCCTCCTGGTCCACACCAAGCCAGAAGCCGCCTGCAGCAGGGAGAGGAGAAGGGCGAGGGGGATGAGGATGGGAGGAAGAAGGATGGAGAATTTTGCCACCGAAGTTCACAGACTGTAATGCTGCCCTCACCCTCGCATCCTTTCCGCTCTCCCTGCAATAAATGTGTCCAAAGTTCCCTGCTACATGCAAAGCGCCATGCAAGGGCTGGGGAAGTGGCCCAGGACATGAGCCCTTCTCATGGAGCTTGCTTTCTAGCAGAGGAGAAAGATGTTAAAATGATTCATTTCTCAATTACTTCTTTAGTTACAATTGTAATGAGGTCTATAAAACAGTACAGGCTGCTGTGAGAACCCATGACTGGGTGACTATGCTGGCCTGGGGAGTCTGGAAAGTAACATCTGAACTGAGTTCTGAAGGATGAGTACTTAGTGGTTGGGGTGACCTTGGGCAAGTGATTTAAAGTCTCAGAGGCTTGGCTTCCTTGTCTGTAAAATGGGAGCCTACAATGAGTTAGAATCATTTGTGGCCCGAGGTCATTTGGGACAGTCACACTTTCCAAGACTCTCATCTTGTGTCACCTCCTACTCACAGAGCCTCCGTGGCTCCACTGCCCACCATCAAGTCCACACTTCTCTGCCTGGCACCTGGGTTTCCTGTACCTTTGCCAGCTGCCTCTGTCCCACGATCACCCTGAGTCATCTCTCTCATCCCCTGCTTCTCACGCTGTGGCTCAGTGTCCTTGTTCATATCTTGCACCAGAAACACCCTCCTCCTCCGAGAGTTTCTATTCATTCTTCAAGGTCAAAGTTGGCCTCTCTAGAGCAGAAGTATTTCCTGATATCCCCAGTCCCCAGACCTCTTCCTGCCTGCACTTTCCTTTAAGATTCCTGTGTTGCTAGGCACCTGCCCTTGGGGACAGTACAGTCTCTTAAGCTAGACCCCACCTTCTCAGAAGGCAGGGCTGAATCTTCCACATGCTGGGTGGCCCGGGACAAGTTTACCTAACCTCTCTGAGCTCCCATTTCCTTCAGCTGCAGAGATCTGGGTCAGTCTCTTGACCCCCTCTCCAACCAATCTACTCTCCATCTTGTAATCAGAAAGATCGTCATGAAGTACAGATTTGCTCAGCTCCTGTCCTGAATTAAAGCCCCTCCATGCCACCTCGCTGCTCTCAGGAAATATTTCAGACTCACTTAATCTGGGCAGCCTTGTGTCTGGTGAGTCTCACTCGGGCCCGGCATGAAGAAGTACACATGTTCTTTCTTCTACCTAGAACATTCTCTCCTCACTCCTTCCTTACATCCATCTAGTACTTCCTTCAAGAAGGCCTGCTTGGATGGCCTCCCTCCCCAACCACCTCTCCCTCCCCCCCCCAATTAACATTTGTTGAAAGAAAAAATGAGTGAATGGAGTTGTTTTGGAGGTGGTTGTGAAGATTAGAGCCAAGGCTCCTACTACTTTGTAGGGACTCATTCCCAGCATCCTCTTTCTTTGCAAGGCCTATGCAAACAGGTGACCCACAGACCTGTTCAGGGGACATGGGGTGGGGGTGGGGGGCTTAGCCAGAGCATTCCCAGCCTCCTGCTGGTTACCTTCCAAGTCCAGGAGGGACTGCTGCCTCAAGTTTCCAGACCCCAGAGGGACTCTCGGCCAGAAGGAGTTTTGAAAGGTACAGTGTGACCTGGGGTGCAGGAGGAGGAGACCTGGAGTAGTTGCTTGTTACCCATCTTTGCCCACAAGGAGCAGGGGAGGGGGAACACTGCAGTGAGGGGCCAGGTCCTAGGCTCCCCTGGCCCCTGCCGCACCAGGCCAGCCAGCAAATGCAACTTCTCAGAACCTATCTCGCCATCAGCTACTTTGATTACTTTTCAGACTTGGGCCTAGTTTCCCAAGTGCTGTCACCTTCCTGCACGCGAATTCTCCCACCAAGAACACCTCCCCCCAAAACACACACACACACACACACACAGCCCTAAAGTGTAGATCCCTGGGGCATTTGGAAAAGTGTGGGAGACTGTGAGGCCTTCCCCAGATGGGAGGGTGGGTGCGCACAGCAGCTGAGAGAGATCTGCCAGGGGGCTTAGCAGTCCTTCCGCTTTAACCCCCACCCTGCTCCCCTCTATGCTCCCAATCTTGGGCTAGACTGAGCAGCCTTGGATCCAGCAGTTGCTCAACAAAGGGAACAATTTCTGGGGCAGGTGGCATGGGATAGGCTCCCGCTCCTGCAGCCAGTGCACTGTGGCCTGGGCCTCTGAGACACCAGCAAAGAATATGTAGGTCAATGAAGACGAACCTTACGGCACCAGGAAAAACCTGAACAGGTTTAAAGAAAGATCTCATTCCTGGGTGACAGAGCCCCAGGAGGGGTAGGGGATGCTGGGGGTGCTCTTACCCAGTGTGCTACAATGAAACAATAAAAGTTCTATAATCTGTGTTGTCCAGTACAGTCACCACTGGCCACATGTGGCTACTGAGCATTTGAAATGTGGCTAGAGAATTAGGTTACAACACCCGTAACTGAGAAACTGAATTTTCAAAATTTCATTTAATTTGAATTGCACTGAGTCTTCACTTAACGTCCATAGGTTCTGCAACTGAATTGCCATATAACTAAACCGATTTTGCCATAGGTTAATTTATATAAACAAGAGTTAAGTTCCCATGCATCTCATCAATGGTATAAGGAAACGATGTTATTTGAGGACCTGATGGAATTTAAATTGAAATAGACATGTGGCCACTGACTATTGTATTAGATAGTGCAGCTTTAATATGTAGGGGACAAGGACAGAGTGGTTAGAAGGACAGGCCCAGCAGTCTGGCCAGTCTGTGTTTGCATCTCCGCCTGGCTACTTCCTAGCTGTGTGGCCCTGGGCAAGTAACTTAACCTCTCTGAGCCTCAGTTTTCTTGTTTGGATGGAGATGATCATGGTGATGCCACTACCCAGGGACCTTTTGGGAACAAAGGAGATGATACAGGTGAAATGATTAATGCAATGTCCTCATCAATAACTGTTATTTTCTGAGGGTCAAGTCTGTGAAGACAGCTAAGGCATATCTCAAAGCATATCTCTTGACACTGTCTCAGGTGTTATAGTGAGCCTGCAAGGTCAGTGTGATCGAATATTTATTAAAGGGTGCACTGTTTTCTAGAAAGACCACTGGATGGGGAGTCAGGACACTTGAGCTCTTGAGTAGCAATAGAAATAGTGGTCAAGAGTATGGAGCCTGATTGCTGGAGATCAGATCCCAGCTCTGCTACTTATTAGCTGTGTGACAAGTTACTTAACCTCTCTGTGCCTTGGTTTTCCCTCTGTGAAATATAGATTATAATCCTACCTTGTATGGGGGGCCCTAGCTGGGCCCCTAAATTGCTGGGTGTCCGAGAGCAAATTATTTGCTTTCTCTGGGTCTCAGGCTCTTCCTCATATTACCATGGCATCAAGGGAGGTGGGACAGATAAAGTCCAAAGATATTTGGCAGGGTTGTTCCATAGGACTTCAGTCCCACCCCCTTCACCCCCCTGCCCCATTTTCCATGGCCCTGGCTGACCACTCACCGATGATGATGCTGCAGGTGAGCAAGGCATAGAAGGAGGTAGTCTGCTTGAGCAGCAGGTAGGAGAGCAGCACATTGAAGACGGTGGTGAGGGAGCGTCCCACGTTGTAGAAGGCCACGCCCACGTACTTCAGGCAGAGGTTATTGAAGGTGATCATGCCGATAAAGACAACTGACAGGGGCAAGATGCTGCGGGCTACCCTGAGGTCCAGGCGCAGGGTGGGGAAGTCCACCGCACCAGGGCAGCAAGCGGCCAGTGTGCTGAGGCCTTTGCATAGCAGCGTGGTCACCAGACACTGGTAGAAGGTGACAAAGATGGGGGTGTTCAGCTGCAGGGAGGGGCTGTCCAGTAGGTATTTGTTAAGAAAGACCATGGAGATGGAGGTGACCCAGTAGAGAGAGACCACCAGTGCGATCTGCAGTGCCCGAAGCAGAAAGGGCTTCTCCTCGCTGGCCTCTGCCTCACTGGAGGGGTCGGAAGCCCCCATCAGCGCCATGTGCAGGATCTTGGAGCGCTTCAGGGGGGCCCTGTTCATGATAGCAGAGGAGCTGGATCACCCTATAGCCAGAACTGATTTACTGGAGTACAGAGCAGTGAGCTCACTTCTTTCTGCAAATGAAAGCCCTCAACTGTCACAAGGAATAAGGCCTAGAGGCTTCTCCACCGTCCTCTTGGATGGGAGGTTCTTCTTTGGGGTGAGCCGCACAACCTGCTCCCACCCTGAGGGGGCACATGAGATAGGACAAAGGGAAGAGGTGGCGATCATGCAAATGACCTGTCAAGGAAGAAAAGGCTGGGGCCTAGTAGGGAGGAGTTGCAGGAAGAAGGGAGGGGAGAGGAATGGAAGGCGAGAAAAGGAGGAATGCAGGGCGAAGGTGCTTGAAAAGAGCAGAGGACGGCGTGGGGAATAGGTGCCGAGAGAGGGAGGCATGGGCTGCTGTGGAAGAGCGGAGTTTGCAGGGAGAGAGGAGGAGGCCTGCAGGGAGCTGAATGGAGGGAGGGAGTGCGGGGAGTCTGGAAAGAGGAGTGTAGGGGAGGTCAGAGGTGCTCTAGACGGGGTCCGAAGGCCGCAGGGAAAGGCCAGGCCGGCGCTAGCCGTGGCGTTCTGCTTTCTCCGACGCAGGATCCGGCTCAGCCTGAGAGTCGCAGGACATCCGAGGCCCCTCCTCCCGCGGGGCGGGCCCGGGACTCATTTCCTGACACGCCCCCAACTCCTTGCTTAAAGAGCCCGCAGGCCAGATGTCACACTTAAAGCCGTAACCCCAGAGAATCGGCCTTCAGAGTCAGGCTTGCGTCGGGGTCTCTGCCGCCTCCCAGCCCATGTGCTCTCCCCGCCAGCTAATGGTGGGGGATCTCGGCAGCCGCGGAAAGTTCCTATGGGTGCTTGAACCTCGGACTCCTTCCTGCAAGCCCTGCCAGCTCCGTCTCCTCCCGAGGCTAAATCCCTCTAACTCCCTCTACTGGGCTCTCCTGCAGGTCCGCTACGTCCCGGATCCCCCGGCCTGACTGCGCCCCACCCGCGAGCCTTGGCACCATTCCGCGTCCCTCCGCCGCTAGAGACAACCCCCAACACCCCGCAGCCCCGAGTCCTCTCTACCCAGCCCCAGCTCTCTCTTCCCAAACCTCGTTGCAGTTCCCTCCTTTCATCCGCTTTCACGGCTCCCAGCCATTTTCCAAACCCGAGATTCCCAGCAGCGTTCCCAGAGGTCGGAGGCCGCACCGCCCCGGCCAAACCTCAATGTGTCCGCCGGGTCCTCCATTCGAGACCCTTCTGGCGGCTGGGTCGCCAGACACTGGTAGAAGGTGACAAAGATGGAGGTGTTCAGCTGCAGGGAGGGGCCTCAATGCACTGCTCCTTCCTCGGGCTTCCTCCCCCTGGCAAAAACCCACCTCACGCCTTGCCTAACGGGATACTCCAGCGCCCTAGCTGGCGTTCCGGAGCCGCTACCCGCGCTCACCTCGTCCTCTGCACCTGCTGCCTGTGCACCTGGAGCTCCGCACCTGCAGCGTTGCGCGCAGCGCCGCTCCCGAGGGAAATGACTTCCTGTTCCCAGTCCTGGGCGCGGAAGCCGAGCGTGCCTCACTGGCTGGTTCCACACGTGGGGCCCGGGAGTGGCGGAGGGGCGACCCGGGCCCTAGTCTGTCCTCGGCCCCGGGATATCTCGCCGGTCACGGGAGCAGGCCTCCTCTTCTTTCGAGGGCACCCAGCCCCCGGTACCCCGCCCCGGACAGCCGCCCAGAATCCCCCGCTCCAGTGACCGCAGCTTGCATGTCCCAGGATCCCGCTGCATCCCCTCGGCCCGTCGCGCAACCGGCCTTCTCTTCCAGAGGTGCGTGTGGGTAACGTTTCGGATTCTTCCTGCTGGCAGTGACTGGAGAGTTCTCCGCCTCCTCCGAGGGACCGAGCCTGGAAAGTCCGTCACCAGCCCGGTCCCATCACTCACCGGGCAGCGGAGAGGGCCCACTTCTCCCTGGTTCGCGCTCAAGCACCAACATGGGGTGACTCACTCCTCCTGAGTTCTCTCCATTGTAAAACTAGGGGGCTGGGCTATACTCGTGGGTCTCAACTTCTAGACTCAAAACTAACTCATATGTTCGAAAGTAGGGACGACCATCTATTTGTTATATTTCAAACACCATTTAATCAGTACCATTTAATTTATTGGTGAGATGTCCAAGAATTGCTCTTAAATACTCAGAATATTCACCAAAAAAACAGGGAGAATGTCAATAGATAAAACAAGATGGGCAAAATGTTGATCATTGTTGACGCTGAGTATAGGTGTATGTGTGTGTGGGGGGCGGGGTTATCCTCGGAGTCTTCTTACTTTTGTGTACAAAGTTCTATAATAAAAGGTAAAACCTTTGGAGTACATTTAAAGTCTCACATGTTAACTGAATAAACTTTCTCTTGAGCTTAACACAGCCCTTGGTGGACTAGGCGGAACTGGAAAGGTTATGGGAAATAAGTACTGCTCAGCAGCCCCAGGGCAGATTTGAATTCTCCAGTGTGAGCTCTGCCCCAGGCCCTGTCCTCTTCCACCAGCCTTCTGGTCCTCGCTCTATGATGAAGCCCACACTTCCCCTTCCTCTAGGGATGGGACTTCTTGCTTTCTAGTTATGGGCTGGTTTCCAGGTGGAGGATGCCATCTGGTCTCCTTGTCACCTTTGGGATCAAATTATCCATTTGAGGAAGGAAAGAGACTTAAAGGGACTGAGCCAGTCATCTGAATCCTATTTGGAGAGTCTCCTTCCAGGGCCAATCTTTGAAGGTTGTAGGTTTCAGCTTATGAAGAGCAATGCCTGCTTGAGTCTCTTCTCTCTTAGGCCTGATATTTCGCCATGGGAAATAATTTAATGACAGAGTAAGTTTGTCTCTGAGAGGCCCTGGTTTCCTGGAAGGGCCCTTCTTCTTGGCACATTAACAGGAATTAATTTATCTGAATAACGTGCTGCCACCTTGAGCCCCCAGGGAAGAGATATATTCACTGAGAGATGAGGACAGCCCATGCTGGGTGTGGGGCACCGTCTGGGCTCCCCGTGGGCCAGGAGACCAGTGTATCCCTGTCTCCAACCTCTCTCTCCTCTTACATTCTACCTGAAATTCCATTATTAGCTTCACTCCTTTGCATTAAGGTTGTAATAGGCTAGTATAGTAAACTTCACAGATTTCAATCCTTTTTGTTCTTTATGAGGGAAACGGGATGTGGGATTGTTTCTTAGGGATCTAAGGCCTCAGGAATTATGCATTGTGCAAAAATTGTTTGCTTTTGTGTTTTCCTTAAGGAAAGTTCATTGTTTAAATCATCCATAAAGGGTGAAGATTTAGGTTTTTTAAGAGTAATTACCTGGTGTGGGAACTTGGTGTGAGGAGGAACGTAAGATCGTTGGTGTGTCAGATGGAAGGCTGTAATAAGCCAGGGAGTAGGAGCCTTTATAGGTATAGTTCTATTTCCTTGCATTATCTGGGAGCCACTGATGATGGCAGAAGAAGATGATTTCTACCAGACAGGGTGAACGGAATTAACTTCCCAGGTATAGGGAACAGTGATCTGAACCAATAGAACCTGAGAGCTCCTGGGAACACATGGATGTTGACTAGTTCACCCCTGAGTTCAACAAGGACTCACAAGCTTACTCTATGTGGCGGACACTTCTAACTATCTACTAAAATTTATTCTCCTATTAGTCCAAAATAACTGAATGGTAGTCATTTGGTTGCCCAGCCAGAGGCTACATAGCACATTTCCCAGCCTCCCTTGTGAGTAGGTGAACCATGTGACTTAGTAGATGGTAAAGGGAGGTGATGTGTGCTACTTTCCAAGTCTGAGCCTTAAAACTTTAGGTGACCAATGTCACCATAACACAAAACAAAACAAACAAAAAAAACTTTAGGTGTGTTCTCCTCCATGTTCTCTCCTCCATGTTCTCTCCTCCTCTTCCCATAACCCAAGACCCAAATATGTCTATAACCCAGGCATAACCATGCAGATGAGGTCAATGTCTTAGGGTTATGGGAGCAATATGATGGAAAGAGCCAGGGTCCCTGATCGTATGGAAGAGAGCCACCTGCCAATGTGGACTGCCTACCTTGAGACTGTTAGGTGAGAGAGATATCAACTTACGTCCTCTGTGGTTATAAAGGAGTCTCTTTGTTACAGCAGCTAGGCCTTTTACCCACATACCCACTATAGACTATATTCTCTTCTCCTCACATATGTATTTTCTAGGCAAAATTGAGAAGGCATGACATTGTCAGTCTGATCTGTCTTTCTCTTTTGGTTCTCTCTCAGTTTATCATCTGTCTGTTGTCTGTCCGTCCGTCCATCCATCCATCCATCCATCCATCCATCCATCCATCCTTCTATCCATTAATCAACCCACCCACCCATCTATTCATCCTGTCCTTATCCAGGACCTACCTAGCACAATGCCTGCCATAGTAGATGCTTAGTACCTATTTGTAGAATGAATAGAAGTCAGACCTCTGGTAGGAGTGCTTGAAAATTGAGATCGGTTTAAGACCTTTATTGACCCTAAGCCCTGAAAAGTTTATAAGGCTCTTCATTCATCCTATATGAAATTCAAAATGAAAATTAATACTAAACTGTAAAAAAAATGTAAGAGGAGCAAAAAGTGTTCTGATTTTTCTCATGAGGATTGGGATGTTCTTTTGAAAAAAAATTTTTTTTTCCAGAAAAAGAGAAAAAAACCAAACTTGTCTTTTCTTTGCTGGCACCTGTGGTAGACACTACTAATAGTGTACCCCTGAAGTTGGCAAACTTTTTCTGTAAAAGACTGAAGAGTAAATATTTTAGACTCTGTGTGCCATATGGTCTCTGTCGCAACTACTCAAAACTGCTGTTGGAACAAATGGGTGCAGCTGTGTTTCAATAAAACTTTATAAAGACAGGTGATGGGCTGGATTTGGTTCATTGATTGTAGTTTGCTGACCCCTGGCTTACCCTATATTAATTTGTTCTTCTTCCTTACTAACATTACCCATATTTTGTTTGTATGCCAATGTGTCCACCTAAAACTACTTATTCCCCAGACTCCTTTGCAGCTGGATGTTACCATGTGATGCTATTGGCCAATGAGACATAAACTGAGGATTTTGGGAGAAGCTTTTCCTTTCTTAATATAGATACAGTATTTGTTGCTTCTTTTTCTCATATATTCTGTCTTAAACGCAAACCTGAGATCTGGAAGGGCAGCAGCCATCTTGTAACTATGAGACAAAGATATGATGAGGAAAGCTAAGGATGACAGAGCAGAAACATGGAGAGAGCCTGAGTCCCTTAGAGCTTGGAAGAACTGCCATTGGCTGGCTCTCGGTCTGAGGCAGCAATGTAGGGGGTACAATTATCAGAGATTGAACCAAAGCTGCAAAGCTACAGATGGGGTGGAGAATTTCAAAGGCAGGGCCCACTTGCCAGATAAGGATTATGAGAGAGAGCCAATACCAGGACAGGCAAATCTCAAAATCTGAGCTGCCCATGGATGAGAGCCTATTAAAAAAAGAAGTCCCACTGTGGGGGAGGGGTTCTGCAGGCAAGAGTGGGAAGCTGCAGAGGTGAGCAAAGGGCTGGTTCCTCTTTAACACTGACATCTACCAGAGACATCACCTTTATGTCCTGGGCTGGCTTCTTCTAAGCACCTAGTTTTGACCTCTAGGATAACAAAAAGCGTTTCTCCTCCACATTTCTGCAATATGCACCCTGGTAATTTCCAAGTGGGAACAATATCTCCCCAAATTAGCTAATCTGTGGGCAGTAACAGTGTTAGTCCCTCTGGTGTGTGGTATGATGCTTGGCACATAATATGTGTTCTGGGTTAAATAGTGTCCCCCTTCAAATTCATCATGTGACCTTATTTGGAAATAAGGTTTTCGCTGATGTAATTATTTAAATCAAGATGAGTTCATACCGGTTTATGAACTCATAAGTTAGACTCTAAATCCCATGACTGATGTCTTTATAAGGTACAGGGGTTTCCCATAACCTCCTTGCCCCAACACATGCATAGCCCCCCCCATTATCAATGTCCCCCACCAGAGTGGTACACTTGTTAAAATCGATGAACCTATAGTGACACATTGTAATCACTCAGAGTCCATAGTTTACATTAGGGGTCTCTATTGGTGTTGCACATTCCACTGCACATGTACAGTGATATGTATTCACTATTATAGTATCATACATAGTATTTTCATTGCTGTAAAACACCATTTAAGTTTAAGTCTGGTGGGGGAAAAAATAACTATTTCTTAGAAGTCTCGAGGTTCACTCTGATTGGTCTGGCCTGGGTCATGTGCCTACTCTTGACCAATCGTTGTGTCTAGGCAGATAAACCAGCCTCTGGCTTAAGACCTTCATGGCTAGCTCCACCACCTCTGAACCAGACCGAGTGGTCTGAAAGTGGGCATGGGGTATTGCCAGAAGCAGGGGGATGGATGTTAGACTGGCAAATTACCAGGGTCCACGGTGAGTGGTCTGCATTGGAAGAGGGAGCGGGCACCTGGGAATTTGCATAGAGCTCTTCCGTCCTCCTTTGCTCATGTGATTCCCCTTTATTCAGTGCTCTCCCATGTTCACCCTGAAACCTGGCTAACTTCGAAGGACTCAGTGCAGACATCAGTCCCTTAGGGAGACTCTCCAATAAGATTAGGTCTCCCTGACACAGCATTCCTATTGCTTCCCTTGAGATGTGAAGGGAATATGCACAGGAGGCATCTATTCCATTTTTGGATAAGAATGTCCCCGTCTCCTCAGCTGTTGCAATCTTTGGGAGGCATCAACCCACGTGTACTTGCTTTTCTCTAGCCAAAAGGGTGAGTACATGACCTTGACTCCGCCACTGAACCTGTTGCTTACTTTTTCTAAAATGGAATCTAGAGCCAAAACAACAATGACAACAACAACATCTAACTTGGTGACAGCTGGTTCATGGTGGCAGCAATGGCCAGAAAGCCCATTCACCATTTCCTGCCTCTGAGACCCCCAGAGTTGCCCTGCTTGCTATTCCTTCCTAACTTTGTTCTTCAGTTTTCCCTCCAAGTTCTCTGAGCAACCCTGGACTCTTTCAATGATCTCTTTTTTGCATAAGTTGGCTGGAGTCTGTATTTTTTACTTGCAATCAGAGAACCCTAGATGCTACTGTGGGCATTCCCTCTGTCCAAGAAGAGGGGTCAGGGCAGGAACTGGTCAGCTCCAGGAAGCGAGTTTAGCTACCACAGCCCATCTCCTCCCCAAGTGCTAGGTTCAAGAGCAAGGTGGGAGAAATAAAAAGGGCAGGGCAGCAGAAAGTGTAGACCAGGATGTATAAACACTGGAGTGTTTGCACAAAGGCTGCCAGCAGGTGGATGTAGGTCAAGGTTAGCTTCTTTCTCTGGGTCTTTGCTGTAAACCTGGCAGGGGGGACATGGTGGTGATGAAATGAGCTGGTGTGGATACCTGGGAATTTGAAATTAGTTAATTTAACACACCTGTTCTGAATGCTCTTTCTGTTTGCCACCCCTGTCCTTTACCCTTCCCTTCCGCTGGCTTCACTGCTCAATTCAGATGATTTATGGGACAACCGACACTGGCATGCTGATGGCCTTTTTCTCTTTAGTGGATTTTGAATGGTCTGAAATGAACATTAAAAGCCTGAGTTTAACATAGAGCTTATATGAGCGAATGACTAAATGCAGAAATGAACTGAGTTAATTTTAGTCATGGAGCCACAGAATCCATAAAAAGAATCCTCTCACTACCTTTTTGCTTTTTTCTCTCCCTTGTGACATAGCATTCAATGAAAACCTTACCCTCAAAAGTCAGATAGACCTAGGTTCAAGTCCTGGGTCTATCACTTTATAAGCTATGTGGCCATGGCCAGTTACTTAACCTCTCTGGGGCATAAAAACCTTATTTGTAAAAAAGAGAATAGTGACAATACGTTGCTTAGCATAGCGTCTGTCCCATAGTTACCTATTATTAGTATTCTTTGTGTTTTTTTTTTTCCTACACTGCTCTTCCAATGGTTCCCATGTATCCTCTTGGCACTGGGCACATTCTTCATCATTGCATTAACATTCTGTATCAGTTAGTTTTTACCATGTGACAAAAACTTCAGAATTCAGCTTATGTGTGTGTGGGTCAGTTGGGCAGTTCAACTGATGTTGGCTGGGCTTTCTCACGGGTTTGGTGGGCAATTGGCTATAGGTAGGTTTAGGATGGTCTCAGTTGGATTAACTAGGCTCTCTTCCTTGGGGTGTCTTATCCTTCAACAGTGCAGCCCAGGCTTGTTCCTACAATGGGCAGAGGTCTGAAAGAGAGCAAAAGTGGCAGGGCCTCTCAAGACTTAAGCTCAGAGACCTCAGCACAATATCATTTCTGCCTTATTCATTCTATTGGACAGAGCAATTCCCTAGGCTAGTCCAGAGTGAGAAGCAACTACAAAGTTACAGGGTAAACGGGATGGTTACAGGTGGGGCCAATAATTGGGGCTATTCATACAATCAAATCTATCCTGCACACTATAGTGTAACTGGTTACTTCCCTCTTTCCAACCAGACTCTCCCTTATGCATCATTGTGTTCCAGGTGCCTAGCACAGAGCTTGGCACATAGTAGGTATTCAATAAAGGTTTGCTGACTGAGTGAATGAAAAGCTGGGCTGTGGAGCTGTCCCTGGAATGCCAGGGAGCCAACTGCCCTGCTGACTTCCTGTCAGTGACGTTCCAGTCTAGGGGAGAACAATCGAAAGTCAGCATGCACTGAAGTCAGTTTCAGCCTTCCAACTCGGCCTGACTCTTCTGTTTAATCTAGACTTCTGGACATTTGCACAGAGCTCTTCCTATAGAATTGATTTAGTTGCAGATGAGACCATATGGCCCGTGGAGTCTAAAATATCTACTGTCTCTGGTCCTTTGGAAGGTCAGATAGCTGAATACCTGTTTTGGTGTCATTCCTGACATTCCTGAGACTGATCAGGAGAGGAACATCTTCTTTAACCAATATCATTACATCAGCAATACAAACAAGGCAGGTCATTTGGATTTATTATTAAAATATGGACATTTTCAGACATAGGTAAGCATTTTAGAATTAACTTGAGCTGAAGAAAATCTCCTTTTGTGCATTATCTATTGAAATTATTTCAATCAGTTGGTGAACACATATATATTTATTATTCTAAGATAAAATGGTACAATAATTAATGGTAATTGAAAGCTGTTAATTTTATGTGCAAAAGTAATTGCTAAGTTTTCATATTTAAATAAATAGAAAAATAGACTAATAGTTCATATGAATATTAAGAAAGAGCGCGTTAGCTAGATAACTTTGGGAAGAACAATTTATTCTTTTGGAACCAGTAAATGTTTCTACATTTAAATAAAAGTACCAGGCAAAATAACAGAGATTCAATTATCTTTTATAATTCCAATCTTTATAGAATTGTTTGGTAGAAGAATATTTTTAACATTAAACAAAATAACTTTTAAGAACTGTATTTAAATTGTAATTATTTAATTCCATTTAGATTATTAATCTTTCATGAAAACGTCTCTGGGAATTATTCCTATCTGGTGGGACCAATTAAAAGCAAAATGTTTTGTGACTTCAAAATTTTGCAAGGAAGAAAAATTCCCATATCAAGTACAACAAAACCCATACTAAATTAACTTCCATTCAGACATGTTGAAGACTATAAAAATAGGAAGGAAAAAAGAATGTGGTTAAGGATAAAGAGATTTCCCTCCCCTTTACGTGTGCAAACATCTTGCTCCTGCACTAATCTCAGTTGGAAATGAGAGACGACTTCGTGTGGCAAAAGTACAGCATACGATTGGGGTAGCAATGTAACTGCTAATGGTGCATAGCAGGGAGAATTCTTGCACACAATGTCCAATTTCTTTAGAGTCGGATCCACTGAGGTGTACATTACATATAGAAAGACTTAACATTTTTGGGGTGTCCGGTTTTGTGAATTTTGACCAATGTATACACTTGGGTAACCAGCACAATAATCAAGGTAGAAAACAGTTGTTATTTCCCTCCAAAACTCCCTCTGGTCATCAGTGAACTGATTTCTGTTCCTATAGTTTTGGATTTTCTAGAATGTCATATAAATGGATTCATCTGATATACAGCTTTGTATCTGATTTCTTTAACTAAGCATAATATTTTGAAGATTCATCCATGTTGCATATATCACCAGTCAGTATGTTGATTTGTTATGTACCTTCCTTCGTTTATCCAGCTACCAATTGAAGGACTTCTGGGTGGTTTCCAGTTTGAGGGGGCTTCTAGAATAAAGCTTCTATAAACGTTTGTGCATAAGTCTTTGTTGGAAATTTCATGTCTCTTGGGTAAATACCTAGCAGTGGGATTACTAGGTCTTATGGCAAGTGTAAGTTTAATTTTTTAAGAAACTGACAATTTGTTTTTCAAAATGGCTGTACCCACCAGAAATGTATGAGAATTCCCGCTGTTCTCAGCCCTCACCAGTATTTGATATTGTCAATTTAAAAATTTTATTCACTGTAATAAATGTGTAGTGTCTCTTATTGTGATTTTTATTTGCATTCCTCTAATGGCTAATAATGTGGTCTTTTTATGTGCCTTAGTGCCATTCATATTTCTCATTTGGTGAAATGTGTGTTCTCATGTATTGCTTTTCATTATCGAGTTGTGAGAATTCTTTATGTATCTAGATAAAGATACTTTATTAGAAATATGCATAACAAATATTTTCTCCTAGGCTTTGGCTTGTGTTTACATTCTCTCAACAGTATCTGTAGAAGTGAGCATGTTTTCAATTTTGACAGTCCAATTTATTATTTTTCTTTTATGATTTGTGCTTTTGACTCCTATTTAAAAAATCTTTGCCTAAGCCAAATCACACATATTTTCTCCTATGTTTTCTTTTAGAAGTTCTATGGCTTAAAGTTTTTCATTTAGATCTATGGTCCATTTTGAGTTAATTTTGTATACGGCAACAAGTATGAGTCGAGATTCTTTTTTTTTTTTTCCACGTAGGCATGTAGAAATATTCCAGCACCATTTGTTGAAAATGCATTCTTTCTCCTTTGAATTACCTTGATACCTGTGTTGAAAACCAATTGACCACATATGTGGGTGTTTATTTTTAAACTCTATTCTGTTCCATTGATCTATATATCTATCCTTTCGTCAAAACTATATCCTCTTACTTCTGTAGTATTATGTTAATTCTTAAAATCAGGTACTGTGAGTCCTCAAACTTTGTCTTTTTTTTTTAAACAATCCTTTGACTAGCTTGTGTCCTTTGCTTTTCCCATATACGTTTTAAAATCAGCTTGCCAATTTCTACAAAAAACTTGCTGAAGTTTTATTAACATCGTATTCAATATGTAGATCAATTTTGAGAGAGTTGACATTATAACTATTTTAAGTTTTTCAATTCGTGAATGTCACCTGTCTCTCCATTTAGTTAGGTTTTTGTCTCACCAATGTTTTGCAGGTTTTAGTATACAAACATTGCACATATTTTATTAAGTTTATCCTTAATTATTTCAGGTTTTCTGACTCCTTCAAAAAAATCTTTTTTGAAATATTTCAAAAAAATCTTAATTTTTGTTTATTACTGTATATACAATGCAATTGATTTCTGTATATTGATTTCGTATTCTGCAACCTTACTTAACTCACTTATAAGCTCTATTAGCTTTAAAAAACAGTTTTTGGAGATGTAAATCACATACCATATCATTTACTCGCTTAAAGTATATAACGCATAGTATTTAACACATATACAGAGTTGTGCAACTGTCACCACGATCATTTAAGAACATTTTCGTCACCCAAGCAAGAACCCCTCGTATTCCTCAACAGACACTTCTCATTTCCCCAACCCCCTCGGTCCTAGGCAAACAGTGATCTATCTTTTGTCTGTATAGATTTGCCTGTTGTGGATATTTCATATAAATGGATTCATACGATATGTGGTCTTTTGTGACTGGCTTCTTTTACCAAACATATGTTTTATAATTTATTCATTTTGTACCATGTTATCAGTATTTAATTTCTTTTTATGGTTGTGTGTTAGAGTTCTCCAGAAAACAGAAACAATAGGCGATTATCTATCTATCTACCTTTCTATCTATCTATCTACCTACCTATCATCTATCATCTATCTACTTACCTACCTATCATCTATCATCTCTCTCTCTCTCTCTCTCTCTCTCTCTATCATCTATCATCTATCTATTCATCATCATTTCCATTACTCCATTTATCATTCATTTATCTGCCTATCTATTCATCATCTACCGAAGCCATTCCACATCCATTCTGCTCATTCATTCATCTATCTTCCATTCACCTATCTATCTATCTATCATCTACCTAGCTATCTATCATCCATCATCTATCTACTTCATCTATCTATCTATCTATCTATCTATCTATCTATCTATCTATCTACCTACCTACCTACCTATCTATCATCCTACCTACCTACCTACCCTACCTACCTACAGACCAACCTATCTATTTCTGATCTGAGGAGATTTATTACGTAGAACTGGCTTGGGTGATTATGGAGGCCAAGAAGTCCCATGATCTGCCACCTGCAAGCTGGAGACTTGGGGAAAACTGGTGGTGTGATTCCATCCAAGTCTGAAGTCCTGAGAATCAGAGGGGCGGATGGTATAAATCCCAGTCTAAAGGCAGGAGAACTTGAGCTGTCTCAGCTCAAGCAGTGAGGCAGAAAAAAAAGGGGCGGGGCAAATTCCTCCTTCCTCTACCTTTTGTTCTACTCAAGCTCTCAATGGATTGGATGATCCCTGTCCACGATGAGGAGGATGATTCACTCTACTGAGTCCCCTGGTTCAGATGCTAACCTCATCTGGAAATATCTTCACAGACATGCCCAGAAATAATGTTAATTTGGGGACCTGTGGCCGGTCAGGTCAACAGAAACTTAACTACCAGAGGCTGAATAATAATATTTCAGTGTATGGATATACATTTTATTTATCTATTCATCAATTAATGGATAGTGTGTGTTGTGTCCACTCTTTGAACATTATAAATCATGCTGCTCTGAGCATTGCGTTTGAGTTTTTGTGCGAACATGTTTCAATTTCTACAGTCGTTAGGTGGTGTGTTCTATATAAGTCAATTATAGCTAGTTGGTATATAGTGTTAAGTTCTCTATTTCCTTAGTGATCTTTTGCCTAGTTGTTCTATCCATTACTGATATGGGATATTGAAATCTCCAACTATTATTGTAGAATTGATGTTGAGAAGCAAGTGAACTGTTGGATAAAAAACAATTTGGTTGAACAGTGAGCTACAACTTCTTACCTCCTAGAGTAAAAAAAAAAAAAAGTAAAAAGCTGATGCTATAAAAAGTTTGCCAGAATCGGGAGCAACTGGAATTCTCACACACTGTTGGGGGAAAGTAAAATGGTACAGTTACTTTGGAAAATAGTTTGGCAATTTCTTATACAGTTAAAATGTACATTTCTCACATGACCCAGCAAAAGAAATGAAAAATTGCATTCAAACTAAGACTTATTCAAAAACCTTCATAGAAGCCTTATTCATAATAGTAAAAGATTGGAGACAATCCAAATGTCCATCAAGAGATGAACGACTAAACACAATGTGGCATTTTCATGCAGTGAAATACTACTCAATAAAAATGGAAGAACTGCTTGGTTCAGGCAACAAAATGGATGACTTTCAAAAGCATTTTAATGAGTGAAAGAAGATAGACACAAAAGAGTACATGTTGTACGAGTCCATTTATATGAAATTCTAGACTCCTGTTGTAGAGAGCAGATCACTGGTCGACTGGGGGTGGGCGGATTGGTTACAAAGAGGCACAAAGGAACTTTCTGGGGTGATGTAAATGTTCAGTCCTTTATTAATGTCAATATCAATCAATACCTTGATTGTATAGTTTTTTTTATGGGTACATATATTTGTCAGAACTTAAACTCTACCCTTAAAAATCCGTGCATTTTAATGTATGCAATTATGTCAATAAAGCTGATGCCAAAAAAAGTTGTTTGAAACAGTAATTCTGGCCCCTATGTTTTCAATTCTTATTAATTTTTGTGTACCATGGGGTAGCCCTGAAACTTATAAAATTTAGTTTTATTGACATCTCTTTACTGGTCATCCCTACCTCTAGACTCCCAGGCTTTTAATTTCTAAACAGTTTCCCAGCAACTATGTGTTTGTCTGACAAAGTTGTAACAAATTTTAAAGTTTTTTTTCTAGATTTTGAGTCAATCAACTAAAGGAATTTGGTTGGAAATGAATATTTACAGCCATTAGTTTATGTCTCGAGAAAGTTCTTGCACCCTGGGGAGATTTTGCAATTTTCATATGCATTTTGAAAGCAATTTTGTCTGCTTTCTAGGTTGTTTCATTTTAAAATTCATTTTCAGTCATCCATGTCCTCTTTACCTATTTAGTTGTGTTTTCACAAATTCCACAGAATAGTTCTACTTTCTTAAAGAGGAAGACAAAATTGACAGTTTGTAGAAACAGTGCCAAAGAAACAGAGCAGGCATAATGGGCTTAAAATAGATTAGGTCATTAAATTAAAAAACAAAAATGCAAAGTCTGAAAGAGGGCTATAAAAATGCAAAAATATTGCAACACAAATTCATAAAAAATGATTTCATAAGGTTCCCAATTTGTCTGTAACTAACTTGCTATGTGACCTTGGGCAAGTTTAACCTCTTTCAGCCTCATTTCCCAGCCTGAAAAGTGGAGCTAATAATAGAATTTACCTCTTGGATTAACACCAGGATTAAATGAGATAATTCATGTGAAAGCCTAAAGCCCGACACCAGGCATATAATGGCATTTAATACATATTTGACATTATTACCTCCATAGTTCATAATTACATTGGGAAAAAATGAAACAGTGAGTGAACATACTGTCAACCTTTTTGATCGTTTCACCTGGGGTCATGCTGAGAGTGTGGCTGGCTGGCTGGCTGGTGGCTCAGAAGGCGGTTTTGTCACTGGGCTCGTGTAAGGAAAAGGGAGGGCAGTTGCAGGGCTGTTGCGGGAGGCTCAGAGGCTTAATTTTGAGAGAGCATTAGATCTCAGTGTTCCTAAATTCTGAATTCATTTATTTAGTCACTCAATACACATTCCGATTCCTCAGTGTCCCACAAATAGGTCAGGGATCTTGCTCACAGGCTAACTGGGGGGATGACACCCCGGGGTGGGTAAGCCTAAATGGCCTCTAAGCTCAGTCTACCCCTCAGGTGGAAGAGAAGGCCAAGAGGCTAAAAGCGGCTTAAAAGACACCTAGGCAAAGCCAGGCTGGGACCTGCCTCTGATCCCCAGGCAGCGTAATTCCTTCTGGCACCTGTGATCATAGCAGCCCAGGGTAGAAAGTCTTAACAGGTGAACAGCCACTTTCACCTGGTAAGTAGTGACATTTAAATCTGGCATTGACAGATGGGGAGCATTTGGACACATATGGAGGAAGGGCTCTCCAGGCTGCAAGGTGCAGAAGCAGTAGAGCGAGAGACATGTGTGGGACACACTTCATACTGTTTCTTGTATCATGAACTTTCCCTCCTAACCCAGAAGGGCTTCCTGGAGGAGGAGGAATTTCTGGGCTGACTGCCAAGAAGGAAATCGAAGATTAGTAGGGTGGGCGGGCTGTAAAAGATCAAGCCCAGGCTGTGGCCATCGTCTTTGTGCCTGGTGACTCCTCTGTCTTTTGAGGGGCAGTAGGAATGTGGCTTTGAGTCCACTCGACCTTGGCAAATTTGCAGAATCTACGGCTGTGCAGGGAGGGGGCGGTCCTGGTAGGAGAGAGTGGCCTGAATGGATCACCTGTGGGGCAAAGAGGCCATCTGGCTTCTGTCCACAGCCCTAAACTCTTAGAGGCAAAGGCGACTTGACAGACACGTGAGCAAAGCCAGAGTGTGGACCCCTTGCCTTCCTCATCGGAACAATTCCTCTCCGCATTCTCCTGGATGAATTCGTGAATTAGTGGGAAGAGTCTTTCTGGCTGGGTCACTATCTACCATTGCACCGTAAATTCTGAGGAGCGAGATTTCCCAGATCCCGATGTTGGCCCTCAGATGTCCCAGGCTCTCAGTTAATGGTTGCCCCATTCCTTATTTGATGCCAGGTGTTGTCATCTGAGGGCTGCATTTCATTCTTACAGCGATCCTGGGAAGTAGGTGGTATTTTAGTCTCCATTCTACAGAGGTGGAAACTGAGGCCCAGAGAGGGGATATGTCTTGGACAGGAGTTTGCTCAAGGTCAGGTGCAAGTGGAAGCAGGTCAGGAGTCCTATCCGGAGGGTTCGGAGCTTGTCCTGGCTTCCCCTCCTCTCCGTCCTAGGGCCCGGCCTTTCTCTCCTAGGGCTAAGCAATGCCAAGTGGAGGGAGCCTTTCAGGAAGCGATTCCAGGCAGGGGAAGATTCACAGGAGTTGTGCTGGAGGTTGTTCTTGGCAATGTGGAAAGTCTGAGGGTCTTGTAAATGCTAAGAACTGAGACCTAGTTTTCCTTCATCTCCTCTCTTCCCCCAACACGGATCTAAAGCCCCTTCAGGCTCCATGTTGGGGAGGGGGCAGATGGAACCGAATGCTGATGGGAAGAAAGAGCGGGAGTAGACAGGAGGACTCCCTGGAGGGGAGGCCCCTCTCCAGACTGCAAGAGACTCCAGCTGGGTGGGTGGGGTGGTGGAGGGGACTCTGCTGATGCTGCCTCCGAAAGGGCCCCAGCACCAACGAGAGGTGGGCATTTCTGAAGCCCGTACCTGTGATTGTGGGGTGTGGTCCTGCATTCCTACTCTCTGGGGTTAAGGACAGAGCAAGGGAGATCATCCAGGATGAGGCCGTTGTTTGAGAACTTCAACTATGTGGCTTCAGGAAGATGCAACATAAAAATGCTAATACATGTTTATGCGCTAAGTTGGAAATAATGCAAAACGTCTCATTTAAAAAAATTCATCAGAACTGCACGATTTCCTAGAGTTGGAGGAGCTAAGTGAGTTGTTAACTGGGAATTGTAAACCTGCCACGGGGCGACGTTGCTTTGGTTATTAAATAGAAATACCTGCCTTCTATATGCATGCTCTGTAGTTTGCATGCATCCAAATTTCTAATTTCTCCGGGGAATTCAGGGGACGATTGTGCTACTTTCTCAACACCCACAGTTATTATGACTTTAAATCTCTTAACTGTATCCGGTAACAATGCCATCCAAGTGTTCTTTAAGTGGAGGTGCCGAAAAACGCACCTGAAAATCAATAACATTGAAAAGGAAGTGAGATGCAATGAAACGTTATGAAGGAGGCCAAACCACTGGCAGGAGATGCTGCGCTGTTAATTTACCAGAATGCGCGGTGAAGTATTAGAGATAATGCTGGGAAAATAAAAAGCGGCACTAAAGCAAAAATATGCCACAATGGGGGTAGATTTATGCAACGCATTCGTTCTGCTTTGCATTCATTTCTATGGCTAAATTAGTCTGGAATTATGCACGTTTTGAATTATGCAAGGTCTTCAGGGACGCATGCTTTGCATAAAATGTTACTACTGCCTTGTGCTTATCAGTGGGTGGGGGAATGGGCGACAATTCCTCTAGGGTGTCCTTAGGCCAGGCAGTTTTATCTTTCTGTCTTGGCTTGGGCCTCAGTGACATCGCCCGTAAAATGGGACAGTTGGACTAGCTTATCTCACTCGATTAGATTTAGGCACCAACATATATCTGCCCTGAGGTATCTTCTCCAGGAGGGAGTCCCCAGCATACACTAAACTCATCTTTATTGATTGTGAATCTGGCTCTTCAAATACAAGGTGCCAGAGAGAGAGTCCCTCATTCATCTGAATCTAGGTGGGATGAACCGTGGGGACAAGATCCCTTTACCTCCAACCTCAGATATGCTCTGTGGGCTGGTGACAGGTGGGGGTGGGAGATTTAAAAAGCCAGGTGTAATGGGGCCATGCTGCCACCAGAGGGGAGCACCAGCACGCAGCTGGGCTTCTCTCTGCAGAGGCAGGAGGGAAGGCTTCATTCCACTTGCTGTAGTCCACCGGGTGCTGGGCACCCTTTTGGAGGAGAGTGATGGGGGATGGAGTACACGACACCCCAGGTCTCTGCTCTTAAGTGGTTTACATTTTCCTGGAGGAGAAATAATAAATATGTAAGCACATTAATGAATAAGGCAGTTTTAAGTAGCAATACATAGCAAGAAGGTGATGCAAATAAAATAGTGATGGGTGAGTCACCATCAGGGGAGGCCTTTCTGGGGAGGTGACAGCATGAGACCAGAATGGGTAGGAGGGGCAGAAATCCAGATTTAGATGCACACGGACATAGCAATGGTCTGTATAGGGGCCTCCAGAGGGACTGGAAAAGCCTGTGAGAGAGCAGCTTCCTCACAGATGAGAAAAATGAAGGACCAAGAGCCAGGGCATTTACTCAGGGTCACAGTAAGTTAGGGAGTGTCTGACAAAACCTTAGGAGAACTTACCTTCCATGTCCCTACTTTTCCCACTGCCTTTCCTCTCCAACCAGGATGGCGACAATGACATGTTCTGCCTTACTCTTCATTCTAGACCATAATCCCTGTAGGGAGACAGGGCAGGGGTCACCGGCTGTGAGCCCGAGAACGTACCCTCCCTCTCCGGCTTCAGCTTTTTCAGTTATGAAATGAGGGACCCCCTAACCTCTAAGTTCTGGATTCTGTTAGCTCTGCAGAGGCTCCTGAGCACCCTCTTGTGGATAGCTTTGGAATCACATGCTCAGCTGGAAAGGATCGTGGGAAAATGGTCAGGGGCCAGAGTGGTGGATTCCAAGATATCACTGAGTGAGCCTGCGTGTGTCTGTCTGTGTGTGCTTTACGTGTGCATGCATGCATTGTGTGCATAGGTATGTTGGTTTGTGTGTCTGGGTATGTATACATCTCTGCATGTCTGTGTGTGCTTGATTGTTGGTGCAAACTGTGTGTGCCTGTGAGTGTGTGTGTCTGCTTGTGCTTGTTTATGGGTGCATGCATGCACGCGTGCATCTGTGTGTGTCTGTGTCCGCATCTGTGTGTCTGTCTGTATGTACCTGTGTCCGTGTGGATGTGTGTTTTGGCAGCTGGGACATACAAGGATGACGTGAGAGGCCCTGTCTTTCCCACAAAGGCCTCACCACTCTCGCTGCACCCGCTTCCTCCTCCCCTTGCTTCTGTCTGCACCACCACTTCGTCCTCTTTTTCTGGGATCTCACTTTTCTCTCGCTTCTCACCTGCACTATTTCAACAACCTTCTTTGACTATTTTTTCTCTTTTGTGTCATCCGAAGCTCATTTGAATGTTATAGATCATGGCTCAAGAAACGATTCTTCTCTATTTTACCCACCCATACCATCAGATTTATGCCCCTTGAGTGGGGTGGATCATGTGCCACCCTGTCATGGGGTATCCTCTGGAGGGCAGAGACCTGGGGACTGTACACAGCTGTGCCCTGGAGGGCTGAGCAGCAAGCCAGGCATATGGTAGCTAAGACACAATGGCATGTTAATGAAATGCTCCAAACTCCCTGCGCACAGACTCCTTCGTGCAAACCTCTCATTTATTTACATGATGATCCTTCGAGCTTAGTCCAGGTGGGACTTGTCCTCATTTTACAGATGAGGACATTGAGGCCGAGACAGAGAGATAATAAAGCCAGCCCTGAAGAAACTACGAAAGCAATACGCAAACTCTCTTAATCAGTATTCATAATGCCTTGGAGGTAGTTATTATCAGTTCTATTCTTTAACAGATAAGGAAACTGAGGCCTTCAAACATTATGAGAGTGCCTGATGTTGTACAGCTGACCACGTGCAGAGGATAAACCCAACTACTGAAGCACAGTGGCAGGTGTGGGGGCTCCGTGGCAATCACTGGCTCAAGCTCTTTCGGTGCACAGTGTCCCCTCGCCACACTTCTAGTGCTTATATCTTAAGAACTTTCTCCTCAGAACCCAGAGGAGGGCTATCCCCTGTCTCGGGTCCCCTGTTCCTCTCCCAGAGTTGGTGGTGGGTGAGTGGTGCTACCTGTGTCACTTTCAGAAGCAGCTGGAGGGGGGCTGAGCATTAATTATGCAGTAACCTCGCTGCGTGTGCCTAATTGCCTGATAGCCATAATTGAATCTTATGGATTACGCCAACATTATTGCAGGGAACAGTGTAAGGCAGTTAATGGCAAGCTGCAGTTGCATTGTGATATTTGCTTCTTATCTCCCAGTTGGCCTGACTGTGAGCTATTGTCTAGGGACTGGGGGAGGTGGTGGGGTGGAAGGGCAGTCAGGGGTGAGAAATAGCACAAATATCACATCCCCTCACTCCTGGAGGGCACCATCTTCTTTTCCAAGAAAAGTCTGCACGGAGGGTGGAATTGTCATTTTATAAGTGAGAATGTGGCATAGGAAGGTTGAGAGACTCCCAATTTTATTCTTGATCATTGCTACTGGTCCTTACCAGCATCACCCAACCTTTTAGAAAGGCAGATTCTCAGGCCCCACCCTGGACTGACTGAATCGGGAGACCCAGGGCTCAGAATGGGGAGCAAACTAACTTAACCTGAAGACTTGAGTCTAACCTAACCCAGCTGATGTCAGCCAACTCCCAGCTAATGTGTAAACCCGTGAGTATAAAATGAACGATTGCTACTGTAAACAATGGAGATTTTAGGTATTGCTAAAATTGTAGTAGACATCATTGTAGTAGACACCTGACTGATGTAAAAGTGATGCTTTCTTTCCATAGAGGCTGCTAAGCTGAATTTGGACCAGGAGAGCAAAGCCTGCCTAAGGATGAAACTGACATAGAGGGAGACAGAGCGAAGCTAGGATGAGAACCCTAATCATGATGACGGTTTTGTTTCCGTGGTACTTACTTGAGTTAGTCAAGACTCTTTGACCCACTGGTTTACAACCAGAAAGGGAATTAGTGGCTCGCATAACTCATAAGTCCAGAGCTGCACAAGTTTCAGGTGAGGCTTGATCCAGCAGCCCACTGATGGATCAATGTCTTTCTCTCTCCATTCTGCTTCCTGTTTCATTCTTTTCATCTGGAGCCTGGTTTCCCTTGTAATATAGCATGGTGGCTTCCTCATTTAGGTCTAATAGGGGAGAGATTTTCTTCCGGAAGCAAGGAAGCTTCTTTCTCAGAAGCTGGCAGCAAACATATCCTCAAGTCTCATTACCTAAAATGGGGTCACACACCCATCCCTGAACCCATCTTAGGGACTGGGGAGATGAAATATGCTGACCGGCCTAAGCCAACTAGGGCAGGAGCAAGTCAGCTCCATTGAACCACAGGGATCCTCCTGGGAAAATCGAGGTTTGGGGTGTAAGGTGGGGGGTAGGGAATGCTGGCTAGAAAGATGTATTGGTTTCCCAGGGCTGCCAGAACAAATTACCACAAACTTGGGGGGCTTAAAAACAACAAATTTTTTCTCTAAGTTTTGGGGTCTGGAAGTCTGAAATCAATGTGTCTGCAAGGTTGGTTTCTTCCGGAGCTTCTGAGGGTGAATCTGTTCTATGCTTCTCTTCCTGGCTTCTGGCAGTGGCTGGAAACTCTTGGTGTTCCTTGGCTTGTGGACGCATCACCCCAGTCTCTGTGTCTGTCACCACACGCTGTTCCCTCTGTGTGATTGCCTGTGCTTTCCCGTGGCCTTCTTATGGAGACACCTACCTGCCATTGGATTCAGGGCCCATTTTAATCCAGCATGACCTCATCTTAACTAATTACATCTGCAAGGAACCTATTTCCAGACAAAGCCACATTCTGAGGTTCCAGATAGATGTGAATTTTTGGGGAACACTATTCAACCCAGTCTGGAAGACAACCAGCAAATGCTCACAAAATTATAATTCTTTTATACAAAAATAGAAGTATAGGATCTATTCTGTTTAATTTTTTTTTAACTTTTGAAATAATTTTAGACTTACAGAAAAGTTGCAAAAATAGTACAGAGAACCTACCCTTCATTTCCTTCACTTAGCTTTCCCTATGTTAACATCTTGCATAACCATAATCCAATGATCAAAACTGAGAAATTAACATTGGTACAATACTATTAACTAACCTACATGCTTTTTTCAGATTTCGCTGCTTTTTCTATTAATAACCTTTTTCTGTTCCAGGATCCAGCTCCGGATTCACTCTGCATTTAGTTGTCGGGAGTCCCCAGCCTCTTCTGGTCTGGGACGGCGCCTCAACTTATATTTGTATCTCGTGATTTTAACATTTTCGAAGAGTACCGGTCATTTATTTTCTAGAATATTCCTTCGTTTAGCTTTATCTGCTGTTTTTTTTCATGATTAGATTGAAATTGTGCATTTCAGGCAAGAACACTCCAGAAGTAATGTGTCTTTCCCAGGGGGCACACAATATCCATGTGTCAAATCACTTGATCACTTGGTTCAGGTGGCATCTGCTGGCCTTCTCTCCTGTAAACGTACCATTTTCTCCATTGTAATTGATATATATCTGGGAGGGGGGAGATATTTTGAGATTATACAGTTTATTGGTTGGAAGGCTAGCCTTTCTCCTCTATTCATGCTGTTTTTACAACTTCTCTACCCCCAATTTAATTCTCTCAGATAACTAGATATACCCAGCATTCCACGTGTGACTATATCATGATTATTGCTTAATCATTTCTCAATTCCAGACACTATTTACTCATTTCCCCCCAATTATAAATAGTACTGCAATGAATAGACTTGTATTTATTGTGACCCCCTTCTGGGAGTATTTTTGAAGGCCGCAATCCCTAATATAGAAAGTCTGAGGTCAAGGGTATGAGCACTTCTAGTTTTTAACAGATATTGCCAAATCGCCCCTCAGTGAGATTGTACCAGGTAACAGTACCGCCCACAGTGTATGGACATGATTCATTCACTCACTCATTCATTCAAATGGCTTGCCATTTGTTAGGCGGGGCAGAGGTCACACAGTGGTGACGTGACGCCCCATTGAGACTCTCAATCCTTTATACTCTCTTCATTGTCTCTTTCTTTTCTTTCCTGTCTCTTCTTCAGCATGAAAGGATTCCATGTGTACCATCTTTCAGGCCAGTGTCTTTTTTTGAGACATAATTCGCATAAAAGTCATGAAAAAGGGTATCATTTAGTGGTTTTTAGTATATTTACAAGGTTGTGCAACCATCGCCATTATTTAGTTCCAGAATATTTTCACCACCCCCAAAAGAAACCCCATTAGCAGTCGCTTCTCACGACCTTCTGCCTCTAGCCCATGGCAAACACTAATCTATTTTCTGCCTCTATGAATTTGCCTATTCTGGACATTTCATATAAATGGAAACATACAATATGTGGTCTTTGGTGATTGGCTTTTTTTCATTTAGCATAATGTGTTCAAGGTTCATTCACATTGTAGCATGAGTCGGTACTTCTTTCTGTTTTATGACTGAATATTCCAGTGTATGGCTATACCACATTTGTTTATCAGTTGATGGACATTTATCAGTTGATGGACATTTGCGTTGTTTACACCTTTTGGTTCTTAGGAGTAACGCTGCTATGAACATTCATGTATGACTTTTTTGTATGGACATTTGTTTTAATTTCTTATAGGTACATACCTAGGATAAGCATATAAAAGTTACACACGGTAACTTGATGTTTAACTTTTTGAGAAGTTGCCAAACTGTTTTCCAAAGCAGCTGCACCATTTTAAGTTTTCATCAGCAGTGTTATTAGGGTTCCAACTTTTCTACATCCTTGTCAATACTTGTTATTGTTTGTTTTTTGATGATAATCATTCTTGTGAGTATGAAATGGCAACTTATTGTGGTTTTGATTAGCATTTTCCTAATGACTAATGATCTTGAACATCTTTTTATGTATTTGCTGGTCACTTGAATATCTTTGGAGAAATATTTATTTGAGCCCTGTGCCTGTTTTTCAAATTGGATTGTCTTTTTATTGTTGAATTAATAGGAGTTCTTTATACATATCCTGGAAACTAGATCTTAGTCAAATATGATTTGCAAATATTTTCTCCCATTCTGTGGCTTGTCTTCTTACTTTCTTAATAATGGCCTTTGAAGCCCAAATTTTTACGATTTGATGAAGTCCAATGTATCTATTTTCTTCTCTGGTTGTTTGTGTTTTTAGCATCATATCTAAGAAACTATTGCCTAATTCAAGGTCATGAAGATTTACAACTATGTTTAGAGTAGATTTTTTTTTTAACAAAACTTTTGACTACTACTTGTGCGAAGAAAACATTATGTATTGAGACCCAGTATTCCCATACGTTCATATATTCCCATTAATGCATGTATATTTCATGTTCTATAAAAAGTTTCATGAAATAATGTTCTTCCTATTTTCTATTATGTTCTGTTTTGTTAAAAATAATGTTGGTCAAGACCCACTAAATTGATCTTGTGACCTGTTTATTGTCTGGGACTCGCAGTTTGAAAACCAGTGCTTGAGAGTTTACGAAGTACCCTCGTGCACCTGACTTCATTTTCTCCTCAAGGCACATGTGTGGAGCAAATGATGCTGTGTTTGTTTTACTGATAGAGAGACAGGCTCGGAGAGGTTAAGTGACTTCTGGCATGTGGCTGGTCCAAGGCAGAGTGAGACGTCTAACCTACGTCTGTGCATTTCTGTCTTTGCTCTCCATCTCCCCGTGATGGTTCCCACACATCAGTGTGCTTGAGAAGTCCCTGGGGAGGCTTGTTAAAAGTGCAGATTTCCAACCTCTACCCACAGAGATTTTGACTGTGATTTTAAGAGGCAGCTCCTGGAACAGAAGGCCGTGAGAAGAGCCGTGCGTGTGTGGAAGGGGCGCTGAATGAGGAATCGCAAGACTTGGCTCTCCACTTGCTGGCTCTGGGACGGGCCACCGCGGATGTTCCCTACGACTGATTGGGCTCCTACTGTGCCAGCCCCGGAGAGATGGCAGCCTGTCCCAGAGCCGAGGAGCTCACACTCCAGTGAGAACACTGGCAAAGTGATGGGGTTGGATTTTTAGAGGTTGCTGACTGCAGCCAGTGGGCTGGAGCCAGGAAGCGGTGATGTTTTGTTTTTCTGAACAGTGTTTGTTCATTCTCTTAAATGGTGAACCAACATAGGGGGATTTCAATAATAATTTGATTTCTGACGTTTTTTGAAAAGTCAGAAGATCTGGTGAACCTGGGCTTGTGTCGCTGCACGACCAAGATGGGCTGGGCTTGACTTGGGCCCGTCCCTGCTCTGTTCACCACATTCCCCACCAGCCCCTGCGGCCTTGCACCCCACCAACTCATTTACAGGCTGCCTTGCCCCTGCGGACATGGGAGAGTGTGAGCCTGGACTCCGTGGTGCCTGAAGGCCCTCTGATCGGGCTCTGAGAGTAGATTGTGCCATGTTTGGACATCTCCCTGCTTTCCCTCTGTCCTCTTCCCTGTGCTGTCTCTTTGCTCCCTTTCCCTTGGCTGTGTGCTTTCCTCAGAGAGATAGCGCTCTGGTGATATGGAAAACCCACAGGCTCTGGAGTTAGACAACTGTGGGTTTCAGTGCCAACCCCAACATTTCCTTACTGGTTGACCTTAAACAAGTTACGTTAGCCCTCTGTTAAGTAACCTCGGTTTTCACATCTGTAAAATCGGGGGGACACTTTTACCTGCTGCTGATCTTTCCTTCCATGTAGAGGGAGCATCCATTAGAATAACATCCTTGCTCCCGGCACCAGCCCAGTCTTCCCATAGAGGAGGTGACTTATATTTGGGGAGCTTAGAACTAATCACTGCCCTTCTGCCCCTTTTCTTTGGGGATCTGCCTACCCGCAGAGAACATGCTCTTTTGTGCCCCAAGTTTTACAAGGGCCAGCTCCATCTCAGCCAGGGGAGGCTTGGTGGTGGAGTGTTCAGCAGTCTGGGAATGAGTATGTTTATCTATTCCTGGGGTTCAGAATTAGGACACCACAGACCTGAGACATAGTGTCCCAAATCAGCTTTACCAAAAATAAAGACCGTTTGAAATTCATCTGCCTGTGTCAGTCTCTCTGTTGGTTCTGAACAGGGCCCGGAAGAGGAATTCTTTTCATGGGACCCCCTCAGACTCCCTCAGATAGTAGTTCCTTTGGTGGTTATTGTTAGGGGCAATGCCTGGTACATAATAGGTGCTCAATAAATGGCAATTGTTATTTTTTAAAAAATATTACTTACTGTTTATTTTCACATTCAGAGTAGGAAAGCAGAGCCCGTGCCTGGGGTGGGTTCCAAGGAACAGGAAGAAATACAGAGATAAGGAGAGGAAAGCCGCCTTGACGATGCTTCTTTTAAAAATTGCCTTTCAGGTTCCTATAAGTATATGCAAATAACATGCAAATCTATGCATGTTTATTAGCAGCCCTCTTTAAGAAGTCTGACTGGATGTGGCCCTGGGGATAATTTGGGTGGAGGTCACTGAATTCCAGGGAGTTTGTGGTCAGAGCAGAGGAACTGTTGCCTGGGAACGAGTTGTGGAAGGAGGGTGGGGAGTGAAGGGTGGTAGTGGATAGGAATGGTAGGGGTGGGGTGGGTGGGGCTCAGGGGTGGGGGTGGGGGAGAGGCTGGTCACGATGGATCCCGTGGAAGGAGGGAGAGCTGCGTGAAAGTGCCTAGTGCGCCAGTGGCAAGGGTGCCTTGTTGTTCACGTACTGCCCCCTCCATCAGCTCTCAGGCAGTGGGGCTGCTCCTGGCCCCCGGTTTTGCTCCTTAGCCATTTCTGAAGCTTAGGAAGATAGCATGGAACACCTGGGTTTTGGCGTTAGATAGACCTTGGTTTCTTTCCAGCTGTGTGACTGTGGCCAGTTACTGAGCCTCAGTTTCTTCCTCGGTAGAATGGGTTAATCACAGTCTCTCCCTCACAGAGCTCTCGTGAGGACGGTGTGAGGTGAGGGCCTGGGAGGAAGCTGCGCAGCATGCATGAGTTGTTCTAGCTGCGCCATACCCTTCATGACCCAGCTCTCTCTCAGGAATCCCGATGAGCTCCCTGTGTGTAGTCACCATATTGCTCCCATTTTACAGATGAGGATGCTAAGGTCCAGTGAGGTCAAGAGCAAGGACAGAGTACACTTTGCACTTGGGCTTGTGCTTTTTCTCATGATACTCTACTGCCTCCTCCCCAAATATTAGAGCATTTTGTAAATGAAATGAATGAAGCCCAGAGAGGCTGGGGGACTTGCCTAAGGTCATTCAGCCTCTTAGAGGCAGAGCCAGAGCTAGACCTTAGTGTCCTGACTGTCGTCATGCTGTCTCTCCGGCACATCATACCAAACCCGCCCTGGGACACAAATTCTGGCACTGATTGCACAGGGTGGATGCTGGGTGCCTCTGGGGTCACAGTCTTGTCTCTCCAGGGAGGCTCACAGGCTCTATCGTCCCAGCCAGGGGGCTTGATGGAATGCTGCCTGCTGGAAGCTGTTGGGGGCTTCCTGCTTCCTGCTCACCTCTGCTTCCCTTCCCCCTTGGTCTCTCTGTCCCTGCTCATCAGCTGTTCCTTCCCCTTTCCCAGCTCTCAGGCTGTCAGTGTTTGGGGGAGATTATGCAGTGTTGACATTGGAATATGAATTAGGTGAGAGTGGCAGCCAAATATTGGAATTAGGGGAAGCAGGAGCCCAGGCTGGGATCCAAGAGTGGCTGGAACATCTGTGTCTTGGCTGCTCCAGATGCCTGAACCTGCTGCCCACCCGAAAATGACTGGTCCCGGAGCCACAGACAAGCTCTTCCACAGCCAGGGTTTGGTCCTCCACTTGCCAGCCGAGGCCACAGCTAGGAGTCCCACAAACCTCAGCCTCATTAGCTTTCTCTGTCCTTAGGCCCAGGAGGAGGCAGATGCTTCTGTCACGATATGAGGGACAGAGGGAAGACCAACCAGGGATGTATCCTTCGTTTAAGTATCCGAAAGCCCACCTTTAGTGTTTCTGTTGGTCAAGTCAGTATCTGTTGGTCAAGTCAAAATATGTTTCCTGAAGCCCAAGTTCTGAGGACTGTTAATAATAAGTCTTCTGTAAAAGAGGCCATATGTTTGGGGAATGTTGTGTTAAACAGAGTTACTGCAGGACTTCTCAGAGCCTTTGATAATGTAAGAAGCTTTGCAATTCTTCAAAGGGGAGATAGAGTTTGTAGTATTTCTCAAACTTGTTCGATGGGTAAAAGCCTTTCCTCATGCAGGGACTTTTGGACCAGCATTGACATATCTTAAGTCTAGCAGCTGTTGGTACTGCCGTCTGGGGGTTGGCGTGAGGTGGGCACTCAATACATTTGGGTTGAATGGGAATTTCTCAGAACCTGCTTTCTGCATCTGTAAAATGGAATTGCTGTACCTGCTGTACCTGGGTGTCTATTTTTTTTGTCAAATGAGAGGACACTGTGTGTGGAAGTGCACTGTGAACATTTCAGGGATGATAACGATCAGCCCTGTTTCTTCTTTTAACTAATCTGATAAATGTAGACACGCTGGCAGCTGGGTGATAATGCTCCCCCAGGTTCTTCTCCACTTTCCTCTCCAGGAAGAGGGCCATGTTTAATGCAGCATTTTTTGGTGTGAGTTGTGTGCCTTTGTTAGCCTTCTCACATGAGATCGGTACATGGCAAACTCCAGGGAAGTTAACTGAGTGTCAGGACAGAAGACTATTCCGGGGCTTGACTCCTGAGTCCAGTGCTTTGTCTGAGCTATCCCGATGCCTGTCCCCGGGCATGGGGCAGGGCACCAGAGAAGCTGGTGAGAGAAGCGTTCCCCGGACCAGCTCCTGGGGGCACCATGCCTGCCACCATTGCCCCAGCACTGGCCAAGCCTCCCGTAGGCCAACCAAGTCCAAGTGTGTTGCTCAGAGCACTCCCATTAAAGAGGCCCAGATCTCTGAGTGTGACCCTTGCCACCTAGACATCAAAGAGTGTTGTCCTCCCTCTCCCTGTCTTCTGAGTCTAAAATGGCCAAGCCCTAGGACCAAGCTACCTCTTCTGAGAGGCCCAGAGAAAACTCAGTTATCAAACAGTGTCCTGGAAACCCTCATTTCTCCCATCTGGGCCTTACTTTCCCCATCGTAAGTCAAGGAGTCCCATTTAGCTCTGACAGAATGTCAGTCTATGGATTCGCAAACTCCTGCCCTTCCTACTTATGAAATACATCCTGTAACTCTCACTCCAGTAGGGTCCCCATCAAATCTTTTCTGTGGGATTCCAGGAGCCTCCTAAAGTGTCTTCTTGCCTGTGGTACTTGTCTCTTCCAGTCCACACACCATGCTGGAGCCAGAGAGCTGTTTAGGTTTGGCTCTCCTCGTGTCAGTCACCTGTGTTCAAACTTGGGATGCCTTCCTACTGCCCCTGGGGAAAGTGTGCAGTGTCAAGCCATCTCTGCCACCTCTGCACAGAGACCACGTGCAATTCTCTAACACACCTGAACTTCCATGCTCCCAGCCTTTGCTCTTGCTGTCCCTTCCGCCTAAGAGGACTTCCTCCTTCTCTTTATGTGAGATTTTTATGCAGCTTGCAAGACCTCTCTTCTTCCCACTCACCTTTTCCCCTCCCTTAATGCTTCTGTTTTAAATTGCCTCTCTAGTGTGCTGGTTTGTATTGTATTACAACTAGCAATCTACACACTTTTGACCTCCATAAATCTCGTTATAGTATCGACCATCCTACATATTTCCCAATATTTAGTGTTTTCTTAAATTATAAAAGTAACTCTTTTAACATAGCCAAAAAGTTCAAAAGTAAAAGTGAAATCCCAGCCTCCCTCCCAAGTCTATCGGTCAATCCACCACTCCTGAGGGATCACTGCCGACAATTCCTCATGTTATTCCAGAGACATTTGTGTGTATGGTCAACATATACAGATGTACTCAGATCTTCGTAACTGACCTCCATGGGGGGCATTGAGGTTGTTTCTCATTCTTTACTGATACAGATAACGCTGCAACAATCACCTTCGGATGCTGGTGTTTCTGTAGGCAGAGTCTTAGAAAAGGGATTGCTGGGTCACAGAGTTTGTGCACTTAAAATTTTAATGGATACTGCTAAACTGTCTTCAGAAAAGGTTAAACTATTTACCCCTCCAGCAACAGTCTTGCATTGATGTTTAAATGTCTTTCTCTCTCACTTGAGAACAAGGCTTGGGTCTTATTTATCACAGCATCCCTGGCACTAACAGGCTCAGTAAATGCTTCTTGAGTGAATCAGTGGGTTGCCAAGCCCCAGCCTTCTTCCCAAAGAAAAGTGGAAGCCCTTCTGTCCCTAAAAAGTCTGTGAAGTCAACTGTGGGATGAGGAGAACTTGACCCATTTAAATTGGCTCTCTGGACCGCAAAGAATCCTGAGAAGTCCTGGGTATATCATTGTAAGTGAGGAGTGTGTGGCTTTTGTCTTCGAAGCTGGCCTCAAGGATCTGGGTTGCCATGGCAACTCTTGAGCAGGGCTTTTTTCCCCTATCCTCCATCTTGGGAGCCTTGGTTGCCATAACAACTATTGGTCCACTCCTCTTCTTCCAAACCTGCCGCGGGACCTCCAGCTTCCCTGTGGGGGCGCCACTTTTCTTGGGACTGAAGTGACCTTGATGTCAGGGAACCCATGTACCTTGGGACCCCTTTCCAAATCTCCTTCAGAGGAGATTTGGAAAGGGGTGGCACAGGAAGTAGCATGGCCACGGTGAAGGGTAGAGGGCCAAGGGAAGGCAAGAGCGAGGGTCTTGCTCTTTCCAAGCCCAGTTGGGTCACCGTTGTCTGGTGACTAAAGGATGAGGGTCAGGGGTGGTTTAGGGATCAAGAAAGCTACAGGGACTGTGTGGCCGAGAATGCTTCCTCAACATTCCCATTTTAGGTGGCAGAGTGGATGGGGCAGACATCACTGACCTGGCCCTTCAGGGATCCTCAGCCTTGGAGAAAGCAGGAGGCCTGGACCATGGAGGCCACTCCCATGCCTTGCCAAGAGTACACTGGAGTTCATCACAGTCCTCTTTAGAATGCCCAGAACAGAGGCCTGAGGAGGTGAAACACCGTACATTTATTAACATGATGGAATGTTCTGTGGCCGTATTACAAAAGGACATTTGAGGATTCTGTTGATGCTTGGAAAGTACTGCTAAGAGAAAAAAGCAGGACCCCAATTATTATGTGGATATTGACTGCAAGTATATCATACCAGCTTGGACTTCTCAGAGACTGGAATTTGGAGGAATGCAATATAAACACAAATACGTTTCCCCACACCTGGTTCTCCATCAGTGTTTCCCCATCACTGTGAACAGCCTTGCCACCTGCTCTGTTGCTCCTCATACCCCATTCCTATTAGCTACAAGTCCTGTTGATTCTACTTTTGAATAGTTTCTGTATTTATACCCCCTGCCATGATGACCGCCATTGCTTGAGTTCGCCTCCCTGCCATTTCTCATGTGGAAACCATTGTTACATTGCCCAGTGGGTCCTCCTTTTCCTAGGTATGTCTGCTTCCTACTTTCTCAGCACACTTGCCATAATGCTCCCCGAGTGGCAAATCTGGTCATGTGACCTTGTCCTGCATGTTCTCTATTTGCCCCAGGATCAAGGACAAACTTCTTGGCATGCTCAAGGCCCTTCATGACCCACTTTCTTAGCCCCCATCCAGCCTCTCCTCCCTTGAACTTTGCTTCTAGATGCAGTTCTCTTTTATTCTTCTTGACTGTGAACACACACTGTCCTCTTTGTAGGCAATACCTTTCTGGCCTCATCTGCCTGGTCAACTCCCATCCACCTCTGAGATTTAGCTCAAGACTTTATAAGATAGTGGAAGAAAAATATTTCTACTCCAGTCTCCTCCTGAAAACTATACAGACACCATGAAGGAAGAGTGAGGAGTCTACTTTGAATCTCAAGTTCCTGGTTTGGGCAACAGAGCAGGTGACAAGACTATTCACAGAGATGGAAAAACACTGAGGAGAAGCAAGCTGATTTACTCTACAGTAACCCAAAGAGGGTCAGGGTTTGGAAGCACCAGATGCCACAAGAAGTGGGATAGATATGGGGGCTGACGACAGCGGGTAGTTTTAAAGTTGGTATAAGAAACAGGTAGACCTTCAACTCCTTACCTGTCCCTCTTAATCCCTTGAGAGACCATAGCTCTGGTCTCAGGGAGGCCAGATGTAGATAAAGGAAGGAGTGAGGAGTCCACTAAAAGAGGGGGACTGAGTCTGTAGAGAAGCAAAGAGACTCCCAGCTGCCTTCTCCCACCCAACTCCAGATCCCCAGAATCAGGCTTATGTCTGCATCCTATCCACGACCCCACAAGGAGATAAAAGGATATTTTCTCTGGAGGAACGAAACAGCCCCAAGTAATGATCACCAGATACTTAAGTTTAGGAGTCTTTAGCAGATAAGCTGTCAGGAGCAACTGATTGTCCTACAGTGACACTCATCCGAGATTGACATGTCAAACTCAGGTACTTAATGTCTCCGACTGGCCTTTTGGTGGCCTACTCTTAGATGTGAACACACAGCCAAGGATCACTGACATGTGAGGGACGCTTTCCTTTATTTTGCTTTGAGAAAAATATGAAGCAAGAAGAAATGGAGATTATTCAGTGAGCAGGACATAAGATCAAAGAAACCATAATTGATATCTTCAGCAAGATAAAAGAACATATTACATCTATGGAAAAATAATGGAGTGGAATAAAAAAAGAAATAATCAGATAACAACACAACAACAACAAAATCTTGGAAGTAAAAACTCTGATAGCAAAAGTTAAAAAGATATTAAGAATTGGAAGATGAAGTCAAGGAACTTTCTTTGGAAATATTCAGAAAAAGACAAAGAGATGGACAGATCAGAAGAGGAATAGGAGAGAAAGTGTAAGAAATTAGGGGATCAACCCAGGGGCTCTAACATTCAGCTAATAGCAGTTCCAGAAATAGAGAAAGGAGGGAATAAAAATTTCAGATAAATAATACAAGAAAATTTCCCAGAATTAAAGATGTGAGTTTCCAGATAACAAGGTCCACTGAGTATCCAACTCAATGAATGAAAAGAATACCCATATCCAAGCTCATCGTTATATTTTAGACGCAGAGATAACGAGCGGTTCTTCAAAGTTCCTGGAGAGGGATGGGATTAGAGTGAGGCAAGGGAGGCACTTGCTTTATGTGCAAAACTTAAGAAGTCACCAAAAAACCCCCCTCATTTACTAAGATAAATAAAAAAATCAAAGCACTATTTAAAAAAATAAAAAATAATGGAAAATAATCCATGATGAACAAAATAGCAAAATTTAAAATAAAGACAAGATCATCTGATGGGGCTGGAAATAGAGTGAGGCAAATAAGCTTCCTGTCTATTTAAGATTGATATTTCATTCATCACGATGTTTTGTATTAATTTTGATTTAAAAATATGCATGAAATATTATATATCTTGATCACTGAATTTGTTGGTGCTCCCTTAAATTTTGCACTGGTGGCAAGCGCTTCGGTCACCTCACCCTGGTCCCAACCTTGCACACAAAGGGTCAGGAATAACAATGGAATCAAACTTTTCAACAGCAAGTTGGAAGTTTGAACGCAATGGAACCAATGCCTTTAAAAATTCTGATCGAAAATGTTTTTCTGCTAGCATTTTATATCAACCCAGACTATCAATTAAATGCGAGGGTGAAAGAAAGACTTTTCTGGACATACAGTGCCTTAGAACAACTAGTTTTCCCATGTACCTTTTCTAATGAAACTACCGAAAGATGTACTCGACTAAAACTGGGGAGCCAAGAAAGAAGACATGGGATTCAGGAATAGAGACCCCAACAGAGGAGACAGGAGGGAAGGGAATTGCCTGGGGAGTGGCTGTGGGACTATCAGGAGGTCTGCTGTGCCCTGGCCCAGAGAGCAACCAGACCACACCAGCAGGAAGTCAGAAGGCTCCAGGGGGTGAAGGAGTTTGTCTCAAGGAAAATAAATGAGACTGACAAATTATCCAACAGGTTTGGTCATGTGGAAAATTATATTGAGGGCATGGAAAGATTTAGTCAATTGTTTTTTAAAAAAACAAAACTAAGTTGATGAAAAATGAGGTAATTATTAACAGGAAAAACAAAAATGAAAAGTAATAGGATCTTAGGCTAGGAATAAAAGCCATTTATGCGATCATAATAGTGAAGGTGTAGAATTAAAAAAAATTAAGAATAAAAAAAAACTAAGATAAAAGTATTTTGAGAGGATGGGACAGGAGAAGAGGAAAAGGAAGAAAACTTGTCTACCACACTAAGACGTTGATTGATGTTTAAGACGATGACTCAGGAGATGGAAGAATACACATATTATTTAGAAATAGGGAGGTAAATAACAGAAGAAACAGCTTCGGGAGAACAGGCGAGGAAGATAGGGTGAGGGATGGAGAACAAGAGAGTGCTATTTTCATTTGTAAGCCTTTTAATACTATTTGGCTTTTCAAAATATTTACAAGTAACATTTTCATTAAAACAAAAAATATCCGAAAATAGATTTGGTTCATGCTCTGCCTCTGTAATCACCCCAGGCATTTTGACCCATTCCCTCTGGGAGCCACTTGAGCCCTGGAACTTGTGTCCCCAGCACTGACACATAACAGGGGCTCGGGAAGTGTTCTTGGAGAGTAAGTGAATAAATTCTTTTTAAAAAAATTTTTTTAATTTGTTAAGTTCGGTAGAATTAAAAAAAGAAAACTTTTGAAGAGGTCGAACTGAGAAAGCCTTACTAACCATAAGGAAGAGTTTTGTCTTACATTGGCTGTCACAGGTGGTAATGACATTTTTTTTCTTTCACTTCTGGGAGAGGGGTGGTGTTGGTTGAGGTTATAGGGCAGATAGAAACAGGTTGAGATTTAGAGACAGACGCATCTGGCTCTCAACACTATCTTCGCCTTTCACTAGCTGTGAGTTTGAGGCAAGTTACTTCACCAACCTGAACTTCAGTTTCTTTATCCAGATCGTGGGGAGAATAACAAGAGAAAAATTACTTTGTCAAGTTGTAGATGAGGATTGGGAAAATATGGGTAAAGTGCCTAGCACACAGTAGGTGCTGGTTAAATGGTACATGGCTTTCTTAAGCTGCAGGATATTTGGTGACAGCTGTTTTCCCCTTGACCTCACTTCCTGAATTCCGGTCCTTACAGAACCTCCGGGAAGTTCTGGCTTCTGTGTCAGATGCTCAGGACACTGGATTCTGTGTGGGCTGACTATATATTAGCAGAGTGGTTCAGAGCATCTACACAATTTCAGGGACATCTGAGTCATTCCATTTTGGGAGTTGTGCTGAGATGGTTTCAGTGGCTTAGCCTGGTTTCTAAACAGAAATTATTTAGGTGGGAACAGATTCAACTTGAGGTTTCCATGATTTTCACACGACCTTTAAATACCCCTGATTTGCAGTTTCCTTCTTTCTTTAATGAAAATCTGGATCGTCTTGGAATAAAGAAACAATCTGATACTGTTGACCTGCATATGTCCTAGCTCCCCCTTCTCCATTTCATTGGCTCCAACGCCTCCCTGGTGGCTCCACCCACCCACTCACTCACCGGCATCCCTCCATCCACAACTCTGTGGGAACTGCTCGCTTATAAATCACTAGGCACTTCCCACTGGCCACATGCAGAGACCTTTCATAAGTTCCTTCTTCAGGCTGCGTTTAATCTCCTTTTTAAAATGTCTTCCTACCTTGGCTTTGGGACACAGAAGGACTCTTTATCTGTTTATTATTTTTAAACTTCTTTGTCTCCACTATTGATTCATGATCGTTCTTTAAAGTCCAGTCCTTTATGTTCTTTTACTTTATTGCCTTTATTCTCGAAGACTTTAATGATCACTTCTATGCAGATTGTCCCCTTGGCTCTCTCTCCATTCCATTCCATTCCATTCCATTCCATTCCATTCCATTCCATTCCATTCCATTCCATTCCATTCCATTCCAGTCTCTTCCTGGAGTTCTACTCTTGAGTCTCCAGTGGTGACCTGGACATTTTCTTTGAAATGTCTTGAAGGTATCTCAACTCTAAGACAGACCCTGCCATCTGTCCAAACCCCCATCTTACTTCCCTGTCTTGGTCAAAGGCTCTTGACATTCTTTGCTTCTCTTTCTTTCATTCCTTTTCACCAACGTCCCCCCGCCACCCCCACCTCCAGCTTTGCTTCTTGAGCCAGCCCTCTGATCTAATCGGGGTGGCCACACTGTCCCCAAGCATTGGTCACCACTCTGTTATGCCTGTAACATCTGGGAGGGCACACTGTCACAGTTGTATTTTTTTCTGACAGTCTTAGTGTTAGCCAATTACATATTTTCTCAGAGTCCAAGGATGGTGCAAAGCATCCTTTGTACCCAGTGAGTCAGCAACCAGTTCTCCCAAAACCGAGCCACAGACGGTGTGTGACCTTATGCTGTACAGAGGAGATGTTCCTGAGGGGAAGGTGGGTGGTCTCTTCTCAGCATCACCTTCACTGGAGATGTGTGTGGAGGGGGAAGGGGTTCTGTGAAGTTCATAGTTCAGCTCTCTCCCAAGAGCCCTGCATTCACTCTACAGGCGAAGTGTTAGATCCTTAAGAATTTAAATTCTCCAAATTTTTAGAGCTTGTCTAAGACAAACCAGTTATTCTCTCACTTCTCTGATGCATTATTATGCTAACAAAGTCTCTGCCTTTTTACTTAATCTTGCCAAGGAGACTCTCTCCTCAAGGATGGGGAGGGGACGCACATTCCATCCTGCACATCTCATCCCTACCGTGTTTTTGTGTATGCTGGTCATCTGTGTGGGATATCTATCTACTTCCATCTATGTAGTCACAATCCAGCAACTCTCCAAGGTAGGGATGAGGTCTTAGCCATTTTTGTGCCATGGACCCCTGTGGCAGTCTGATGAAACCTATAAACTCCTTCTCAAAAATACGATTTTAAATATATTAAAAAACACATAGGATTATAAAGGAAACATTGTAATGTGGTTATTAAAATATAAAAAAAGCAAATTGATATGGTAATACTATACTTCTTTATTAACATATTAAATAACTACCATTATTTCAAAGTAATAATGAACATAAATGATATTTTGAGATATCTGCAATAGTATATGTAATAGGAAAATTTCTACCATATCTACCTCTGTGGTTTGTAGTCTACCTTTATAATGAAAGGAAAAACTAAGTTTCAGTTAGAGATTAGTGAACACAAAGATGTACTTTTTTTCCTCATCCAAGTTCATAGGCTCCTTAAAGTCTATCCGTGGATTCCATGAGTTCTTACTGTGGGCCCCAATTGAGAACCTTGACTCCTACTTTGGCCTGGAAGCCCTCTTCAACGACCATACTTCTATCTGAATTTTCCCTCATGCCGAACTCTTACAATATTCATTCATTCATTTATCAAGACTGCTATGTTTATACAAGCCATTGTACCTAATGTTGGAGGTCCAGATAATGATAAGCAAGACCCACTTTTACAATCAGTGGGAGAGATGGACGTATTCTCACCCAACTATAACCCCAAATGTAACATCATGTGAGAGCTTTAAACAAAGGTCTGCATTTTCCAGAGGAAGCAGAAATTAATAGTTCAACTTGGTGAAGAGAAGGGGGAAGGAGATGTTTCAAGAGAAAGATGGCATTTGAGCTTGGCTTTGTAGCGGGAGTAGGATATAAATAATTTCCACATGGTTTAAATAAGTCTTGCTGGTATTTTTCATTTATTTGTCTTGCTACAAGCAGGTAGGGACCATGTCTTATGTGTTTTTGTATTTCCCAGATCTGTGGCAAGACCAAGCATAGACATTTAATAACATATGCTTGTTGATAAATTAGTGTGTGTGTGTTTAATGTAAGTCTCTGTACCAGTTAGTTATTGCTGTGTAACAACCAGTCCAAAACCCAGTGGCTTTAAACAATTCGTGCTTTCTCATGGGTGTGTGGGTCATTCTACTGATCTGGATTTAAAGCTGATTGTTAAATTGTGAAGACTATGGTAGGTTGATTACATTACATTTTTCATGCCACCTTGTATACTTAACAATCAGCTTTAAATCCAGGATCGGCTATTCTCAGTTGGGCTCTGTGGTCACTGGCAAATCAGCCAGAGGCCGGCTGGTCTAGAATGGCCTTGGCTGGATGACTTGGCTTTTTTTTGCATGCTTTTTTTCAAGTTATGCTTGCATCAAGTTTGCTGCTATTCCTTTGGCCAAAGGAAGTCATAGGACCATGCCTAGAGTCAGGGTGGAAGACATTATCAAGGGCAAGTATACAAGGTGTCATGAAAAATGTAATGTAATCAACCTACCATAGTCTTCACAATTTAACAATCAGCTTTAAATCCTTTGTGGCCGGGGCAATCTAAATCAATAAATAAATTCATAAACAAAATAGTTAAGTGTAGAGAGGCAATTTATGAATTCAAATAGTGCTGCGGTCTCTCCTGTGGCTATACCCTAAGTGTTTTAAGACTGTTATCCACAGAGATTGGCTGGGCAATTCTTTTGTTATTTTTAACTGAATGCAAACCCAATGAATTGTCTTTTCGTGTTTGATGTTCCATCAGTTAAGCATCCCACACAATTTTTCATAGACGTCTTTTCTTTTCCCCTGAGGACGTCTGCAACAATCCAGAACACACTTTCCTTGGTACTTGACTCAGAGTTGCTATAAATATCAGACATCCTGTCAGCAGCTCGGGTTCACAGCTCAGGTTTCCTGAACCAATACCACTTGCCCCTCCACCTTGAGTTGTGTCTATTAGAGGCAGCAGCCTGGTAGGCAAAGTGAAGTGGAAAATACAGGTCAGAAAATGTGTTCTCTGAATAACTGAGGCAAAAGTATATGTGTGGCAGAGGGCGGATTTATCCATATAAATGCTATTGATTCTCCAGGCGTTAGTGTAGGTGAAAGCCCAATTTGAAAAAATTTGATAGTAATGTAGAGCATGGTGTAGGGGGTGGCACGCATGAAGACCTGAGTGTGAGTCATGGCTCACAATTTATGGGCTGTGTGACCTCTGGCAAGTGGCTTAAACCACTGAGCTCCAGTTTTCCCTTATCTGTAAAATGGAACCAATCTTTCGGTGTGTGGTGAGGATTAAGTGAGCTGCCATGCTTATGAACATTCAATAAATGTTCAATGTTATTTCATAAAGATTAAAAAAAAAATCTTCATGGGGTTACCAACAGTAAGAAGAATATGGTTCTCTGTTAGTTTGGGGAAGAGGACCTAGGAGACCTTCCTTCTAATCTTACCCTTGTCACTAACCACAGGCCCATTTAAGTCTCAGTTTCCTCATCTGCAGAGTACAGCAATTAAAATTCTCCTGCACTGAGTTCACAGCCTTGTTTTGATAATTCAATGGCACATTGTACAGGGAGTTCTTTTGAAAAAATAATTTAAAATCCCCTTGAATACTTTTGAGGTAATGCTGCAGTTATCGGTCCCTCCCACGTGAGATTTTATGGAGAGACTTCTCTGAGCCCAGCACTCAGCCCTGCCCCTGTTGTTGTTGGTGGTGCTGAGGAGAAATTAAAATTACAAGCGTGTTTCCTTCCAGATGTTGTTGCTACAGGCTCAAGGTGCTCTTTTAACTGGGACATCAGGCTTTCTTGAAATAGACAAGAATTTTAGAAACAAGACATTGTGCCTGATTCATCACTTAAACTTGCCTCTGACTCATTCTCTCCTTGATAGTTTCTTCAATAGTAACTTTAATTACATCATTTACTTATTGTTTCTTCCTTGATTTATTCTCTTCCTACGATTATTGTTTATTGTCTCAGTGATTGGCCCATCTTACCTCTGAAACTTGTATAAACTTTCTGGGCTGTAGAAATAGGATCTGAGTTTTTCATGTACCTCTATTAATGTGGACCTACACCCCCAGGCTGGTATACTTAAAATACATCAGCAGAAAGAATACTTTTGACTTTGTTAGTGTTTCACAGAACTTATCTTATTGCATGCTCTCAGGCACTCTACAAAATAGATATGATCCAGTTAAAAAAATGCAGGAACAAAGGCTCTAAGAGGCCATAACTTGCCCAAGGCCAGTGTGGTACATTGCAAAAGTGGTCCTAAATCTCTATCCTGCATCCACACCGTTTGCTATGTCTTCTGTAATGTACTCCTTCTCTGACCCTGGGCTTGGCAATGGAACTTGCTCTTGCCAATGAGATAATGGCAAATGTGATGTTAGCAAAAGCTTGAAAAGTACTCATACGAACAATCCGGTTTGCTTTCTTTCTTATACGCCTGCTATTGCCATGAAAACGTGCCTGGGCTGGCCTAAAGGTGGCTGAGAGACATGTGGAGCAGAGCTGAGTCAGCCCAGTTGTCTCAGCTGAGACAGCCTAGATCACTCAATGGCCAACCAAAGCCTAGCCATGTTAGTGAGCCTAGCCATCATCATCAGACCATTTAACAGTCCCAGAGGCATGAGCTATAAATGCTTATTGTCGTATACCACTGAGGTTTTGTTGGTTATTTGTTTCACAGCATTATTGTGGCAATATAGAATATATAGAATCAGTATAGAGGAAAGCGCAGGTCTCTGGAATTGGGCAGGCCTAAGTTTGAATTCCAGTTCTGCTGTTTGGAGTGTGTTCCTTTTTGAGACTAAATTTCTTTATCTTTAAAATGAGGTAATACTTCCCTCATAAGGTTGCTGGGAAGATTAAACACAAGGCAAAATAAATAAAACTCTTGAGACACAGTGTGGATCATAGATGATGTCCAGAAAATGGTAGCTTCTCCTAGCAATCTAAAACAAAGAACAGTGGGGCCCAGACCAAGGACTTTCCAAATGTGAACCCAGTACCTTTCCCATTAGCTCAAAGGTAAAAATAAAGGCCAAATGGCTGGGTTCTATCATATAAGGAAACGCAGCTTCCCTGAATCCTTCATTGTAGTGTCATGAGCAGGATGGAACTTTAAAAACAAATTAATGCTGCTTAAATTGAGGGGGCTGGAAAAAAAAGCCAAATTCAAGATTTTCCTTTAGGCCTGTGGTTTAGCCAAATAGATGGTAGTCAGTTGGCAAAGGGGTGTTGCTTTTGCCCTGAGTATTGGTTTGGTTCAGATCAAGGTGCTCAAAGCACTGCTGGGTGCAGTGCCTGGCCAGTTACTCCTGCTCTGACAGTCTATGGTTTGCACTCCCATTTGCGCATGCATTTTTGATGACAGATCATTTAGGAAATGTGAATATTTCCCTGGGAGGTTTTGCTTTGTCACTTGGCCTTCTTTTCTGGGTCCTTTTCCTTCCTTTGAAACCATTGTCTTCTTGACATGACAAATGTACCCAGGTAAGTTTCTGGCTAATTATCTCAAGGGAGAAGGAAAAATAAAAAGAACCCAAAGTGAAATACAGGGCAATTAACTCTAAACTTCAAGAAGGTATAAGACGCTCTCTGATAATTAAACAACCAAACAGAAAAAACACATACACACTTAAGGAATAGTTTTCTTCCTGAACAGAATTAATTTAGGATGTTTTCTACAAAATCCAGTTCCTTTTCTCTCCTCCCTCTCCACTCTTGCCCCAGATAACTCACTTCTCTTTATCTTTCCTGATGGTGGCAATAGGGTGACAACAGGTAAATGCACTGGACTCTGCCTCTAAGTCATTGTGTGACCTTGGATCCATCACATGGTATTTCTGAGCTTCAGTTTCTCACCAGGAAAATTTCTATATTTCATAGAAATAAAGATCTACATTTCTATATAAAGATCTCTTTACCAATTTTTTTTAGGAATGTGAAACAATAATTTATTTTTTCTTAGTTCCCTGGTTGATTGGGCTCAGCTGGGAGATTCTTTCTTGGGATCTCTTACGTGATTGCATCAGAGAGGCTAGACTGGAATCGGAGGAAGGCTTGATGGGGCTGCGTGTCTAAGACGGCCCACGCTCATGGCTGGCAGTCAATGCTGACTGCTAGCCAGGAACTCAGCTGGAACTGTGAAATGGAGTACCTAGACATGGATTCTCCCTGTGACTTGGGCTTCTTAGTGTGGCGTCTGGGTTCTGAGGGGGAACATTCTAAGCTGCAAGGTTTCTTGTGACTTAGAATCGGAGGTATCAGGACATGATTAAGTTTCTTTTGATGCTAAAATTTTATAATTTCATGACCTGGATTTTCTGTTCTCTGCTACTGAATTAGATACAAGTTTATGAAGCTGAGCAGAGAGTCAGGTGGGCCTGGGCACAGAGAAGGCTGTGTGTGTATCATGCTAAAGACACAAAAATAAGATGTGTGTGTCATCCTTATTATCTGGAAAGGGAGTTTAGGGTAGGTTGTCATTTACCAGTGTCTCTGTGTTCTTTCTGTGCCCACCCCTGGGCTCTGAATCTCTGCCTCTCACTCCACCCTGCCACCCCTCTGCTCCAATACAATTATGATGTTAGGCATATGAGAATGAGAAAGAGAAGGTTATGCTTTTTATCTAGATGAGAATACAAACTATACGGAGAGAAAAAGATTGCTATGCACGACAGTGAGTGTTGAATGCCAAATGTGTGTCACAGAAAGTGTTAGTGGCATTCGGGGCAAGGAGAGATGAAGGAAGGAAGTCTTCCTGGAGGAAGTGATCCTTGATCTGAATCCTGAAAGGTGAAGGGACATTACCCAGGAAAGAAGTGAGAAGGGTATTTCAGGAACAGGGACTTGTATGAGTAAAGCAGGAGGAACGGTGTGTCAGGGAATGGCAACCAATCTGGGGCGGCTGCAATTGGAGAGAGAGGTGAGAGTTGGTAGAAGATGGAGCAGGAGATGCAGGTAGGACCCAGGGTCCCGTAGGGCTTTGGAGCACAGGCAATGATAACCTAATTTTTCTGGAGAAGTACACAGAAGCTCAGGAAGATAAAGGGACTTGACTAAGGTCACACGACTTCTAAGTGACCAAGTCAGGGTTTGAACCTGGGGCTATCTGACTTCTCAGTCCCATCCTTTTCCCACCATAGCCAACTATCATTGAATTTCATTTGCTGCCGCTGGGGTTTCCAGAACCCTCCCTTGCTTCTCTGAAGCTCCTGGCAGACTAAGGGTGTTGCTTTCTGCATCATTTATTGTAATGACTTCAATTAAACCATCATGTGCTGGATCAGTGAGCAGCTCTAGGGAATCGATGAACAGGGCTGGCTACCAGGGAAGCAGGTCTCCTCCCCTTGTCTCTGCCAATCCCAGGGCTGGGCTCCTGTCCCTTTGCCTGGGGAGGACTCACGAGGGGAAAATAGGGGCCAGGGAGCTGGCAGCAGGTCACAAAGTGACAAGGAAGCAGAGGTTGCCTGGCTGGCCCCCGGGTACTCCTCCTGCCTGGCTCTGCCTGCTCCTGCCCTTGCCCTGCTGCTTTCCTCTGGTTAATTTGGATTTGCAGCTGCATCTTTAGGATGATGGGCCATCCCTATTTATCTGTCTTCAGTGCAGGCCCAGTACTCAATGAACCTTGACCCCCAAGGGAAAGGGGTCAATGGCCCTGTCCTGATTTGCTACCTGACCTTGGGCAAGTTGCTTCCTCTCTCTGAGACTTCTGGGAAAAACAACAGGGTAGAAATTGAGATCCACTAGGCTGTTATTCTTTGTTTGTTCCTTCTGATTTAGGGTCTCCCCTTCTTTGCCCTGCTCTGTGCCTCAGTAGGCTGACCCCTGTGAAAGGAATCAATGAGTACCCTTGCCAGTTGGCTCCAGTTTGATTTGGCCTGTGGGAGCCACTGGCAGGAGATTGGAGGGTGGGAGGGGAACGAGATTGGAGCATTTCTTCCTCACAAGCTCTCAGTTTAGTTCAGGCACTGTGGAAGCGCCCTCTGCTTGGCCACAGCTCCTGCAGAGCAGCCCGGCCCCTCTGCCCCAGCTCTCACTGGGCTCCGGTAACACTACTTTCTCCCCTTGATCCTGTAGACCTGGGAGTGGCTTCCATCTATTTGTAGTCTCAGGGTTTTTTGGTACCCCTTCTTGGTTTCTTTAATCATGTCTGTCTCTCTGTAAACAGTCCCTCCTCACTGAGATCTCTTCAGTTGAACTGTGTGAGTGCAGTTCTGTTCCTGTTGGGACACAGACTCATCTTCTGAAGGCCCTTTCAACTTCAAGGAACAAGGCAGCTCTCGGGGCTCCATAGCTCAGGTTATTCTGTGACAAAAAGAGTCCAGGCTGAGAGATTCCAGCTCCTTAGCAGCTTTTCCTCTTTTTCCGCTAGTCTTCAGCTCCCACAGTTGTAGCTCAGATCCCCATTACTTGGTTTTTGTTTTAACTCAACTTATTGAGTGTAACCTATGTACAGCAAACTGAATCCATTGAAAGTACAATTAGAAAAGAGTCCATCTTTTTTGCCCAGGTCTGTTCTAACAACTTTCTAATTGGTCTCCAACCTTTATTCTCATCCCTGCAAATTCATAATTCTCAGATTGGATCATGTCACTCTCCTGCTCCAAAACCTTGACTGGCATTTCTATCTTAAGGTCAAAGCCCAAATTCCTTGGAGTAACATATGAGGCCTTTATGAGCTGGCTTGAATGCTCCGGGCTCATCTGCCACCACTTCTCACGGATGCTCCAGCCATAATGAGCTGTTTGAGTCTTTTCCTCCAAGTTCTCTGCCTTTGCACAAGCTCTTTCCAGACCTAAACTATCCTGCATCCTAAGCATCCCTCTGTGCCTTGTGAGCTCCTCTTTGTCCTTGAGCATCAAGCTGAAGCATGATACCCTCTAGACGTTCCTCCTTGATGGTGCCCACACCGAGCAGAGCCCCACTCTGTGCTTCCCCAGCACTTTATGGGTATTTCTGTCATTACACTTATCTTGAACCATAAATAATGTCTGTCTCTCTTATTAGCGTATGAGCAGCTTGAGGTTAGAATCTGTCTCTCATCTCTGTATCTCTAGCTGCTAACACTCTACATGATATATCATTCATCATTTATTTGTCCATTTAACAACTATTGAGTGCCTACTGTATGGCAAGCACTCCTCCAGCACGGAGTTAAGAGATTGTATAAACAGGTGTTCTAGCTATTCAGCTGCTGTCTCCCAGGTCCATATCCACCTTTGATATGTGCTTTGTGATGCTGGGGTGGGGATGCTACAAATGACTTTCTCCTTTGTTGCGGGACTTCTGTTTCCACCAGCAGTGGTACTAGAAAGAGATTGGAAGGCAGGAGGAGGAAGTAGAACCTGCTCCTTCCTTTCTGCTAGCAGGATCACGTCGTGGTTGTCTTAGCAATGATCCTTCTTTCTGGTAGAGCAGCTGGTTCTGGCCTCCAGCCCCTTTCAACATTCCCAGAATAGCCTCTTGTATCTCCTCAGAGGTGGGCAGCAGCTAAACGGTGCCCCATTGGAGGGCCAGATTGCAGCTCTGTGGGCTCCTCCTCCGAGTTCCTAGATTCTTACAACCCGCCGCTACCTGTGGTTCTTACCTTTGTCTTACTTCAGTGCTCCTTTTTAAATTGTTCTCTCTTTCTATTATGTTTTAAACTAACTCCTTTTATTAAATTATCACTGTGGAAATATCTAGTGCAATTCCTGTTTTCCTGACTAGACTCTGACTGATACAACAGGGAAGATTCCTGGTCTTGCGCACCTCAAATTCGACCTGGGGAAGAGAGACAACAAGCCAATAGAAAGGCCAGTAATAAAAAGTGTTTCAATTAAGAATGAGACAGGGTAACAGATAGAGCCTGGGCTACTCTGAGTTGGGTAGTCAGGGAAGGTCTCTTTAAGAAGGTGGCATTTAAGCAGAGAAAGAAAAAATAAGTTTCTGCTCATGTGAAGACCTGAGGAACAACATTCCAGAGGAAAGGGCCAGACAGTGCAAAGGACTAATGGAGGGAATGGGCTTGTTGTGTTCAAGGATCAGAAGGAATGTGGAGTGGAGTTGGGGAGGGGTGCTGCAGACGATGAGGTTGGAGAGGAAGGCAGGAACAAGGTCATGGGGCCCCCCTTAGCCATCAGATAGAGTTAAAAAACAATCTGAATGCGTCGGAAAGCCTTGGGAAGGTTTTAAAACATGGGAAGTGACAAGATCTGACTTACAATTTAAAAAGATCTTTCTGGCAGCTGCAGAGGAGACAGTCTGTAGTGTGCAAGAGCAGAAGCTCTGTTGTCTCCAGAGCAGAAGGCAGGTATCTTTCAAGGATGAGTATACTGAGACCAAGAGTGCTTATAAGACTTGCCCAAGTCACCTGGTTTTGGACCTGGTTCAGGTCTCCAGATCAATATCCCTTTGTGGCTGCCCATTCTCTAAGTGAAGCGTAATTGACTGCGCCCCAGGCAAAGTTTCTTGCCCTAGTCTGGGAAGAGGAAGAACCCTCATGGACAGCCAAACACGCATGCTCTTGACAATGCTTCATGAAAATTCCAGTGGCGCCCAGCTTCTGGCTTATTCAGTTTGCACCATCCTGGTCAGTCATAAGAAAAGGTGGGGGAGCCCAGACAGAAAACAGGGCTCCTTAGGGATTTCTGTAGATGTTGGCATGAAAGACTAAGTCCTAAGTTACGTTATTCTCTTTTCCTCTTCCAGTTCATTAGCCAGTCCTTTTGACTCTCCTTCAAACCATTACCTGACTCTGATCACTTTCCTCCAGGGCCACCAGGAAGCACACCTTCAGGAAGCACTATTTCTATTCTGTTGCAAAGGGCGCCATCTACACAGACTATAATGTGAATTATGTCCCCTGGAGTTGTACAGAGGTTCTGCTTCTCTCCATCCCCATTGCTGTCACCGTAGTCAGCCACCATCCTATCTCTCACCTGTATTATTGCAGCTGAGACCTAGATCTTATGCAAAGGAAGACCCCAGCCAGGAGAGGTCTCCCAGATAGAGTGAAGGATACCATGGGACTCGGGGTTACATTCAATAGGAAGAAGGAGTGTTTGGGTAGAAGAGAGGGATCTCTTTATAAGAGTAAGAGAAAAGTATTTTTATATGCTTTAGGCAATAGGTCTCTGCTTTGCTGAAAGAATCCTTCCTCCTGTGGATAATATAATCTGGCATTTTGGGGGATGGGAGGAAATGGTTGAATGGGTCCCGGGAGTGCTACTGAGGTGTTTTCAGCATTTTTCTTCACAGCTCGGAAAAAAAGAGGAGGATAGAAGACTGTGGAGGAAGCTGAGAGATCTTTCCATGTTTGGGAGCTGGAGAGGCACGAGCTTTGAGAGGTCCCAGAACCCCAAGTTTCCCTTCTAAACTAGCACCATGTTCTGATGGGCTGTCTCTGCCTGCCTCAATTTTTCCTCTTACTGATCGATCACGTTCTTTAACCCCCATCAGATCCCTGTTCTGACTGGGCTAGTCTTCCTATCTGTCACAGTGTCACCTGGGATTGGCTGGATTCTGAAAGGTCCAGCCAGCTTGCTTCTTGCCACCATCAGATTCTTCTTCATTAAACAAATGAATCACAATCCTAATTAATTTGAGCAACAGAATTTATGTAACTACTCCCAGCAGGATGTCTGCTCTCAGTTGGTAGCGAGATTAATTCCTCTCTCTGGGAAATTCCAGTCATGCTGGTCAATAAACCTTAATGATGACTGAAATCTCCCATCTGTCTCTGCTCAGGGCAGGTAACTCCTGCTAACCAGATACCCAGTGGGCTTGATGCAGCACCCCAGACACCAAGAGGACAACGTTGAGAATCTCACAGCCTAGATGAGTCCTGAGCCATATGAAACACAGAGTAGATGTTCAATTAAAGACAGGGACTGCCCATTCTAGGGATGTTCTAAATCATTTAAAATCCACAGGAAGTGAAATGAATAAAAAGAGACCATGTGTTGCTCACTTATAAAATGGTCTCGTGCTCCTGAATTGTAACCAAGCTACTCTGGCTCTTTCTCTCCTTTACTCCCACTTCTTCCCATGACCATATCGCTTCAGTCTTTCACTATTTTGAACTTTCTGGATTCAGAGACTTGGCTCTTGATGTTCCTTGCCCTTAAACTGTTCCAGTCCTCTCTCTCCAAACCAGACTTCATGCTGGCTGCACAGGAGGGAAAGGTAGTGAACTGGAAAGTATTCTGGAATTAGTTCTAATTCTGGCTCTGACACTTACTCATTGTACTTAACCTCTCTGTTCTGAACCTTCTCATCATATGTAAACCTTCGTAGGAAGATTAAATAAGAAAACGTGGTGAAAATGTATTGCATGGTGCTTGACTCATTTAATTAGCGATAGGCAGTATTTTAAGTAATGGGGATACAGTGATGCTCGAGACAAGATACAAATAATTTGATTTCTAGGAGACAATAGGCAATAAAGAAAATATAAAATTTTAGTTAGAGATCAGTGCTCAGAGAAAATAAAATCGAAAAAATGTCACATAAGTTACTGGAGTGAGGAACTCTTTGAGGGGATGCCATTTGCTTTGAGATTCAAAATACAGGAACGAACCATATGGAGAGATGGAGGCATGACATTCCCGAAAGAGGGACAGTGATTGCAAAGGCCCTGAGGTGCGAGTGAGCTATGCTCAATGGGCTAGGGTTCCATAAGATTGAATAAAATTTGCCCAGTTCAGGAGGAGCCAGGGTCAAGATTTGAACTGAGGTCTTTTGCCCTTAGGTATGGAGAGCTTGTCACTACAGCAGAGAGAGAAAAGTGAAAGGAGGTAAGGTGAGCATGGAACACACTATCTTGTCCTTCACCACATCTAAATCTACCTATGTCTTCCTGACAATTTGCAGGATCGTCATATGTTGGCTCCCATTAGAGCCTTCCAATTTCATATTCAAGTTGTCATGTTGTGGACCACCAGCCCTAAAAGCTCCCTCAATGGGCCAATTCCAATTTCTTCTTCATTTACAACAGGGAAGAACCAACTACTTTTACAATTCAGATTTTTTTTAATGATTATAATACATATTCATTGTAAAAAATAAAAAATGTATAAAAAATAAAAGTCAGACATAATTCCAACCTCTTCTGGAATTTTTGATGTTTATCCTTCTGGTAAGTTCCTATGCACACAAGTACAAGATTATAAACATCCTGTGTATACGGTTTTGGAATGTTTTTTTCCTTAGGTCATGAAAAAAAATGTCTTCAAGTGTATTTTTAACAGCTGCATAATAGTTGACTACACACCAACCCAATTTTAACTATTTTAGGGCTCTCATAACACAAAGATTCTCCCTACCTGTAAGTCTTTATCATGTAGTGTCCCAGTGGAGCAGGGAAAATGCCCTGCCCCCGACTGCTGTGTCCTGTGCTCAGGGAAACCATTTTCTTAGTTGTGGGGAGAGGGACATTTGTGCTCCCAAACATCCTGCCAGTGAGAGTGTAACACAATTCATGGTCGCTCTGAGAAATGGACATTGCCACACTTTACCTTCATTCTCAACCTTTATACTTATTTTGGTCCTAGGAAGGATACAATAGGGAAAATGAGATGAGGGAATGCAATTTAATGGTACATTTTGAACTAAATATTTAAATACTTTAGACACATCGACAGTACTTAACTTTTTTTTTTTTATTAGATAATAAATTGTCAGGAAGGTGAGGTCGACAGGATCAGGGCCTGGCCTCAGTATGCCAGAGTCTAAGGTGACTATGTTTTGCTTCTGTAAGGGCCCACCATGGGGGTGGGCATGGGAGGCAAGAGTCAATGGGGATGTTGGATTAGGGTGCGGGGTACCCATCCATAGCAGGCCTGAAGAAAAAACCCGGCACCAAGGGAATGTCTGAGAGAGCATTTGAAGACCTGAGTGTGTGTGGGGAGCAGCATTCACTCCCTGCCAGGACAGGGAGGGTGGATCTTCCTCCTATGGTGGGTGTTGAGGTTAATGCTTCTCCTTCCGACTACCACCAACCTCGCATCTTCTCCAGGTTCCCGTTTGACCTCAGAAAAGAACAAAAAAATCAAACCAGAGAGAAAGACACAGGAATGAGAGTAAGAATAGAGTAAAAGGGAGAAAACTTAAAGGGAAAAAATAGCTGTTGGGGAGGCTGATGGTTTGAGAAGCAGAAATATTTTTGGTAGAAGCTTAAGTAGCAAGAGATATTTTGGGTGTGGATAAACTTATTACACCTCTACAGCTGACGGCCTCTAATTCACTAAGGCCAATGTCAAGTATAATACACCATGGGTATCTGTACTCCCTACAGACTATCCCTCTAAACTGGTTTGGTGTCTTCTTTCAGAAAAGCAACTTCTCAAGTTTTCTGGAAGTTGATTACTTCTCAGTGGAGCAGACAATGGAGAGCTTGCACCAAGGAATAGCCCTTCCTTAGTATGTCTTAAGGCTTCCTAAGGAAGAGGAAGTGAAAGGTGGAAACTGGAGAGTCAGCAGATGGGAAGCAAGAAAAGAATGTGGGAAAAAGAAGAGAGGAGGGCTGGGAAGAGGAGAAAGAGTTCTACTCTTCTTACCTACACTCACCTCTTGCTGCCAAACAGTTATTCTGCCTTCCCTCCAGGCTGCAGAAAATGGTGTCTGGTATCCACTGGAAAAGCCCAACGGTCATTGTCAGCTTCTGCAGGTGGTATTGGTTGAGAAAATGGAGAAGACGGCAAATGCAGGGTTTACTCAATACTGTGGGAACAGATCCTTGTTCAACTTGGCGAGAGAAACTTTTGTTCAAAAGGAGCCTTTATAGGAAACTACAGGAAAGAAGCAAAACAACCTATAAATGGGATTAGAGGAGATTCTTCAATCTCCATAGCTCCCCTTACCTCCAGCCCTGTTTTGAGCAGACACTGGACTAAAATGTTTCCTTTCTTTTGAGTCCTTGCTCAAGAGGCTCTTCTGATAACAACTGGTCCCCGACCCCGTCTCCCCCTCCCCATTTTGACCCTAAGGTTCGCCCTAGGCTAAAGGGCATCCGTCCTTCATTCCTTTTGAGCATCTCCTTGGCTCTGGATGGTAGACATGCTTCTTCAGCACTGATCCATTGCTCTCCCTTGTGTTCATAATGAACTGGCTTGTGTTTAAGCTGGATTCTCCCTTTGAGACAAAAAGGTGTTTGAGAGATCATGGGGAAATCAACCTGCTCTTTATGAAAAAGCACCTGAAGCCCAGGACAACAGGGAGGCTGATCCAAGATCACACAGTGAGGGAATTGCAGGGTTGGGGCAGAATCCAGACAATACAGCCTTCCTAATACTATCACTATTACTACACTCCAACATTTAGATGGTGCCAAGTCTTTTCCCTTTCCTCCTTAAAGGCCCTAACTTGCCTGCAGTCTCAACCGTCCCCTCCACGCGCCCACCTGCCCACGACATACATGCCCCAGAGGAGAGCGGAGCAAGTATGACGCTCCGGGCTATCTCGTAGGTTCAAATAGTCAGAGAAGCACCGGCTTACCCTCCAACATCTGTTTCCGGAGAGGCAGTGCTGTTCATTGGCCCAGTGGAAATGATTGACAGATCAGTAACCCAATGAATGACAACTCTTGGAAGCGGTTTGGCAGTTACGGCCTGTTCTCTTATCGCGAGACCCCTGGGTAACGGTTTTAGCAAGATCGGTTAGGTCATTTTCATACTCAAAATCCAGAGTCCTCTTAGAAAAGGGCGAAAGGCGATTTTCTCTCTCAAAGAAGGAACACAGTGGGGGTCTAAAAATACAAAATGAATCCTCTGAAAGAATATGGGATTGTCATACTGAATACGTCACTTAGTGAAACAGGGTGTTTTATTAAGAAATTGATGGGAGCTGGAGAGAGGAAAGGTAGCTGGGGATGGGGACAGAAGACTTAAGTAGCCCCGAGAAGGCCAGAATTTAAGGTGTTTATTGCAGCTTTTGTAGACTGTGTGAAATTCTGAGGGCATTCCTGGGGTCTAAATAGGTGGTGAGACCTGGGTGAAATTATGGAGTCACTGCTGGGGACTCCAAAGGTCCATGGGCTAGAGTGCAGGCTGGCAGGCAAGTGAGGTGGTGGTGTTTTTTTTTGTCCTTGGAAATGGTCTCTCTGCAAAGGCCTCTAAGTAAGAGCTGGCTTAGATGGTGAAAAGAGGGCCTGGACTATGAGATGATTCCTTAGAATATGTAGGATTGGTTGGAGCACAGAGATGGAGTGGCTCATCTTTCAAAGTACAGCCGTAGAAGATGTGGCCTCTGGAAGAAGGCCAGTGGATTACCATACAACATTTTAGAAGAGAAAGTCAGATGAAGAGAAATGAGATAGAGAGTTAAGAGATAAAAAAAATATGACAAAGGAGAGTCTTGTAGGGACTTAGAGCTGGAGTTCCAGAAAAGCTGTGCAAATACATGCTTGGCACATAGGTGTTACTCAGTATGTGCTAACTAGTATTACTGCTCCTCTTGGAGGGTTGGGGGAAGAGCTGCTCAAGTTTAGTAGTTTAAATGGGTTAGAAACTGAGTGGAGAGGTAAAAGGGAGAGCTAGGAAAACAGGACAGTCCAGTTGTCTCCTCTGTCTCTTCTGTGATTCGAGAATTGCAGAAGCCCCCTTTCCACTGGGGGACGAGAAAGGAGGGTTGGGCTAAAGAGTAAAGATGTTGGTGTGTACTGGAGCTGGGAGCCCAAAGGGTGGAAGTAGGAATGAGAAGAGATTGTCCTTCTCAAACCTATTAGAAGTAAGGTGAAAAAGGGAGATATAGGTGAGAAGAGAATGAAACACGATAAGGGCAGGCATCTTATGCATTAACAATTGGTGTGGTTGCTGGTATGTTTGTGGGGAGGAGCCCATCTAGTTGTCTCTCCTGGGGAAAGGGAATGGTGGTAAGATTTAAGACTTCATTGGAAATTCCCATCAATCATTGTCACAAGTGTCAACTTTCTCAGGAACCCCTGGTCTTTGAGGGCTGAGAGGGAAAGATTCCCCTAAGAGATCCTATGACAAGGAAACCATTTTCTATTTGACAAGAAGGATGTACTGAATACTCTGTTTATCATACTGGGATGTGGCAAGATAGTGATTGCAGTTGGGGCACTAAGGCAGTGATGATAGTGCCATGAGAGAGGCTGTCGGCCCTGGAGTGGAGAGTCTGATGGAGCACTGCAGTGGTGCATGAGCATTAGTCTTCCACGATTCCAGAAAGGATTGCATTTACTAACTTGTACTAACCATTTTTCATAAACCCTTCAGAATCTTACTGATGCTCACAGGCAACTTTTGATGATCTTACATGGGGTTCAGATCTGGGTGGGATAGGTGAGATAGGCAAGGGGTCTTGTGAGAGCCAAATCTAGGCAGTAAGCTTCTGGAAACTGCTCTTGTTCTTCACCTCCATGGATCAAAGGTTAAACGAGCGGCTGAGTAGGAGTGGAATAGCTGCTTTGGAGCAGCTGTGTTTATCACTGGGGTGTGGCAAGATAGTGGCATTGCAGTTGGGGCACTAAGGCCGTGATGATAGTGTCATGAGAGGGGCTGTTGGTCCAGAAGTGGAGAGTCTGATGGAACATTGTGGTGGTGGGTGAACATTAGTCAGGCCCATAATGAAGGCTAGTTTCTGATGATCTTGGATGGTTTGCCCAAAGTCAATGACTAGTAATACTTCTGATAAACCGAGTAGGAACTCAGGTAGGAGGCTGGGAAGGAAATATGATCTGAGCGAGAACAACACACCTACTACACAGGGCCCTGAAGCCAACTGTTGCTAATTTAGTAAAATACTCTCCCCTCCCCTCAGAAGGAAACTTAATAGGCCAGAGAGGGTGATGATTGAGTCAGAGAAGAGGAAGTAAACAGAGGTGAAAGAGGCAAACGAATGTGCTAGAGAACACGGAGAATCCCATCAAGCTGATTCTTCTTCAGGTCCATTTAAGGAGGTCTTTCTCTGCTCTTCCTCCTGATACACCACCAAAGATGTTTAGAATGGCCCAAGGTTTTCTGGGACTTCAAAAAATGGCCTTCATACTCTATAGTACCTGCTTCAGCTAAACTCTTTCAATGTGTGGGAAGTACATATATGATTGAAACTAGATGTTCAGTATGGGAGGGTGAATGCCTTCCCTGTGCATTGGCCTAGCCTTGGTGGCTTTAGATGTGGCAAATGGTCCAGGAGGGAGGGGGATGGTTGGCTGGCCAGGAGCTAATTACCCCTGATCTCACGTATCTTATCCAAGGTCTTCCCTCATGCCAACAAGAAGTAGGGATGGGGTCTGATGGTCATGAGGTTTTGAAGAGCTAGCTGTTGGGGAAGTCAGGTTGGCAGAGAGGACTTATTCTGAAGGGAGAAACAGCCTGTGGGAGGAGGACAGGTAGGCATATAAATCACCTACCATTCTCTGTGCCTCTCAGGCCATGTCTTGTAGCTGGCCTATCTGAGAGACTTCCCACCCTTCTCAGCCTCCTAGGCCTGTCATGTGTCTTACAGTAAAGTGAGGAGCAGGGAGTGAGAGAGAAGAGGAAAGAATAGGAGAGACAGGGATGGAGAGAGACTGAGCCAAGTTGATATAATATCCAGAGATAAAAAGACAGATACACTGAAACAGTTAACAGATCCTCTTAGTCTCTTCTGCCTTTCAGGATAATGATTATGCTCATTCTCAAAGGTTATTTACCTCAAGAATTTAGAGCCCTTTGCTCTGACCATAGTATTTCCTGAGCTAAGTTTGCATTTGGTGCCTCTGTTTGCTAAATAACAGTTCTACAGCTTATGAGGAGTTGAAGTGATTCAGAAACAGTGGTTTGTACTAGTTTGCAAACAACGAAGAGCATTTCTGGAAGACAAACCACACAGGTTGCCCCTTTCCCTTCCTCATGGGCAAATATGGGGAAAGATAAGGTGGGAGATTAGATGTGGAGTGAGAAGCAGAAAGGAGTTGTGAGTCCTTATTCCCTAAATCTGCTGCAATAGTCTGGTTGGGAAGGAAGAGGAGTGTTAAGGGAGGTGGGCAGGACCGGACAGAAGAGGTGATAAAAACCAAATGGGAACGTCATGAGGTTAAAGTCAAAGATCTGTTTCAGGGTTACTCGGCTCTTTGGGTGGTTGTATTATGAAATCTTGTCTGCCCGTAGATCGCAAGAAATAGAGATGGGCATCACTCAATTCTTTCTTCCACTTGTGTCATAATTGGAACTTAATGCTTTTAACACTCAGGAGTGATGCTTTGGTGAATTGTGTTTCTATTTGAAAATAGGAGGAATCCCATCTAATGTGTTGTAAGAGTCACAGGAAATAAATTCTATTGGACTCCAAACCTGTTCTTAGCTTGGTCTCCCAGAAAATATTCTTCCCAGACGTCAGGAAGAATGTTGTCTTCCCAGTTGTCTCCTCCAGCATAGTGTCTCTTTTGCCTTTCTTGGGTGAGGCAGGCCATTTCCAGGCTTCCTATAAAGCTCATCTAGATTTAAACTTCTGTCTCCTTAATCCTCTGGATGACCCCTCTGTTTGGGAGTCCTGTGCTCTAGCCTAGACTTCTCTTTGTTGACTAGTTGGGATGCAGAGCCCTGTTATCTAGGTCTAACCTGTGTGAGGATGTTTTTGGGGGCTGGGAGGGGAGTTGGGCTATAACTGTGATAGGCAGAGTGGAGTTGTCTGGTCATTAACAAAGAAAATGCTACCCAAAGCTCAGTTTCCTTTGTTCTGTTTTTGGAGACTCCCAAGACCCCTGCTCTGCCATTCTCATCCCAGACATTCTCATCCTCCGAATGGTTACAGAATGCAGTCTTCACAGTTTTACAAAATTAATACCGAGAAGACAAGTACCGTCAAAGGAATCTTTCTCAAAAGACAAGCGTTATTATTTCTTCACAGAGAAGATAGGTTTAGGGCCTGTACTAATACAAACTAAACCTCAAAGAAAATATAAACATACTGAATATTTAATCTAAAAGTATATATTATTTATGTTACTATTATATACAAATAAAAGAATTTGTGCAGCTGCTAAAATGCTGGATAGGCAGGTGGGAAGAGAAGGGTGTGGCCTTCATGCTCTGGAGTCTAGTGGTCTGTTCAGGACTCTCCATGGACGTTGGCAGGCTGATGGGTATGCAGCCTAGGCTTCAGGGTGTCTGTCCAGGGCAGTAGGTGAGGGATGTGGGTAGCAGAGCCCAAGTCCTGAGGGACTCCAGGGTAGCTAAGACATCCTGTGACTGACGAGGGTCAGGCTGCCTGAAGGAGGCTTCAATGAAAGGCTGAGTACTGGATCTGTCTGTGTGAGCAAATATGCTTCAAAGGAAATCTGAGAGGGGAGAGGAGAAAGCTGGAGAAGGGCATCCCTCTTAAAGTAGCCTGTCCAGGCCTATGGCAGGAGTCCCAGGGGGAATCCTGGGCCCCACTCGAAGGTTAAGGGTCCTGTTGTTATAACTATGGGCCAGAAACTTCTAGGCCAATATAGTTTCTTGTCAAGTCACGAGTCTTGAAGGAATGAGAGTCATGATGGTGATTTGGGCTAATTTATGAAAGAAATCCATTATGTTCCTAGATATAAGGCAACTTTTTAGGGAAGATAAACAAGCAAGAGTCCTACATCTCTGTTCCCTTGGAATGCTTCAGGAAGCAGACACTTTCTGCTTCTCATCCTCTCATTTTCTCTAGTTCTCTAGAGTTTTCGACTCTTCCCTTTCATCTCCTGGCTCCTCCTTGATTATCAGGTGGGATGAGGTCAAATGGCCAATGAGAAAGATAGTGAGGAAAGAGATGGCTTCATCGAGGGACAGTAGAAGAAAATTTCAAGTCCAGAATTGTAAATGGAACTCCTGAGAATGTGAACAGAATAGATAACACTTAAAACAGGTGGGAGGGCAGGGTCATGGTGACCCTCAACGGGCTAGAGTCTAAGGTGCCTATGTTTGGCTGCTGTAAGTGACCTGATGGCCTCTAGAGTTTGTTAGAAAAGTATTGGAAGGGCCCACTAACAGAGGCCTTCTGGTGGGGGAGGGGTCTCTGAGTAATACAACTGGTCTCCCTGTGGATGAGCAGGGAAGCATCCAGCTAGGTAGAACGCTGCAATGGTAGGAAGTACTAGGGATCATCTCTTCACTGCCCCTTTGTGTGGAGGTGCACTGAGTGTGAGCGCCTGAAGCTGAGGGATTGGTTACGTTCTGAACCCCCACATCCATCTCTACCACCCAGGTGCTCTCAGCTCTCCTGAGGGGAAAAAACGGAGAGAAGGAGGGAGGGAGAAGGGGAGGGGGAGAGAAAGAGAAAGATAGGGGAAGAAAACAGACCAGAGGAGAGAAATAGCAACATGCAAAGATAAAGAGGGAGAGATGGGTGAGGAAAAGGTGACAACCAAGCTCTTGTGCTCCATCAGAAACAGCTCTGTGTTCCCAGAGCACAGGCAGAGCGTTTTTGGAGTGCTGCGAGCCTCAGGAAAAAACGATCTCCACTGTGCATTTCAGATAAGTCATCTGAGCTTGGAGGAGGTGTTCACTTTTATAGAAGCAGGCCTGAACTTGGTCAGAATTCATTCCTCTTGGTTTCCGGTCTGCTCAGGAAAGTGGAGAGGGCAATGGAGCTATGGAAGTAGAACTGTCAGCTGGCCCAGAAAGGAGGGTTGTGAAAGGCAAAGGGCTGGAGTGTGAGAAGGGCTGGGATTAGGAGTCGAAGGACTAGAAGAAAGAACAGAAGCAGTTAGATCCCGCTAGGTGGCCTTAATCAGACTCTAGCATGTGGGGAGGGAAGTCTGGGACTGGAGAGAGGGAGAGGAGGAATGGAAGGTGAGAAGAGGAAGGAGAGAGTTAGTTTCCTCCCACTCCATTCAAAACTCATTATTTATATGAGGTTTCTCCACTGTACCTTGATCCTGATGGAAATGTCCAGATGCAATGTCTGGAGAAGGGCTGACATAATTCCAAGGGAGTTACCCCTGAACAGTGCCCAGGTATAGTGTGTTTCCTTCTTCTCAGTTCTGAGAGAAGGTGGGCACAGCCATCACTTCTTTTCTAGCTCCTTTCCGATGTCTTTGCCATCCCAGTCCGGCTTTTCTTTCTTTAGTCTTTTCTTTAGATAAGCGATGTTAGAAGAATTGTGGAGTTTAGCGAGACAAATGCAGATTGTAGCAAAAGGCTGAGGTGGCTTTTTGTCAGGAGAAAAGAGCTTAGGGGTATGAATCTTTCAATTCCATTCGAGTTTGTATCTAATAACTATATTGGTGAAAAATAAATATACCAGAGGGTAGCTGGAAGTAAGAATGGCAAACGCTTTCCTTTGGCAGGCCAGAATCTAAGGTGAGTGAACTTGGACATGGTAGGCCTAGTTAAGTGAGGTCATGGGTGAGGACATTACGGCAGATTGAGTGACATGGATGAGCCTGAGTCATTTCCCCAGAGATGGTACATGAAGAGTTTTTAATGAATGAGAAAAGCCACTTCTAAAAGATGTAGATTCAGAAGAAGGGTCTTCAGATGAAGCATAACATGGCCAATGTGGCTTCTGCTGCGTCAAGCCTGCTTTTGTGGTTGGGTGGTGGCAGATCCCCTCTCTACCCTTGCCCACACCTCTCCTAGCTTCCCAAGGTTTGCTTCCATCCTGAAGGGAAAAAAGAATCAGATGAGCTGAAAGAAAGGTACGGAAAGAGAGAAAAAAACAGATAGTGAAAAAGACGGAAATTCGGAAAAGACTACAGCTTCATATTTGTCAAGTCCTCCAAGTTACCCCTCATAGACCAGCTGCCCCCCACCAAAGATTCTGCTGACTCAAAGTTATATTTCCCAGGTCTTCAGAGCCTTTCAAACAAACATGCAAAAGACAGGGCTGGTGGGGAGAGGAAAAATCCAGGTGGAACTATATTCAAAGCCATTTTTGCTAAACTTTCCAAGCTTATAAGAGGTACCATCTTGGTGAAAATTTACTACTCATCTTGTTAATTACCCATGGGCTCGGGTTTGCATGTGAGAAGAGGGATAGAAAATGGAGAGATTTTTAGAGTCAGAGCCAGATAGAAGACAGCTTCTTCCCTGTTTCCCTGAACTCCCTGAGGACAGAGAACAGGTTCTTTTTATCTCTGTATCCTGAATGTCTAGCATATTGTAATAGCTCAATAAATAGGTGTTTATTGAACTAAATTATTGAATTTCCACATGGATAAATATACAAAATTAGCTTCTATAGTGGAACAAGGGACCATAAAGATAGAGGGTGGAGCCTGAGATGGTCTGAATTTGGAAGTTCATAAGAGAGAGTCAGACTGTATCTCAAATAACCACTATTAGGAGTAGGGGACAGAATGGCTATGGGAAAGAGAGGGTCAGAGGAGGTGGAAGAGAAGAAAAATGTGAAAAGCATAGAGACGAGGTAACCTGTGCAAGGGCTGTTGCCTTCGAACCTGTGCATACTTCTTCCTCAGAAAGTCCTTAAGTCTCCAGTCTTTCCTCTAGGTTGTAGTTCTGGCATGTAGGATCTCTGTCCCCTCACTAAAGAACACAGCATAGTCAGAGACTACCATTCCTTAAGACTCAGGAGGTAGAGGGAGAGGATGACTTCCCTAGATGAGAGTTAGGGGGTCAAAGTTCTAAAGCTATGGTGGGGGTATAATGGTGGACCTTAAAATAAGGATATAACAGAAAAGTTACTACCAACATGACAGATAACTAGTACTGGCAACAGGTGAGATTCACCACCTGTAAAATCTCTTCAGATTGACTTCTTTGCTCAGAGCTGACATGTTGTAAATGTCATTACGAGACCTTCTCAAATTCATCCGGAACCCAACAGTCTCAATGTTACTCCACAGCAATCTGTCATCTGGGAAATGGTGGCATGTTGCTGGGAGAGAGTGGACCAGGAGATCCTTGATCTGACCCCTGGAGAAGAGGGGGCTAGGAGCCTAGAATGAAGGTCCCAGTTCTTAGAAACGTATATGTTGGAAGGTACCTCAAAGGTCTTCTTTCTTAGTGGTTCCAACACTTGGATTCACAAACAGAAAAATTTCCCCTCTAAAATTTTTTTGGTCAGAATATTAAAAATCTAAATATGGTCTCTAATCACTATGATTTTTATAAAAGAATGTGTATTTTAATGCCACAAAGGTAGGAAGGATATAATCTCAGAACAAATATTGTTCTTATGACTCGTTTTTAGAGGCAGACTGGCCAACACTGGTACTGAGGAATCTTGGTCCAATCTACTTCTCTGCTGTGCTGCTCTTGCTTGACAGCAGGATAGGCTGACTTGAATAGCTCATACCTGGAGCCAAAACAGACTTCTGAAGGCTGGGCTGCTGATAGGATGCCAGCAGCAGCCACTGTTGCTCAAATCATACTGGACTAGTTAGTCCTGATTTCCTGAGTATGCTGGAGAGTTTCATGCCTCAGGGTTGTTTTTCATGCCCTTTCATCAGCAAGAAATGCAATGCCTTTCTCTCCTTCACATTTTCCAAGTGGTAAAATCCTACTCATCCTTTAAAACAAGTTCAAGTGCCATGTCCTGTGAAGTCTATCCTGAGAACCTTCCATCAGGAAGGAATTTTTGATTACTTCTCTGTATTTCAGTAGATCTCTATGTTCTAATTTTTTCATTTATATGCTCTATTAGCAGCATAAACAGTGTGCTAAGGTGATAACTTCTCTGTTAGATTGGGGATGTTTTGGGGGCAAGGATTGTTTATTTTCTGTATCCTCAGTGCCTGATATATAAGAGGTGACTTAAAGTCCAACTCGTCAGGAGTTGTTGGCACGGTGTTTTGTTAGTTGCTCTAAAATTGACAGCCAAGCCTGGCAGTAGGTCTCTTGGCAATGAGTAATAGGCATTGATCCAGGCTGGTAGCTGTTTGATGCTGTGGGCATTTGACAGTCACCCTTGGGGGTGGTTTTGGAGACCTACCTGTAGAGACTGGGATTCAGAGATAAGACTCCAGTTTAAGAAATAGTGGAAAGAATGAAAAGCAAGCTACCAGCTTGCTTTTGAGGGCCTGTATTTGAGGAAATGACCTATTCATCAAGAACAGTGCCAAAGCCCAGATGCTAGAACCCAGGTTCTTGGGTCAGAGCAAGACCACCAGCAATTTAACTTGGTCCAACTCTGCTGGATGGTTCTTTAGTTTTGTTTCAAAGCTGGCCCCTTGGTCTCTGAATTGCAGATGGGGGACTCTTGTGTACTTCCTGGAAGGGAGCAAGTCATAACAGATAGCCTTTCAACCAGTATTTAAAAAAATCTTATGATGGAGAGTGCTTAACTTCACAGGATAGTTTATTTTACTGCAGGATAGCTGTGATTATTTGTAAAGTTATGTTTATTGAATTGAAATCTGCCTTCCTTATAACTAGAACACATTGGTTCTAGTTAAGCCCTCAGTACCCTGTAAAAGTTCAAAATTTTTTGTCCACCTAAATATATGAAGAAAGCCAGCAAATGTCCCCATGAATTATTGTAAACTTTGTTGGCTTCTTCAATCATTCTTTCCCTTCCCCTTATCTCCTCAAACATTTTTCACAGAATATATTTTTAAGTCCTTTACCATTCTGCTCACTCTTCTCTGGACTTGTTGTAGGCCATTACTGTCCCTCTTATATTGTAGCGCTGCAATGGGACACAGCTGGGCACAGAGTATATAGTTACATTATTACCTGAATATTGTAGTTCAATTAATGCAGCCTGAGGAAGTTGCAGACAATGAAAACCCCAATCTCTGTTATTTTTTCCATTTTTCTTGAAGTTCGAATGGCTGTTAAGCCAGATTCTCCATTTTACACCCAACACAATTGATTTCTTTTACGTGCAGGATTTACCAACCATCCTTAGCAAATTTCATCTTTTTAAGTGAATGTTCTCTCTGTTGAGATAGTTCTAAGTCTTAATTCAGTCAGGCAATATTAGCTGTACCTCTCTTTTATGATATTAGCATGCATTGAGGGATATTACTTTTATGTCTTTGTTTCCATAATTTAAAAAAATGTGAGAGAGATGGAGCTAAGCAGAGTACAACTGCCGTTTATCATGCTGTGATGGCTTTGCCTAGTTGTCCTATCATCTGGTACACATATCTTTGCCTGGTTGATGGGGATATTATGAGACACTTTTGTCAAACACTTTACTGGTCAAGGTGTCTAATGTGTCTATTGTTTCCTTCTTAATCTCAGTCACTCTATCAAAATAGGAAATTTGATTAGTGTAGCATGACTTGTTATCAGTGAGCCTGTGACGGGGCAGTGTTGCTCTGACAGACTAGAGGAGGATCACAGCAAGCTGTATCTATTTTTTGATGCTAATATCTTTTGAGCAAGACAATATTTTCTCTTTTCTAATTCTGTGTTTACCAAACAGTATTCTATTCTGGTTTCTTCATTGTACTGCTTTTCCAAGAAGGACATGTCCTGTGCAGAGAACTTGGGCTGGCAAATTGCTTATTGCAAGGAATTAAGTAGCAGTTGAGCTTTTAAATCTGTTTCTTAGGAACTTGACGAGTGTGAATCTGTTTACTGGAGTCCGACTGAGGAAATGATAAAATCGAGTTTGCAATATATAGTCTGCAAATGCAGACTCCACCAAAGGCTGTCTAAGGAAGTTCAGCCTAAAGCAGCTAACCAGAATTTAGATGAGAGAGAAATCATTTGTAGATCATATGGTAGAGATTAAGGAAAGCTACTTAGAGGGGTGAGAAAAGAGAAGCCTATTGTCCATTGGTGTCCTTTATCATTTATTGCTTTCCTTCCTGAACTTCCAGGAAGTAATATATAAAGGGAACTGACATAGTTAATTTATTAGCTGGCTCTACATAGGCAGTTGGTATGTGAAAACCATGAGGCTTTTAATTGAGTGTATGACAGGTTTGTAAAGTCCAGTAAGACTGCTTTCTATTCATGATGCCTCTAACAGGTTGCATAGTTAAGCTGGTAGTAGGTTACATTCATGATATACTTTTGAAGTTCCACCTTGGTCATTCTTGCAGCTCCTTAATAATGCATAGATCCAAGGCATTCTGACTCATCAGTCACGAGTTTGTCTGGGTTAGGACCAGTGGCCTTTCTTCCATTTCATGTTTGGGAAGGAAAGGGAATAAAATCTCTCATTCCTTCCTTGTCTTTTGCCACTTTCCTAGTGTCTCTTTAGGGAGCAGGGTCTGGTCCTTATTTGCTTAAGGGAATATTAGACCCAACCCCCTTCTTAGATTTGGGAAATCTCCATCACTTCCCTTCTTCTCACAGGCAGCTTCCTTCTCTATCTCCAGAAAGATCGAATGGATTTAGGCTTTCCCCCAAACCAAGGTGCTCATTTCAGGTTGCTTCAGTTTTCTGAAGTGACAATATCCCTGAAGCAAGGATTTAAAAGCCTGAGATTACCAGTTTGAAATTGGAGGGTGAGAGAGAGAGAGAAAAACAACCACAAAACAAAATTAATATCTAAAAAAGTGATCCTGATACAAGTATGTTTAGAATGCCATAGTTTGTCCCGTGTCCTCCCACTTTTCTTCTCTGCTCTTCTATTCCCTGATAACACACTTCCTCAGTTTTTTTTACAATCTCAAGTTCTTGATTTAGTACTGCTTCATTTTTCCAACATGGCTACAACAGAGAAAATGCCACTTATCGCCATTCCACCTTCCTTACTTATCGTTGGTCAGATGATTACCTCATGTGGTAGGATGCGACTTTTAGATTCCAAGAGACTCAGAAAGTCCTAGCCCTAAAAGTGAACATAATCTAGTATAAGCTTTTCATGTAAGCAGCTTTGCCAGAGGCAGTGTTAATGTGCAAAGTTGGGTCATTTCTTTAGATCTTAGGGTTCTTTGTATTGTAGCGACTCATGTGGTTTCTGTAGGAGCTCAGGGCAGAGGATCGGGGAGGAATGGTAAAGGGGATGGCTGAAGGGTGAGAGTTTCCAAATTTTATTAGAAATATATTTGCCACCCATTGTACAGACTTTACTTCACTCCAATACTATTACTGAGAAAATTCAGTAATGACGGCCTCAGTGAACCTCAAGGATTTCTCCTTTGAGACTACCATTTGTCTTCAGAGCCATTCATGTCATTATTCTAACAGAATTTACCTTGTGTACTTGTGTTGAGGGATAACAGGAAACATCAAGTGTGATCCCTTTTTCTCTCTACTCTTAACATTGAGACTGTTTCCCTGGGAACACTAAATGCCAGCAGGCAGCTGACAGTCCCTCTCTTGCAAGCCCAACTTGTAAGACTTGAAACCTCTGCACAAAATACAGAAGGATTCCAACCATTGTCTTGTAGGTTTTACTTTCTTTTTTAATTGATCTGTTTTTTTTTTTTGATGTTGCTGTAGTTGAATCAGAAGCTATTCTACAAGAAACAAAATTTAAATTTCCCATTCTCTGAGTGCTACTCCTTATGCTGCTAGATTGTAAGTCCCTCGAGGGTAGGGCTGTGTCATTGCCGTGACCCCAGTGCCTGGCCCAGGGCCTTCAGCGTTGAAGGTGTAGAGAATTGGATGGCTCATTAACATGGGTTAATGCCTCCTCCTCCTTGGCTTGGTTGACACTTCCCTCTTCTGGTTTCTTTCTACCTCATGAGGCTCTTCTCGGTGCCCTCCTGGGCATTTACAAAAAAATTATATCTATATTTCCCTGACCTCAGCCAGACTCATAATTTTAGATTACATGCTAATGATGCCCTCGAATTATATATGTAACCTCACACCCTCCCATGAGATACAGATCGAACTTTTAACTGCTTGGACGCCCAGCAGGCATTTCATACACATCATGTCTGAACAGAACTCTTGATTTCTTTTCCCAGTTTCACTCACAAATTATTTCTACCGCAGTCTCCCCCGTTTTAATAGTAGGACCTACATTTGTTCAGAGCCCCCAAACTGGGTTCGCACTTGATTTGTCTGCTTTCTTTATACCTCCACATCCAATTATTCACAAGTCCTGTTAATGCTACTTCCAAAATACATTCTTGGCTTGTCTACTTCTTCATTAGCTGTTACCGCCAGCAGGCAAGGCCACCATCACTGCTAGCCTAGATGATTGGTCATCGTTTGGGATAGCCTCCTAACTACCCTTGCTCTTGCTTCCCTAGCTCTAATCTCTACACAACAGTGGAGTGATCTTTTAAAACTGTAAATCCAATTCTGCCTTGCTTAAAACCCTTCTCTGGCTATCCTTTGCCCTTGGAATAAAATCCAAACTCCTTGCCATGGCCTAAACGATGCAGTGTTCACTCATCCCAGCCTATCTCTTTGGCTTCACCACTTGCCTGCGCTCTCTGCTTCATCCACTTGAGCCTTCAAATACTCCAAACATATTGTTTCCTCAGGATCTTTGCCTAGCTGTTTCTTCTGTCTGGAACGTTCTTTCCTCTGATCTTTGGCCTGATTGTTCTCAACATTAAGATCTTAGTTCAAATATTGCCTCTTCAGAGAGGCTTTTCCCGTGTCCTCTGCCTAATACCACCTCTGCTGCCGCACTCTGCCACGGTCCTCCATGATGTCTTCATAGCACACGTCACTATCTGAAATTATCTCATTTATTTCCTTGATTACTGTCCATTTCCCCCACTGACATGTAGGCTCCACGAAAGCAGGAACATTGTCTTTCATATAGTCCATTGCATCCCCAGCATCTGGCACGAAGTAAGTGCTCAGTCAATAGCTGGATGGTGAGTGCTGAGTGAGTATTGAAAGCACTGGCATTGCATATGCAAACGATGGCTTCATAGAGGTCCTTTCACAACTCATGGTTATGCAATATCTTTTCTTAGTCACAAAGTCTTAAGGTGACCATCATCTTTACTTTTTAGGTGGAATTAACTCACACATTAAATGAAAAGACTAGCTATGAATTGACCCAGACTTACTAGCTGAAAGTGCTGTTAATAGCCTCCCTGGAGTTTTACTTCTTGCACTGATGCCTTTAATGATTTTTACATGTTAACCATATCATAACAGTCTAAGGATGCAGAAAAGCTGGAAATTAAGCATCCTTTAGAGTCTGTTTTTGGGTCTGGTTCAGTGAGAGGTGGAAAAAGACAGAAGTATATTCAAACCAATGTCATTAATATTGCTGTGAAGATCATAGGGCTCAAAATGTTCTAGGCACACAATGAATGATATTGACTGGGACTGCATGCTTATTGGACAATTTATGCCACTTTGTGGCTCTTCTGGGTGGTTCCTGGCCTCGTGTCTCCAGTAGAGATGATTCTTGTCTGTTTCGCTTCAGATCAAATTCCTTTGAGAACTAAATTTTCATGCCAGCAATGGTGACTTCACTCGCAGCTCTCTGCACCCAGACATACCTGCATGTGCATAGGTAGAAAAGAACTTAAATATCCATGGAAAACTCTGTTTAGATTTCGTATGTTCTGTAGGAGAAAGGAAGGAGAGCAAGCATTTCTCAAGTGCACTTTATGTATTAAGAAATGTTTTCACATAATGTTTTCACATAAGGTATCCTTTAAAATAATAAAATAATTCTAAAGAAATCTTTCTATTCCCTATGTCTGATGACATTTTGGTAGTAACAGGCCATCAGTGAAGTAGATAGGTATTGTATGTAAATAACATTGCCTCTAGTTCTAACTAGTTCTCTAAAAGTCAAATAGCAAAGGGGCTGGCTGGTCTAGTCAGTGAAAAAAGCCTTCTTATCAGGAATTTGGTCTTAGTCAAAGTGGGGAATATGAGATCCTAGAGGATAAATCCAGAGGCAGAGGAAGTTGAGGATAATGAATCATCTTAGAAAATTCCAACTTAGAGACATTAATTGTTAAACACATAGTTACTGAGAACCCACTCTGAAGGAGGCTCTCGTCTCGCTGCTGGGGATACCTGTGAATAAGACACAAAAGTCCTTGTCCTCATGTATTTTCCTCCCAGGGAAGGGTCCTTTTTAGGGGGATGCTATGCCTTGAATATGGGAAATCCGAAAAAGATGTAAGGGTGTCCTTTGACCCTGAGCCTGGAGAAGACAGCCAAAGTTCTTTCAGATTAGATTTAGGTCCTGCCCTCAAGGAGCTTATAGTCTGAGAGAAAAGAAAGACAAGTAAGACTGTACCGCAAGGTGAAAGTGCTAACAGGTCCTGCTAATGCCACCGTAATTCAGGGGGAAGAGGTTCCTCAGACCTGGGGTGGAGGCCCTGGGAAGACCTAGGAAAATGTTTTGGACAAGATGGTATTAGTTAAGCTCAATCTAGTACTAGGGATAACATTTGGGTGGGTGGAGATTGTTTTGAGGTGGAGAGGCCCTTCCTGGTATAGCTCCACGATATAGGCAAAGATTGAGTCAAGAGAGGGATCGTCTCCAAATAGCAAATAGAGGCAACCTGGCCGATGAGCCTTTGTGGTTGGAGGGTCATTTATAGACAGCTTGACATCCTTGTTGCTGTCTCCCCTCTGTGAGGGGAAAGAATGCAGGACCTCTGAAAATAGTGGGGATTAAGGGCAAATTAAGGTTTACCCTCTGATTGACTTGAACAGCCTCAGTTGGGGAAATGGAACTTTCTCTCTGCTGGCTGGAGGGTAGCTGTCATTGAGAAGGAGCCCAGAGGAAGGGATGGGTGGCTTTGTGAACGTCAAGGTTGAGGCAATGTTTCCAGATGAAAATTCAGAGGGAGTTGATGAAAAGCTTAGGATTCTTGAGAAAGGCACTGAATTTTGTAACCTAGGCATTTATTCTTTAAAAACATGTGTTTATATAGTTTTAAAAGGAAGGGTTATGTGATGTCTGCTTTTGCATTTAAGTATTTTGAAAAAAAGTATGTCTTTTTAACAAATAAGAAGTGAGAAATTCATGGATGAAAGAGACTGAAAAAGAGAGAACCGGTATCTGCTACAGCAGGGAAAAATCCTCCACACTGGATCACATAACCATGGAATTTTTCTTCACCAGGTGTCAGAGTATCCAAATATCACAATTTGTGTTGATGTTGTCTCATTTAAAAGTTAATGGAGAATCTGCCCACCCCCTTGCCCTGCCACAGAAAAAAGTTAGCAAGTTATGCAATGGGTCAAATCTCATGATCCTTGCTTGTGAAATGGTGAGATGGCGAAAAAAGTTACCACCTTGATAAGGAAGGCGTGAGGATTAGATGAGAAAAAAATATCTACAGTGAACCTGGTACAGTGCCCAGCATAAAGCTGGTGCTGAAAAAACATTGTTTCCCTTCTTTTCCTGTTTGCCTTTATGTGTATAACCAGGAACGCAGCTACGCTTCAGTTTTGACACCTATTAGATTTTCTTTTATTATCGCACTTTTCTTCAAGCTTTCCTGTCTCCTAAAACTGTCAATCTATTCCAGCCCTTTTCCTCTTCCCCTTCCTTCTTCACTTCCTTTCATTGTCAAATTCTGCCTTGAGACCCCATGCTAGAATGCTTTAAAGCTAGTTCTCTACTGAGGTTATTTCTACTACCTCCTAGATGTCCCACTGGGGTGGATACCCCAGATCACAGTGTCCACCTCTTAGGTTTACTGGATTTAACTCCTTACCTTTCCATACCTGGAAATCCAAGATTATAAGGCTTCCAGTTTTGAAAATGACCAAGCCTCACTTTGTTGAGCATTTAATTCTGGGCTGGAAAGGAGTGTTCAGTGGTCTCATTGAACTTGCCTGTAGGGACACTGCCAGGCAGAAGCCAATGGCTTTTGGGGCCTGAACTGCCCTTTCTCTCTCTCCCTGCTTTTCTGACAAGCTATCCCTACCACCAATATGGGAACCCCACAGATACTTTTCTTCCTAGTTAGAGCCTCATTAACATTCAAGTAGACACATAAATATTCTTGCTCAATTTCATGCTTAGTGAGCTTGTTGAGGGCCCACTGGCTGCCTGTTGTAAGGTGGATTGTGGATTTCTCATTAGTAACATTTAGTGCTGCCTTCTCACCTTTAGGGATGAGGTAGTAGTAAAGGGGGATTATTATTATTAATAGTAATATGGAAAGTTACCCTTATGCCAGGCAATTTGCATACATTATTTAACATAATTCTTACAAATATTCAACGACTCTATAAATTAGGTACCTTTTCTCTATTTTATACACCAGGAAATAGAGGCTCAGAGAAGTCAAAAAGCTAAGAGGCATAGCTAGGACTCTAAGTCTTTATGTCTCCAGAGCTCATGCTCTTTCAAGTCCTACTATTATTCTTCAAGCAGTTTTGAGGGATAGGCTAGGCCTCTTTACATGTAAAGTTACTACTATTGAAGCATGCAGTTTGGAACTCCACTTCCCCACATGGGTGCTTCTGTCCCAAGGCACCTTATACGTTTTCAGAATGGATACTACCTGGCAATATTGGAAGGGTATCTTGAGCCTTGCTTGAGCTCAAATATGTCTCCCATTGATTAATATATCCTATTGCTTTCCTCCTTCCCATCTTCCTCTCCCAATATCTAAAGAATTTGTATCCAAGTTCTTATTAAATCTTCAAAATAACCCTGTAATGTAGGCAGGGCTGAGAATATTATTTTGAGTTTATGGATGCAGAATTTAAGGCCCAGTTGACCTAAATGAGCTGCCTCAATTTACACAGTGTTTTGGGGGTAGTGCCTCTTTCTGGTTGCCACACCAAGTCATTCATTCTTTGAGGGAACTGACTTACTTGGGGTTTTCAGTTGGGGGCCAGCTTTCCATAGGAAAGTTTGCTTTGTAATCAGCTGGCTAAGCTGGTCTTGGGGGAGGGAGTTCCTGAGAATGGGGATTTGAGGGAGACTTCTAGATCAGCTAATCTTCTTGTCTTCTCTCATTCGGTCAATTTCTCTATAGATTTCTTTTGTTTTTTTTTTCTTTTGGGTTTGTGTATTTCTGATTTCAGTCCAACTTGTGCCACTGGGTGATGGTCTTTCTGTCCACTGCCAGGGTGACAGAGTTAATCTGTAAGAGAGAATCGTAGACAGGACAACAAACCAGGATATCTTGCAGGAATACCAGTGTAAGAGGAGCTCAGTGTCCTGCTGGGTTTCGTTGTGTAGCTCAGCTTGGGCCTAGAGCAGAAGCTGCTGAGAGAACAGATGGGAGTCATTATTTTCTTGGTAGCTGGAGGTACAGTTGGGAATTAAAGGTGGGAAGCTGATTCTCAGGGACAACTCCAGGTTGGTCCGGTTGGAGGAACAGAGTGGATCTGAGAAAATAGACTTCCATGAATCTGGGGGAAACGAAGTGGGTAGGAGGGACCTGGGTCAAAAATGGGCTGAACTCAAAGGCGGGACAGAGGCATCCCGAATAAGGGAACCTAAAATGAAACAAAGCATATTAGAAGGCTAGGACAATGTTTAGGCATGTGGGAGCTACTCAAGAAAAGCTAATTTTCTTCTTGGTGGGGCAAAACCATAGTCAATTCAAAATCAACTGTATACTTTTCATCCAGAATAGAATTGGTGCCGTTGTTGCTCTCTACATCTCAGCTAAGAGAGACAGGACCAGACAAAGGCATCCGGTGTCTGACCTTGGAGTCAGTCGGATCTGGGTTTGAACCCTAAGTGCCACTGTGTGCCACTGGACAGAGTCATTTCACTTCTCTGAGCCTGCTTCTTCATTTGAAAAATGGGGATTCTTTTCTTGCAGTGTTAGACCTAGATGTCTGTGCAATGAGGTCTTAGATGCTCAGTAACGGAGCTGTAAGAGAGTTAAGCTGCACTCGAATGGACTGGCTTAAGCTGCTGTTGAGACTGGAGGAAGACTGGTTTATGAGAAGCCACAACTCTGATTCGAAGGGCTGTGTTGAAGGCTACACCCCAGGCTGGATATACTGGGGTGGGAATTCCATAGTGTCCTAACATTAGGAACCCTTATAATCAGGTCTTGCATCCGAACGATTGTTAAGGGGATGACGTCAACAGTGAAGAAGACTTCAGAGTTCTCATCCTAAATCCCGGGGGATATGATGACCTCCAAGCTGGAAGGAGGCTGTTTGGATCCAGAGAGTTTGGTTAGGCCAGACAGGCCTGACTTATTCTGACTGCCAAGATATCAGAATCTCCTGCAGCAGCTACTCAGGGGACACCTCCTAAATGTTGTGCCTACAGGGCTCCAGGAACATCTGCCCTGTCGACCCTTAGTCCTTAGGCCCTGCTGCTCTCTTCTAGGATTCTCACACACTTCCTTGTTCTCAAGACGCTGTTTCTTCAAATGAGTTCAGCCTCCTGCCTCATGCTCCTTCTTTAATCTGCTATGGTTAGGATTAGAGCATCTGAGACTGGTGGCCTTGGGCGGAACTATACTCCTGTTTGTACTTTACTGAGACAAAGCAGTGGAGGACAAGGACTCTGGACGTTTTGGGGCTGTTTGGTTAGTTTTGTGGAGCTTCTCTGCTGGTCTTTTCTTCAGATTCTTTCCCAAATCCTTTTCTCCCCAGGGATGACCCAGGCATCCTCCCTGACTAGGGCCAGGAGGCTCCACTTGCATCTTTGCACCTTTGTCTCATCTGCCTCTGGGAATATTGCAATAGCTTCCCTTAGTGGTCTTCCTTCCTCTCATCTCCATCTGCTGCGATCCATTGTCCACATTGCTGCTAGAATTTGTTTATCCAGGTCTTCGCCTGACGATCAAATACCAAATGAGAACTGAGTCTGCCGCCTCTGCTCTCCTGGAGTTTACAGTCTAATTAACGACCCTCCCTCATTTCTGACGCGGCTTTTCTTTTTGCCTTCAAGCTAAATCTCCCCAACCATTGCTCCAGGGGTCAAAGCCTGGTGGGTGCGCTCAAGTCTTCAGCGGCAGGAGTGTAGCGGAAGAAACCAGTGTTATGCTGCCCTGCCACCTTAGGCCTGGGCCCTCGGCACATCTCCCCACAACTCCCTCCATGCTCTTGTACTTGTCTTCATTCTTCCTGATCCCCAGAGATTCACTACTGAGGCTCACCTCCTGGGGCTGGCCTGAATCTGATCATCCCAGCTCAGGGCCTTACCGAACCTTCTTTCTCAGCTCCCCCATGTCCTGGAGGATGAGAGCCCACAGCCTTGCCTGCTTTGGCTACTGCCTCCCCACCCAGCCCTCTCGCTCCTTCTGCCTCTTTTTACACTGTTTGCTCCTTGGCCATTTTCTCTTGTATCTCAGAGCTGCTTCTGGAATGCGCTTGCCCTGCTTGCTCACCTTGAACATGGCTGCCCACCCTTCCAAGCCCAGCTCAAATGCTACCTCCTCTGGAAGCTTTCCTTGGTCCTCTCTGACACAGTAAGGCTTTTTCTTCTGGGCCGCTGCTGCAGCTTCTGTATGCTCCCGTTGCTGTGATTACCTGAGCTGTGTGCTTTCTACTAGATTTTAAACTTTCTGAGAATAGAAACTGTGGTGATCCTTGTCTTTTTACCGCATAATTGAGGGCCTGGAACATAGGCGTTACTACACATTTATGGAGTGAAGGAATTTTTAGCTGAGTTCTTCCTCTCTTCCACCTCTAACCTGGAACTGGGAGACCAGAGGAGGCAGGAGATGTGGGGGAGCAGTGCATAAAATGAAAATAAATAGCAAATTCCTCCTAATAATGCCTGATTTCCTGCTTTGATATTCTGCATTAATTATAATTACTTGCTAGGAGATAGGGTATTAATCACCATGTGTGGCACTTCTGCTGAGTTGCAACACGATGCCTGCTGCCTGGCAGCTGGTATGCTCAGAAAACCCCAGCGAAGATGGAGCAAGGTCACTCAGAATTCCTGGGCAGTCCTCTTATGCTTATGCTTGGTACAAGAGAGTACCAAGGTTGGTGAGAAACGGGCTTCTGGCCCCAGAGGGCTTGTAGCTTCCTCGGGTTGCTGCCTTGCACATATTCTGAATAATAGGGACAAGTTCGATTATAAAGCCTTTGACTGAGAATCAAGAGGACAGGTTCTTGATCTGACTTCACTACTAACTGGTGCTGTGACTTTAGCAAGCCCTTCTTCGTGCGGCAGTTTCCTCTTTTATTAACACGGGGCGGGGTGGGGGAATTGAGCTCGATTCCAAAAATGCAAAGGGTGGAGTCCTCTGGAATTCTTTTTCTTTCCTAATCTGTGCCTGTCAAAATAGTACCCATTCTCGAAGGTCAATCTCAATGCCTTGGTCTCTACGAACTTGCACTGTTCTTCCCAATAGATGAAGTGCTTCTTCCCACTAGTAGTTGATGTCTGCTTTCCTTACCTGGCCATGCCACTGCTGGGGGCCTGTGTACTCACTGTTCTCCCTGTGGGATGCTTATCCCCCAGATAACCATACACTTAGCCGGTTCACTTCTTCAGATACTTGTATGTCACCTTTGCAGAGATGCCTTCCCTGACCATTTCTCTCTCTCCATACCATGCGTATTTTTTTTATAGCACTTATCCCTGCTTGGCATTTTGTATATTCACCTGTTCATTGTTTCTTCTCTGCAGTTAGAGTGAGAAGCAGGTACCTCGTTTGGTTCAGTTATACTCCTATGGCATAATACATAGGGGGTACTCAACGAAAATTGTTGAATAAATGAATGAATGAATGAATGACTGAATAAATGACTGAATGAGTGAACTGTCTTCATCTCCCCTTTGCCTCTCAGGAAACTCTATTTGAGTTAAAAGGAAACGTGGCTAATTAACTCTATGGCCTGAGAAGATCCCACATTTCACGCAACTTAGAGGACTTCCTTTTATTGGACATTTGTACAGGCTAGAAAGTATTTTAGGGCTTTTACTTACATTTTCTCTCATTTAGCTCTCACAAAACACTTTGAGGTATCAGTCAGTACCTCTGGTGCATTTATAGATGGCAAAACTGAGGCTCAGAGAATTTAAGTAATTCGCTCAAGATCACACAGTTAGGAAGCAATGGAGTTGGGATGGGAGTCGAGGCCTGTCTGGCTCTAAAGCTCCTTCCATTTTCTGCGCCGCTGCCTCCCTGAGGGTGGGGAGGGAGTTAGCTGCACTCTGAGCCTGAGGAAGGACCCTGCCACCAGATGTGACATTACGACAGGCAACCCTGCTCAAGGAACTAACTGCCCAGCCCTATTTTCCATCTTGCTCGTCTTTCTTCTCTTTATCCTCCTCCTCCTTCTCCTCACTAATTTACCTCATCTCCACGCCTGGAGTGCTTTAAAACTCCCCTTTTTCTAGGATAGGCATTTCACATTCCAGCCGATCCAGTAGGCCTGTTCTTCTCAGTCATTAATCTTAAACTCCTGGGTTGCCAGTGAGAGATGGCAGGGCCTGGCTTTAACTGTGGTGACAGCTTGTCTCAGCAATGCCAGTGCAGCCATACGCAGTCTGAAGAGACCAGAAATATGAGAGTGTCTTCTTATTAGGTTTATTGTTCCAGTTGAACTAAGGTCCCATCAGTGGCATTGCTTCTCTGGGGCCAACTGAAGATATAACAGAGGAAGGGCGGACGTCCTCATTGGTGGCGGGATGAGAGCGGCGATGCTAGGAAGACACTCTGAGGCCCTCGCCCCTCTGGGACATCTCTCCTCTCTTGGGACTCCTGAATGGGGAATCTAGGTATCTCCTGAGCAGAAGGATGGAAGGAGCAGGCAGTAGCCCCCTTGCCTTAAAATAGTTGCAGTTGTACCATTTGTGATTGTTTTGAGTTTGAGGATTTTCTAGGACTCTCAAACATTTGTAGTCCAGGTATCCTTTAGAGCCAGCCAAGAGAGTTAGGTAAGAGTCTGAGTTAATTAAGGTCTTCTATTCCTTTGGGAGGGTTGATGGGCTTCAAAGGGGAGTAATGGGAGAGGGGTAAGAGGCTCACGTTGGTCCTGGTGACTCAGGGATAAAGAGAGATCTTGGGGAGGAGGGTGTCTCATTGGTTAAGCTGGTAACCCGAGTCTCATTGTGGGCTCTAGGACACTTTTTAACCCTTTGTGGCAATCGTTGTGACATATCTGTGCAGAGTGTGGATAGTCCTGCTCTCCCAGTGCACTGTGGATCTCAGATCTTGGGCAGATAAGGCAGGCTGTACCTGTGCGAGCAGGAGAAGGCCTGTGGTTTCTGTCTTTGCCCCAGGGCCTTGGAGGAGCAGGATTGGGGACAGAGGCAGGCAAAGGGAGCTGGCCTGGATGTCTGCTGAGGGTTCTTCCCCCTCTGCCATTTTCTGGTTTTATAGAAAGAAGCTGGAGAGAAGGGCAAAGCCTGTACCCTCTGAGTCTTCATTCTTGCTTTCCGAAGACAGGTGCTGGATGGACACAGTGTGATAAGGAGCCAGGCCCAGGGGCCTCTAAAAATTGAAAAGGGACGATGGTGGAGGCCAGAATGAGCAGCAGGTGGTGCTGAGAGATAGCAGATCCACTGGACTGGGAATGGCCCCTTGGGAACTGGAAAGGAGAGCTGAAGAGGGAGGGGCAGCTGGGAGCCAGGGCAGGAAAAATAAAAGGAAACCAGACTCAAGTCCTGAGGGTGGAGACCTGGGGGAGGGAGGAGAAGAGGGAGAGGTGAGGTTGGGGGCTCTCTGCACAGAAGGCTGGTTATTTGCCAGACAAGAAGCTGCCTTAGCTGCCCAGCCACACTCCCCCTTTGCAGTCTGAGGGGGAAGAACTAGATATAAGGTGACAGGGCTGCAAGATGGGTGCACATGTGTGTGCCTGTGCGAAGAGTCAGGGCTTCTCCTTAGAGACCTGCTTTTCCCGGCTGGGAACTGGCTCCAGGTAACAGATGGCATTCTTGTCCTCGCATGTGACAAAGAAGAATAGATGCCGGGGCACAAAGGCTGTGAAAGTGGAGGCCCAAATCTTCTGTTGTTCTCTGTCTTGACTTCCACTTCAGACTTAGGAATAAGCCCTGGGCTACCTTTTCTGCCCCCACGGTGACATGTCCCCTGTCTCCAACCTGACAGTCTCTGAAGTGATACTAGTCTTGTCCCCCCAGCTCAATGGGATGGTGATGACGTACTCATTCTTCCTCGTCATGGGTCCTCTGCTCAGCTTCCCTCTTTTCTTCCCATTTTTTTCCTTCTAACTCTTCCCTCCCTAATTCTCTCTTTTGCTTCCTTTTGATATGATTCCTATATTATAAAAAGAATGAATGCCTGTTATATGAAACTTGGAAAAGTGCACACCAAAGGAGATGTAAGAGAATAGATTTAGAACCTCACAGAGCAGAGATAACCCAGTGTCTGGTTTCTTTTTCTGATTTGGTGCTTTACACGGGCAAGCCTGTATATGCTGTGGATAATAAAGCTTTTTTCTCTTTATAGCATATGCATTTCCTTATGCCATTAAAGATTCTTCAAATAGATTATCAATAATAATCTATCCTAAGGATTGCCACCATTTATTTGACCATTCAGCTTTTATCAGACGGTTATTACATTTTTACAGTTTTTCATCATTATAAATTATACAATAATGAGTCTCTTAGTTCATTACTCTTTGTCTGTGTTTTAGATAATTATTTCCTCCATTTGTTTCTTCCTGAGAAGTATTTTCTACCTAGCTGCGGGTGGACCCCAATCCAGACCCACCTGCAAGGCTAGCTCGGAACAGAAAGTCCTTACCCGCCCTTTTTGTCTGAGGTATCCAGTGCTTCCTGCAGCCTATTCTGCCTTTAGCAAGGAGCCACGGAGACACTTTTGAAAAGGGCTCTTTGCAGCACCAACTATCCTCTCCCCTCAGAAAAAAAACCCAACTCAACAAAACCAAAAACCAATGCAGCAAGGAGACCACCCATCTGACTTTTGGGTGAGGTGGCTTCTTTTGGCCACATTCTGTTAAATGTGGACTAGTTAATATGCTCTCTAACTCATCTGCCTTTAGTCCTGGTCGGGGACAAAACCATTACGTCTAGCTGAAAAGATGGAGCACGGCAACGCGAAGGTCACAGGCTCCGCCCCTGTCCCATGCTGCAACGGGAGACTCCTTCCCAGTCCTCTCAAGGAGCTGCTGATGGAGTGGAGTCCCACACTTGACTCTAGTAGACCCTGCTTCCAAGTCCACAGTGGGGGTCCTGTTGTCTGTTGCGGAGGGAGCTACACATTTTAACAAGAGGCTTGGGGTCCAGAGCTAAAGGGCAGGATGGACATGGTGCTGCTGACTATGTGACTGTGAAGGGGTCCAGGAGTCGTTGGTGCAGAGAAATGCCCCAGTCCAGGTTCATCAGGGAAAAAACATTTGCTGTTTGCTATTTCTGTGTTGTTTGACCAGAGTGTGTCAGTGTGCATGCTCTCGTTTTTAAATATCAAGCGTCTGTTGAGTGGTTACTCTCTGTCCAGGCTCCGGGCTGTATTATGAATTGGTTTAGGAAAAGAGCAGACTTGATTTCTCTTAAAGAAGCAGAAAATCTGATGGGGGACTTGAGGGTACACAGAACCCTAACATAGACCCGTAAGATAACCATGGGAGTTGAAAGGAGCAGGGGTTCTCTCCAGCTTGGGGGAGGGTTTGGGGTTCTTCCCATGACAAAGCAGCATGATTCCTATAGGGCCTTGAAGGAGAAGCAGGGGTTTGAGTTGAAGAGATATGAGAATAGGCATTCCAAGGGCAATGGGCAAAGCTAAGAGGTGGGACATGTGCAGGGTACTGTGGAGAGGGGGCCTTGTGGCTTTCTGGAATTTGCGTCTCAGGATGTCGTTGGCAGCTTATCTGAGGAAGCACTTTCCCATAATACAGGAATATGTTGGCGAGTTGGCATCGTAAGTATGAGGGAGGAAGATGACAGAAGGAAATGTGGAAAATGGATTTAAGCCTTAGTGAGGAATTCCCCAGCATCTGGCATCTGACCCTTGGCCACCCATGAGCTGCCTATGAAACACTTCCTCAGGCTGAGCCCCCTTTCACTTTTGGCGCCAAGTCTCGCCTTGGGAGGAGGTTGCTTCATCCGTGGTGTGAAATGAGATCGTGCTCGTGAGAGTGGTCCATAAACTGCCCAGCACTCGAATCATGTGCCTATTCGGGTGCCAAGCTTTGTACCAGGAGCTTTCCGGGCATCACCCCCAAGTCGTCCTGACAACCCAGCAGAGCCCCACTTCACATGTAGGGAAGTGGGGCTTTGGAGCGTATGACACAGACTCACAGGTGAACCCAGGTGGCTTTCTGAAGCCCACGCCATAGTCATTCTGCTGTACTGCCTCTTCCTCCAGCTGTGAAAAAACTGACACTTGAGAGGCTAGGAGAATTAAGGTCACAGAAAGTGACTGAATGGGGCTCAGACTTCTTGTTTCTGAAGTCTACATTCTTCACACCCAGAGTAGGTGGGGTGGTAGTCGGGGCGTGGAGGTGAGAGGTGAGGACAGGGGACCGAGAAGAGAGAGGGAGTGGAGAAAGATGAGGACACCAAGCTTTTATTCTGACGTGACAGTATTGCCAAGGGCTAAGGCCCCGTAGTATCCATTCTTGAAATACGTACAAGTCAACATTTGGTCTCATCGAATGAGGGCCATTCGATCCTAGACCTCAAAGACATGACTCTTGGTGCTGCTGCCTTTCATGGCAGTGGTGTTGCATGTCTCTACTCCACTGTGGGGTAGGCAGGACGGTGAACAACACTGTCCAAAGTGATGGGGTTGAGAATGTGGAGTCATGGACCCGGCCTAGGTTCAAATCCTGGTTCAGCCACCTACCAGCTCTGTGATCTTGGGCAAATTATTTTCCCTCCTTGCACCTGTTTCCTCATCTGTAAAATGGGGATAATAATAGTGCCTACCTATTGGGTGTGTTGCAGAGATTAAATGAGTTAATGCATGTAAAGTGCTCAGAATGTTGCCTGCTATGGAGTAAACGCTGTGTGAACATTTGTGATGATTTCCCTACTGTGGTTGAATACCTGCTTTGCAGGCAAATACTGTCGAGTTATTCCAGCCCTATGACTTCTCCCCAGGGTAGCATCCACTCGAATGTGAAGCTGAGACCTCATAGCCACCATTAGGTGACTTTTCTGGGCTTTGGGGATCCTGCCCTTGTGGCCGGAGCTCCTTTCCTTTAGTCTTCTCACCCTGTAGCCTTCTGTCCTGGACTAATATATCTTAAGAGTATTAAAGTATTCTAACCCTAGAGTCTTAAATCCAAAAAGTTCCCTGGGACCATCTGGTCCAAATCCTTTGATCTTCAGAAACTAAGATGGGGGACATGACTTTCCCAAAAGCACCCAGTCAGCCCTGGAGCTTGGACTAGTCTAGGCCTTTGTGTTTCCAGTCCTGTGATGGTGCCCCCACAACCACAGACACTTGGCATCAGAGGTGTTGTGGGGCCCTGCAGGTCTGCAGCCTCAGGATGGAGGGGAGGTCGCCTGGGAAACCAGTAGGAGGTTTAATTAACTATGATATAAAGTGTGTGACTGAAAATGCTCCTCGTGCTGGTTTTTAGCATGCTGGTGGGCAGGGCAAAGAGGAGGAAGAGAGTCACTTCTTTCTTTGTCTGGGCGAGGAAGAAGCTGTTTAAATCAGTGGGCCTTGGGGACGGAGAGGCTGATTGAGGGCAAGAGCAATTTCCAGCCCTGATGGGCTAATGGGAAGGAGGAAGGAGACAGAAAGAGGAGAAATGTCAGGTGTGGGGAGGGGGCCAAATGGGACAGGGAGGAGGTCCCTCTATTGTCATGACTTGCTTAGAGTGAGATGAAGATGAGTTCCAGGGACTTGCAGTGATGGTTAGCAGGTACAGAATCACAAACTCCCTCCATCCTCCCATCTCCCCATCCCCTGCCGTCCCCTCATCTCTATCCCAGGCTGCTTAGGATGCATCTGTATTACCCTTCTTGCAAAATCCTGCTCGACTCAGAGGAAGCTCAGGCCAGAGCTGGGGAGTCCCTGGAGTTAGCACTCGCCAGAGGTTCTGATTCCATAGCTCTGGGGTAGAGCCTGGGGACCTGCATCTTTAACAAGCATGCCGGGTATTTCTGCTGCCAGAGGTCCATGGATCACATTTGAGAAGGCCTATTCTGGAATCTGTAAAGTTAAAAAGAATTTTTTCGTTGGGGGTTGGGGGTGGCAGGAGTAACTCTGAAAGAAATGATGAGTGTTTATCCAACATCTCATTGACGATTTAACATTTGTTGATGCTTATTTGCTGTGTTCCATGCCCTGTGCTGGACACTCTAGGAGCTACAGAGGTGCTTTGTACCTAAGGAGTTTGGAGATAAGCTGGGAGACAGGGCAGCACCAAATTATTCAAGAGTGACTCAAAATGGGACAAGTGCTGTAGAAGATAGATAGACAATGACCTTGGGCTTAGAACAGAGTGTCGGGGAGAGCAGGCTGGAGAGAGTGGTGGCGCTGGCTGGGGTACAGCCTGGGCTGCCATGCTGAGGACCTAGACTTTTTTCTACAGGAAGTAAGAGAGGTCAAACTAAGTCCATGAAGGTCAAGTAACTTGCTCAAGGTCACACAGCTAGTTAGCAGCAAGACTGGATTTGGAATCCACTCAAGAGAAATTACTAAAAGAATTTTAGTAGAGCTACGATGACATTAAATGTTTTTTGAGGACCTTCATCTTGTTTGTAAAATGCGCCAAGTGTGAGGAGTTTGTTTTTTTTTTTTTTAAATTATCATGGAGGATGGGCTGTGTTGGAGTGGAGACGACCACTTTGGGAAATGATTGTAACTGCCCATGTACTAGGATGTACAGATGCAGTGGAATGGAGAAGGCGGAGAGATTCCCCAGACGTCAGCCTTTTTTGAACCTCCCATAGCACCTGGTACAGGTTGAGTGCTGCCAGGCCTTTGCTGAATAACTTTATTAATAGAATCTGAAAAGAGATCTCGACTTCTCTTGTTTATTTGTGGTGAAGAGAATAGGCAGCTTGGGATGGGCGAGGCCCCTGGGGCTGCTGTGCCTCTTAGGCAGAAAGCCACGTTCAGCTCTGTCTCTGCCCCTCACCCCAGTTCATCCTCAGTGGCTCAGTAGGAACTCTAGAAAGTTCACGCCTCACAATTCAGCCTGGGGATCATGGTCCGTGAGGGGAATATGAGTGAGGGAAGGGAGACTGAGAGCCAGTGACAAGCAGCCTGGGCTGATAATGTCCTCTGTTCAGTCCTCTCCACAATCCTTCCTGCACAGTGCGGGTATGCGGGGAGGGGAAGATGAAGTTTTCCTTCCTGTTCTGAGCCACCTAGGTCAGTCAGTATCTTAGGACAGCAAGGGATAAAAGGTAACAAATGCCTGAGAGGCAGGTGAACTCGTTAGGAAGGGCTGTGTCAACGCAGGCAGGCCCTGGGCCTGGGGCCCACCCCACAGCCACCAGAGGAAAGGCTCTTCCTCCAATCTTGGGCTGAGTACAGAGAAAGAGCCCTAATAGAAGATTTAGATTTGAAGCCTGATCTTGGCTGCTAACTATTAGCGTGACCTTGGGGAAAACATTTGATCCCTATGGGGCTCAATTTCTTGAAGTGAAAACATTTGAACAAAATGCAGTAATACTGAGGGAAACTTGGGCTCATTTTATTCCTCCCAAAGAGGATGGGCCCCCCATGTGAGGGTGGAGATGTGCTTTGGGAACTTGGTCATGAGGGGCTCCAGCCTCCGGCTTGGGGAGGGGTGGACAGGTGTGCTGAAGTTTCTTCTAGGAATCTCACCTTCTGATCAAGGGCCTAAAGAGGAAAACGAAAAGTAAGAAAAGAGCTCGCAGAGTTTACTTCAGACATGCCAACTTTGGGCAAGGGCTTACCAGTTCCAGCCTTATGCCACGAGCTCGCCACCTCTCCATGGGTTCTTGCGTGGAGCCTTTGGTGGGAGGGCAAGCCGAGGAGATAATGGGCAGATAGAAGAACAGGGTATGGGATGAGGCTGTGATGCAGGATGGCAAATTCCTCCTCTGTGGTGGGGAGACCAAGCCCTGTACTGAGAGAAAGAAGAAGGTCGTTTGGCGGAGAGTGTAGAAAAAATTCAGTACACATGCCAAAGTTAGAGTCGAAAGAAAAGTTAGTTAGACAAGAGATAACACTCCACAGACAGAATGTGGTCTGCTCACAGAGGCGGAGAATGAGAGGGACGGCGAGAGGGACAGAGTAAAGGCACTGAGACGGGACCCTGAGTGTTCGGGGAATTCAGTTTATGTGTCATTCTTTAGTTCCTGTGAGTTATAGTTTTAAAGACTTTGTTAACCTATTTCCTTTGATATGGACATACAGTGAGGAAGGGGAAGGGGAAGAGTGTATAGCGTGAAAAGATAAGAATATGTAGAGAGAAAGGCCTGCTTGCATTACAGTTCCCAGCCTTTCATCCTTAGGTTCCCCATGGTTGTAGCCATAGGGAATGTCTGTTGGTTCCTGTTGTCCCTCCACAGGTGTGGGGAATGGGTCGTTAGCAATCCCAGCAGAAATCTTCCTTGGTTCTGAAGGTGTCCTCCTGGTCTGGCTTTTTTTTAATAATAGTTTCAGGTATACAGTACAATGGTTAGACATTTATATAATTTACGAAGTGATCCCCTGATTACTCTGTCACCCTTTTGGCACTACACAGCCACCACAATAATATTGACTATATTTCCTGTGCTGTACGCTACATCCCTGTGACTGTTTTGTAACTATTAATTTGTTGTACTTTATCCCTTCGCCTTTTTCACCCAGCCTGCCAACACCCCTCCCCTCTGGCAATCACCAGTTTGTTCTCTGTTTGATTTCTTATTTGTTGCCTTAACATTTATCAAGCCTATATTGGGTGCCCAGCAGTGTGCTCCAAGAAAAATGCCTCCTTGGTTCAAGGACTATGTCTTATCTAGAGACAACGACAGACACAAAGGCAGAGGATTACAAAGTAGTGTGATTAACGAATGACCTGTTAAAGGATGCATGGGATGGGAGTGGTGCAGGAGGCAGAGTGTGCTGGCGCTGATGGGAGTTCACAGGGAGGAGATGTGAGAGCTGAGCCCACCTTGGAGACTGCATGGCGGTTAACCAGGTGAAGCAGCAGGCTGAGTGGGGAGCGGTTCTTGTCGGTCGAGCATGGTTTCTATGTGAGTACAGCAAGCTGTGAGTTCAAAGAGAAAGGTGGAGGAGGCCACATCCTTAAGGGTGTGTCTTTCTTGCCTAGAGCTCAGGTTCTGCAGGCATGGGAGATCCTGGGGCACTTTCAATTGGGGGTGGGGTCTCCATGTAGTATAGGCTTCTTAGGGGACCATGGCAGCAGTCTAGGCAAGACATGATGAGGGTTTGAACCGCCTGCTGCTGTAGGAAGGGAGGGGCCAGATGGACCTGGATGGCAAAAGCCAGTCTTACAGAAATGATCTCCAGCCACTCTTTCTCTTTTGAACTTCTCATTTTGCCTCTCTTAATCCAAGTCGCAGTATCATAGAGCCAGAGGAGAACCTAGAGATCATGTGGTCCAACTCTTCTTCTGTTACACAGATGGGGAAAACTGAGGCTCAGTCAAAGGACACATCTCTGCCAAGGTTAAGAAGAGAAACGGCTGCTGGAGATGTATGGGGCTCACAATTAAGCACCGGTTAAATCTACCTGCCGGTGACTTTGCATCTGAGGACGCTTTTCTCTCCACATTCTGAAAAAGAGCGAGGCCCCATCCTCTTAGGTAGTTATGAGTCCATGTTAGGCCTGGGCACAGGAAGCAGGGAGTTAGATAATGGTGAAGCTGCTCACCTCGCAATGCCGTGAAGGCGCCATTTGGTTCTACGGCTAAGAATGGGGCTAAAATTCAATTTTACAAGGTGACTTTAATAGATAAAGTCCCTATATCCCTTTAGCTCTGTCTAGTATTAGGAGCAGCACTTAAAAAGTACGAGTCTGAGCTTTTGAAACTACCATCTAGAAGTGTAAACTGAGGTCTATTAGATACTTCCCGGAAAACAGTGTGGGAATTAAAACATGCTGGCTCCCCAGCTACCCACAACTAGAAGAGCGAAGAGCTTCGGCACCCTGCCGTGGTCAGACTCGGTTCTGGAAAATAACTTCTGAAAGCTAGGTGGTCAATGGTTGTTGAAAGTACCTGAAATAGTGCTGTAGCATGAAAAAAAAATCCAGGCTAGTGTGTGGTTTATGAGGATTTTAAATGCCTATAAGGTGCAAATGAACAGAACTCTCTCTGGGGGAAGGGCTCTGGCCCACCCAGTGGTTTAGTTTCTTGATTACCGTAATTATGTATCCATAATGCATGGCATAGGAAAGGAAAAAAGGCAACCAGGTCCTGGATTATAATAATCTAGGTCTGTGTAAACTGCGTGCAGCCTCTGACATGTTATCTTAATGGCAAAGGCCTTGCACACACTGTAGACTGCTTACCCAGGCTTTAACCTATGTTTTACTCAGTGTTCCAACCATGCTATAATATGTCAAAGAGAAGGCAACCTTGTCTCAATCTAGGCAGGGTAGATTTTAGAAGCTGTAGTGGATAAAAACAAGCAATGACTCTGGAGTATTAAAGAACTTAGATTGGACACTCCGGTTTCATTAGCTGTGTCATGTTGCTAGGCCTCAGTTTCCTTATTTGTAAATAAACATTTGTAAAATGAGAGCTCCTTCTACTTCGAGGTCATTTTATAATTGAATGCAAAAGTCCTTTGGCATGGCCTTGATATTTGATGTTTGGTAGGGTGAAGATGAAGAACTGGAAGAACGTTAGGTAAGGACAGCTCAGCAAATGGGTCTAATTAGGGTCAAGTGCCCCTGTGTCCTTGTGTGTTCAATGACTTGGGATGTTTGTCTCTTTGTGAAGAGGAGAGCTTTTTGTCTGGTTGATTTTGATTTATTCTCTTGACGCGGTGGAGAGCATTATACTCCCCAAAATGTGTTCGATGTTTTTCGCCATAATAATGTTTTTTCCTTTCTTTTCAAATGTGCTCTCTGTGCCCTGCATGCTTTTGGTGGTAACTTTGTTCCTGCTTTGTGAGCATGGTGCCCTGCAGCCTCGCTCCCCGGCACTCTCTGGGTTTGAGTCGGGGTGAAGCTGCGGGGGAGCGACATCCCCCCTGTGGCAGCAGCAAGGGTCAGAAGAGCAATTGTGGTGGCATATGGGCTGCCACAGTCACTTGTACCATGAGGAGACTGGTCAGACCAGTAAGAGAGTGACAGGCAGTCCTGCTTGGGGCCAAACTCCCTGAGCTTCTAGGCTCAACACATTCTTTCTTAATCTATGACTCAAGCTCTTTTCCCAAGGATCCCAGGCACTGCTCTCTGCAGTCCCTTTCAAGGACTGCTTTAGGCTCCATTGAACTCTGTGGCCAGCCCAGGAGTGCCAACACTGACAATGACTTCCTCTTTCTCATATCTAGGTTCCTAATTATCTTGCTGATCAAGATATGTTTTCTTGGCTGTCTGGACTGTGCTCATTTAGTTCAGTCTAGTCTTTTACCTCTAAAAAAAAAAGACAAAACAACCTCCGTCTGCCCCAACACTAATAATCATATCCAGAAATGCTTACAAGATACTCTTTTCATGCATAGTACTTAACGATTCTTCTCTACATGAATAAAGTTTACAGCTTGAGGGGAGCTATGACTCATAGCGCATACTGCCTTCTGCCTCTTTGCTTATATGTGTGTCAATGTCTTCTAGTCAAAGGTTGCCAGAAACACACCTCTAGTTGAACAAACTTGGTTTGGTACAACAAAGGAGACATACACCTCATGCGGAACATGGGCAATCTCAGTGAGAGGGTGTTAGAAAGGACTTATTCTAGGATCTGGGCTTGTCTAAGTGATTTTGGGAGGAGGATTCAAGGAAGTAAGGATTGGATGCTGTCAGGAAGAGGTCTTAATTCTATGATTGGTATCTTAATAAATCTTATCTAGAAGGCAGGAGAAAGGAAATGAGACTCAGGCCGTAATTGGTAAAGAAGCAGCAGTCACTCTTATTGGCCAGAATATGAGGATGTCTGGTCGTTGTAGTGGCTCGGAGAATACAAAGGGCTAAGTGATATTGTCAAGTCAGGAGCTGTCCCAGGCTGCTTTTCTTTTCCTTTGTCCTTCCTGGCCAAAGGCAGAGTCAGACTAAAAGGCATTCATCTGTGATATTCAGGTCTTCACTTTTGCCAAAGTTTTGCTGATTAGGAGGTTGTTTAGAGAATGTAGACTGTAGTTGGACAAGAGTTACTCTCTTGCTCTTTTGTGGCAGGGCGAGTTTCTTAATCTGATGTGACAAGGGCTGCACAGTAGCTTTGAAGATCCTGAACAAAATACAGGAGGTCTCTGTAACACAGGCAGTAACCAGAAATGAAACTTGTTATTGGTTCTTGCAATTGATCCTGAAGACGGGGGCCTGGATTATCAAATCCAGAGAATGAAAATGTGTCCCAAATCCAACTGTTTTTTTCCTAGAGATCCGAGTGACTTTTTCTTTTAGCTGACTTACAGATTGCTCTGTTTCTGCCTGCAGTGTTTATATAGGTGCAGCAAGAAGAGTTTATTATAATCTAGATTCCTTTGGGCTATCTAAGAAGAAATTAAGGGCTGTGTATGACAACTCTGGTAATACGTTTAGATTTAAACTGGTTGGTTTTTGGCTTCCAGAGCAGAAGTTGTATAACTTACGATGTCTTCTGGGGTCAGGGGGACATTTTGGGCCATCTTTTCTGGCTGAATTATCCCTACTGTGGGAATTGCTGTTTGCATAGTACGCATGAAGAGTGAGTCTGTTGTCTACTCTGGCAGGTCTCCCGGGTAGTCTGTGTTTGCCTCTTTTTGGAAGTTTCTGGACATTCTTTTCAGGGAAACATGATCCACTGGAGCACCCCTTCATCTAAAATCTGTCCTGGAAACAGAGGAAAAGTTAGTGTGTGGCAGGTGGTAAAAGCCTGATGTCTATATAAGAAGTAACAGTAATGGGGGCACGGACTGTATTGGCATGCCATTTATCCCAATAGGAGTGAGCTGCTTTTTTTTTTTTTTGCCTTTAGGGTGGGAAGCTTTCCTGAGGAGAGGTAAACAGTTTCTACAAAGCAGATGGAATGTCTCAGAAGAGAACAAGCTGTTGTAGCAAGAATACTCCCAGTATTAGTCTCTGTTTCTGATGGGCTAAGTTTTGCTATTAGGGTTATAATGACCCAAAGAGAAGCATAATCTTGACATAGGGTCAAGGTCCAATTTTTAAAATAAGTTTGGGATTAATTATGTGAGGGAAACTTAAGTATTAGAAAGACTTTTAGAAGGAAATCTACCTTGTGAAGTATTTAAAGGAACAGTTATTAGATGTTTGTCATCGATTGTCAGCAGTAGTTATGGGCTGAAAAAAAACACACTAGAGAGTTTTATTTTTTTCTTAAGGGGCAGAAGACTTCAGGAGGTCGAAAATAACATGACTTAGATAAGGGAGGTCATGTTGAGATATCTTTTAGTTAGTTCATAGAGAGTGTCAAAGTATAGTTATAGACAAGATGAGTGGCAGAGTAAAGGGAAAGAAAAATGGTGCCGAAGAATCAAAATTAATCTTGTTTTGCAGTCTTAGGTGGAAGTTATCCACTTCTGTAGTCAGCAGCTTATCTGTCGTCTCAGGCAGAAGTGCTCCTTTTCTTGAAGTATTATAAGAATCCTCAATTTGAGGTCCTCTGATGGAATGGGTGTCCAGAAGTTCAGGGATGTCTATATTTTTACTTGGGAAACACGAATCCAGTGATCGACACTTTGACGTTTTACTGCTGTGTTAGTTGTTAAAAGTACTTGGTAAATTCTTTCAAGGCTCAAAGGCTGCTTTTGTCTAGCTATTTCAGAATACCAGAATGCCAGCCAGACCTCTATGTTTTCAGGTCACACGCAGGCTGCTTAACGGAACCTCACCTAGGTGGCGACCCAGGAGTCTCAGACTTGTGCCCTATTACAGAGGCCAAAGTCCTGGGCCACGGCAGCGAGAGCGTAGCTGAATCTTGCTGGAACCTCCATTTCTGTTAATCCCTTCTCTCCAACATACCTATAGTAGAACCAAGTTGGGTTTATTGACTCATCGCAGTGAAAGAGAACACACATCATGGAGAACTTTGGGGCTTTTTGGTATGCTTTTTTTTTCTTTCCCATATGTCCTCCTTGGCCGAACTGGACACTTTGGGAAGACAGAGCCTATGTGAGCTGTTCCTCATTCTGTCCAGTGTTGCAGGTGGCACAGAAAGGGTGGCTCCACAGAGGTCAATTAAGTTATCACTGGCTAAGGTCTGAAGGGATTTTATTCTTTTTAGAGAAAGTCCTGTGATCTGGGAGAACTGAGAAATTGCAGTCAGTCTTCTCTCCCCTTTAGGCCAAAAAGAAGACACAGACAGATGATGAAAACAGCAGAGAATAAATCCCAAACTAGAACCCTCCTTCCTATTGTTTTCCAAGGATGGAAAGTCAAACTTTTACACCTGGACGGAACTGGGACCATGGAGACTGTGTGGGGTGGGGCTCCTTGGGGAGAAGGAAAAGAAAGCCCCGTGAAGGGAGGGAACTCAGAACTGCTTTTCTTCAAGAGCGAAGTGACAACAGCAAGAGTCCTTGGGATGATTTCTCGTCCGCTTATCTTGGTTTCAGTTGCTCCTCCTTCGTCTTCTTTTCCTTCCTCTGATCTTACAAATTCAACAAATCCATAAATATTTGTAGCACTTACATGCGAGGCGCTAGACTAGGGTTATAAAGATGAGTAAGGCGTGATCCCCAAGGCTCACCCTGCAGTGCTTTATGGGATTGGAGATGATGGCAAAGAACTGGTAACCATCTCAATTACAACTGCTTCCTATTCCGGACCCTCTGGGACCCAGACGGTTTTTGGCTTCTTCTTTAGGTCTATGCAAGTACATAGAGAAAGGGGCATTGTTGTGCTCCTGGAAAGGCAAGATGAGACTCTCTCGATGGCTGCTGTGGCCATTTGGAGGGAGAGGAGGGACTCGCATGCTGGAGGTGTGGCCTTAGCCAGGAATTTCTGGCCTCCCAGCACTCAGGGGCCTGGAGGGATAGGATGGAGGGTTGGAACAAGGAGTAGAGTGGTTAAGCGGTGGTTCAGGTTGAATCAAGAAGAACCAAGGTCAGAACTAGGACTGGGAATGAAAAATGGGGCAGTGAGAGTGGTCTGGCGACTGGTAGGAAAAGGACCTGTCCAACAGCCCCCAGGACCCCCGAGCCATCGGGAGATTCTCATCTTGCCTTTCAAGGAGCAAAAAGATGCTATGTCTAGATAAATAATGCTTTTCATATTTAATTTACGAGTAGTTCTGCAGCCTCTTTGGGGGTGTGCTGGGTTAATTAAGAGCTGAATTAGATGAAGCTGCATCTCCCTAAGGAGACTCAATTAAACTCTTTCTGGCAAAAAAAGAAAAAAGTAAAAGAGAAAAAGAGGGTTGAATAAAGGGGTCCATTGAAAGACACTGTCCCGTGATCATGACCGCAACCTACGGCTGCTTGGAGGGGAGCTCAGGGGGCTTTTAGTTCAGCCTTTCCTTCCACTATAGTTTGGAGCCTCCTCCAGACTCCTGGGCAGGCAGGTATTCCAGCGTGTGGGAGGATGCGGGCTATTTATTGCCCATGGTGAGCCAGGTCACCTTTTCTGGCTGGCATTGGGTTAATGCCCTGTAGCCAGGAAACTAGGCTAGAGCTGGGCCACTTGCCCATGGGACACTGTTAGGAGTTGGTTGTGGTGCTGGAGAAGCTGATCTCTGGCCTTGGACCAGGACTGTGGCTCTGAAATTCCAACCTCCACTCCCAGCCCTTCTGTCCCCAAACTCAATCCTCTTTGCTGGGACTGAATAGATGAGGGCCGTGTGCGTCCTGAGCATTTCATGGGCAGTTGATGAAAAAACTCTGCCCTCTACTGGGAGGCCTGTGGCCCTGCTGCTGGGGGAAGCTGCTGTGGCGGGGGTGGGGGCCAAGGCCTCTTTCTGGTAACACTGGACTGTGTCCCTCTCCACAACACACATACTTCAGGGGATCAGACTACAGAGCTCAGACAGTTTTGTTCACTTTTCCAGTGTAAGGGGGAGCAATACGTCCAAACTTCTTCAGTGAGCTGGTAGAGAGGTGGACCCAGAATCCCAAGCTGCTGCAACCAACACACTCATATGTGTGCCTGCTCACACACACTCCTTTCATGGGCTCATTGAGTTCCAGAAGGCTCTTACACAGCACTGATTCCGTGGTTCTCAGGTACTCTGAAGGCTGTGGAGACAGAAAATACCCCGGATTACAAGTAGACCCTCCCAGTTTCTTGTTCACTCTTGCCGTGTAGATAAGAGCCTCCCTACACTCCCAGAGACCCTGTCACATACTGCATTGTCATAGAGTCTGCACACTTTCAGAGTAATAGACACTGTCAGCAAACCCCCTATGTTCCCAGACATAGTTACCAAGTGCCAGACAATAACAGACCGTCTCCTGACCTCATTACCACAAGCTCATCCTCCTCATGTAAGCCTCGGGCTGGGGAAACAGTCTTTCTACCAAACACGCATGCACACACACGTGCATAGGCACACATGCACACACACCTCAGCACAGGGCTCGAGTGCAAACTGCTGCTTTGTTATGCAAAAAGGTGGAACGCTCTTTATGAAGGTCCCTCGGCCTCCCAAGCAGTTAATTGTAGACTTTGCAGCAAGTAGAAAATGAACCTTGTGTGAAGAGTAGGAAAAGCAGCTTTTTATGTAGGCACGACTGTGACATTACTCTACCCTGCGGGACTCCAAGAGTACACTGTTGACTCCCTCATCAATCAGAGCCGGCTTTGTGACACCTTGTCCTCTTTGAGGACCTGTTTCCCTCACAGGGCTCCTGCAGCAAAGCTGACCGAAACTTGGCCTCCACCCTTCCCCTTTGGTCAGACCTCCATCCTTAGGGAGATGCTGAGGCCTCAATAGATGCGGCAGGGGCTCTTCGATGGGCAGAGGGGCTTCTCTGGCTCTCTCTGTATTGACCTGGTTCCTGATTTGTGGATTCCACTCCAGTTTCATGGCCAAGTTTTAACCTGTGGGTAGATTTGGCTTCTCTGGCTGGCCCCGGAGCGTTCCTCCTCGGGCACAGTTTTGTCCTTTCCCTTGATACCTTACAGGTATTCCAGGGAAGATTGTCTCCCCAAAGTAGCACTGGGACCTTTGGTTTTGACTTTAGGGTGGGTAGGACCTCAGAGATCATCTGTTCCCATCCCTGGTGTACAGAGGAAGAGAAGGGCCTCGACCGGGGCCACACAGTGCGTCAGGGGCAGCGGGGATCCAGACCCAGCACTCTTGGCTGCTGCCAGCCTTCTTTCCTGCCACTCTTCTCTGCACGCATCACAGATCTTTCTCATCCTTGCTTTTCTTCCATTGTTTTATCTTTATCTTACATAGGTGTATCTTGCTTTACACAACAGATAAGTTCTTTTAAAAACTGTTTGTAAAGAAAGCTTTTACATATTACATTGTATTGTAAAGTAGTCTCCTCTCCCCAGGGGTTTGCTATTTAGGCCCTAATGTTTGTAGAGCTGTAGTTTAAAAGGAGCTTTGCATATTTCCTTTGATCCTCACAAGAGCCCTGGGTGATGGCAAGGTGGGTAGTGAAATGACCCCTGAGAGAGGGTGGCAGAGAGGGACCTTCTGCTTCTCGGATGCCTCTCGGTGGGCAGTCTCTGTCTACCCATCTGATAACTGAATTCCTCGTTAGAGTAAATACTCAACTTGAAAACTGGCATGCGTGAATCTAGTTCTGTGTTTTCCAAAGCATGTTCCGTAGAACGTTGGTCCTGAGAAATCTGCTGAGATAAAAGGGTCCCTGGGTCCAACAAGTTCGGGGAGTTCTGCGTTCTATCTCTGCCTCTAGGAGGCTCACCGTGCCTATCAGTGCATTAAAGGCTCTGGGAAGTCCTGCTATAAAACCTGCTTAGCTCTGCTTTTCTGAAACTTATTTGACCATAGAATCCCTTCTTTTCGGTAATACCTGGTCTGTGGCACACATGATGGGGAATATTGGTCTAGTTTATTTTCTGTGTTAATCTGGATTTTTCACCTCTCGGATTTAAATGAGACCCACTGCCACATTTTGCTCACCAGGCTTCAATCCCTTTGTCTCTTGTTCATCCTCAGCCTCCCTCAGGGCATGAGAGGCTGTAGCCATTTTCCTCCGACTCCTCAAGTAGAGGTGATGAGACGAGGAGGGGCTCGAGTTGGGCCTGGGCAGAATGACCTGGAAAAGCTCTGTTGACTTAAGTGGGACAGGAGGTTGGTGGAGATGAGACCAAGCCATCCTTGAGTACAGTGGAGGGGAGGCCTGGGCCAAGCTTGCTGTCCCCAACTGTCTGTCTGGGGTCCCTGGTTTCACGCACTATCCCCCCCCCCAACCCTCATTCCCCAACTGTGGCCTCCCTGCTACAGGCCTTTCTGCTGAGCATTCTTCATCATTGTCCTCTCTGTAGCCGTTAGACACGTCTCCTCCTCTCCTTGTCTTCATTATTTCAACCACAGCTTGGATTTTTTTCCTTCACCTTTTGCCTAGACCCTAGGCTGAGGTGCTGTGAGGAGTCGGGCTTTCCTGTCACCACCTTGCCTTTGATTATACTGTCTGTCCTGTTCACCTGCAATGACCTATCCACCATGTCTTGTTTGATGCTTACTTAGATCAGTGGTCACATCTGCAGTGTCTGACCTGGAGCAGGGCAGGGCCTTCCCAGGCATCGGTTGAACGGTGGGGGGCAGTGCTTACTTTGTCCCTTAGAAGGGATTCTAGTACTGGTGATGCGAGCTATCTGGAGAGGAGTGTGGAATGGGTCTTCCACCTCTCCGGCATAAAGGCCAAGTAGCCCTCTGCTGTAGTCCTTATTGACGCAACTACACTTAAGGTCACCCCGGCACAAGGCTTCTTTCGGGTGATGTCTCCCTGGACCTTCCTTGGGGGCCTGCAGTAGGCTTTTAGGGTGCAAGGACAGGAGTCCACTTTTGCCTGGTGACTTATGACAGTTGGCTCACTGTTTCCTTCCTGCCTGATGCTTCCACAACCTCAGTGCAGCCAGCCACTCATCACAGCGGGCAAGAGGGCAGCAAAGAGTCCTAGAACTGAAGCAGATAGTGTGGCCTAGGAGAAGCCACCTTTTGCCTCTTGTTTATTAATAAGCTTCAGTTTCTTAATTCTGAAAATAAGGGAGACTAGTGCCTTCCTCATAGGGATGTAGTGAGGGTGAAATGCAGTGATAGATTTTTAAAAAGTACTTTATTAACTTTAATAAAGGCAATTTGTCAATCCTCACCCCTCTTAAGAATGGAGGAGCCCACCGTACAGAGTTTCCATGCAAATGAAATGATGGTGCTTAGTCATAGTTATTTGGTAAAAGCAAACGTCTTTCTACTGCTCTTACAAAATCTTCCACTTGCTGTCAGGGACTGGAAAATTCTGGTCAAAACCACATAAGTCTCTGACCCGAGTCTGTCTCAAGCTTTCATGTATTCTTTGCCTGAAAACATAGTAAGGTTCGAGCCCCAGCTTCCGGCCTCCCGAAGTGTGATGGTATGGTTACCTCCAGCACAGTACCTGTTCCCTTGCACAAACACGTCCCTTGGGGTGCGATTTCGACCCCTCTCTGGGCACTAACTGTGTGTGGAATAACTGAATGATCCATCCACAAAAACCAGCATCCACTTCCAGCCTGAACACAGGGGTCTTGGAGCCACAGCAGAGGCTCTTCCCTGGGAAGCAGGCTGAGAACCTGTGGGGTGCAGTTGGGTTTTCACTTGGGCTTTTACTTCAGTCTCTTCTGCACGTCTTGCCCTCAGGACCGTCTTGTAGGAATCCTCTTCTTCCTCCCTCTCTGCCTCCTCCCTCAGGATTCTGTTTCTGGGTGAAGGATGTGGCCTGAAGTCAGTATAGGGCAGCTAGCCTCCCTTTGTAGGCTGGTCAGAGTCCAGGACAGCAGGGCCAGTCCTGATGGGGGTGGTGGCAGTGTGGGTGAGTGAGTGCTGTTTGGAGACCGCAGCTCATATGGGTTTAACTGGAGTCTCCAGGGGTGACAGACATTGACATGTGGGTCTTTGTCTTTTCTGTCTCCCTGAAATGAAAGGTTCAGTGGTTGACGTGATGAATAATCGGACAGGCACATTGCTGTCCTGTGTGCCAGATTCTGTCCCTGGGATGGGAGGTCTCTCTATGTACCAAAGGATAAGCGCATGGGAAGGGCTGCTTGTGCAGACAGAGCTTGTGTTCCCAGTGCCCTTCTTTGGGCTCAATTGGAAGACTCACTTACCAGGTCATGTCCACCTCACATTTTGTAGTCACTTCTGCAGCTGCTTGGTGGCTGCCTATTATGAGCCTGGACCTGAGCTAGGTCATGGGTTTACAGAGGTGAGTAGGCTAGGACCCTGACCTCAAGGCACTCTCAGTCTACTGATAGAGGCATGAAAAACACCATGAATTTCACTTTCTCAGGAGGGAGTTGGGGGGAAATGGCTTGGCAGGGAAAGCGACTGGGGAGAACATATCAAAGCTGAGTAGCTGATCCTCAGACAGACAAGGGTGAGGTAAGGAGAGGGGGCCTGAGTCGACTCCTCTGTGAAGTGGGAAGGCATCAGGCCAGAATATGGTGCCTGTGGTGATGATGCAGGTTGGGGTGAATCCCCCCAAGTGGGGATTCAAGTCCTGCACCGAGAGAGGAAGGATCCTTGATTGTGAACAAGAGAGAATTCAAGCGCACGCCAGACTTAGAGACAAAAGGAAAGTTTATTACAGAAGGAATAACGCCCCATAGACAGAGTGTGGTCCCCTCTCAGAGACAGAGAATGAGACAGGTCCTTGAGTGTTGGAGGAATTCAGTTTATATGTCATTTTTAGTTTCTATGAATTACAGTTTAAAGACTTTATTTACCTGTTTTCTTTTAATGGTATGGGTATGCAGTGTGAAAGGCATGCTAGCAATCACAGTCTTTGCTCTATAGGTTCCCGCAGGGAACGAATGGTTGGGTTCATTTTGTGTGGGGTGGGACTTAAAGACTGTTGACTTTAAGGCTCTGTTTTCCTGTTTTCCTTTCCCTCTATTTCCCTAGGTGGATAAATAGTTTGTTAGTAATCCTAGCAGGAATTTTCCTTTGTTCTGTAGGTTCCCTGTGGTCTGACAACAGCACATTGTAGGCTCTGATTTAAAATTTAGTCGATTTCTGTAGTTCTTCCCTATATCAGTGACAGGAGGCAATGTGGCCTGGGGCAGGAGGTGGGGTGGAAGAGCAGAGGGCCAGTGTAGCATCACCCCTACTGAGGGGCACCCTGTGGGCCATGTAACCCAGGATCAGAACAGGTGCTCAAAGCCAGAGTGCTCAAGGCAGTATTTAAAAAAGCCAGGTGGAGGGTGAGTGAGGATTGCCTGTGGTTTATGCAGATCCCTGGCATCGTAGCATGTTAAATGGGACTTTGTCTGGGTATGGCCTTCTGGGTCAATAGCTCCTGAGGTCAATGTGCTGTACCAGAGCTTGGGAACAGGGACAAACCTGACAGGAGGCCGCCATGCCCTGCTCATCAGGAGTGTGCGTTGAGGGTTCACATCCTGCCTCCTCCAGAAAAGGGCTGGAAGTGGAGGGGCCAGACGTTGGAAAAAGTCCTTCCAGGTTGGACTTGGACCTGTTACCAGGCTCCCTGGTTCTCTGGTCCCATGTAGAGGGTGCTGACAATTCTCTCTGTAGGATCTCAACATTTTCTCCATTGGTCAAGGTTCATTTATTTTCTTTTTTCCTAGCTGTAAGACAGATTTGAAACAAGGGCCTTCACTTGTGGTGCTGTGGGGTTCTTTGGCGTGTCCCACCACCCCTTCTGGCTTTGGTTGGTCTCCTAATGTCTTTCTGTCTCTCTGACACACACCTGTCTGAGCCCTGCTCTGCTTGCTCAGCTCCTGCTGTGGCTGACTCTGGACCTTATCTGCTGCCTGCAGCTGTCTCGGGGGACCCAGGGCCCCACCCCCGCTTTTTACTTTAGTTTCTACTTCTGGCTCCAAAGTCTTTGCCCATCTCCAAGCAAGGCATGAAGTCCCATACCAGAGGCCCAGATTTTTTGGTTTTTGTTTTTTTCACCAGAGTGAACAGATACATTATTGGTAAGGGAGTCGATAATTAGGGGATACTAGGGGAGGAGGTGGCAGAGGGACCTTTTTCAGGCAGTCTTAAAGCCATAGTAATAATAATAGCTGGTGTTTATTGCACATCTGCTATGTACTTGCTAACTATGTTAAATGGTTTATTTAATACATTTATGTCCCTTACTCTTCTCAACAACCCAAGGATGTATGTACTATTACAGTCCTTATTTAAAATGGAGGCCCAAAGAGTCTGTGAGAAGGGCCAGCTGTTACACTGCTTTCTCGTTGGGAGAGCTTCCTCCCCAAGGGGAATGGCTCCCTAAAGCCTCCCTCTGCTTCCAGCTGAGACTGACTTAGAAAACCATGTCTGATGAGGCTTAGGGTCTTGAGTAAAAGTAGCTTCTTTAGCAGGCCCTCGGTGTCTTGTTTTAGGTCACAGTCGGAAGGCTGTTCTTGCAGCCTGACTGAAACCCTTCCAACTCCCACACATCCCTGCATTATTGGAAGTGTCGGCGGGGGCTGCTTTCCTGGAGTTGAGCAGTGAAAAAGGTGAGGGACAGCATTCTCTCTGCAGTCAGGCTCTCGATTTAGGTCCCCGCCTGCTCAGTGGGTTGAAGCAGGTGTCTGTAACCTGGCCTCCTTATCACCGTCCCCCAGGGGTCCTATTTCAATATCCTTCCTTTGGGTACCAGGACCCTAACGTTCTCCCTCTGTCCCAGGAGCTGGACCCCAGGCCTGGGGCTCTCCATCCCTCTCTCCACCCTCTCAACACAGCCAGTAGCCCCCTGCTCTCTAACAGTCCTTACTGGCTCTGGCCTGGGGAGTGGGGGTGGGGTGGGGGGAGCCATGGGCCCTCGGTACCCTGGAATGTGTCTCTTTGCTGTTTCCACAGCCTGGCCCGGTGCCCTGCAGGTTGCAATTGGAAGAGTTTGCCCTTCAAAATGATGTCTTTTAGAGGGCGAGGAGCTAGTTATTAATGTGAAGCGACCCTTCTAGGACAGATGTATTCTGGGCCTGCTTGGAAAAGAGTTGAGCAATAATGGTTGAACCACTTCAGAGAGGGACAGAGATAACTCACCTCCAGGGGAGATTTTTCTGGAATGCCTAGGAAACCAGATGGGTTGGTTGCAATAACTCTGGGTGTCCTTCCACCTGCCTCTCAGGCTCTGGGGAGATGCTTAGGCCCAGCAAGGGCCTCCCAGAGGTTAGGCACTCAGTGATGCTTGCCAAATAAATAATTGTAACAGCAGTTTTTTTGAGATAACATTTCTGGTATGGATTTGAGCACGGGGGTGGATAAGGGTGAGAGGACCTGGGAAGGCCTTCTGGGTGGGGATGCGTCCTGGGTCGCTATGTACCGAGTGACCACCGGAGTGCTGGGGAGTGGTCTGCCCTCTTGGACAGAGCCTTGGTGTGCTTCCATGTAAAACGAAGGTATTATCCTCTGTCCTGCCTTCCTTCCTCCTCTGAAGCTACCCTGAGGATGACGTGAACCATTGACGTGATGCTGAGAGTGGACCTAAGGGAACTTGGGGTCTGAAAGGGACCCCTTTCTTGGCAGAATGAACCCTTTCCTCTATGTTCCAGGACACTTGGCTCCCCCTTAGTTCCACCATTTGTCACCTTGTGACCTGATCCCTTACTTTTTGGCTTGCCTCCTCCGTGCCCCCACCATCCTGGAATGTGAGCTCATTCAGGACAGGGCTGCTGCCTGCTTTGTGTTGCCTCTCCTACACCCAGCATAGGCCTGTACGCGGAAGTGGTCCTTAATGTCCCTTAGTGAGGGCTGCACAGGGCCGCAGTCTCTGCCTCCTACAGAGAGAGAGGAGGGGCACTGCTGACCATCAGGGCTGTTTACAGGCCATAAAGAGCCAAGGCTGGGACATCTGTGTGATCCTTACAGTTAGGAAAAATGGGGCTCAGAGAGTCAGTGACTTGCCCAAAGCAACTCAGCTCCGGGACAGACTGGGCCAGGTCAGCCTCAACCATAGGGATGTAATACCCTGTGCAGCAGAGGTGTGTGTGTAGGCCCTGCCTGCCCCTAGCACAAAGCTGGGGGCATCCGATAAGATAAGGAGAGCCGGATAGGTGACACTAAAATGTTGCGCTGGCGCCTGTCCTGCCCAAACTCCCACCATCTTTGTCTTGGTGTCCTGGAGACAGCGCCACGGGCCTGCCCATCTCTTGGCCCCGAGACCTAGAAACTAGGTTTACGAGTCCCTGGACTTCCTGGAGCCCTCCCCAAATGTCAACACTCTCTACTTTCTTGACAACCCTCATGGATTCAGGGAGGAATCCAGAAAGGACCTGGAGCCTCGGTGGGGCAGGTTCTTTCTCTTGGACATCCCCTTCTGTGAGGCACTTTACGGACTTTTATAAAGCTCTGCTTCAGTGATGCTACTCAGTGGTGATGAGTGGGGCTTTTTAAGACGCACCTGCGCGGCTCCAGGCTCAGTCCTCAGCTCCTCAGCCTCTCGTTTCCTCTCACAATAGTCCTGAAAAGGATGTGTCGTTGTTTTTATTCTGTAGATGAAAAAACTGAGGCACAAAGAGATGAAGTTACTTGCCTGAGGTCCCACGGTCAGGAAATGACAGAGTTGGGATTTGAACCCAGAACTCTAAAGTGAGCTGGTACTTTTCGAGAAGCATATGCTCAGCTTTAGTGAGCTAAAGCCTTGCATTTCTCCGAGGACAGGGCTACCGCTCACTGCCCTCCTCCAGCCAAGCTGGGCAGGTGTTCTGGCCATGCTCGGTGGCCTCCCTGGGCCTGGGCCCCGCTGGGTTTGCTTGGAGACACCGTGGAGGGGAGCATACAAGGCAGTGATTGTAGAGTGAGGAGCAGTGGGCTAGGCAGAGACCTGGACAATCGCTCTCAGCTGGAGGGCCTGGGCGAGGTGGTTGGTAGGCTTGCCGCACACCCCCACACCCCTTCCGGGTGGGTCAGCAGCTTCTTTACAGCTCCAGCCCTGGCTCAGCCTCCTGACTCTCAGGCCACAGTAGGTTCTGGATGGTCCATGGTGGAGCCCAGCCATGAACTTTTCCCAGCTGGGCAGCAACAGTTAGATGTCGTCTGGCTGGGTTTGAGGAAGGGAGACAGGCTGGAGATGGGTGGGAAAAGTGGAGAGAGGCTGCGTGGTTTCCAAATTAAATGCGCTGAAACAATGGACATAATGGCTCGGGAATCGACAACTAAGGCGCTCATTGTTTTAATTTCACTTTTTGAATAAGTAATACACACTCCCGTGGGTTAAGGAAAGGGTATGTATTGTGGAAAGTCTTCTCCAGACTCTGTGTCCAGCAGTGTGGCTCCTTTTCCCAGAGGCAGCCGTGATTTGTGTGGGTCTGTCTGGAGATGATCTGAACACACACACGCAGGTATATGTAGACAGTATTTGAAAATATCTGTTTGCATACTATCTGGAAAATACTGTTTTGCACATCACTCTTTTTCATTTAACAGTGTCTCTTGGTGATCTATATTAATATACGAAGGCCTTCTTTAGTCTTTAATTATGGCTGGGTAATATTCCATTCTATGGATGTAGCATCATTTTTAAGTGAAATATAATTTACATACAGCAAAACGCATTAGTTTTCAGCGGCCAGAGCAATGAATGTTTGCATGTGTATATACCCATGTGATCACCACCCAGAGAACTTCCCATTATCCTACAGAGTTCCCTTGTGCCCCTTCCCAGTCGATGACCCATCAAGAAGTTACCATTATTCTGATTTCTTGCCTCAGTTTCCTTATCTTAAAATGAGGGTAGTGTTGGGACAGACTCACTTGGTTGTTGTGAGGATAACGTAAGCACCTAGTACAGTGCCTGGCACATGGTAACTGTCTGACAAAAGATAGATATCAGGATTATTATAAATAATCTCTGGTCAGCGTTCTCTCTCTTGCCTCTGCCTGGGCTCTCCAGTTACCTCCAGATTCTCATTCTCACCCCCACACTCCATACGCACTCACTCTCTCACCATCTAGCCATGGAGATAGAGCAAGAGGGTCATTGTGCAAAGCCCTGGCTACGTGAATGGCCCCATTGTCCCTGGGCTGCGTTCCCAGAGCCAGCCGGTGCAGCGTTGACCAGGGCTGCCCAGTGGGAGGTGCCGTGGGCTCCTGACCAAGGGCTGACCACACCTGGAAGAACACCCACTTCCCCTCCTTCCTCAGAAGGAGGAGAGAAGGAGCCCCGGCAGGGGGAACCCAGAGGATACCTGCCATTCTCCCTATGACCTCCTGGCTCCTGAATGTCAGAGCTGGGGCCCTTTGGATGGTGCACTCTGAGCTGGCACCTCGGAGCTGAGAGGCTCGGGGCAGAGGAGGAATGGGGACAAGGTGAGAGAAGGGAAGTGGACACTGAATGGTTACTTATCCCTTCTCTCCTCTGGAGTGAATGAATATGGGCCGCCTAGAGGTCTTGGAGGGACCGGCCCACAGGGCCTCTCCTGCCAGGTGGCTCACAACCCTGGGAACTGACCCAGGAGGCAGGCCTTGTGGTTGGTTGCCTCTGGGATGGGCTCTTGGTATGGGACTTCTGTGTACTAACATGAAAGGTGAATCTGTAGGCCTCCTGAGCTTCTCCAGGATTCCTCGGAGGTGAGGCCTAGGGCAGCCTTGGTAACGATTTCCTCACCCTGTGCTTTCCAATGCCCACCTGTGAGATGTAATGCAGTGCCTGCTCTCACCCTGCTTGCCCCCATCTTCCAATAAGGAACATGCCAGGAGGGCTTCCTACCTTCTCAACTCCAGCCAGGGCCAGGGCCAGGGCCAGGGCCAGGGCCAGCGCCAGGGCCAGGGCCAGGGAAGGGGTTGCCTTGGGGGCCAACATAATGTGAGCTCCCATGAGCAAGATGTAATGAGGGATGTGAGATGAGGGCGGGTGAAAGGTGAGAGGGCAGGAGGCAGAACAGGGAGGGGCTGGCCTGGAATGGAGATAAGCGAGGGGATTGGGGGCATCTGGGGGCAAGGGTTTACTAGACAAGGATCTAGGCTTCTTGGGGGCCTGCTTTCTTCCTGGGGGCTTGCTTTCCTCCTGCCTCAGTTAAGAGACCAGACTGGAGTTCCTGGCTGCTCCAGGAAGCCCAGGTCCCTAGAGTCTGGGCCAGAGCCCTGGTGGCCTCCCATAGTACCAGGACATGCCACTAGTTGCTTGCTGGGCCCAGACACTGTCTCTCCTTCCCTATTGCTGCCAACTTGAGCACCTGTCCCGCAGAACCTAGGTCTCTACCTGTCCTCTGCCAGATTCTGAACTGGACCATGCACCCTGGTCTAAACTGTCCGATTCGGGGCGGAGGCTTCTGTGGGCAGAAGCAGAGGAGGGAGCCCAGCCCTGCCAGGAGCTGTTTTCTCCAGGCCAACCTTCCTTGCCATGGAAACAGCCCTACAGAGGCCTGGGAATTACCCAGGATGGGAGTTTTAATTGCAGCCCACAATTCTGTTCTGTCCGCCCCCAACTCCCACCACCTCCCCAGCCCCAGGGCTTGTGAGCTCTTCACTGTATCCTGTTTTTAGATCAGATGCAGGATCCGTGGCCGTCTTAGGCCTTGTTTGCCTTTGGTCAGTCTGTCTGTCTCCTTGCGGCTCTGTGGCCGGTGTCTCGGGGGCTGGCCTCTGCTGGGGCCTGAGGCGGAAGTCTCCTCCAGATGGCCCTGTAGCTACCTCTCCATTTCCCAGCAGGCAGGCTCTGGGAAGCACTGGGGAAAGCATTGGGCCTTAGAGCACCTCTTGATTTTCCTTGGCCTGGGCTTTCAGGGGGGCAAGTATGGCAATGGCCAGCAGAGTGGCCTAGAGTTGGTCAGCTTCTCTGCTGGACCTCTTCCCCAGCAGGCAGCTGGAACAGGCTCCTTCCTCAGAATGAAGTAGATGCCTGGCCTCTCTGACCTCTCCTCCCCGCTGAAATTTTGGAGCTTAAATAAGACTCGCTTTGGCAAGTTGGGGGCTGGACCACCTTAGGCCAGAGAAAAGAAGATGGAGCTTGGAGGATGGAATGAGGACCAACACAGACCACTCGTGCCTCCCACCTACGAGTCCCAGAAGGTCCAGAGCCCTGGGGTGGCCAGGATGGTCTGGGTAGCAGGTGTGTTGTGGCTTAGTTTCTCTGTTTCCTACCATCCACCAAGATTAGTTGGCATATCCTCTAATTTTCTGTAACTGGAGAAGGAGAGGGGCTGACTGTTGGGGGTGGTTCCAAGAACAGAAAGAATAAAGCAGGAGTGGTACCCTCCTCCCTGGCCCCTTAGCTTACATTTGAGGCCAGAGATCAGAGGTTGCAGCCAAGCCCTTTGTAGAGAGATCTTGTGAACCTGCGGCACAAGCAGTTAAGCTGTGGGACACTGGGGACCTAGTGACCCTATGTTAGGGAAGATGTTGCTCTCCTAGCTTCTGGCAGCCCAAAGACTGGGGCTATGGGAGCATCAGGGGTCACCCTTTGGCCTGGACATTAGCTTCTTTACAGGGCCATAATCAAGGAGGCATGGCAGGCGGGGCGGTGGTGGGCGGGGGGAGGTGGGAGTATTCCTTGAACAGCCTTGTGGCCTTTGGCAAGCTCTAGGACAGGAGCAGACAAACATGATAAATGGCCAGTGGTGACTGAAGCTGACAGACTGGTCTGGAAGCAATGCAATGTCCCTTTGGAGGATTCACAGAAACCCTTGTCAGTGGGACAGTGAGGTGACTTTTCAAGGGGCTTTGGGTGAGGACCTGACAGGGCTGGAGAGGGCACGTACAGGGATTCTAGGGTTTTGGCCAAAGTGATATGGTCTTCTGAATCCAGCAGCTGACCAGGTCTGGTGCCCTCTGGGCCCAGTGACCCGGGGGATCTTCTGAAGAAGAAATGAGGTCATCTAAATCAGAGTGACGTGTATCTGGCCCGAGGTAAGGTCCTCAAATTTTTCTTTTATTTTTATTTACCATAAAAAAGTTCAGGTCTCTAGATTCACTAAAAAAAAAATAATTCATTCAAAACAGGGCAGAATTAAGGGATAAAAGGTATGCGGAGTCCTTTTCCTCAAAAAGCTGGCGACCCAGCTGAAGTCTCAACTCACTTCCTCCGTGTCTTGGGTAAGTTGCTTAGCCTCTCTGGGCCTCGGTGTGTTTATCTATGAAATGAGGGAGTTGGTTCAGTTCACCTCCACGGGCTCCTCTGACTCTATCATTGAATGGGCCTCCTCGGCAGCACCCTTTCACACCACCTGTGGGGAAACTGAGGCTCCGGAAGGACAGGTCCACTGGGCCCTGGTGCCTCTGCCAGTGATTGGATCTTTCCCTGCAAGTGCTGCAGGCTCTCAGGCCTGAAGTTCGGGAAGAGCCAGAAGCCATCCTCCATGTACTCACTCCCTTGTCATTGTCCCTCGAGACAGGGGAAATTGAGGATTGCAGCCACGGATCTTAAATCAAAGCCTGTGCCATCAATCTCCCAGAACAGACTGAAATAACAAGGTGGGTGGCACAGACCGCCACTGCATGAACGGGCGAGAGATATTAAAAAGCCGAAATGTTGAGCCCCCAGATCCCTTAACCAATTTCCAAATACCCCAGGGACCTGCCTGCTGAGGGGAGAAGAGGGAATGCCTCATTTTAGATTACCCAGGAGAGCCTGGAGGCTCTAGTTCAGAAAATCTCTCTGGGGGCTTTGGAAGGCCCTACTTCCTGCCATTGTCCTCTCTAGCCCACCGGAGCTCCTGTTTCTCCCTTCAGACACCCCAACTAGAGTCAGGCTGACAAAGGTGGCCCAGCAGAGAGGTTAGTGTTGGAGCCAGATTGTTCACTCAAATCCTGGCTCCATGGCTCACCAGCTCTGCAAACTGGGGCAAGCTGCCTCGTCTCTTTGGCTTTCAGCTTCCTCGTCTGTAAAATGGAAATGGTAATACCTCCTTCATAGGGCTGTTTTAAGGGTTAAATAAAATAACCCCCACAAAACAAATTGCATAGTGCCTGGCACAGGGGAAGACCTCAAACGTTAGCCATTAATATTAATCTTTCTATTATCTGTACATATGCTCCATCTGGCTGCTGTTTCTTCTCATAGGCTCTCCTGCTGTTTAGCCTTTTTATACGCTGTCTCTCACACTTCAGTTTAACTGCCTCCTTCTCCAGGAAGCCTTCCCCGAATGACTCTGTGGGGCTGCATCTTCCTCTGACTTCTAAGGCTATGTATTCTGTACTCGATTATGTTTGTGGCAACTGTTCTTTGTCACTTCACTGTGTGGAATCAAAATTCTCTGAGCAAAGGCCTCTGCTTCTGTTTTCCTCCTCCTCTCTTTCCCCTATAACACCACAGTGCAGTGCACACAGTAGGTGCTCACGAAACACTCATGCTTCTCAACTGGGAGATTCTAAGAAACTGGAAACAATCCCGGTGTTCCCGAGACCAGGCCTTTTGTCTATTTTTAGAGTTTAAATGTTTTTGAAAAAAAAAAACACACACACACAATCCCAAATTCCACTCTGTCTTTATATTACAACCACACCAATCTTTTCATGTCAGCCAGATGTACATTTCCCTCCTCTCCACCCGAAATACACCAGAGTTTGAAAAATGAGGCGCTGGATCTGAGAGTGCGAGATAGAGAAAGTGCTCTCTAAACTCTGACTATTCTTGTCAGGCTGAAGACTTGGGGAGGAATTAGCTCTGCGTGAAAGGGAAGGTTCTGGTGGCTCAGCTCAGGGCTGTTAAAGGTTGGTTTTCTAAGGAGGGACAAATGGGATTTTGAAACTCGAAGTCCTCGCCTCTGGAAGGTCAGCACTCTTGTTAGGTATCTCGGAGCACTGCTGCTCCTTGCAGGGCAGACGGGGAAATAGATCTGGTCACCTTGAAGTCTGTTTTGAGGACTGGTGCTACCCACCCTGGCTGCGGTGGGTGGAGGGTGGGCAGGGCTGGGGTCAGGCTGCTGCAGGAAAACACACTGGAAGGCGATCTTGGATGGCCCTGGATCACACTCTGGCCTGATGGGGATCTGCTGCCAGGCGGGTGGTGGTAGGGAAGTTTATAATCATGAACGCGCAGTTGTGACTAAGATAAATGACCATTTGGTCTGATGAGACCCTGGAAGCAGGGGCCTTCATACCATCTGGTTCCGGGTGGAGAGAGGCTTGGTGGTCCCAGTCCTCAGTCCTCCAGAGGAGCGCAGACGCCACGTTCTCCTCTGGGTGAGTGAATGTTCGTTCCTGGCTACTCTGAACACTAACCAGCCCATAACAGTGATAACACTGTGCAATTATTAAGTACTTTATCATGCACCAGACATTGTGATCAGTGCTTTACATGCATTTTTCCATCTGGTGTTTTACAGCAGCTCCATGAAGTGAGGACCAGTAACTCCATTTTCCCGATGAGGAAACAGGCTTCCGTGGTTGCCAGTCCCGCACGGTTGGAGGTGATGCCAGAGCTGGGACTCCCTGTGTCCTCTCCAGCCCACCGGCCACTGATGACATGGTGTTCTCTGCCTGTTTTCCCTGCTTCTCCTCCATTACACTCTGGGAGGCCAGGGTTGGGTTTGTCTTGTCACCAACAAGTCCCTGGTGCCCATGCAGGCCTGGCCTGTGGGAGATGCTCAGTCAATATTTATGCGAAGAATAAAGGACTGAGGTGCTCAGCCTGCCGATTCTGCAGCCAGGTCTCCCACCTTAAGGGCGGCGGTGGCTCGATTTCCATTTAGGAGGGCAGTCTGGTAGGAAGGGGATGAGCAGGGTGGAGGATGGGCCTGGACGATGCTCTGCCAGCAAATCCACTCTAACCATCCCTCTCAGCCACCCCTTGACTCTGCCCAAGAGGCGCAACTGGATTCGTTTCCACATTTGAGAAGTAAAGCCCAGGGTGGGGTGGGGTGGTGTGAATGGTTAGGTGTGCAGGATATTGCACAAAGTGGTTGCTCCTGTTCTGGTTCTGGAGTCCCTCGGTTGCTTGGCTGGGGAAAGAGCTAGAGGACAGCTGGGCCTGGGGCCAGGCTGGGACTCAGCCGGACTTCTGGGGGAGGCACTTGGGTAGAAGGTCCTCGTGAGCTCCCTCAGTGGGTGGATGGATAGGGGTGCGGGAGGAGGTTGCCAGCGGCAGCCTGCGTCTTCGCCAGGGGTGGGTGCAGCTCCTCTCTCAGGGGCAGGGTGGCTGGGGCACAGAGCCGGCCCGGAGGGTGTCCGGCACTACTGGGGGGCTGGGGGCAGGAGCAGGAGAGCCGCAGCAGGGAGGCGCAGGGGAAGCGAGGGCGCGCGCTGGCCGGGTGGGGAAGAAAGAGCAGGGGCTGAGGGGCGGAGGGGCGGGCGGCTTTGGGGGGGTGGAGCCGGGACCGCAGCGCCCGCCGCTCCATCGGCGCTGTAGCCGCCACCGCCGCTGCTCTGGGCTCAGGACTCAAGGCGGGCGGGCAGGCGCTCGGCGAGACTCCGGCGCCTGCGGCTGCTGCTCTTCTCCGGCGCCGGGGCTGCGGCGGTGTGGGTCCCGCCCCTGGCCCGGCGCCCTCGGAACCCTGGTCCTGTGCTCCGCCCCGGAGAACGCTCTCCGCCCGCGGAGCCGCCCCGGGCTCGCGCCCCCGGGCCATGAAGTGGGGCCCGTGAGGGGCGCGCGGAGGCGGTGGAGGAGGAGGGGGGAGGGAGGCCGAGGAGGAGGGCGCGGAAGGCGGAGGATGCCGCCGCCACTGCCGCCGCCGCCGCCCGCCGGCCCCGGGCGAGCCTGACTCCAGACCCGAGGATGGAGCCGGCGCTGGGCGCTGCAGCGGCTCCCGGTGCGCCCCCGACCAGGTATCCACTGGGCCGGGCGGGTCCCGGGGCGGGCGGGAGCGGACGCTCTTCGCAGGAGTCGGGAGGGGCTTGGGCGCGGTGGGTGACGCCCCTCCGCTCGGGGACAGTCGCTATCGGCAGTGCGCGGCCCGGGGAGGACAGCAGCATGTTAAGCGCAGGACTGCGCTCTCCGGGTTAGTGGCGGGTGAGCGCTTCGATCACCCAGCCCGCCCCGCCCCCATTTGGGGAGGGCAGCAAACTTGAGACGCGCGGCGGCCCCGAGGCGCCCGGCTCCCCTCCGCTGCGGGGCACTCGGGGACTGCCCGGGGCTCACTGTCCCACAGTCTGCCCGGCTCCGGACTGCCGAGGCACCTCGAGATCCCGAGGTCCCCACGCCTGCACCAACTTTCCAAACCAGGGCTGCACTCAGAGGCAGGGGGCTGTCCCCTGCTTCCAGCTCCCAGCCCCGGCCCCGCACCCTCTCGAACACTTTGCGATGAGCTGGCTCCCCGTGGGGCCCGGGCCCCTGGATGGTGCAGAGCCCCCCACAGGAACTCAGAAACAGCCTCCTGGTCTTCTCTGGGTAGGACGCAGAGAGCAGCCCTTCCCAGGCTCTGGGAACCCAAGGACTGCTTTCACGGTAACAGTCCAGAGTAGCCCTGACGGGTTAAATGGTTAAACGGTAAGACCCGAGGGTCGCCCTAGGGTGGCATCTTGGTGGCCTGATTTTCGAAGCCACTGGGGTCCCCTCCCCCCATCCTGGGCCTGCCCTTTCTCAGGATTAGGTTCCTCACCTCTGGTGCAGGTTTCCTCTGAGGTACTTAAAACACTGCTCCTGAGCAGGAGACTCCCAAGAAGGGCCGCTTGGGAGTCCTGGTGTCCGAGGATGGGTGTAAACCGTTGACACAGGTGGAGGCAGGAGGTGGGCAGGTGGACATCCAGTCAAGGACAAACATTGAGCCCAGCATCTTTCAGAGGGCTGAGAGGGGCAGAGGGGACCTAGGAAAGGGGGCAGGTGGTGGTATCCTGGCTGGGAGGCAGCTGCTTTGGGGAGCCAAAGGAACCAATAGGTGTAAGAGGGAAGCAGGTAGGGACCACAGTACCAGGTATCTGCCTTCAGGGGTTCTGAACCCTTCGAAGTGGGGGCCATCGTTCTCAGGCAAAGACCTTACCCAAGCAGGCAATTCCCAGGCTCCAGTCCTCAGCAGCTGGGGACATTGAGAGGCATCACCATGACCCTGTTTCTTTTTCCAAGTATTCTCACCGTCATGACTCACACATTGGATTCACCAGAGAGGTATCAAGCCTCCAGGCTCTTCTCTTCCCCTCCCTCCTGGATCTTCAGGGAGCTGCTGGGGAATGGAGGGGGTGGGGTTTTGGGCCTTGGCCCCTTGCAGAAGCCAGAAACCTGGCACTGCAAACTTTCATTTCCCTGCTGTTGTCCCCAGTCAGGGCAGGTGAGTGGCCCTTGGCCAGGCCAGAGTGGAAGGCAAGGGAGAGGAAGTCTCTGCTAATGATTCTCCCGCAACCCTACTAGGTAGGAGCAAGGCTTTGAAATCATGCCACACCCCGCTCCTGGCATATAGGCTAACACCTGGCCTCCTCATCTCAATGCAGAAACACATTTCCCCCCTAAAATCCAAATTTCCCTCTTTGTTGAATATTGCACTGATTTTGGCCAGAGATTTCCTCTTTGGCATCTGAAATCAAGCTCCTCTTGCAGACAGCTTTCCTCCTCCCTGGCCCCTCAGCACTCTATGCCCTGTGAGGCCCCCATCAGGAGAAATGTAGAGCCCCCTTGCCTCCCTGCCCCTGCCCAGCCTTGAAGGCTGGTGCTGATGGTGTTGATGGAGTGTGTGTGTGTGTGTGTGTGTGTGTGTGTGTGCGTGCGTGCCAGCTGCACACACATGGAGGAGGTGTACATCTATGATAAACTGAGTATGCAGGGGGCCCAGATGCCAGGCTCTTGCTGGGGGACCAGGCTTGTGCCTCACCTGGGTTCTCCTTGGCCACATCTCTATCTCCCTCCCTTGCCCACTATGGGTCTCTCTTTACTTTTCCAACTCACTCTGCATTGGTGCGGGGAGTGTGCATTTTATATTCATAATCTGGTTCAGAGAAGGTCCCGAAGCCCTGAGTCACTGTATGGTTTCCATGGAAACAGACTTGTTGGGAGGACTCGGTGTAGCGCGGCAGTGGTGGCGAAACATATAGTAAAATCAGGTTCCACAAGTGTGGCAGGAGTTGGACCAACTCTCTTCAAGGGGGCCAGGGAGATGCTGGGCAAGGCTCTTGGGGCCCTACAGGAGGGGCCGCCCACTGGGGTCCCCCACTAGGAGCTGCTCATTGCCCCCCGTGGCTCTTAGCATGGTGCTGCTTCTCCTCTGGGCCTTCCGGTTAGGTGCCAAAACTCTTGACTGCTGCTGCTCTATGCTTCAGTTTCCCTCTCTGTGAAATGGGGAAAATAAGAGCACCTACCGCACAGGGGTTCGTGAAGGTCAGATGTGTTAATATGAGGCACACACTCGCACCACAATAAGTGTTCAATAAGTGTCATTATTATTAATTCAGGGGGTTCGAAGGAACTCCCCTAGTATGTTCACCTGGAATCATCCTCTTTGTCCTGGCAGGTGGTCTTGACATCTGGCAGAGCTGGCTGCCTGCTTTGCAAGAGCCACCCCCAGCAGCCCTGGTACACCCCCATCTGGGGACCAGCCATCCGTTCCTTCCATGGAGCATTTATTTAGGTTGCTGGGGGCCTGGCACCATGCTAGGGACCCCTGGCTCCTGTTCACACCCTACCTGTCTAGGAGCCTTGTGGGAACAAATCCAAGTCCAGATGTATGGGCAGCTTCCTGCCTCATCCCCCTTGGGACTGGGCCAGAGGAAGAGGGACAGGAGAGGTCCGGGCTCTGAGGACAGAGAGGAGGGGTTGGGGTGGGGCAACTTTCCCTCGTCTTGAAGAGGCTGGTTCACCTGCTTGGAGAGGCATTCCCCTCTGGATGATCTGCTAAAGAGGAATGAGGAACTCTCCAGAAAGATAACAGACCCTGCCTTCCTCCTTCCCCCAGGTTCAACTTCTGTTGCCCAAGTGTTCCCAGCACACTGTACAGGTCTGGACAGGCTCAGGGCTCCAGCCCATGGCACCAGTGGCTGGAATAGTTATAGCTACTTACCTCAGCAGCACCTGCCTGGTGGTGGGGGTTGGGGTCAGCAGCTCAGGGACATTCTGGGCTATAGTGATGGCTCAGCCAGAGTCTCCCTCATGAGCCGTTCTCTCTTCTGCTACCCTCCTCTCCCTGGCCTGCAGACAACCCCTCCTCTTAATGTCGCTGTCCCTGTCTTCCCCTCTTTTAAGGTGGGCTTCAGCTCCAAGCTCCCATCACTACCAGCTCTCAGAGCTGCAAAACATCCTTCTCGGCCAGCCCTTCTATTTTATAGACGGGAAAACCGAGATTCATGGGGTTGCCTGTTTGGCCAGATCCCAAGCTAGCCAGCTCTACATAGCTCTACATCGGCCCTGGGGATGCCCTTCCCTCCTCCTTGGCTCTGCAGGTAGCCTCAGATGCTGGCCAGAACCCACCCCCGACCTCCCCCTCCACGATCCAAGTTTCCTGCCAAGGTTCTTCCCTCTAGGTCTCTCTGGACTGCTTTGCTGTCCTCATTGGTGTTCACAACACCTTCCAATTTAATATCCTCTGCAAATTTCATTAACAGACTGTTTACTCCCTCTCTCAGGATCATTAATGAAGATGTTAGATAAGATCTGACCCAGCGCTGGGTTCGCAGCCCTGCCCCCACTCCCAGACTCTGTCCCTCGGCTCTTTCCCTCTGGGCTTGCCTCTTCCACCTGGGAACCTTGGGGCCTACCCCCTCCTGCTTTTGGCCATATGACAAGTGCTTAGGGCCAAGTCTGTTTGAATTAATTTTGTAAGATTACTCGAGGCGCTGTATCAAATGCTTTGCTAAAAATCAAGATATATTACCCTGCCTGCATTTCCTTCATCTACCAGTCTTGTAATTCTATCAAGAAAGCTATCAAGTTTGTCAGGCATGATTTGTTCTTTATAAATCCCCATGGTTCTACGTGGGGCACAGAGTTCCCGCGTTTTCTAAATGTTTAGAGAATCCCCCTTTGTGTTTGCTTCCTGATTAGAGCTGGAAGACTGTGGGCCAGGGATTGTTTGGATGCTTGCTCATCTTCTCTTTGGGGATGGGGAACAGGGCACAGCCCTTCCCTACTCCAGATCTCTGCTGGGGGCAGTGAGTGGTTTAGCTACCACTGAGTCCCTGCCATGCTCTGGGGACCCCAGCTGGGCACCTGGGGTTGGAGGTAGACAGAGGGAGGTCAGGGGGCTGCTTGGGGTGCTTCAGATCAAGGATATTAGGAGGTCAGAGGCGAAAGGAAGGGAAACTCGTAGGGAGAACTTTAGAGAGGTGAAGACCTCACTGCATATGCCCCTCACAACACCCTGTAATCTGAATCCAGTTCCCTATGTGGCCACTTTCCAGCTGTGGGAACAAGTAAGTCACTTAACCTCCTTGAGACTTGGTCCCTCACCTGTGGACTGGTTACTCAGTGAGCAGCTGCCCTTTTGTCCTTTTATGGAGATCTCTGTTTATACTCATTGATTGTTATGTTACCGATGAATGGCTCTCCCTAACGTTTCTTGTCCAGGAGGCCGGAGCGACAGATTGAGCCATGCTGGCATCCTTGCAACCAGCTATGGGCTGGTGGCAAGTTCTGGGCTTAGGAAGCAGAGGGGCCTTCTCTTGGCCTTGAGTCCAAACCTGTGGCTCACTTCAGGCCAGGTGGTAATAAAGACATCTTTTGGTGTCCTCTTGACTGCATAGGACCGCAGCATTCCTGGGCTCCTTGCTCATGAAACCACCTACCCCTCCCTCTACTTGCCTAGCCAGAACTGGGAGCCCTAGACTGTGGAGCAGGGTGTGTTTGGGCTACTGCATATCAGATGCAACACCGTGCCAGGCGTGTCTATACCCATTTTCTCTTCTAATCTTTTTGATAGTTTTCTTTTTTTGTCATTCAGCTGGAGAGGGAGAAGCCCCTGGAAATGGTGAGATGGCACAGACTCATTTGGTGTGCCAGGGAACCATGCAGGAAGGGCCAAAGGCAGCTTCCTATCCTTCCAGCTGATACCCCAGGGGCCTGATCTTTAGAGATGGTCAGTAGGTATTTATTTGTTGGATGAGTCCATGTCCGGGTCAGGGGGAATGCTAAGGTCAAGGTTGGCATCAGTGTGTTCTGGGACCCTGGTGGCCACTTTGGCCCTGGTTCTCCCTTCTCCTCTCCTCTGGTCTCCAAGTGCTGTTTGGTGTTCTTGCTCCTGGGTGTGGCCTGGGGGCTTAAGCTTTGTGGTTTGGGCCAGGGCTTGGGTATCCTCGGAGCTGAGCTTGAATCCTGGCACCACCACAGACTAGCTATGTGTACTTGGACGAGCTGCTTCACTTGCCTGGTCCTCACTGTTCCTCATCTGTGAAAGATAGTGGTGCTACCTGCAGTAACCTCCCACTTGATGGGAGCCAAGACCCTGATCATCTCTGGGTATCCCGTGTTAGAGCCCCAAGGCTCAGATGAGCCTCCCCCATGCCAGCCTTCCCGCATCCCCAGGGGCCAGCTGGGCCTTATGTAGGTGGCTCTGCGACTGGAGACTCAGGGATCCAGGGACAGATGGCGCCTCTCCTGGCTTCCCCAGCTGTAGCTGCCTGTGCTTGAGCTTCTTTTGGTGGTTTCTCATCCTTGAAGCTGGGAGGATGGGCCCAAGCCCCGGTGTCTAGAGGGTAGGGCCTCAGTACTATTCTGACTCTGACTGTGGCTGCCAGGGAGGGGAGGGAGGACAGGAAACCCGGGCCTTCTGCCCAGCGTCGGGGCAGAAGGGTCCCGCCCACCACTGGCCAGGCTGTGGTAGGACCAGCCTGAGGGAACTGGGCCCTTCTGACTCATCCCTCCCCCGAGAGGTGCAGGGCACATCGGTGCCTTGTGCCAGGAGGTCAGTCACTCTCCCCACTGTGGGGTGGGGGGACACTTTCCTCAGGTCGGGCCACTGGGACCCTGCTGACCGGCTGGGCCCAGGGCAAGATCATTAGATGGTCTCTATAGCCCAGACAGCAAGGGTCTCTAAGCACGCAGGCTGTAGGAGCTTCAATGCAGGAGCCGGTGGCATCTGTTTGAACTTCCTCAAACATTTCCAGGCTGCTGCTGCCTGTTTGTAGCTTAGAGTATCCCCTAAAAATCATGCTCAGCGTTCCTACTTCGTGAGTACTGCTCTGTGCCCAGCACCGTGTTAAGTCATTTGTATTCATCAGTTTTCTGTCTCACAACCCAAGTATTTGAAAGGTTCTGTGGTCGTCTTTCCCATTTCATAGATAAGGACAGCTGAGGTGTGTAAAGGTTAAGTGTTCTGCTCAAGGTCTCATATCTATAAAGCAACTGCAGAGGGAGTCAAAGCCAGGCCTGGCTGGCCCCACAGTGAGGGTGCCCAACCTGTCTCTGCATGTCTGTGGTTAACTTCTCAAGGAGGCTTGAGACACCCATGGTGTCCTCAGTGTCATCATGTGCTCTGGAGATACCAGAGCTTGTAAGAGGAAGCAGAAGATCTCTGCTGATGATAAAATGTGGTAGACTAGTCACTCTTTGTAGGCTTGTCTTTGGAACCAGGATTGTGAGAACCTGTCCCCACTGGAGGTGTTTGAAGTGTGTATTGACTGCCTGCAGGGCATGTGAATAGGCTGCAGAACCCAAGGACTCTAGAGATTGTACGCAAACACCATGTTTGTGTTGGTGCAGATTCTGGGGGGAAGGTCCAGAGATCTCACGGTGTTTCAAGATCAAGGGGCAGGACCCTATAGAGAAGCACTGGTGTCTTCAACCTCCCCTGGGCTGACCCAGACCACAGAGGCTAAGTCTGGACACCATCAGATCACCACCCCTGGAAAGCTGCATTGGCCGACTATGTACTGGCATACTGCTCACCTTGAAGGATGTTCTAGAACACACGCCCAGGAAACATGTCCTTGGGCTTATTAGGTATAGGGTTTTGAGCATGGCAGTATATGCTCAGGGGTCTCTAGGAGACCCCACAGGAGAAATCTGGTGCTGAATTCAGTATCAGGAATAGCTGGATGGGTATCTCTCAGCAGATGCTTTAATCTTCATCTTATGAATTCTATGAAACATGTAAACAAAGTATTTCCCTTTTCCCATTGGCTACTAGGTAGCTCTGACTCATATGTGTAGCCTAGAAGGCTTGGCTCTTGTATACTGACCTGGCTCCTAGTTCTTTCAAACTGTCATATCCTTGTTTTCCTCTTGGCTCATTTCATCACCTCATTTTCCTTAGGAAGAAAAAAACCTTGCTGTTTTATGTGTTTTAGCCTTAACTAAACAAACTTCTATGGTGGATCAGTGCTGACTAATGCAGACAAAGGGAGTAAGCATTTCCTTTCTGTGGACACCATCCCAGAGGCCTGTTGGCAAGCTCCTCCCAGTTTCCCTGTCCCTTGCTCAATTCCTGGGACCTCAGAGCCTTGGGACCCCTCCATACTGGCTCCCGAGTCTGGTTAGATATATGACCAGATATATTTTTTTTCTTTGCTCTCCCTATCACCCCAGAGCTTCACAAACTATTTTTTAGGGAGGAAAAGCTGGGAGGGCAGAGTCATTTTCCCAACTCAGGCCTCAGCTGCGCCCATAGCCTTAGGTCCTTTTTGAGGTCTTGCTCTTTTTCAGCTCCTGTCCTGTGCCAGCAGCCCCAGCTGTCCTTAGTGGTCCACCCGAGCAGATACAGTCCCATTCTGGTGAAAAGGTGGTGACTTTGACCCTGATGCCTTGAAAATGGGGGAGGAGAGAGCTGGCTGGCAGTGCCCTGGGGACAAAATAGTTGGCACATTGAGGTGCCAGTGCTGATTTTCAAGCCCCACCTTATCTTTAGTCAGTTATTGCATGGGTGGCTTCACTCTGTCCCCCAAAGTTAATAAACTCAAATTGAACCAAAAACCTCGGTATATACTGTGCCTTTCTCTCACCCCAGTCTCCTAGCTTCTCACACTGGAGCATCTACAGGTACCTGTTCGGTGTAAGTTCTTTCAGTGGTGGTTTAAGCACATATAAGTATACATATATACACCCACATCCCCTGTTTAAAAATCAGAAATGGTGGTATATTATTGCACAGGTGTTTTCTGGCTCTAGCTTTTTTTTACTTAACAATATATCTTGGGTGATGTCTCCACACCAGTATATGCACATCTGTGGAGTCCTCTCTGATAAAATCAGTTGAAAAGGAAATCCTAGGGTTGGGAGAGTGCTTCTAATGAAGAGATGGAGCCTCCAGGGAAGAGAAGGGGTACTCATGGGTGGGATTTAGGAGGTGCAGGCACCTTCTAACCGTGTGTGTAAAATTGTGGGCACAAGTGGATTTTTCTGGGAAGAGGAATTATATCTCTCCAAAGGGTGTGAAAAGGCAAAGAGCTACAGCTCTGGGTTGTATGGGACTTCAAGGGGTTGGGGGCGTGGTGGCACTGACTCTGCAGAGGGTGGAGCTCCCTGGTTTTTGGACCCCAGTGGCACAGCCATAGATCAGGCTGAGGTCGGGGGCAGAGCTACCAGCCTTTCTATCTTCTTGGAGGATGACAGGGGCCTTCTAACTCCCAAAGGAGGGTCCCCCTGCCTGCGGCGAGGGTGGCCATGGATTGAGAATGGAGTATGGAGCCTTCTTGGGATGAGGGAACCCCCATGGTCAGACCTAGGAGGTCTTTAGGGTTGTTGGATCTGTGGAAAAACCAAGGCACAGAGAGGCCAGGGGTTGAGTCCAAGGTCACCCAGCCAGGGAAAGGCAGAGGCTGTGGGCTACTCCTGCCTGTGGCATTCAGTTCCATGTTCCTTCCTCTGCCAGAGCGGAATGAGGCCAGGGAGGAGAGGCCCACAGGATGAGGTGAGGCTGCCTGTTGCTGCTTGCCTCTTGGTGTGTTGGCGAACAAGAGGGGTGCACAAAGCAGAGGCCGCAGCCTGGGTGGGAGTGTCATCATCACACCTCACTGCATCCTGCATCATCACCTCCAGCTGGCTGCATCCTCATATTAAGCTGCCGCCAACCAGCTGGGAATTCTGAACACAGTGAACGCAGGGCTAAGAGGCTGCACTACAGGATGTGGCCCTTAGAGGGCAGCAGGAGAGCCACTGCAGTGGCTCAGCATGAGAGGTTCAGGGGCTGGGAGAGGAGCGGGAGAGAAGGGGCAGCCTGCAGAGGCCTCTGCCTGGCAGAGGTCTGGACACAGCGGTCAGGGAGGGTGTGCCTCACTGCCAGAGTCAGTGATGATTTGTTCTGAGGCGTTTGCCCTAGACAAAGAACAAACAAGGCAATTAATGATAACAGTAACTTACATTTACTCTATGCCAGGCACTGTATTAACTAATTAGTCCTCCTCACAACAGGCTTGGTAACATTATCCCCATTTTGTAACTGAGAAAACAGAGGCCCAGAGAGATTAAGAAATCTGGCTATCAATGGGGCTGGTACCAGAGCCCAGTCTCAAGCATGAGGCTGTGCCAGATTCTGTGCCTAACATTGTCTAAGTGCTTTAAGTCCTTCGGTTCTTACAACCACTACTATGGTTATACCCATATTACAGATGGGGAAACTGAGGCTCAGAGACAGTGCATCACCCAGGTCCACACGCCTGCTAAGTGATATCTAGATGGGTATGGTTCTATGGTTTGAGTTCTTAGCACTAAATCATAGTTTTCCAATGTAGAGGTGTTTTCTACTCCCCAATGTACCTTTATCTGTGCTCTAACGGGAAGGTGGCTGACACTGAAATCTGAGTTTTCTGTTGGACGTGAGAGTTCACCAGCTCCCCTGCCTTCCAACAGAAGTTATGGATTCCGAGTCTAAGATTTGCCCGGATTTCAACTAACCAGAGGTGGAGGGAGGCCATGCCAGAGGCTGCTAGAAGCTCAGGGAGGGACCCTGGGGCTAACAGTCTGGCTTGGAGGATGAGGGCATTGAGGAGTCCCTTGCAGTAGCCAAAGCTCCTCTGGGAACAAAGGAATCTGGCCCCTGAGCCTCTGGTTTCCAGGGTACATGCCTCTAGCATGCCAAAGACGCTTGGCCAGCCCTGGCTCCTGCTCTGCCAGGCTGGCAGGAGCGTGGGGACATTTCTAATTTCTAGGAGGGTCTTACTTCCTCCATCCTCCTGTTCCCATGCCCTGGCTTTGCCCTCCCAGGGGGCAGAGGATGGCCAACGATGGGGACTTTGAACACATTTCCCTCCTTAGTACCCAAGCTGCACCTTGTGAATCTGAGGCCCTTTCTTAGGGATTTGTAACATTGAGATGCTTTAGCTACTTCTTATTCATTAGCAAAGGCAGCAGCTTCCAATATTGCCCTAAGTTTCTCTGGGTGGGGATGGGGAGGGGAAGTGGGAAGAAGAAACTGAAATGGTCCCCCTCCCTTCAAGATGTGTCTCTTTAAAGAAAACCCTGGGCGAATTCTGGTTTTGGGACCAAAATCTTAGTTAAATGAAATTTCTTTAAGGGTTCTGTTTCCTGTCTTGGCGGGGACCAAAGCAGGTGGAATGTGAATGGAATAGGGATCAGGGAAGAGGATTCGGGCATGGATTCCAGAGTACAGTACCTGGGCTGGAATCCTGGCTTAACCCTTTGCTTGGGGTGTGAGCTTGGGGAAATTATGTAACCTTGCAAAGCCTCAGCTTCTTAATCTGTAAAACGGGGATATGGCAGCATCAGTCTCACAGGGTTAGTGTGAGGGCAAGATGAGCTGATGCCTGCAAAGGTAGCATATGCCTGGGAGAAATAGCGTGAATGTCCAGTAAGTGCTCTCCTTTCTTTGTGTTAATTTTACCTATAGTGTCTAGAACAGTGCCTTACTGGTGCCGGTTATCTGACAGATGTTTTTGAATAAACACAAAGGAAGTACAAACAAATGAAACGGCATTGCAACTAAAGACTGGGCCCCTAAATAACTTATAGATATTACCTAGCACTATTATTGATGGCATACCCTCCCTGTTCTTTAATGGTGCTCACATTTGTCTTAGGGCCCTTAGGCAGGGTGGGCCTGCACTTTGCAGGGGAATCAGGTTTAATAGGGAGGCCGTTCTCTCTGGGTGCCTCATCCAACCCAGCATCCTCTGCTGCCATGGGGTCAGCTAGGGGTCGGATGAGGTGTGGTCAGGGTTTTGTGTTTTCTCTCTTCACATTGGAATTTCCCAGGAATCTAGACTGTGCCCGTTTCCTATTTATTGCTACCTGATGACATGGTACTTCTTCCGGTAGGTACTAAGTGGAGTTTCATACTTGAAACAGGACTGTTAGGCCCGAGAGCCTCAGCCGGCCTATTGTCATCTCAGCCTAGCCTTTTTTGCCTTTCCCAAGGCAAGCTCTGTTTCTTCCCTCCTATGCTGATGTTGAAGGGGCCAGGGCACTAGCCTAAGAGTCTGACCCAACAGGATTTTGAGTCTCTGCTACTTCTTACTTGCTTATGCACATACTTAGTCTCCAAGCCTCAATTTCTCCATCTGAACAATGGGAATGAGGACCCTGACCTCTCATAGGGGGTTGTAAGGAAAACCATGGTGTCGAGAGTTGAGTGAGCTGAGGCAGGCAGTGCTGCAGGTTTGGGAAATGGGAACCCACTTACTCCACCCCCAAAGAAGTCATGCCAAATATTGGGATGTGGGAAGGCTATTCACAAAGCACATGAGTTCGCCTCCTGAGCCACGAGCCAACAGATCAACAAGACCAGACAGAAAAGGGAAGGAGCACACTCTAAGTTTTAGAAATCATTTGTCTGCCCCCTTCTAATGTTCAGTCCCTCTCATGCCATTTCACAAATGGGCTGGGGACATGAATAAAATGCATGTTTGAAGGCCAAGTATGTGTAAGCTGGAGAGCTTGGGTTCCAGAGAACTTGCTAGATGCGGGTTAAACCAGGCATCTGAGCCTCAGCTTTCCCATCTGTGAAATGGAGCTTATACAGGCTTCCACATAAAGTTCCCGAGAGGAATAAATGAGCTCATGCAGGTTAAGGGATTGGCACTAAGGAAGTACTCAATAGATGCTAACCAAAATAATGCTACGACCTTGATGTTTTAACTTAGAATCTTCAAGAGAGCATGAGGTCAGGAATGCTCCCTGGTCCACTTTTGTTTTGAGTTTCAGGTAGCCGTTCTCTTTCCGGTGTGGTTTGAAGAAGAGCTTCCCTCTTGGCTGTTCCTTCCTTGCGGGCCTCAGCATCTGGGCTGTCGTGACTGAGCTGCTGTTTCCAACTGGAGGTGTGCGGTGAGGCCCCCCGCCCTTGTTGACTTCCACTACACCCTTCCTTGGGAGTCACTGAACAAGTGAAATTTTGAAAGGTCAGACTATTCTGTTGATTTAAAATGTAGAACGAATCGAGGCTGTGCTCTGGCCCAATTTTCTGGGGTAAGTTTGACTGTGACCCTCTGCTCCATTGGAGGCTGAGTGCTGTGGTTGGTTGGGTCTTTCTGGTCACTAGAGCTGAACAGAGCTAGCTAGGCCTGGGAGTATTTATGGTCAGCAGATTTCTTTGCACGTCTCTTGGGTGGTGGGTGGGTGGGTGGGTGCCTTCCTGGGGTGTTTGCCCATGTGAGTCACCAACTCTTGGTTGGCTGGAGGTGCAGGTTTGCCAACTACCTGGGTACTGGTGTGAGCAGAGGGACTGTGGCTTGTTAGAGGGTATGGGTTGGGGGAGGAGGTGGGTGGAGGGGGTGGGATATAGCCCAAGACTTAGAGGGCTGGATCCGAGGGATCGGAGATGGCACTGGGTTACTTAGAGCCCTGAGTCAGTGATAAGTCTGAGAGAGCAGGCAGGGCCTCAGCACCTGGCCATGGGAGAAAGTCAGTGGGGCACAGGACACAGGAGAGAAGGGTGGGAAGGGAGGTGCTGGGAGTCTAACCTCATCCTCACCCCTTCTCTCCCTGTGTCCCCACAGTCTGCTGGCCACGGGGCTGCTGCACAGGCTGGGACTGCCGGCTAGGCCAGGAGACCTGGTGGCTGTGGACGTCCTAGCTCAGAGCAGCCCCTCTTTGGTGAGTGGTGGTGCCCTTCCTGAATCTGCTCTTGGATTAGCCCCAGCCCTCCCCCAGGGCGTGGTAACTAAACTAGCCTGCCTTGGGGGACTTCCAGATGCTCAGGTTGGCTCCTTGCCCTGAACCCTGGGCACACCCTTAACTTTCCCTGCTCTCCTGGGGCGCTCCCTATCCCCTATGCTTTCCTTGGAGTGCCCCTTCTGTTCCATCCCTTCCTCTTCTCTCTGTCCTGCCTAGTTCTTTGAAGCCATTGCAGGATTACAGATGGGTCCCTGAGCTCACCCTGGGGCAGAAGGGGCTGGAGGCCCAAGGGTGAAGACCTTTGAGGACTGGCTGGGGTGGGAGACCTGGAGGGATCAGTTCACTCTGCTGTCAGTAGGGGCCATCTGCCCTATGGCCTGGACTCCTACCTCCTGTGGCTGGGAGAAAATCCTGGAGGACACTGGGGCCTGGGAAGGGATGCTTCTCAGCAGTCCCTGGACTTGTCCCTGCTGTGGACCAGTTGACCCTTACAGACCCTAGGGGCCCCAGGAGTCCTGATCTGGAGTAACCTGGTCACCTGCATCCATAAGTCGAAGGGGATGGTGCGTCACACAGTTGTCCACTTTTCTCGGCCCAGCAGGCATAGAGGATGGACACTGGTGGCCCATCGACTCAGTGTGCCAGGTCCTTTCTGCATGGGGGCTTTGGTAGGAAGAGGTATCTGACGTGGACTCTTTCCTCTTGGGGGTGAGCAGGGGATGGAGGAAAGATGACCACAGGGGAAATAGGTCAGCTCATGGGGGTGGAAGAAGGTGGGCCCAGGAGATGCTGGAGGTGTGACAGGCAGTGGCAGGGGAATAGTTGGAGGAAGGAACTAACTGGTCATTTCCTATGAGTGGGAGTTGGGGGAGTTAGTTTCTTGCCCCACAAAGGAACCGAGAGTTCTAGCGGGAGGCCTTTGCAGCATTCCGTAGGTTAAACGTTGCCGAATGGGGTACAGGGAATCTTTGTTCAGTCCCCAGTAACTCCTGAGACTCTCCAGAGAACGATGAAGTCTAGTGTAGAAGCTGCTCAGGCCTTAGGTGCATGAGTGAGCACTGGGCAGGGAGCTGGGGTACTTTCCTGGGCCCCGTCTAGACCAGCTCCTCTTCCCTGTGAGGTACCCAAGCCTGGCTGCCCCTTGATGGGGTCTGTCTTTGCCTGCAGAGCTCACAACGTGAAGAAGCAGCCCCATGAAGGTGCCCAGCCATGCAATGTTCCTGGAAGGCTGTCCTCCTCCTTGCCCTGGCCTCCATCGCCATCCAGTACACGGCCATCCGCACCTTCACTGCCAAGTCCTTCCACACCTGTCCGGGTCTGGCTGAGGCGGGGCTGGCCGAGCGGCTGTGTGAGGAGAGCCCCACCTTCGCCTATAACTTTTCGCGTAAGACCCATATCCTCATCCTGGCCACCACGCGCAGCGGCTCCTCCTTCGTGGGCCAGCTCTTCAACCAGCACCTGGATGTCTTCTACCTGTTTGAGCCCCTCTACCACGTCCAGAACACGCTCATCCCCCGCTTCACCCAAGGCAAGAGCCCCGCGGACAGGCGGGTCATGCTGGGTGCCAGCCGCGACCTGCTAAGGAGCCTCTATGACTGTGACCTCTACTTCCTGGAGAACTACATCAAGCCACCGCCCGTCAACCACACCACCGACAGGATCTTCCGCCGCGGGGCCAGCAGGGTGCTGTGCTCTCGCCCCGTGTGCGACCCTCCGGGCTCAGCTGACCTGGTGCTGGAGGAGGGGGACTGCGTGCGCAAGTGCGGCCTGCTGAACTTGACTGTGGCCGCCGAGGCATGTCGTGAGCGCAGCCACGTGGCCATCAAGACAGTGCGGGTGCCTGAGGTTAACGACTTGCGGGCCCTGGTTGAGGACCCCCGGTTAAACCTCAAGGTCATCCAGCTGGTCCGAGACCCGCGTGGCATTCTGGCTTCCCGCAGTGAGACCTTCCGCGACACATACCGGCTCTGGCGGCTCTGGTACGGCACCGGGAGGAAACCCTACAACCTGGATGTGACGCAGCTGACCACTGTGTGTGAGGACTTCTCCAACTCCGTGTCCACCGGCCTCATGCGGCCCCCGTGGCTCAAAGGCAAGTACATGTTGGTGCGCTACGAGGACCTGGCCAGGAACCCCATGAAAAAGACTGAGGAGATCTACGGGTTCCTGGGTATCCCCTTGGACAGCCACGTGGCCCGCTGGATTCAGAACAACACGCAAGGTGACCCCACCTTGGGCAAGCACAAATACGGCACCGTGCGCAACTCAGCGGCCACGGCGGAGAAGTGGCGCTTCCGCCTCTCCTATGACATTGTGGCCTTTGCCCAGAATGCCTGTCAGCGGGTGCTGGCGCAGCTGGGCTACAAGATGGCCACTTCGGAGGAGGAGCTCAAGAACCCCTCCATCAGTCTGGTGGAGGAGCGGGACTTCCGCCCTTTCTCGTGACAAGGGCTCCGTGGGTGGGGGTGAGGGGCACATGGTGTTGGTTTTGATAAAATGGACCGTTTTTTAACTGTTGCCTTATTTCCCCTCCCCCTCCCAACTTGTCTTTGTGTCCTTCCCGCCCCCTGCCTACCCCCCACTTCCTTCTGCCTCTTTTGTCTCTGAAATTTGCACTATGTCTTGGACAGGAATCACTGGGGCAGAGGGGGAGTGAAGTGGGGTACAATCTCCACCATACCCCATTCGGACACATGGATGTTGGGTCTCTGCGTGGATGGTGACAATGTTTACAAGCACCACACTCATTCACATACTTGGCCTTTACACACACACACACACACACACACACACACACACACACAGAGCCCCACAGGAGAGACACCCCAAACCACACAACTTCTGAAGCTTTTCGAATGGATGAGTGGTTAGGGTATGGTAGTTTTTGCACTGTCTTACTTCTACACGGTAAGAGGTTAAAAACAAAAAGGCCACCTCTCTCTATGAATGGTGTCTATCCTTCCTCATCCTGCCCCCAATGCCCACTGCCCCTTTGGCGCAGAGAAACTGCCCCCTCCTGCCCACCCTTGCCTGTCGGGGAGCAGGATTTTACTGTGAGGTGAACGTGGACCTTGTTTATTTTTCCAGACTGTGGTGATGCTGTCTGTCTGTCTGTCTGAGTCTTGTGGCTGCCCCTGGACCAGTGATGGCTGATAAATCTTATGGGTTTCTGATTGATCTTGGGGTCCATCTGTGATATTTCTTTGTGCCAAAAAGAAAAAAAAAGTGGATCAGTTTGCTAAGTGAACAATTGAAATGCTTTATCTGTGTTTTCTGTAAATAAAAGAGTGCAATAATAACTGAGTGTGATCGTGAGACATTCTGAATGGGTGAGGGCAGGCCTCGGTGGGATCTAGGTGTTGCTGGCTTTGGGGAGGAGAGAAGGAGGTGACAGTGGAGATTCAATGACCATTGTCTGGTTGTCAGAGCTCTTGTCATCCTCATCACCCTCCACTCTGAGTTCAGGGTTTCATTTCCATTCAATCAGTTGAGACCAGATACTTGAGAGCCAAGGATGATGTTCAAAATATTTAACAAATGGTATGGTTTGCTGAATCAATGTCTAGAGGTCAGAGAGAGGTCCTGGTGACCCCTTCCTTTGTCAAGAGACATCCATTTAATTATTGGGTCTGGGGCAAGGATAGCTGGGTGGGGGGGCGGCGCGGTGTGGTGGACAATCAAGGAATGAGTTAACTCAGGAAAGCGGCTGCTTATCATCTGGCCTGGAAGTAGTTCAGTATTTTAACAACTAATGCAGGTGTACTGGGATCTACACAGGTGGAATATCAGATGTGCTTATTTCCCTTCCCATCCTTGGCAATCGAGCAGCTTCCTTCAAGCAGGTTTCTCAGCTGTTTTCTTATTGCAAGAGAACAGCTGGTCCCTGGGGTGGAGGTCACAGCTCTGCTGTCCTGGGACAATGAGAGCGCTTGGGATTAGGCAACCCCAATGGCCCTGGGCTTCCTGAAGAAACTCGGTTGGTCTTGGACTATGTTATATGAGTCAGGAGGATATAGATTCAGCCATCATAGCAAATACCTTAGATAATAGAAGCTTAATCAAGATGGGCTATGTTGTTTTATTCTCACTTAGCAGAGCATGTAGGCATAAGCTGGTCAGGGCTGATATGGAGGCTCCCAGGTTGTGTGTCCAGATATCAGGGGCCCTGGCTCTTTCCATGTTGTTGCTGCTCCATTGTTCTAAAGTGTTGCCCTTGGCTGTATGGTCCAAGATGGCTCACTAGGCGGTAGGAAGGAGAAAAATGAGAAGGCAAGGCATGCCTCTGTTGTTTGTGAACAAAATCCCAAAATTATAGACATTACTTCCATTCATGTCTTATTGGCTAAAACCTGGCCATGTGGTCATATTTGGCTGCAAGGGAAGCTGGGAAATGTAGTCTTTTACCTGGGTGGTCATGACTATTAAAGTGGCCAATGTGTTAAAGACTTACCTTCCTGGGCTTCAGGTTTCTTTTCTGCAAAAGGGAGATGGTATAATTTAAACCCTCATGTTTCAAAACCAAGAAGCTTTTAGTGCCCTCTTCTCAGCCCTTGGCTCACAGGCGTTGATTCTCCATCTCCTGGTGAGTGAGCCAACCTGTAAGTCAGCTTCCTGGCATCAGTGCCCAGGTGATCGGTGCCTCCCTCAGTGCTCCTGGGCAGCTGTTCTAATACTCTGGGAAGACCGGCTCCAATGGAGACCATGGCTGGTAGGTTCTTTCCCTGTTAGAGTAAATGATGTTGTGATGCTTGTCTCCTATGACATTCCCTCTCTTCAATGTCCCATTGTTCTGCCTTGGATTGTTCCAGAGCCAGGGAACTTCCCTCCTCTGGATGGGAGGCTTTACGTTGAAACTAGGAGGCGCTGGAACTCCTGGCCTAGTTGGAAAGACACCCTTCTCTCCACTGCCATGGCAGAAGACTTTAATAACATTGGCTGGGGCTTTCAGAGGAAAGTCCTGTTTAGTGATGGAATCGATCATTCATTGAAATATTTCTGACTCTTCTATGTGTAGGCCCTGGGGTTATAGGCACCTTTTCAAAAAAGACAGTCTAGTGGGGGGCAAACAGATAAAAAGGTGGATATAGCATGGGCAAAGTACTGTGCTCACAAGTGTGTGCCACATGGGCAGGGCTGGATGTCTCATCAACTTGGTTCTAGAAACCACAAGGCCACTATAATAAATCACAAGCTTATTCTCTAGACCTCATGGTGTCATTTGATGTGTCTCTGGTCTTGGGACTTAGAGAACTCAGGGAAGGCTTCTCTGAGGCAGTGGTGCCTGAATTGAGTCTTGGGGAGGTAGGAATTGTCTCCATGCAGGGAATGAGAAGATTATTTCCAACTGAGGGACAAGCAGGTGCTAAGACATAGAAGTGGGAAGGTTTGAGACATTTATAGCTGTGTGGGCTGCGGGCAGGACCCACATCTTGTCCTCAGCTTCTCAAGCTTTGAAAATCCATTTTACTAGGCCACCCAGGAAGTTCATCATCAAGGGATTTATTTATGCTGACTAAACCCATTTTAAGATCAGAAATCGGAGTTCTCTTGGGAGCCTTGTGTGTTCTGGCTCCTGCCCATCTCTAACTTTGCCTGTGCCATGCTCCCATTTACTCTTCACTCTCTAGTCTTCCTGCTTTCTTTGAATTCCTGGAACACATCAAGGGAGATTGTTGCAGTTGCTACCTCCAGTTTGTTCATGCTTCACTCTTGGCTTAGCCATGTGCCTTACTTTGGTCAATGAGATGATAGCAAGTCTAATAGATGCAGATGTGAAAATACTTAAGCTTCAGAGGCTGTCCTTTCTGGTTGCCTTGTGGAAGCCTTTGATTGCTATCTATCAAAGATAGATAACAATCTATCTATCTTGAAGGAAGCCAAGGTAGCTTGCTGGAGAACGACAGACCATTAGGTGAAGAACTGCAGAGTCTCAGCCGATGGTCAGCCAGTTCTTCACTGACTTGGTAATTGACACAGGTGCATAAGTGAGCCCCAGCCAAGATCAGCCACAATGTTACCTAGATTGTTGGAACTGCCTGGCTGAACTCAGCCAGATGTCTGATCCACAAAATTGTGGATTAAGAAAAGTGGTTGTTTTAAATCACTAAATTTTAGAGTGACTTGTTATGCAGCAAAAGCTAACCAATACACAAGCCATTCTCTCTCTCTTTTCAGTGTCTTTGCACAGACCATTCCATATGCCTGGGTTACTCTTATGTCCCTCTTTACCTAATTAATGTCCACTCATCCTTTGGAGCTCAGCTTCATTATCAACCCTTCCTCGGTTTTAGCTGTTCTGTTATCTTGATTATAGGCTCTTATATAACCAATTATATCTTATATAGCCTGATTATAGGCCCTTCTGGCACTATGTACATCTCTTTTATCACAGTTGCCATCACACTTTTTCTTACAGGACCTGGCACACAATAGATATCCAATAAACACACTGCTTGAATAGATAAAAGAATGAATAAAACAGGTACATCCCACCTGATAAAATAACTTGCTTGTCCCAGGCCTTCACTTGGGGGTGGGCAAGGCCTCTTAGGGGTCTGAATGAGACCTAAGGCAGCTAATGCCTCCCAGGCTGTTTCTGACAAGTTATGGGGGGGCTGAACCAAGTTTTGTTCTAAGAATCCACATCCACCCTCCCCCATCCTGCAGCAGTCAACAATTCTTTCTAACTCCACATACCGACATTGGCTCTCCTGTTTCTTTGTTGTAGTGTTGCCACCTGCCTTGCCACTTGTTACAGTTTCCAAAGTGAAGGCTTTGAAGGAGAATAGCAGCAAACAAACAGGTGTACAGAATTCTACAGTTTACAAAGCGTACTTCCCCCTCCTATTAGTCACACCTCTACAGCGGCCGTTTCCTGCTGATCCAGAGGCACTTGTTCTAGCCAGGAAATGGTGGTCAGAGCCCCACGTAGGCAGGACCAGCTCCGTCACCACCTCTTCTGTGTGCAGCGTCTTGATGGCTTAGATCCTAAGGAGTAACTTCCTGGTCTTGTCCCTGCGCTCAGGGCTCTTTTCACTCCCGGGGCCCTAGGGGCCATATCCTGTCAGTAATTCTCATCGCAGGCTTCCTCTGTTTGTGTGTTCCCACCTGCTCACTTCTCGTCAACAGTAGACACTATGGCCTCATGGCTCCACTTCCCTGGGACTATGGGGAGCTCGCTGGGCAATATTTCCTATCATCCTGGAGGATATTGTCCAGAAAAACCTGCCCTTCCAGTCTCATCCCCTCCCTGGAAAGAATTTGCCCCTTCTGGAATGCCTTTGCTTGTTGGGAAGGAAAAGATGTGGGAGAAGCCCCTTCATAGACCTGCTGAGAAAACACACAAGCTTCTGTTTCCTGAGGGCTGGAAAACAGGCTGGAATTGAGTACTCACAGGCATGTAGCCAAGGTCGGGGCCCATGTGGAGTCCAGCTGTGGTCATGGGCTGAGTGGTCACTGGATGATGGGCTTTGTGCGTATACGTAGGTGCAGCTGGGTGACTGGTGCCCAAGTGGAAGATCTGTCTGGCCTGGGGGCTTGCAGCCTGCCTGCCCAGGGCACCCCCAGAATAATTACCAAGACTTCACAGAGCCCCAGAGTGTTCCATCTAAACCTTGGACCTGCCTACGCTGCCTCCCTCCCTCGAGCTGCACTTTCTGGTCTGGGAGTTGCCATCTGCTGATGCCTTGTAATTGCAGTCGGTCTCATTCATCTACGTTCATCTAGGGAAGCACTGTGATAAAAAGCATGGTTCTAGATTCAGGTCCCATCTTTGCTGCTACTTGCTGCATGGTCTTATGTGCATCACTGAATATTTCTGAGCCTCCATGTCCTCATCTATACTGAGATAATCATTATAATACCTACCTCAGAGGGTTACTCTGAAGGCTGCATAAGGTGCATAGCACAGTGCTTGGCACATAGGGAGTGCTCAATAAATGCTGGTCATTATGTTGTTGTCATCCTCATCCTCATCCTCATCCTCATCCTCATCATCATCAACATCATCACCATTTTGCCCACAGTTCCTGGCAAGGTTCCTGGCATATGATAGCTATAAAATAAACATTTGTTGAATGAATGCATTTTTTTTTTGTATGTGAATGAACTCTTCTAATTTGAATTGCTACCAATGCACAAAGTTACACCTGAATAAAATGGCACAGATCCCTTATCAGCCAAGGCCTAGACCCGAGTGCTAACTAGAAGGAGAGAAATGGGGAATAGCCGGAAATGCCCACAGAATGGCCAGCCAGCACGGGGACAAGCTAGCCTACCCTCAGGCTCCGGGCACCATGGAGAAGTGACCTTCAGGAGTAGAAGTTGGCTGTGTTCACCTGCCATGTTCTAGACACATTCTCAAAATTGTCTAACTTCCTGGGGAAATGGTTTCCTGGGGTGGCCCCTAGCCAGCTGCTCAGCCACTGCCTCTAGATCAGACAGACTCGGCCTTTCTTCCTCCTTTAAGGCACCTGCATCTGTGGCATCTGTGCTCCCTTTCCATTCACAAGGGACCCTTTTTAGCGTGGGAGCCCAGAATGCCTTCTTCCTCTCAAAGGCCCAGGGACGCCCACTGTCTCCAGTGATGAGGGATGTTGAGTTTCCTTAAGCCTGAATCTTAGAGTTCCCTGGAGTGGTATGGGAATAGTAGCTGACCACACCCAACAGTTGGATTCTTCCTCCCTTGGCAAGTTCTAGCATCATGGCGGCAGGCAACAATGGCTTCTTCTGGTGTTGCTTCCTGCTTTCTTCCTTCCTCATAGCACCTTAGCCTTCAGCAATGTCACCTTGGTCTTGGACTGGCTTTGGGAAGCCGGATGTGGCTTTGGGACAAAAGCCTTTGCACCAGGAGAGTGGGAGTCATTTAGAACCAACCAAGAGAAGTGAAAAATTTATGATTTAGGGGACAGGTGACTCACCTTGAGACCTTGTTCCACTGTATCTTGCTAGAAAAATCAGAAATCTTCCCTGTCAGTGTCTTGGTGGTAGCCCAGGGATAATGATGGAAAAGAATGTGCCTTCTGTAGTCATTAGGTACAGTGGTGAGTTAAACATATTGGCCACATATCTCTCTTGTCTTAAAAAAATATCTGTTTATTCTAATGGTTACTGAGAAAGGCATGTTAAAGACTTTATCCTATGATTGTAGATAGATTGATTTATCTACTTCTCCATGTAGTTCTGTCACTTTTTTGCTTATGATTTTGAAACTGTTTTTAGGTGCATACAAATCTAAAACTGATATATATTTCAATTTATGATCTGAACATTTTGTCCTTACGAAGTATTCCTTAAAGTCCATTTTGCCTAATGTAAATATAGCAACATCAGCCTTTGGGCAGAATGCGTGTGGATTATTATTCTATCTTTTAGTTCATAAAAATACCTTGTAATTATTGATGTATTTGAATTTATAGCTACCATCTTGTGTTTTCTATATGTCTCATCCATTATGCTCTTTTTTACCCCACTTTTAATTCAGTATTTTTTTTTTTTGTCTGTTATATCTTCTTCCCTTCACTGATTAGAAAATTACACATCTGTCTCTATTCCTTTAGTGGTAACCTTAGAAATAACAAATTCCTTTTTCAGTTTATCCAAGTCTTAACTTTATCCAAGGTTAATCAATATCTTTACCCTTCTCTTGAAAAACACACTTAATACCTTAAGACGCTTCAATTCCATTCGCCTTCTTTTAAACTTTTATGTTGTCACGGTGGTATATTTTTAAAAACTAAATCATTATATGTGGTCTTTTGTGTTTTTCTTCCTAAACAATCAACTTTATTAGGTTATCATTTACACACAATAAGCTTCACTCATTTTAAGAAAACTTTTCAATAGGTTTTGATAAATGTATATAGTTATGTAACCACCACCACAATCGCTATATAGAACCTCTCTATCAACCTAAAAGTTCTCTTGTGCTCTCCTGATCCACCCCAGTCCGTGGCAACTATTGAACTGCTTTTTGTCACTATAATTTTACTTTTTATAAAATTTTGTATAAACAGAACCATATAATATGTAGCCTTTTGTGTCTGGCTTCTTTCACTTAGATGATAGTTGAGATTCATCCATGTTGAATGTATCAGCGGTCTGCTTCTTTTTATTGTTGAGCTCTCTTCATTTTTTTGTGTGGATCCAAATTTCCACCTGGTATTATTTTCCTTCTGCCTGAAGAACTTCGTATTTCATATTTCTTGAAGTGCAGATAAACTCTCCCGTATTCTGTCTGAAAGCCTTCATTTTTGCCTTCACTTTTGAAAGGTATTTTCATTTCCGTTAGAATTCTAAGTTGGTAAGTTTTCTTTCAGCAATTTAAAGATTTTGATTCATTATCTCCTGCCTTGTACCGTTTCTGATGAGAATTCTGCCATAATCTTAATTTTTTACCTTTGTATAGAATATCTCTTTTCTCTGGCTGCTTTTAAGATTTTCTCCTTATCACTGGTTTTCAGCAATGTTGAGTATGATATACTTTGATATGTTTATCTTATTCTGCTTGGGGCTCATCAAGATTCTTGTATGAGTTGTGTTTTCATCAAATCTGGAAAAGTTTTAGCCAAATATTTTTTCTCTCTCCCCTGCCTCCCCGCCCCTGGCCCTACCCTTCCTGAGACTGATTACACATATGTAAGGCACTGACATTGTCCCACAAGTGACTGATGTTTTATTTTTTTTTCATTCTTTTTCCTCTCTATGTCTAATTTTGTTAGTTTCTAATGCTACGTTCTCAAGTTGTCTTATCTTTTCTTCTGCAATATCTAATTTACTTATCTAGTATACATGCTTTTTCAGATTCGTATGTTTCATGTTCATATGGCCCTTAGGTCATTTTATTTTATATACTGCATTTCATCCTCATTGTATTCATGTTCTCCCTTACATTTATGAACATTTTGATAATGTTTTAAAGTCCTTGATGATTAATTCTATCATCTCTGTCATTTCTGGCTCTGTTTTTATTAATTGATTTTTTTTCCTCCTGGTTATGAGTCATACCCACCTTGCTTTTTTTGCATGCTTAGTAATTTTTGATTGGATGCAGGATGTATTAGTCAAGGGCCAGATACCACATCAGTAATTTGAACAGGGACAATTCATTGCAAATAATTATTAGCTAGCAAAATGTGGTTAACTACTAAAAGGGGTAAAAGAGGACTATAAGGAATACAGGAGAAACAAATGCAAGAAGCCCTACTTCTTCTTGGGCCAAGAGAGAGTAGACAAGGAAGGAATTAAGAACTTTGAAGAAGCATCCCTACCGCTGCCCCTGCTTAGATTCAGACCTTGTTGCAGAGAGTGCATCTGCCACATGAACACACAACCTACCAGTGGAGAAGAAACTTGCCAGAAAGTGTGGGCCAGCAATTTCCATAGCAGCAGTCCACTGGGTGGCTGGAAAACTGCCAGATGGGCCATAGCTAGTCTACAGGATCTGCCTGTCAAGTAGCCAATAAGCTAGGGTGCCAGCGAGCTAGAGCTGGTCCAGGAAGTGTCCTTTTGGGTTTCTGGAGAATCTGTTGGAGAATGAGTGCCACTAGGCCTTCTAAACATCATTGACAGCTATGGAGATAAAACATACCAGAACCAGGAGGAGAAACTTCTTGCAATGGCCTTGTACCATCATCCTTTAAAGACAAAATCTAACATAGAACCAAGTGTTCAGGGTCTGGCTCCAGTGTCACAAAGCAGGGCAAAAAAGGATGCATTCAGAGTGAAGAAGCAATAAACTAACATGTAGACGTTGTCTATTTTCTGTTATGGAATGCTGGATTTTGATGGATTCCTTTACAGTGCATTGAAATTTGTTCTGGCACACAGTTACTTAGGATCCTTACAATCCTTTCAAGGCTTAATTTTAACATTTGTTTACAGATCTCTCTCTCTGTCTCTCTGTCTCTCTCTCTCTCTGCATGTCCCCATTTTTCTGGTAACCTGCCTCACAAATTTTAACCACATTGATCTCTCTAAACTCTGTTATCCAACTACTTAACTCAGTAAGACCACTGGGCTCTGTCCCTGTACTGCAGTCTAGAAAGGGTCTCTAGGCAGTTAGCTGGGACAATTACAGGGCTCAGCTCATTTGTTTCTCTTCCTTCAGGGCACAGTCCTATGCTGTTCATTTTCCAATGTCTGAAAACAGTCCCTTCCTCTCTTTCCTCCCTCCCTCCCTCCTGCCCGCCTGTCTTCCTTCCTTCCTTCCTCCCTCCCTCCCTCCTGCCATCCCTGTCTTCTTCATCCTTCCTTCCTTCCTTTCCCTTCCCGGCTTCCTTCCTTCCTTCCTTCCTTCCTTCAGCCAGCCTACGGCTGCTTCACCTCCTCCCCTCCCTCCTCCCTCCCTCCACTCCCCTCCTCCCTCCCCCTCCCTCCTTCCTTCCTTCCCTTCCTTCTTCCTTCCCTTCCTTTCTTCCTTCCTTCCTTCCTTCCTTCCTTCCTCCCTTCCTTCCTCCCTTCCTTCCTTCTTTCCTTGTACATTTTCTTAATTGTTTATGGTGATAGGGCAAATCCTATAGAAGTTCAGTTTTTCATGAGCAGAAGCAGAAATCTCTTGTCATGCATTCAAATTTTATCTTTAAAAAATTCTTTTGGTATATTCCTTTTTATATACTTTAATGTAGTCAATATTTGATTAGATTTACCCATATTGTTATCACTTTATTTCTTCTTCTATGCCTTCTTTCTGGAATTCCTTTTTTCCCCCAATTTGGTTATATAACTTTCAGTGAGAATATACTAGTGGCAAACTCTCAATTTTTGTACATCTGAAAACGTTTTTTATCTAACCCTTGATCTTCTAAGATATCGTCTCTGGGTATGAAATTTTGTGTCAGCATTTATTTATTTATTTTCTCAGCATGTTGAAAATAACATTCTATTTTCTTTTGGTCTCCATGATTGCTGATGAGAATCAGCTATCATCTAGTGGTGTTCCTTTCAAAAATAAGCAATAATTTCTTTCTGGCTGTTTAAAAAATCTTCTCATTGACTTTGGAGTTTGGAGTTTTACTATGATGAATCTAGGTGTGGGTTTCTTTTTATTTAATCTGCTTGAATTTGCTGGGCTTTCGAACCTGAGGGTTGATGTCTTTCATCAGTTCTGAAAAGTTCTCAGCTATTAATTTTTAAAATATTGCCTCTGCTTCATAATCTTGCATTTTCCTTCTGAAATTCTGATGAGCTATATATTAGATCTACTTATTCTATTCTTCGTTCTTTGTTTAATAGTCTTTTTGCATTTTGTGCTTAATGCTGAATAGTTTTTTTGTAATTATTTTCCAGTTTACCAATTTCCTCTTTAGCTATGTTTAATTTGTAGTTAAGCATGCTCACCCCATATTTAATTTAATTAGATAAATAATATAAAAATTAATTATAATATTTTTCATTTCTAGATGTTATCTTTGTTTCTTTTTCAAATCTGCTTAGTTATTCTTTACTGTTTCTTGTTCTCTGCACATATTTTCAGACTTATTTTTTAATTTCTTTAAAAATAACATACATAATTATTTTACAAGTTGTATGATAAGTCCAGTACCTAAAACCCTTGCAAGTCTGTCCTGCTACCAGTTGTTTCTGTTGGTTCTCAGTCATGAAGCCTTGTTTCCTTGTGTATTTGGTTAGTTTCGTACTGTAGTTTGCTCATTTTCCTTGTATTTCTATTTGTGGAAATTCATGGAGACCTGAGATTGCAGAGGGTTCTTCCAAAGAATATTTGCCTCTATATTTTTGCATCTGCCAGGCCACTGGGGGCACTTTCTGGCAGCAACCACTGTAAATTAAGTTCTTGGTTTGAGGAGTGGAGTTTTGGGACCACCTGGCTTGTGTGAATTCAGGTTACAAACTTGTATAAGGAGTGGCAGATGGTTACAAATTCTCAGTAGTTACTTTTCTATTTTCCACTTAGTGCTTGGTTTTAATCTATTTTTCTTGCAGACCTCTGAAAGAGGGGATTGTTGCTATTTCTCCTTTGTCCTTAATCTGAGAGTATAGCCCTTTGAGGTCTCACTCGTTTGAGGGGAGAAACTCCTATGAGACTCCCCACCTTGGGCAGATCTTAGGCTTTGTCAGCTTAGTCCTTGGACACCAAAAAAAATAAAAAAATAAAAAAAGCAAAGCTCTGTTTTACAGGGTTCAGTAAATGTCTTCTGGGCAAACACAACTGCTACTCTCTGTACCTTTTTGGTTCCCACTTTCATTCACCGCATTTTTTTCTTACGCATTATTTACTTTCTTGCCAGTTTATCTTACATTTAAGAAGACTTTTTCTTATTTTATCTAGATATTTTAGTTGTTTTAAATAGGAAGGTCATCCCAGGTACCTAGCATATTTTATTATGAAAAATGGCAGTATTGGGGTCATACTCAGTATTTTTCTACAGTACCTAGCACACAGTAGGTTTTCAGATAAAAAAAAAAAAAAAAGAATGCATAAGGGAATGAATGAAGACACCTGCATACAGTTTTGGCTTCATGAACTGTTAGCCAGCCTGGAAATACCATGAGGTCAAGGACCTTGCCAGATGAGTTCATCACTGCCTGAAGCTCTCTGTAATGACCCATGTGAGGATCCAGCTGATCTTGACACACAGTGGCCTAGAAGCAACAAGAAATACGTTCTCAAAAGTGATGCTTGCTTATGCAGAGAACAACTTTCCAAATCTATGGGCCTTTGGAGATTGTTGGTTTTCAAATGGTGAGAATGGGTTTCAGTGACATTTTTCTGCTCTTTTCCTGGCTCTTCTGGGGCTATTGGCTACAAATCTTCTCTCACAGTGATGGAGTCTTGTCCTGGGTTTTAGTGCTATGATCCAAGCCCTTGCAGCTCAAAGTGTGGTCCATGCTCCAGCAGAATCTGTATCACCTGGCTGCTTTTAGAAATGTAGAATCTTGGGCCCCTCCCGGACTGCTTATTCAGAATCTTCATTTTAAATAAGATCCCCAGGTTATTCACGTGCACATGAAAGTTTGAGAAACACGGCTGTCACATACAGCTTTCCAACGTGTGTGTGAAACACATGAGTTACAGATGTGCAGTGAGAAACTGGTTCTTACAGCCTGCAGGTAACCATGTAAGATGACGAACTCATTTTGGCTTGCCTGGGACTTTCCCAATTTTAGCACTGAAAGAACCACATCCCTGGAAACCTTTCAGTCCCAGACCAACTGAGATGGTTGGTCCCATTACCAGACAGAACCCAGTCTCCCAGAGGGAAACAGAGAAAGTCTTGTGTTTCCAGCAGGTTTCATGATGACGAGCCACATCTGGTACCATGTTGGGCTGCACATGACTCAGGGGCTACTTTGCCACCTGGATACCTGTGTCAGCAGCCAGCTGCGGAGCACTGTGCTCTTCATTGTGGATAAGGAGCCTTTGGACTTGCAAGAGGCCTTCACCTTCCTGGTGTCCTAGAAACACGATGCCTAGTCCAATGTGGGCCGAGTCATGAAGAGGCTGATAAGGACGTTAGGCAGAACCTCCAAGTGGAGCAGCTCTATGAGAAGGCTCCAAATCCCTGACTTCACATAAGGTAGCACCTTAAGTCCACTTATAGATGAAGTGCCCTTTTAGTGGCATCTGTGTTAGCGACAGGAAGAAAGCTCTAACAATATGGGCATGCTCTGCAAATTAGAACTTCATTATTATTTCGAAATACTTCATATAAAATGTTTGATTGTATTCACAATCCATTCACATTATCAAAGACATTTCAACATCACATTTGTCAAAGGAAGAAAAGGAAGAGCTGTTAGATTCATTTAATATAATTTCGAGTGTTATACATTTTCGAATGGTTATAAAAGTCTTTCATTTTTTGTCATGTACTTGTGTGAACAAGTTTCCTATCGATAGTGACTTTCAAGAGACTATCATTAAAAAGCCCCCACCAAGAATTGTGTATGGCCATTTAATGCGTAAAGCCTGATATTTAAAATACTGTGTTCATGGAAGAAATCTCAAGTTTCTCATTAAATTTTTTGAAAAGATTTTATTGCAAAGTTTTATACACATTCAATATTTAATACTCTCCTTATTCCTTTGTATTTATTTTTCTTACCAAAATTATATAATATAAAAAATATAATACTACAGATTTTTCACCCAGTTCCCAGTAGATACTCCCAAGTTACCTCCAGTTTACCCCAAAACATTATGCAAATTTAACCATATTCTCTGTGTGCTTATGTGTCAAGTACCTGGGGAGTCTTGCTGCAACCCTAGTGCTCCCTACTTTTCTGAAGCGACTTGGCCCTTTCTACCCCCTAGGGGTAGACTGACAACACCCTCCAAGACTCCCCCACTCCCAATTTCCCTCCCTTTCTGTGAGCAACCCCTTCTTGAAAGAAAAATCTCAGCCACCTTGAATTGTTGCTATGGCAACCCTAGAGCTGAGAAGAATAGGGTTCACCTGACTTGGGGATGGATTTCCGTGGCAGAGCTGCCCCTTTTGGGGGACAATATTATGATGATGGGTAAATAGGGTCAGGGCACTCAGGGGCTGACCCAACCTCAGAGCTGTCAGGAAGGTCTTGGCTTGGTGTCTCTCAGACACTTGGCTTCCACACTTCACAGAGGGCCTCAAAATCTCTCCAAAGATTAATTAATCTTAAGGTCACACTCTGTGATCACAACTGATTTCACCCTTTCTTCTAGGGCCCCAGGGGTACATCTTGCCTCATCTCCTGCACTATTAGCAGCTTGAACCTGACTTTGGCTTTCAGAGTTTTATAGTGTGACTTGACTGGTGCAGGCGCTGTGGGCCTTGTGTCTGAGCTTTAGAGCTAGAAAGCTGTGGGTTCAAGTCTTGACTCTGTCACTTACCACATCTGGAATCTTAAGCAGGTCATTTAACCATGCTCAGTCTTGCATACATATGATGGATTATTAAAGACCCATCTCATAGACTGGCCATGTATGAGCTCATACTTTGTCAAGCTGTCAGCCCAGCTCCTGTCATGTAGTAAGTGCTGGATAATGAGAATTGGTATTATTATCCATCCTCCCCCCCGCCGCCACCCTCCCCCAACCGTGTGTTCATTTTCCTTCCTGACTCCTTTCTTTCGTTTCCTTTCCTTTCCTTCCTTTCCTTTCCTTTCTTTTCACTCCTTTCTTTTCCTTTCCTTTCTTTCTTTCCTTTCTTTCCACCAGCCTTTCCTTTCCTTTCCTTTCCTTTCCTTTTCCTTTCCTTTCTTTCCTTTTCTTTCAGCAACCTTTTCCTTTCTTTTCCCCTTTTCCTTTTTCCTTTCCTTTCTTTTCCTTGAGTAATTCTGCACGAAGCGAGGGTAATTAATAGATGAAACCACTAGGAAATACCCAGGAGAGCTTATTATAGAAAATAATGCTAAAACTGTTATCTAACATCCAGAGCCTCACATTCAGGGTTCTACTCCACTCAGCTTTTTGAAGCTGTGTGCTACCGGTCAGTGGTGTCTGATGACTGACTCTCTGGCTACTCTCATCGAATGTTATGGCTGGAGGGGAATTTAGTCTGTTTTGAAGTTTTTATTTTTTGGCAGTAGACTAATAATTAGTAACAAATAACATTGATATTATTGTTTTTGCTGCTCTCTAAGCAAATTTAAAAATATTAAATAGTGTTTCAGGTTGGATTTTCCAGGAAGCAAGCTCCAAGACAAGATTAGTGTGTAGGATGTTTATTAGGGGTGTCTGTGGGATGAGCACCCACAGAAAGGAGGGGAGAGAGTAGGCCCGGGTAGAGGGAGAAGTCAGGTTTGGATACAGGTCCAAGGACAGCCCAGACCAACCCCAAGGGGGTCTTTACAGCTAACAGTGGTCCACTAGAGTTGTCTGAATGGGCTAGATGGCCAGGTCTTTATCCCAGCAGCCTCTTTGGTCAGTCACCAGATGTGACCAGGGAGGGTATGACTTCCAATGGTGACTCTCCAAAACTGAGGTAGACACCGAGGGGGCATTCTTGGCAGCAAGTGCACCACACCACACCCCTGAAGGGAGATCTGGTCTGCATATCTCTGTGTTCATCACCCAAGGTCAACTGAAGCTGGGATGAGGGCCCAGAGCCTTGCTTGGTCACTCTGGATGTTGTAGTCACTCTTCAGGCACATCTATGGAATCTCACAAGTTAGCAACCCCCCAAATTAAAGCTCAGTCTTCTTCTTTCATTAGTTAGCAAACCGAAGCTCAGCTTAGGAAGGGACCTTCCAAAAGTCCCTTGGCGAGTTACTGGCAGCATCACTCAGCCAGCCCGTTCCCCTTGTTCAGGTATCAGTTCAGACGTTGCCTTCTCCAGCAAGGCTTACTGACTCCTCAGGCTGTACTAGATGCTCCTGTATATCCACCCCACACCCAGACTTCTGAAGCCTGGTCACTTTCCTGACTCTATCAGGCAGTGAACTTTCTGAGGGCAAGGACAATGAATGAGACAGTGAGACGATGACAATCTTTAGGAAGTAATGAATGAATGGACCTAGTTAAGGTCCTAGTCAGCCTAGCCCAGGGAATCTGGGGTTTACCATCAGTCATTCCTGGAGAGAAACATTAGGGCTGTTCCTCTTTTAGTCCTTGATCCCTCTCCTCTGGCTCCAAAGGGATGGACCTCCAGGCTTTTTTGGGTTCGATCTCAGGAAACTCAGAATTGATTGATGCTCCCTTCTCAGTTCCTGCATCACTGGTCCACGAAAGGCTATCTGGATGAATTTCTCTATTACTTCCTTGTCCCATTCTGGCTCCCTTCTCTGTACCCAATGGGCTTGATAAACTTGCTTTTATTTTTATGAGTTTATAAAACCTACATAATTTTATGTGCATGTATTTTATGTCAATAGTAATATGCTAAAAACCTAATTCTATTTTTTCCCCTCTCTCAGCATTATGTTTTTACAGGTCTATCCAGGTTGCTGAGTGCACTTCTAGGCTGTTGCCTCTAACTGCTGAATCCGCCATATTTATTCCTCCCCCAGCAGTGGAGGCCTAGATTGCTTCTGAACCTCCTCATCCCCCTCTCCCCTGCCTCAAACAACCCCACGGTGGAGATCCTCATCTTCTCCTTCCAGAGTTGTGTGACAATTTTTCTTGGATCTATATCCAAGAAAGGTGTGTGTGCATGTTTAATTTCACTAAATAGACTTTCACTTTCCACTCTTAAAGAGGCCTGCAATCATCATGCCCCTGGGCTTACTAGACAACGAATTTTCCCAAGCAGAAGACGTTAGAAAATAATTAAAAAAAAAAATTTTTTTTGAAGCACCCTCCCAGCCAAACAGAACACAGGAAATGGATTTAGGCCACTGGAGTTCAGTTTATACACTCTGAGTTGGAGGCCCAACCCGAAGTAGCCCTCACCTGGCCTTTGCACACAGAGCTCATGCATTCTTGACATCTCACCTGTGTCTCTTTAGGGCCAGGGTCTGTGTTCACAGTAACGAGCCTTAGTGATGCTCGGGCCCCTCTTCAAACAGTTCTTGGGTCAGAGCCCCTGACTTAAGCTTGTCAGTGCATCTGTTTGTGGTGAGGGAGAACATTAGCAGCCTTGATGACCTTACGTCTCTCTCTAACCCCCTGTCAGGGCTGATGATGTTCATCTGGAGCGAGGCACTCCTCACTTGTGTTCTCCCAGACTGCTCCAGCTTCCGGCTGGCAGCCCCTCCCCAGAAGCAGAGGAGACGGGGAGAAGGCCTGGGGAGGGGCTTGTCTTAGTTCAGGCTACTGTAGCAAAATGCCATAAACTAGGTGGCTTATAAATAACAGAAATCTACTGTTCACAGTTCAGGAGGCTGGAAGTCCAAGATCAGGGTGCCAACATGGTTGGGCTCTGCTAAGGCTCCTCTTCTTGTTGCAGACTGCTGACTTCTGGTTGTGTCTTCACAGTAGAAAGAGAGGGTGAGGGAGCTCTCTGCTCTCTTCTCAGGAGAGCAGAATCCCTTAGAATCCCACCCCCATGACCTAATTATCTCCCGAAGGCCCTACCTCCCAATACTATCACATTGGGGGTTAGATTTCAACATATGCATTTTTATTTTGCGGTGGCAGTTGGGGCGGGGTGGGGTGGGGGGAGGCGCAGCAGAAACAAACATTCAGTCCATAACAGGCACCCTCGGTGCTTGCTCCAGCTTCTCCAGCAAAAATGAAGGTTATTGCTGTTTCTCATGAGTTAGCGAGAGCCCTTGACAGTGGGGAATGTCCCAACCATTGTGTGGCCTTAAACAATAAACACAGGTGTCCAGAAATTCTTTATAGCATTTGTTTTTAAAAGAGAAAAGTATAATAGTTTTAAGTTTTCCTGTTTTAAATCAGAGCATCTAGGGCACCAGCCCATCCAGCCACTGATTCCCAGATCTCCAGTAGGCTTACTGAAGTTGGCCGTAATCCCTGCTGGCATCTGGACTTCCTAAAGCCAGACGCCCACCTCCCAGGCCACCCTTGGTACAGCAGAGCAAAGTAGGTAACGTGTTCAGGTTCTAGAGTCAGACAGTCCTGGGTTAAAGCCTGATCCTGCTGTTTCCAGACTGTGACCTTGGACAAGCCCCTTTATGTCTCCAAGCCTCAGTTTCTTCTTCTGCAAGATGCTAATGACATTATTCACCTGACAAGGTGCTCCGAAGATAAGATGAGCTAATAGTTGTAAAGCCCTCTAGCCGGTGCCTGGCACATGAAATGAATTCAGTAGATGCGAATTTCAAAAAGCAGCCTAGGGGATCCTGGGATGCAAGTGAGTTAGGAGAAATACAACAATTAATGAGTATTTCCTTGGGCCTACAGTATGCCAGGTACCACAACGCCTTGGGCTGCATCCTCCTTGCATCGATGGAGGCCACTGAGGGACTTGGGCATCCAGTGAAGAGGCAGACAGAGGAGGAAGGGCTTAGTCAGGCTGGCTGTGCAATGAGGCTTCCTCTTCAGCCTCCAGAGTGAGAGGTGATTTTTAAATGTTTATTTGCCGAATGTTTATTACTGAGTTAAAAATATTGGAACCCACCGTGGCTAGTTTAAACATAAAAAGGATGTATTAAACTGTAGGAGATAATGCACGGAGTCATTGGGAGGGCAGGAGAAATAGACTTGAGGGGAGGCTTCCAGGAGAAACTCAGAACTTTACCGCAGAACTGGCTTGAAGGGGGGAAGTATGGCCACTGCAGCAGCAGCCACTGAGCTGGACGCCAGGAACTGACTTCACTGCAACCTTGGTCTCTTCTGCCACTGGAAATTGACCTTGTAAATAAGGCCACCCTGAAAGTGAGACCACAAAACAGAAATCTGTGCCTGTTTTTGCCTGGGTTTCAGTTCTAAATCGGGGACTCTCAGGGCAGAGCCCAGGTCATGTCCCGTGTCACTGCTGCAAGGGAGCCTGAGAATCAAGTTTTGAAATATACTTGGGAAGGCAGAAATCAGAGGGAATTTTCCCAAGTGAAAAGCTTTTCAAAGGATGGATGATGTATAGCCACAAATACGGCAATGTCCCTATGCTGCTACTCAAAGCACCGTGTGGAGAATGTGGAGACTTGTGAGGGTGGCTGGACCAGCTCTGAGAAGTGCTCACTGTCTAGTGGGGGGTGCAGATATCCACATAACACTGCAGGTAGATGCTTACAGGGGCACGGACCATCTACCCACCCACTGCACGGTTATATCTGGCTCCAGTGGCCTAATTGGTATGAGAGAGGGTGAATTTGTGACCTTTCCTTTGGTGATACAAAACCATGGAAGGGGGAGGGCTAGTCAAGTCCCACTGATCACCCACATAATTTTGTGTTTCTTAATTTCCCTGAGCCTCCGTTTTTTCATATGTAAAATGGGGACTGTCACACCTGCCATATAAGGGTTAATGTGCACATTAAAGATAATGTATGTAAACTGCCTGGTATAATAGATGTCCAATTGGAGGTAATTATTTTATAGTTATTGGCGTGAGCATAATGAGAGAAGGTACTTTTGTTGGGGGCCTGGGTGCAATGTTTTTAAAAGGTAGAGTAGGAGTTTGGAGAGACAGAGAGTCCAGGACCTGTCCTTTGGGGATTATGAGATGTGTTATCCTTTGCTGACAAAGGCATCCTCGGGACTAATCGGAACAAACTTTCATTTGTCAAGCTTCAACTTCGATTGTCATTAAAAAATATCGAGACTTTCTCTTCCTGTAACAAAAGAACATCTCCCTCCACCCAAGAGGGTTTACTGGGTGCTTTTCCCAGAGTCTCTATTCAAGCAGAGAACAGTAAAGGGAGGGCTTTGGATTCTGGGCCATTGGTTGGAGGGCAAGCTCCATCCTGCATCTGGAGATGCCTTGTTGGTGGGAACAGGAGGTGAGAGAGTGACATCTGTGTAGGGTAGACAGTTTCTCGCATGGTGAGGTCCTGAATATGGAGACAGGCAGGAGCAGGGTTAGAGCAGACAGAGGTCACATTTGACCCTTCTTCTCTGGTCACCCCCATTTCTCTGTAAGGTATCAGCCACAAGGTTCAGTAACCCCTAACTTGTCTAACACTGGCAACTGTGTGGAAGACTCCACAGAGGCAGGGCAAGGATGACATGGGCACATTCCCAGAAATGTACACCTGGGACATCTGGATCTCCAACAGCTTGCTTCTTCCCTGGGGAAACTGAGTCAACCTCTCCCACCTTTTCTTCAATCTCTCACCTGCCCACATGGGCCGCTTCTCAGAACTTGACCCAGAGAGGAACCCTAGAGTCCTTTCCTGAGGAAACAATAGTTCAGAGGGGGCAGTTTGGTATAGTAGGAAGAGTGGAAAGGCTTTGGACTTCTGGTTCCTTCTCCTATCTTTGGTATGATCTTTGTCAAGTGACTTGCTGTCCTAACCTATAAGATGGACATTTAAATATTTCTTCCATAGTGTTATTGTAAGATATAATGTGATAACGTATGTACCTGGTAGAATTTCCTGCCTCAGAGAAGGCTGGACAACATTTGTATTCTAACTTAATCTCTGTCGGTCTGTCTGTCTGTCTGTCTGTCTCTCTCTCTCCTTCTCTCTCTCTTTCCCCACCCCTCTCAGAAACAGAGCTGCTGCAAAAGAGTCCACTTGAGTCAAGGCACAGGTGAAAAGCACTTAGAAACACAGAGATTTTAAACATTTTGTAAAAAGGTGGCAATGATAGACACATTTGATAAATGATACAAATGATTCATAGCATGAGAGTCTAGAAGGGAAGACTGCTCGAGAAAACACTGGGAAGTTCTAAAAAATGCAGTTTAGAGCATTCAATTCTGAATAATTCAACGAGGTGTAAAAGAATGGTGTCTAAAGACATCAGGCTTAAAAAGGGCAGGTTTAAAGAGGGAAGAAAAGACACAAGTAACAGAAACTCCCCCCAAAGTTGGATCAAACTAATAGGGAATTTATCGTAAGTATAGGGTTTAGTTTGGTTTCAGGTATGGTTTGATTCAGGAGCTCAAATGATGTCATGGGACATGGCACAGGACTTCGCACTAGCTCCGTTCTCACACAGGAGCTCCTCCCACGGTAGCCAGGTGGCAGCAGCGGTTCCAGAGTTACATGCTCCATGTCCGAGTCCCTCAAGAGATGGAGGCCAGCAGTCCTTGAGAATGTCTCATTGGCTGGATTGGTTCATGTGGCTGTTTCTGATCTAGTCACTGTAGTTAGGGAATGCACTGACCAGGTTGGCATCACATGCCCACAAGTGTGGGTGGGGAAAGGGTGAGGTCAACACCAGTCCTCTCCAGGAACTCAGAGTGGGGAATGGGAATGGTAGCTCCTCTGAAAGAAGTTAACCACCATTACAACAACGAGAAAAGCTATGATGGATAATAGATGGTCTACAAAGCAAACGCTTACTCTGGTAGGTGTGAGTAAACAGTTGCCGAAAGCAGAAGGCCAAATGAGTCCTGTCTTTCTAAAATATCGAGGATAACAGAAAGAATATTTTGTGACATTTAGAGGAAAAAGAAACTCAGGAATAGAAGATCCACTACTTGGGTTAAAATGGCATGTCTTGAAATATTTTCAAATGGTAACTTTCATCAGTTATTTTTTTTTTAAACTTTTATTATTTGTTTCTAGTTTTATAACGCTTGGTCAGAGAAGGTAACTTGTACACTTCCTCCTATTTGGGATTTGCTAGAGTTTGATTTGTGACTTGGCATGTGTCACAAATTTTCTAAAAGTGCATATACACTTGAGAAAGATACAATCTCTGCAGGATATAAGTTAAATATCTATTAATTCAGGTATTAATGATAGAGTTTGCATCTCTTATTGATTTATTAAGTTTGCCTTCTTGATCTTACACAAGTTGAGACAAGTATGCTAAAGTCTTCCACTATCATTGAGTTTCTGTCAGTTTCTACTCACGCTTCTAAGAGTTTATGCTTAATATATTTCAATGCTATATTCTCTGGTCCATTAAAGTTCATAGACTGGACTACGATTTCACTATTGATCATAACTTTCATCAATATCAAATGACTCTCTTTGCCCTATTTAAGGCACATTGCCTTGAATTTTACACTGTTCATTTGCCACATTGTTTTTCCTCTTTCTTTTGATTACCATCTTCCTTATTTATTTATGCTTTTGGTCCAAAAGAACTTGCTTCTGTCCCTTCTCTTTGGCAATACAAACATGGAATGGAGGCATGAGATGAGTCAGAAAGTTACCTGCACTAACCTGGCTGCTCTGGTTCCCTGCTCCTGGCTGAACAGAGAAGTCATGGTCCCAGAACATGTGCAGAGTTGGTTACTGAGCTGCTGTCTCTGTTCTTGAGAAATCACAGAGTAGGAAGTGTTCATGAAGATAGGTGAAGGGTATATGCCCTTCCACTTCTCAAAAGGGGGAAGAATGTAGATTCTGAAACTAGAGAGTAGCACACTTTTCTCCATGCAAGATACCAAGATGAATTATTACATATGTAAGGCTTGTATCTAGAAAAGGGAGTGAGCATCATTGGGACCCAACATGGGTTTTCTCAACACAATTCTTGTCAAATAACTTAATTTCTCCCTTTGACAGCTCTATAGGACTTGAACAAAATTTTCTGAAACTTTAATTTTAAAAATCAAGAAGCATAAAATAGAAAGAACAGCATAATGAACTTAATCTACCCATCCCCCAGCTTCAACAATTTTCAACTCAGTTTTAACATTCTGTTTCACTCCCAACCACATTCTTTTCCTCCAACCTCCATTATTTGGAAGCAAATCCTGGACGCTTATAAATATCTCACTGTGCCTTAGAAAACCAAAACCGCGATACGATGATCGCACCTGTATTCGTTGTCTGTTGTCACATAACAAATTACCACAAAATTTAACAGCTTAAATTAATAGTGACACCTAGATATTTGATCAGATTCAGGTTTAATTTCTTGTTGTGTTTTTTTTTTCCCCTCATTTTCGGCAAAGTCTTACAACGTTTGGGAGTCCAGTAGGGAAAACAGAAACCACACCAGGCCTTTCAGGTTGCAGTTACCATCCTTAGGGATGGGGACAAGGAAATGAGGTTAGGACAGAATCTAGAGCTGCAGATCTGGGACTCAGACTACCCTATGCTGCTGCTGCTATTGGGTCCTCTAAGGTCAGTGCTAGAGCAATGATTTCAGAATCCAGCAAGCTGGAGGAGGTAGTAAATCTCTTCTCTTTTTCTGCTTTCCATTGTTCCCTAAGTATTGCCATCGGCAGAACTGAACATGAAGTCAACCTGTGAAGGAGAGGGGTTTTTCCCAGAAAGCCAGCCCCAGCATTTCAGAGCAGGGAGGAGAGGAGGCTTGGAGCTAAGAGACAAGAGTTGAATGATTGGCACCCCTCTGTGTAGGTACTGTTATATAATCATCGGGGGTTACACGATGCTTAGACAGTTCTCTTTTCATGTTGTTATCAGCCATTGATGATGATTATCTCAATCCATTAATTTATTTGGGATTACAAAGTTAGCAAAGTATTTGACAAGATACGTCATGATATCCTTGTGGACCAGATGGAGAGATAAAGAGTAGATGGAAAGTTATCTGGGTGGAGTAGTATTTAGATGAACATGTGCAGTGTTGATGAATGGCTGGATGTCCATCTAGAGGGAGGTTTCTGGTGGTTGGGTTTTTGTCCTTGATCCTGAACTGTTTAGAATTTTAGTCAATTACTAGAATGAAGACAAAAAGTATGTAGGGGTCATTCAAAGATATTTGTCAAGGGCAGTATGCAGACTTTCTTTATTCACATTGTGGTACTCATTGAAATTGTTAATATTTGTACAATCTACTGGGGAAATTGAAGAGTCTAAATCATAGCCTAAGGTGACTAGTCTGGAATCTGGCTGTCCCAGGCTCTGCTCCAAGGACTGAGGGAATCAATACCTCAAAACCTAAGAGATTAATATCTGGGCCACACCCAAATTTACCACAGCTCACTAGCTTGGAAGCTCTGGTCTGAAGAGGTGGGTGTGGCCAGAATTCAGCCTCACGTCATAGCCAGCTCTCCCCATAAGGGTCCCAAGGGAGGAGAGCAAATGGGAAATCAAATTACTGTTTTATTATTGGCTGTGTTTATGTCTGAACTCCCAGTGAGAGCTCTCTGATAACCTGGGCTGGACCGCATGGATTAAGTTTGAGACTTAGGTGGGGTGGGGAAGGAGCTGTCCCTCCTTTTAAGCCCCAAACTAGGCAGCCGCTTGAAACCATAGACAAAATGTGCCTCATTCTAAGACATATTTAGAGACTAAGCCCCTTCCATGAAAGAGGGGAAAGACACAAAGACAGAGCTAGAGAGTCTGGCTTCCTTCCATAGTGAGGTTAGGGCGGGGCAGGCAGGAAGGGAAGACCCTAGGCTGACTAACTGATCAGACAATATGGACTGAAAAGGAAGAGAAAAGAGCTAATCCCACATGAGTAACATTTTATTTCATTTATTTATTATTATTTTTATTTTAATTTTTTTTTAGGCGAGGCAACCCTTGATTGACCTCACAGATTGCAAGGACCTAATCAGCTTACAATCCCTTATTTTTAATTTTTATGCCTACAGCACATGGTCTTCCTAGGTGGTCTCCACATGAGTAACATTTTTAAAATGCGCTGTGCCCCTGCGCACAGTACATGTGGCCATTGCTGTCTTGGGATCTGCAATCTGATGATCAACTCCTCCTCCCTGGATGTGTGTGTGTGTGTGTGCGCGCGCGCGCGTGCGCACACACGTGCAGGGGCATGCATTAGTTGTCCATTGCTACATAACAAACTACCCCAAACATTTATTATCTCACAGTTTCTGAGGGTCAGGAACCCAAGAGTGGCTTGGATGGGTAGTTCTGATTCTCTCACGAGGCTACAATCAAGATGTTGCCTGAAGCTGCCATCATCTGAAGCTCGACATGGGCTGAAGGATCCACTTTTATACTCATCCACTTGACTGTTGGCAAAAGGTTTTGGTTTCTTGTTACATGGGCCTTTCCATGGGGCTTCCATGACATGGTTTCCTTTCCCCAAAGCGATGAGACACACACACACACACACACACACACACACACACACACACACACACACACACACAAAGAGAGAGAGAGAGAGAGAGAGGAGAGAGAGAGAGAGAGAGAGAGAGAGAGAGAGAGAAATGGAATCTTGAAAGTGAAATATTGTCATTTCTGCTATGTTCAGTTGGTCACACAGACCAATCCTGGTACAATGTGGGAGGGGACTACACAGGGTGTGGATACTAAGCGGCAAGGATCGTTGGGGACTAATGTGATGACTGGCTACAACAGATGGTCAGTAGGCCAATGGGGAGATAATACCCCTTCTTTAGAGCCCTAATAGGCTATAATAAGCCCATCTAATTGCAGAAGACAGAGTGCTGGAAGGGATGATAAATTGCTCTCATGACAGACCCAGAATCTAAAAAGATTTTTATGGGACTGAATGATGGATCAAACCTAACAAGATGAAACTTAACAGAAATAATGAAGGGTCCTGTAATCACATCCACAGAGAAGCACTCACAGCAGTACTAAATTGGAGGATAGATAGATCTTCAGTAGGAAATATAAAAATGACCTGGGGTTTTAGCTGTTAGTAGCATCCTAATGAATCAATAGTATGATGTGGCTATCCAAACTGCTGCTGTGGTCTGGGCCTCAATTAATAGAAGAATAAAGAGGAGAGAGTTCTGTTTGACTCCAGTTTGGTCTGCCACTCTGTGGGTATTGAGTTCTATGGATGCCTAAAAGGAGATGAATTGGAACATGTTCAAAGGAAGAGGCTTAGGATGGCCAAGAGACAGGAAACATTGCCCTAAGGAATGAGAGAGGCAGTATGAGGCATGTGGCTTGGAAAGAGGTTACTGGGGACACTAGAGTTGTTTCTGTTTTTAAGAGAGATCCAGCTTGTTTTCTTCCCATAAGCACCAGAGATGAGAGACAAGAAGGTGGGGGTAAAAGGAAGAATCGTTAAATAATTATAGCAAGTCTAGAGTGGTAAAGCTTGCCCTGGAGAAGTCAAGAATGTCTAGTTACTGGGAGCATGTGTGAGTTGAGGCTGGGAGGTTGTGCAGTGAGCTCATTCATGTATGGGGTATTAGGTGGAATGACTTCCAGGTTTTCTTCTGACCCTCATATTTCATTATCTCAAGCCACCTCCTGAGACAACAGAAGACCCAGCCTCAACCCCTCAAGGGAGGACCCCTAGCTTTGGAAGGGTATCCTACAGGGAGAGAAAAGAATCTTAAGCTAGAGGGAGCATGGCTCAGGGAGAAGAAAATGCAACCATTCTTGGGGCTCCTCAATCCAGACATGGGCTTCTCCCCTAACCCAAATATTCTGTGGGCTCTGTCCTGCTGTGAGTGAAAACTGCCCCACCTCCAGACATGGAGAAAAAAGCTTCTTTGATCAATGTCTTTTCACCAACCCTTAAAGAATGTTCCTTATCTTTGTAGCCTCCAATTACTGTTTGAGGTCTAAGCCTACCGGAGAATGTTCCTCACTGGCTGGGTTTCAGGACAAGGTCAGCAGGTGGGGATTAGTTGCAAACACCCATAGTATAAAGTAGGGCTTTGTGCTGCCATTGACAGGAGCCATTCTTATCTCTCCAGGTGAAAGGGTGACATAGCCTGAGGGGGTGCTTGGGTTTGGCTTTCAGTGTAAGGAGGAAGATCTTCCTCTTACTCTTGAGTTAGTCAGACTTTCCTTTCCTTTTGGCAGTGCAGGGACTCTTGCTATCTACAGCAGACCCGTGTTGCCCATGTTGTTGCTGACTGCTCGCTTGCTGATCGCTCACTTGCTGATCTCACCACGCTCATGCTTGTTATTGCCCAGTGGTCACATCTGTCTTAATAAAGTATAACCATTTGCTGTAATTCCAGATAATAGTTCCAAAGAGCACCGCATATGTTGTGTGGTGATGCTGGAGAGAACTTTATCTCTAGATTATTTCACTTGATAAGATTGCTATTTAGGCTCCTTACTCGAATATTCCCAAAGGAAAAGGAAGAAGCAGGTGAGTAACCGGGAAGGTCCACCTACTTAAATGACATGAAGTGTTGAGAAAACATCATCTATTTATGTATCCATGCATCCACTGCCAACCACCCACCAGTTCATTTTTCATCCACAAATTCAAGTACTTACAAATTCATCTATTCATCATCCATGTGTCTGTGCACCCACCCATCCATTTATCTATCCATCCATCATCTAGATACCCATTTGCTCATCCATCCATCCATCCATCCATCCATCCATCCATCCATCATTCATCCATCCATCCACCCAACCACCCACCACCCACCCACCCATCATCTAGGAGTCCATTCATCCAATCACTCATTCACATCTCATCTATGAATCCATCCTTTATCTATCTGTCTATCTAGTCAACTATGCATTTACCCATTATCCATCATTGGTCATGTCCATCTGTGATGGACACTGTGATGTATTGCTCAGATCCCCTTATAATGAAGGACTTGTTGCCCCCAATGCTAGGAGTGCTTATATCAACAAGTCTCTAGAGGTCAGTTTCTTCGAGGATTATCTCAGCTGCAGACAGTTGCCTTGCACCAGGTCATGCCCCTCCCCAGGGCAGCCCATATCCAAAGACTGATGGATGTGTGGTTATAAGGCTTAACCATCTTGGACCATCAGGAACTCTAAAGGTCTGTTCTTGCTTCAGGGCTCTCCATGGTGTCAGCCAAGCCTGTTGTTGGGCTTGTATTGCAGCTTGACTTCCCTCTTGCCCAATCCTGCTTCCTTCCCCTTTCTTCCACAGGTGCAGATTTCAAAGGCATGCCTTAATAAACATCCTGCACGCTAAACTCTGTCTCAGAGTTTGCTTTCTGGGGAACTCATCCTATGATTCTGATACTATCCTTCTGCTCACAAATGTATTCCTCTATCCATGTATCCTTTCATCCAATAAATAAACATTTATCTTAAACTTGCCATGTGTATAAGAGTTGGTCGTTGTAAAGGATACAGATGTGAACCAAACATGGTTCCTGCCTTTCGAAGAGCTCACAGTCTAATAGGAATGATTAGATCTCTGTCCATCAATAGCTCTAATGAGGAAGTCAGGATGAAGAGTGGTCTATTCAGGCTGAGGGGACCAAGGAAAATTTCATGGAGGAGGTAGCTCTAGAGATGGGCCATGAAGGATGGGGTGGGAAATTAAATTTGGTTTAGTGAAATAGGGATGAAAGTGGCTTTTTATGTAATAAGAATAGCCTGTGCAAAGGTATGTAGAGTGTGAAATGAGAATTATCTACCCGAAGGGAAGAGGCAGGTGTGACAGCTGGGTGCAGCTGGACCTTGAATGACCTCATGATACCCACTTCCTCTGTTTCCTGCTATTCTCTTCCCCTACAGAGCCCTTTCTTTGCTCCCAGCTTTTCCTCCCACTTGCCTCTCCTCTGTCTCCACAGGAAGCAGGCTTGGTCACTAGACAAAGCTTTGTGGCCTGGCCATGGGGGACGGGCCTGGAGGCCACAGCCAAGAGGAAGGCAGGATGCTTTCCTGGCTGCAGGGGAGAGAAGGCGATGGCATGCTTGGCAGGCTGTTTTACCCAAGGTTACTTGATCTCAAAGGATGTTTCTTCTCTCTCACTTTTGGATTAATAAGAAACCAGATGGGCTCAGCTTGTTGGTGAGAATTGTATGCTAATGGGGCCAAAGTTGCAGTATGACCTCTGGAAGGGCCTGGAAACTTTACACACAGAAATTCTGTTTACAGATCTCTGACCCAGGCACAGATGGTAACTTTGACCTTGGCTAGGTACACAGCTCCTGTCTCCTGCCATCAACTGAGCCTTGACCCTGATCACAGTTTGAGCCCTGTGTCTGGCTACAGAATGAGCCCCAAACACCAATCAATCAATTAATAAGCCATCTGACAGCTCTATTTGGAGGAACTTCTTGAGCTACTGAGTGCTGTTCCAGGAGAGTCGGGGATGAAGTCATTGCCTTATGGGCTGCAGCCCCATGGGCACCGTACCAGGCTCTGCAAAGTCCCAGGCAGCACACCTGGGTCCAGGGGAGCCATGTTCAGGGATGCTGGCTTCTGCTCACTGTCAGGAAGGACTTTCTGTTTCTTGGCTTCTCCACAATGCAAAAGGCTGCTTTGTCAGGAAATGAGCTTCCAATTATAAGAAGTGTGTAGTAGGTAGCTGTTGGAAAATTATCCATCAGTGATTCTTCAAGAGGCTGCTTACATTGAGAGGGTCTCTCCTTGAATGTGCCATTTGCTGACTGTGTGACCTGAGGCAATGACTTGTCTTCTCGAAGCCTCGATTTCCACATCTGTACAATGAGGATAAGGAAGTGTGTACTTCCCTGGCCCTGTAGTGAGTGCTCATTGAGAACTTGCATGTGAAGACCAAGCACAGTGCTCTGTGAGTGCTCAATATGTTGCGGGCATTTTTATTATTGCTCTAAGACTATTCACAGAAGATATTTGTGTTTCGGGCATTTGAGAAAGGTCACGATGAACCTGCTCCTGTCAGCAGATGGCCATGGTCAGAGGGTCAGCCTGTGGCCTAGAGAAAGGGCAAGGCTGTGGACTCAACAGAGCTCGTTCTCTGCACACTAACTCCCCTCCCATCACATTTCCGACATCCCTGTGGCTCCTGGGCCTTATGTCCTGAGAAATGAGAAAGGCCAGGGACCCTATATCCACGGTGAGTACCAGGATGCACTCCCACCCCGGGCTCAGGCAGGATTAATGCCATTCTGCAGCCTCAGCAAGAATATCAGCAGCCTCTAATGGTTACCATGGAAACACTGCACAGAGAGGAGCAAGGCAGGCCTGATGTAGATGGGGAGCCTGAGTTTCCAAGGCAGTGCTGTCTTTGGGTTTGCTGTGCTGTTAGGACCCCCAGTGTCAGTGGGGCCGGGGACAAGGTTCTCAAGGTTGACCCCACCTTCCTGAGACCTCTGCCCTCAGGGCTGCTGGGGACACACCCTAGCTCAGAGTCCTCCAGCTAGTGGGCTCTTGCCCTTCACAGGATCCCTCACCAGGAGCCTAGCTGTGACCTGTCCTTCACCACCAATCCCTGCTCTGTTGCAGACCCCACGATGATTTCCCGATGTCCTCTACAGCAACTCTGACTCAGGATGCACCTCCAACTCTCCAGAACCACCCACATGACCAAGAAACTGCCAGGGAAAGAACCTGAGAGGGCAGAATAAGTTCCCTAAAATTCAAATTTGATCGGGTCTCTCTATTTAAAAATCTTCAATGGCTTTCTAATGTCCTCAGGATAATGGCCAACCCTTTATAATTGCTTACATGCTCTTGGCACCTGCTCCCTCTAACCCTTTGTCTCCTTTCCCACTGTTTCCCACCTCATCCTGGAGCTCTATCCCTGCCAGCAGTCTCTAAGGCCTCTGGAGGGTTGTATTCTCTCTCACCCCTGGGCCTTGGCCTGTGGTCTTTCTCTCTTCCTGGATACCTGGCTGCCTTCCACTCATTCTCCCTTTCTTAGCCTAGATGGTGTGTCCCCTAGGAAACTCATGTCAGGTTAAGAGCCCTTCTTTGCTTCCAGAGCACTATTCTCTCAACAGAGCACGAATCTCCTAGGTTAGAATTGCCCACCTACTTGTGGCCTTCTTCCAGGAGGCCACGCTTCCAGTATGTGGCTTGGGTCTGCACACAGGAGGTGCTTGATGCAGTTGCGGCATGAATGAGTGAATGAATGAAGGAGGCTCCTTGCTTGTCCTGGGCCAGCTTTCCTAGGGGAGGTGGTGACACAGGCAGAGTCGGGCATACCAGGGGCTGGAATGGAGGCTGGAAAGTTGCCGCTCTAGGAGCATTAGTACAGCAAGCTTTAGAGAAAAAAACAAACAAACAAAAAACACAAAAACAAAAAACCCAAACTCTGGGCAGCTGGATCCTTTACCAGCGAAAAACTGGAAACCACTTCAACATCCAGCCTTTGGGAAATGCGTCAGTCAATTGCGTCTGTCTTCTTCGTGGAGAATTCTGCCATGATCAGAGGACCTTTGCAGAAGAGAAAAGGAACTCAGAAGGCCACAACGAAGACTTTGCAGAAACATGGCAAGATGTTTGGGGTAATGTGTCATACCTGGAAAAGCAGAATGCAAAATTCTGTGTGCCCCAGGTGACAGTGCGTACCTGGATGAGTGAGACTTGGGTCGGGGGTGGGAGGGCACATACAGACTGTGAATCTCCCACCCAAGTCAGAGAAAAGGCTCTTCCAATGTATAAGGATTGGCCCGAGAGACAAGAGACAAAAGAGAGAAAGAAAAGGCTCTTCCCAGCTCTGAGAAGAAAGTCACCGAGAGAGAGAGGAGAGAGAGAGAGAGAGAGAGAGAAGAGAGAGAGAGAGGAGAAAGAGAGAGAGAGAGGGAGAGAATGCCTTGTCTCTCCTGCCTTTCACTTTGACTGCCTTAGGGTCCTGCTGGGAAAGGCACCCACATTTACTACTGGAAAAGGCATTGTGGATAGGGCTGGGGAGTCCTGAGGTGGGACACATGACTGAATGAACGAGGGTTTTTTTTTTCTGAATCCAGGCTCATGCTGCCCCCTCCCCTCTTCCCTGGCCCAGAGGAAGCATCAGGCACTCTGTGCTCCTCCTTGCTGTCTGTGGCCCTCCCCTAAGCTCCGCTCAGGCTTCTCTCCTTCCTGCCGCAGGCCCGTCTGCACTCGGATGCTGCCCACCTCTCCCATGCCACTGTCCTCCACTCATGGAGGCCCATTCTGAGGCTGCTTTTCTCTCAAGAGCTGTCTTTCCCCTTTCATTGGTGCCTCCAGCCTCAGTTGTTCTGACACTATCACCAGATGTCTTTGTCCTTCGTTATCTGGGGAGCTGGGAAGGAGATGAATTCCACTTCCATCCTTGCTTACTGCCCCTCTCTCCCTTCTCTGGGCCAGTGACCTTTCCGTTGCCCTCTGGACCCTTGTGAGCCTGAAGCAGGGGTTTGCCTCCTTATGCGTCAATAATAAAGTCAAGAACCCTTTGGTAAATGCCCAGAGGGTAATTGCTGGCATAAATAATTGCCAAGCAGCCCAGGGTGGCAGACAGGTAAGGAAACAGAGACTGTGCCCTTCAGTAGCTATTGGGAACCCAGCTTGTGAGTTATGATCCAGTTAATTCTTGGCAGTGTGATCTGGGCTTGTGAGTGGCTGGTCACAGGAAAAATTGTGGGGATAAGCTGTTCGCTCTCTCTGAGATCCTTGCTAGAGATGTGGAGACTCCTTGGTCTTCAAGACCAGTGGTTGTCTCTGGACCTGGATTTTTTTTTTTTTAAATTTAAATGAGAACTTCTCATCTGTGATAGCCCAGATATACTTTAAGAAACAAAACCCAAATACCAAATTTCAAAGACAGTTTCAAATAACTTTTTTATTGAGAAATTATTTGCCAATAATAATTTTTAAAAAGTTGTGTAGACCTGGACTTGGATCTCAGATCTGCTACTGCATTCATTTGTTTTACAAATATTTACTGAGCATTCCAGGTCCTGTAGGGATTGGTGATACACTGAGAAACAACAGATATGTTTCTGTCTTTATGGAACTTATATTTTAGTGAGGGAGAGAATAAATGCATGAATAAACTCAAATAATTTTATAGATGATAAGCATTACGAAGAAAAGAAAATAAAGTAATGTCATAGGTATGTGGATGGTTGGGAGGGTAAGACCCTTGGAAGTGTGAGTGATGGGTTGTGATACCTGAATGAAGGAGAATCTAGCCAGGTAAAAGTGAGTGAAAAGAGTATTCCAGGCAAATGTCCTGGGGTGTATCTTGAGGACCAGAAACGGACCAGTGAAGTTGGAGGGGCATGGGTGAAGGGCTTAGTCATACAGATCCTCATAAGTCATAAAGGAGTGGTCAGTGGAAGTCCTTGGAGGGTTTGAAGCAGCCACTTACCATCTGGTTATCCCTGTGCTGGCTATTAAATCTGCTTGAACCTCAGTTTCTCTGTCTGTAAAGTGGGGATGCCACCAATCCCATTTCATGGTGTTGTTAGGGAACTGGACAACATGATGCACATAAAGAACTCAAATGGTATGTGAGACCTTGCAGGGACTTAACAAAGGCTAATCTTCTTCCTTCTCTAGGCCTCAATTTCCCAGAAATTGAAAAGATAGGACTTGGTGGTTTCTGTGGCCCTGTCTAACTGGAACATTCTTAGTACTTATAAAAGGAAGGAGAGTTTTAAAGCTAAAATGTTAGGAACATTACTCCAAAACGAAGATAAAGTATCTTGGAAATTGTGTTGTAAATCATTGCTGAAATAGGATTCCATTTATAAAAATTCAATTTGAGTGCAATTTTCTCAGGAACACATACTTACTGTACAGAGTAAGGTCAACCTGTGAGTAACACCCCCTCTTCCAGACTCTCCCCTGTATCCTGGTGCGGGGAGCTGGGGCAGCTTTGGGGGATCATCCAAGGTGACTATCCAAGGCCCCTCCGGTCAAGAGCTCACTATCCTCATGCTCTGATTGGACGACCTCTAAGCTCTGGGTCTGGTAGAGTAGCAGACAAATCTGTGAGTAAGAGAGAGGTTCTTTGGGAGGTCCTGGAATTTCAGGGGATTTACATGAATCCCTGACCTGGCGCTGCTTATTCTTATAATGCAAGGAGTGCTACATAGAGTCATGCTACCAGGTTGGACTCCTTGATCTGGGGGAAAGGCACACTATGTCACCTTTCCACTGAGCTCAGATATAGCTTCAGTACCCTTTTCAGTAATCTGTCCAGGCAATCTCTACCAATCGACCATGGTCAATAGGTGAGTAAACCGCTTTGCCATCCCTGATCTAGTCTCACTCCCTCAGACGGAGCAAAGTGAGGCCCAGAGAGGGGAGGTGAGTTGTCCAAGGGCACCTAGCTAATAAGTGGGAGAGCCTGGTCTCCCGGCTTTCCACTGGCCCCTGCCAACCCCAGATAGGAGAGGCCTGAGAGATAGTCTGCTTCTAGGAAGAGAAATATATCATCTCCACATTACAGATATAACCACAGAGATGCAGGATGTTGGTCCAGTAGAATTAACAGGGGCTTTCTGGATTGTAGACCTGACTCTGTTACCTCTCTCTCTACTGCCTTTTTACCCCTTCATAACCAGCAGTACCTGATATTCTGGTACATGTTAGACTCATTGACTCCCAGCTTCAAGGGTGAGCCTTGATGGGGTTCAGACAATCAGTGTATCTCTTCCCCATGGCCACAGCCACTTGTTTGGGATGGGCAATTGGATCAGTGAAGGTCAGGGAGATGCTATCCGTGGGCAAGGTCAGGCTGTAATCTGGTTTGGCTACCAAATTACTGTGTTATCTTGGGCCCTTTGTTTCTCTCTGAGCCCCCTGTGTCCAAATTTGAAAAATGTGTATGTTTAGGGATAAGGTGGGGGGCAAGATCACAATTTTCACACTGAGGTTTGTGGAATACCAGGGACTCTAAGGTGGTGTCTTAGGGCCTAGGGTACCCCTACTTACTCTCCCACCACTGTACCCAGACTTATTCTTCCTTTCCCTGAGTTTCCGAGGAAAGTTGGGTTTGAAAAAAGGGGCTATGCATTTGAAAAGATGACCTCACAGGCTCTTACTACCCTGAGGAACTGAGAGCCTGGGGCATTTTTGGTGGGCATGGTCTCCATTTTTATAAAAGATCAACAAAGGTTTACTGACTACCTATTGTTCTAGGCCATTTGAGTCTGCCCCAAACAGTACACTTGTTTAAAAAGAACATCGAAATACTCTCAATGAAGAAAACCTGGAAAACAGAAAATCACTAAAAATAAGAAAAGTTCACAGGTAATCCACAGACTTCATCAAGGCTGGCAATGTCAGTGAGAGTCATTCCTTTCTCCTTCTTCCTTTCTGTCTTTTTCTCAGGGGTTTCGTCTGCAAACCCATCTTTTAATTTGAACCCTAGTTCTGTCCTTGGTCCTTCTTCCTTTCCAATGTTCTAAAGAGAGACTCAACTTACAGATGCAGAAAACATTCTTGATTTCCTTTTTAGTTTTGGTGGAAGCCATTGTCAGTGTTTCAGAACATGCACCTGTAGAGCTTGTATGTTCCTCTTTCTGCAGAGCCATGGGCCTGAAATCTCAGGCTAAGAGGGGAGCTCCCTCGAACACCGTAATCCATCCCAGGAGGAGGAGTTGGTGGGAATATGGCAGGACATCCACATTGGTGAAGTAAGCAATTGCCAACATAAAATGCCTTTGATGGTATTTGAAAGACCCCATGGGAAGAAAAATCCAGCCCCCTTCAATGGCTAATGCAGAAAAAGCCACTTATCTTTATAGAAGGTTAATATCCCAGAGGATATTAGTCTTTTACATGTTAGTGTGAATGAGGCCCTTAAAACAGAACTTCATTATGGTGAGCTAAAGTCCCAGAAAACAGGCTATCCCATGTCCCAGAAGGGTGGTTTCTCTTCTGTTCTCTGTACCATTCTCCTTTATTATTGCTTCTTTCACAGTGCATTAGAATTTGAGTGGAAGGATGAACTTCAGGAGACTGAGTTGCTGAGTCTTGAATCCTCAGCGGCTGGGCCAAAGTGAGCATCAGTAAAACCTCCCTGAATTTGCTCACCTCACATTGTGCTGCATCATGGTTTTATTTATTTATTTATCTCTTACTTACTTATTATTTGTTTGTTTGTTTGTTTGTTTGTTTGTTTTCACTTCACATCTCTCATTACAATTTGTGGTCATGCATTTGTTCATTTCTTGCTGACTCTGCCACCAGACTGTAAGATCTATGAGATCAGAGGCTGTCTTAATTTGGGTTCCCCCCAAAGCTGGGTCTGAGACAAGAACTTTGGTGTAAATATTTTATTTGGGAGGTGACCCCCGAAATGTGCCGTGAGGGAGTGGGTAAGATAAATAGGGAAGGGAGAAAATCAGCAAGGGATCAGCTAATCGGGGGGTTACTAATGTGGGCAGCTAGAACTCAGTCTTGCTGGGGAGCCTCTGAGAGTTTATAAAACACACATCTTATTTTTCCCCCTAAAGGGCGAGGAAAACTGGGGTATTTATTTATCAACTCCCATCCCTTGTTGTTTGTGGGTTACTCCTGGGGTGTTAATGCTGGCCTGCCTGTGCTTGGGGGGAATTTGCTACCATAATTTGAAAACGCATTCAGGCAAAGTAATATGGAAATAGGTGGAAACTTCTACAGGCAGCCTCTAGGGCAGGCTGAGGGTATACGGGTGGGGGACTCACAGCACCTGTGTTCCATGCACCTCTGTATACTCAGCCTGTAGCCCAGTGCCATGGACATGGCCAGCAGTCTGTGAATGCTTGTGGAATGACTCAGTAAGCAGGGGACTGTCTTCTGATGACAGCGGTTTCATAGAGCAGAGAATGCTGGAGCTGAGTGAGTCCTCGGAAAACCCTCACACCCACACCCAGCATTCCCCAAACTGCGCAAAGCACCTTGGGAAAAAGGGCTCCATGAGCATTAAGTTCAGTCTTGCCCCCTTTGGAGAAATACAATCCACATTAACACAGTAAATGTTCTGAGAAATTTTCTAATAAAAAAGTCTGTTTAACGGAATAGTTCCCAATCACTTTGTTGCTAAAACTTTTTTTGTTTAGTATAGTAAATACATAAACCAGTAACACAGTTCTTTATTTTCAAGTATTATGTACTGTACATAATTATGTGTACTATACTTTTCTATGACTGGCAGTGCAGATTTGAAAAACTTTTTTTTTTAATTGAAACTTTTCTCCCCTTTAGGCCACTTTGTGAGCTATGGCTGATCCAAGGCCTTCAGTGTTCAGGTAGAAAGCTGAGGTCCAGATTGGGGAGGGCACTTTCCTGAGGCCTGGCACCCAAGCGCGTTGACCTCTAACCAGACGTATGCTCTGTGGTAGGACAGATATGTTCTTTGGCTCTCTCTGCCCTGCTGCTTGACCTCTTAAGCTCTAGCCTCTGTAGGATATCAGCGGCACCTTGAGTGCTGGGGTGGGCCGATCATCATTCATCTTTCCACCCACCATAGCCGGATGCCTGGACTTTTCAGTGTGGTTTGGGGGAGAATTCCCTTCACTGGTAGGATGGGGCTGGGTTCAGGCCAGAAGGCAGGACCAGGAGGGCCTGAGAGGGCAGTAAGCTTGAAGCAGGTCCACAGATTTCCAATGTGTTTCCCAAATGCTTAGGCTGAGTCTCAATTTATTTACATTGAACATCGGTAACCATCTGCTCTTAAACTAAAAGGAAAATTATCCTTCTCCTACTGCGATGGCAGCTCTCTTGGATGTTTTTAATAAAAAGAATCTATCATTTTAATGCAGACAGCTCAGCTAGTAAAAATGATCTGTGCCATTAGTAATTATCCCACAAATACAATACAAACTAGCAGAGGCCCTGCAGAGGCCCTGCTTCCTGGACTGGTTCCTCCCCAGGCCCGACACCTGTGGGAGAACAGGTGAGTCTGAGGAGGGAGGACCCCTGGAATCATACGAAGAGCAGCACCAGGGAGACGGACAGAGAGTCTGGGCAAGCCTCCGGCCTGGAGAGTAAGGGCAGGAAGGGGCAACAGGGATTATGTATTCCACTAGGGGCTTAATAATATTAATGACAATTACTGGCCTTTCCCTATTTTTTATCATGTAACCTTGCAAACGAGAAACCACTGACCACATCAACCAGTCCCTCTGCCTGGCCCTGTAGGAAAGGCAGCTGGAGCGTTCAACCAGGGATCACAGATTCAAATGGCTTTGGGGGCCAGCCATATAATATAAATGTGTAAAGCTTCAGGGATATAAAAAAAATGGATTTGTGGGCCTTTCATAAGTTAGATGATACATTTTCCACCTAAACACATTTAAATAATAATAATAAAAAAATATAAACGGAATGGGCAATTTAAATGTGTTCCCCGTTGGATTTGGCCATTTGAGAGCCTGGTCTAACCCATGAATTTCCCCCATCCCCGCCATGCCCCACCCTGCCCATACTCACCCACACAATGTTAAGCTTTGGTAGCCAGGAGAGAACTAAATCATTTCCACACTCTCAGGCTGCATGTACAGAGAGACATGTGCTAGGAACCCCACTTCCCTAGAGCCTGGAGGCTCTGCATCTCTGCATTCCACCTGTAGGTTAAGAAGCAGATGGAGCCAATACCAGGCTGGAACTGGGGGGCAGATGATGGATGGATCTTGGAAACAGAGCCCGAGGCTTCCCAAATTCTGAGCCTTTCAAGGCAATTGGATCCTGGAGTTGGGTAGGTGGTAGAAGTGAGGAAGGAGGGCATGGGAGGTCTGTTAGTTTCAAGTTCAAGTCGGGCAGGGGAGGATGGAAGGAAGAGACTAGAGATGTATAGGTTACCTCCTATGTGCCAGGGTGGTGTGCACACTGTGCATATATTATCTTATTTCATAATCCCAGGACGTAAGTATTCGATGGCCAGATTACAGATGAGAAAACTGGAGCTCCTAGGACTTATTCACGCACTCAAGGTGGGGGTTCGGGAGATCTGAATTTCAGCCTCTAATCTGTAACCCAATGCTCAGCCTTCTTTGCTACCCCACGGTCCCTCGGGGCACCTGAGACATCTCTCTTGACACCTAGGGCTCCCTGTACACAATTTTGGAAGTGCTGGTGGGGGGATGGGTACTCCCTAAGGGTTCTGTGGACTTTAATATTCTCAAGGCTGTGCTGAGAGTTACACTGGTTGACTGTACATGCTGGTCTGCCTGTGAATTACAGAAGCCATGACTTTCTGGGTTGAAGCTGCCCTAGACAAGCCTTGGTTTCAGGAAAGGGTTCAAGAGGGATGCTTGTCATACCTGGAAGTCCAGGAGTAGAAGTAGGGGCACCCGCATTCCTTCTCAAACATCTCACCATGTTGCCCCTGCAAACCGACACTGGACCGGCCTGCGTGGATCTGGGGAGGGAAGTTTGGACCCTGAGATCAGACTCAAGGCTCCCTCCTGGGATCATCACACTGGTCACTCTCAGTCTAGCTGTAAAAGCCACGCAGACTCTTCTTGCTTCCAGGCAGATCTGGAGGGACAGGCACAGGCAGGAAGGGAGGCCACCCCCACTCTACGGTCCCCTCCTAGCTGCTTCCCCATCACATCAACAATTTCTCTCGACATTGTTTCCAGTCCCATTAATATTCATAAGTGACTTTTCTATTGTGTTTGCAATTTTCCAGCAGACAGACAGGCTCGCACTCCCCTGTGTTAATAGGATGCAAAGCTCACCAACTCAGATCTTATTAGCAAATCTCCATTAGATACCAGGCCCTTCTGGGCTGCCTGATAGGCGAGCTTTCCACCACGGGTGACAGCCAGAGCAGGTCTTAATCCAATATGACTTTGCAATCCCCACTGCTGAGACACACCCGAGGAGAAGCCTGGGCTGGGAGTGGATCAGGCTGAGCTGGGCATCTTGTTATGGGGTAAAAATGGAGTAGACTGGTGTGGGTGTGCTGCCTCCTCTCCCAGAAAGAGGCACTTGATCAATTTCTTCTTTCAATCACTTGGACTTTCATTTATTTAACCAAATAATCACTGAATGTTTTCTGTTTCCTGTGTGCCAGGCCCTGTGCTGGATGCTGGGATGTGGGTGTGACCACAACCTGCTTTCTTCCTTTGGAGGCTCTCTGGGTACTTGGGAGGTATCCGTACTAATAGGCGATGGCCCTGTGGCAGGTGTTATGGAGAGAGGAGCCTAAGGTGCTTTGGCTTCCAGAGAGGGACAGACAAATCAGACAGGATTTCGCAACATCTGGAAATAGGTGAGCAGAATATGGGATACATGGGTGGGAAGCATAGTGATTGTGAGTCATTCGCAGTACTGCTCTGACCCTGAAGAAGTTATTCTCCAGCACTTTCTAGCTGTATAACCTTGGCCATGTCTCTTTACTTCTCTGTGCTGTAGCCCATCTATAAAATCAGAATAAGTGTGAGCCTTTTTCTCAGCGTTTATGTGAGAATTAAATGATATTTGACACATAAGAAGCAATAGGAAATATAACTAATACAATTATTAATTATTTAGAAAACTCCAGGGTTGCTCCCAGCTTTAATGTTCTTCAACTGAGCCTCAGTTTCTGCTTTGTGGGAACAAGCCTGATGTGTATAAAGTGCCCAGCTCTGTCTGGCTGCACACAGGGCCTCGTTAACTCTGTAGCTGCTTTTTGGAAAGTGAAGGCATTCAACAGGCACTCAGCAAGGGGGACTGTGTGGTTCCAATCCTCAACTCATTAGCTACTGGAGCAACCTTAGTGTGGATGAGGTAAATCCAGGTCCTGGATGAAAGATGATCAAAATCTGGGTAGTCAAGGCGTTAGAGTAGGTGACCCGAAGGGAATTTTTCTAGGTCTGAAATTTAATGACTAGAGATACAAGGCTCAGACCCTTCTGTACAAGTGCTTGAGATGAAACTGGGAAGACAAGTCTGCCATAGGTCAAGTGCACCCAACACACCCTGTAATGATGGACAAGTGTGGGTCTTTTGAGCAAGGAGTGACAGGAATCATGGAAGAAGAGATCCCTGAGGGCTGGAGCAGTCAGGGAGAGCTCTTTGGAGGGGGCAGGACTTGACTTGAGCTGAGCTTCTAAAAAGGGGAAGGATGTGAAGAGGTAAAAGGAAATGTGATTTGGTTGGTAAGAGCAATAGGGGCAAAGACCTGGAAAAATGCTGGATGATGGAGGGTGAGTGAATAGAAGGAGTGAGCTGGGAAAGACTCACGGGAGGCCAGGAACCAGCAGGCCACAACTTATTTTGTTGGTTCAGTGTTTAAATTTAAAAATACGAAGACATTTAGGTGGCACGTATGTCTTTTTTCCTTGTCACAGTCCTCACCATTCCTTATCACATCACACTAGGCCCAGTTCATACTTTTAGGTTACCTTACAGAACCTTAACTTTTTGGTGGAGATTCAAGCCCCGGATGAAGGCTGGACCATTAAGTCCTAAAGACTCTAGAAATTGCCTTGAGAGTCTGGGCCCTGAGGGAGCTGTGTTATCTTTGGGCCTATAAGGTTCTTGGACTGGCCAAAGAGATGGTGAAGTGGTCCCCCTCTCGCCCCTAAAAAGGGAGCTGTGTCTCTTAATTCCCAGACTCATTTTGGCAAAATGCCTGGACTCTCATCCTTATGGAAGGAAAATTGCTGGCTGATGCATGGCCAAGTTCATGTGCCCACCTCTGTAGTCCAAAATGACCTGGAGACGTTCTTTGCTCACCTTGGGGCCCCAAATCTGCCTCTAACCTCCCTTCTTTGTAAGCTGCAGCAGTGACACCAGAATATGCCAGCCATCTCTGAATGCCTGGGGATAAAGAATGGGGCTAAATATATACCCGTGAGAAGTAAAAATTTCTTTAAATTCCCTCAGTTGGTTTCAAGCCCGAGGATTTTTCTCACCTACAAATCTGTGTACTCGAAGGTAGTTGAGGTCTGGATTGTTCACAGTCAGCAGGCCCAGGAGGGGCAATTTTGGATTTCTCTCCATAGCTAGGTTTTGCCAAGGAGAGGGCACGACTGAGGAGGCGGAGGTAGCAGATGTTAGATGGACAGCCTGACTTGGTTGTTGGGGACATGGGCTTTCTGAGTCACAGACACCTGGGCTGGGACTCTGAATCAGCTGCTGAATAGCTGTGTGACCTTGAAAAAACTCCATAACCTCTTTGAACCACTCACTTAATTATGGGGACTAAGTGAGTTGGTGCATGTAAAATGCTCAACAATGAGCCTTCCATATAATAGACGTTCAAAAAGAGAGCCATAATTACTGTTACTGTTATTTTGGGGCCAGCCTCATGGAGTCCTCAGCTGAGCTATTCCGTCTTTGGGAGAGTCCTTGGAGCATGGGTGCTCTGCCCTTTAACTTGAGCTGGACAGATCCAATGGAGGTTAGGGAGGAGACTTTGAGACATTATTGAGCCTGCCAGCTGAGAAAGAAAAACAGCCTCCACAGAGAGCTGCAGCCAACTGGCAGCTCCCAGCATGCCCTGGGGCAGGTACACAGAGACTCTCAGGGTTTAAGGGTCGTGCAGTCCTACCATGCAGAATCGAAACATCATGAATGTTGTAGCTGGAAGGAGTCTTGAGAGCCATCCAGGGCAATCCCATCTTTTTTTTTTTTTTTTTTTTTTACCATTTGTATTAGTTTTTCGTAGCTGCTGTAACAAATGGCCACACACTAGGTGCTTTAAAACAACATAAATTTATTCTCTCATGGTTTTGGAGCCCAGAGGTCCAAAATCAGGATCATTGGCAGAAATCAAGGTGTCAGCAGGGCTGTGCTTCCTCTAGATGCTCCAGGGGGACAATCCGGCCTTCGCCTCTTCCAGCTTCTGGGGACTGCCAGCCTTCGTTGGCTTGTGGCTGCACCGTTCCAATCTCTGCCTCCATGTTCTCATTGCCTTCTCCTCTTCTATGAAGAAGGACATAAGACATAGTTAAAAACATGGTTCCCCTTTCCCCTCAGTCTCTCTATCCCTGGGTCACTGTAGGTCTGGTTTTTTCTCTCAGAGCAATTTCATAGGAGGCAGGAGAATGTCACGTTAGGAATGTGGGCGTTGGAATCAGACCTGCGTTCAAATCCTCTCTCCACTGCTTCCTTGCTCTATGACCTTGGGTAGATGACCTACCCTCTCTGTGCCCCCGTACAATGGAGATGATGAACTCAACCTCATAGGGTTAGTGCGATATCACGGGAGATACTAGATGCTTGAGATACGTGGCGGCGACTGCTGCAGCCTCCATAATTGGTTGCGGAAGAAAAACCAGACAAAGGTGGGTGAGGGTGGGATCTATGTGGTCAGTCCCTGTTTCCAGGAGAAGCCCAATTTTAGGTGTTCATTCAAATATAGGAGATTTGTTAAATCCAGAGTTATATGTGATTTAAAATACATAAATTTGTGAGCGTTTGCCTATGAACATATTTACAGATAAGAATAAAAATATCCTCCATCAGACCACATATCCTTTTTTATGGTTTTGTGTGTGTGTGTGTGTGTGTGTGCACGCGCGCGCGTGCATGTTGTTGTGCCCCGGATGCCGTGGGCCCTGGGATTCAGAGACCCCCATCTGCCTCACTGAGCACCCCTCCCCCTTCCCTCCCTGCCTCTTCAGCCCAGGGAAGGCAGAATGCAGACGGGAATAGCTTCCTTCTCAATTGGAAGAAAAAAGCCTGATGTATTAACAACCGCACTTAACATGTCTCAATTTTAAACCCTGCTTTAAATTTGGCACAATTGTTTTTACAATAAAGCCTGATTTTCTCCACAAAAGGGTACTGAGGGTATGTGCTCTCCATTCAAACACAAAGAAAGCCCACTTTACTTTCTAAAAAAAGGAAATAAATAAAAATCAGCCTTTGTCGTACTAGAAATTCACAGATTTGAGTCAGATGACAGTGTTCAATAACTACTTCCTTTCCCTTCCTTCACAACGCTCTCAGCCTCGCTCTCATTCTATAAGCATCCCTGAGTGCCTACTGTATGCCGGTCAGATCAGGGATGACTAAGGCTCATGGCTGTCCTCCATGAGGAAGAACTGACCTCCTCAGTAGACTATAGGCTGAAGGTGAGTGAGCTAGACTCAGACCCTGTAAACCAGGTCCATGGAATCAGCATTTCTCAGAGTGTGGGTTTCTTAGATCAGGCGTTCGCAACCCCCAGGCTGTGGACCGGTACTGGTCTGTGGCCTGTTAGAAACCGGGCCGCACAGCATGAGGTGAGCAGCGGGCAAGCGAGCAAAGCTTCATCTGTATTTGCAGCCGCTCCCCAGCGCTAGCATCACCGCCCCAGCTCCATCTCAGATCATCATAGGAGCACCACCGGTCCCTGGTGCCAAAAAGGTTGGGGAGCGCTGCCCTAGATGATGCTCATCAAGTCTCACTGAATTGTGAGTGAGAGGGTCACTCTCTTTTGAAATCATTTTCAATTCTTCTCCTGGCAGGAGAAAGTCTCTGGTGGGGGCCGCTATGTCCTTCAACATCACTCTAGTCCTTGTTGATCCCCTGTTTTAACAAAGAGAGCAGAACTCAGGATCTCAGACTTACCAGGCCACCGCTTTGCCATTACTGTATTTATTTTTCTGGTTAGGTGGTATCGTGGAGCGTGATTCTGGTTTTCTCATGCATCATGAATTCTGAGAGGTAAGCAGGAAAGGCTACCTGGACGAGGTGGCGTTTTAACAGCACCTTGATAGGTGAGATGGGTAAAGCATGTGGCTTAGGGCATTCTCTCAGAATGTCCAGAGACCCCTTCAGGAAAAAATCTAATCTGAGATTTGGAGTCAGACAGACCTGGGCTTGATTCCTAGCCCTCCCCCAAACTAGCTACATGATCTTGGACAAGTCACTCTACCTTTGTTTTCTCATATGTAGAATGGGCAGTGAGGCCGGTGCTGTCTGTCTTGCTGCCTCTGGCAGACTCAAGGGGAAGAATCTCTAACTGATGAGAGTTCTCCCATTTTTTTTCCTGCCGTAAGTGAGAAGCTGTTCCAGGATCAGTTTTAAGTTGTAGCGTTAGGAGCTACTAGGCTTAAGGTCCTGTGTTAGGTGAGTTAGCTAGAACTTGAGCCTGAGATGGAGATGCACATGCATGTGATATACTAAAGGAGGGTGCTTAAGAGAAACATATAAGGAAAGAGAACACTAGGGCAGGCAAAGATGTGGTTTCAGGAGAAGTCTCCGAACCTGATCCCACCAGGAGCTCCAGAGTAGGAACTCCCTCCCAGAGATTGTCCCACTGAGTGGCAAGAGGGCTTCCTTGTTATATATGTCCATATCATTTGATCATGGGCTATGGATTTCCCCTGGGGAGTGGGGAGGTAAGCTCCCAGCCATCTCCGAGTGAGACAGCTCCCCTGAGCGTGGAACAATCCTTCAGAGAAGGGTGCAGGTGCGAGCAGCCAGTACCTCTGTGTGGGGCACTATCAGCATCTGCTCTGGGGAAACAGCAGCAATTTTCTTCCACTGCTCTGGTTTCCAATTTTATGCACTGGGTTGGCCTAGCGAAGGAATAGACCCAAGGGAGGGCCCAGGGGACCTTGGCCTTTCCTGTGGGGGCCCAATCAGAAGCAGCATCTTGCCACACAGTGGGCTATGAGCCAAGAATGGAAGATTGGCATTGGCACAGGCATGCAAACATGTGGCTGGCAGGATCCAGTGAGTCCAGGTCTTCAGTAGCCCATAAACCAGACAAATGAATATTTGATAGAAATATAATTCCAGAGAATGAGGGCCCTTGTTGGCCCTATGGTGAAATACAGTGGCTCTCTGACCTCTTGGAGGAATAAATCTGCCCAGTGGTGCTTTCCAGCCTGAGACATAGAAGCCCCTCCAATGCAGCTTTTTTCTGGAAGAGCTTAAATACTTAGCATCAGTATATTTACTGTCTGGCGGGACCCTGGGAATCCAAGGTCATCTTGGCAATGACTCCTCACCTTGCCCCAGGCATGCCTCTGTGCCATCCTGGTACCTTGGAGCTAGCATAAACAAAGGCCAGCACTGATCAGGAGGAGGAGGAGGTGCTTGCTTCTGCCTCCTGCACCTTGTTCAATGAAAGGAGGCTGATAGTATCATAGTTACCATCATGGAGTAGAGGATTAGAACGGGCAGACATGAGTGAGGATCCTAATACTGAAACTGCTTAGCTATGTGACCTTGACTGGGCAACTTACCTTCTTTGGACTCAGCTTCTTCAACCACAAGATGGAGCCAATAATAGTGCATACTTCATAGGGCTGTGGGACAATTAAGTGGGCACACGCCTCTGAAGTGCTTTGCATGGTGCCTGGCACATTAGTTAGTGCTCAGTGAAGACCAGCTATCATGATAGTATAACAACAATCTGACTGAGGCCTGTCACTGGCTAGCTGTGTCTTCTTGAGCAAACCATATAAGCTCTCTGAACTTCAGTTTCCTCATCTGTAAAATGGGTCCAAGTATACCTATCTCATAGATGTAAGGATGGTAGGGATTTAATACAAAGCTTTTGGCCTATGTGGGTGCTCAATAAATAATAATAATGGTGGCAGTGATGATGATGATGATGATGATGATGATGATGATGATGAAGCCAAACAGGTTTTTTAATATGGGGTTAAGCTCCTCCCTGGATTAAGCAAGTCCTGGGTTAACCTCTCTCTGGATTAACCTTGGTGCCCAGCCGCCCTGGACAACAGGAGAGAGGTAGCAGCAGGAAGCTATTCTGCCCCATCTCTTCCTCCTGCCCCCAGCTAAGACACAAGACTGGGACCCAGAGTCTGATGGCAGAGGGGCAGGAAATACCTGGGGCGAGGTGTCCTCCTTCCTCTCTGCCACCTGCCCTGGCCATTGGCTCATGCTGCCCTCTTTGCTTGGAATAGTCTTTCTCCAGTCTTCTTCTGGCTCACTCTTAATAATCTCTGATGTCACAATCTGGTCCTCACTGTCCCCTTTTTTGTGTACTCCTTCAGTAACTAGGGCATTCTCCAGTGCCTATCACATAGTATAAATGAGCTCTTACCATGCGCCCAGCACCAGGTTAAGTGTTTCACACTCTAACCATTCCCTCCAGTCCATGAGGGCAGGGACCATGTCTGTCTCTGATTTCCTTCTCAGCCCATAGAATTTTCTCAATAATTATCTATTGAATGAAAGAACAAATAGACCCGGAATGTAGGGTATTTGGTCAGCAGGGGAGACTAATATCACCCTGGTTCACAGACTCCTTAAGGCTGAGAAGCTATGGATAAGGAAGAGAAAGAGACTGTGTGTCCTGTTCTATAACCTGTTTTTCTAAAGGGTAGAGCTGTTTGATGCTCTCCTGTCGTAATCATGCCCAGCAGCATGTGGTTCTCCCTACCTTACCATCCTAGCCTCCCCAGGATACAAGGGGATGGAAGGACAGTGGTATCATTCCGGATTTATAGATGAGGTTCAGAGAGGTTAAGGTCTGGCCTAGGGTGACATAGCGTATGGTGGCAGAGCTGGGAACCAGGATTCCTGACTTCTTACTGAGGGCTCTTTCTCTTCCACTCTCCTTTACCACCTCCTCGGCCACATAATCATAAAATCTCAGGATGTCAGTGTTAGTTAGAATCTTAGAGATTGTATTGTACAGAGAGGAAAACTGAGGCCCAGAAAAGGGGAGGTAGCTGTCTAGTACCTCTAGTATCTTCTTGGTTTGAACCTGGATCCTGGAGTGAGTGGGCTCACAGCAATTAGCCCTCTAGTGTGGCCAGTCTGGGACCTAGTACAAAAAAGTTCATTGTCATTGCCTGGAGGTTATTTTCACAGACAACTGTTATGACATATTCTCAGCCTAAACACTTTTCAAAAAGTCCTGGCCAGCCGAGCAGATGGGCACCTGTCGTTGGCTATAATGAGGAGCCATGGGATCACTCATCACTTAGAAAAAGCTCAGAACACCTGGGGGGGAAAAAACATGTGACGGTGCTGGGGCAGAACTCTCCAGCGAAGAACAGGGAGCCCAAGACTTGGGCGGAACTAGACACCACTTCAGCACTTGGGACAGTTCCACGAGGGCAGTTACTCATCCACTGGAGCCTGGGATCTACAGAACTTCATAATCAGAAGCCCGGTTTCCAATGGGGGTAGGCAGTGGTTTTTAATGGAGAGTTACTGATTTTCTGAAAAAAAAAAAAATCCAAGTGTTCACAGAAGCATGATGTGATTTAATTTCATAGAATTTTGTGGCCATTTGGGTTTTTAGAAACTGGAAAGTTTTATGATTAAGAAGAAGCATAATAACACTTGAAGAGATGAAATGATTTTTGGAAGATGCTTGAGCACTGATCATTCACACCCACTCCACTCCACATTATAGCTAGTAGGGAAAGGAGGAGGGGCAGGCGGAAGGAGGCAGGATGAGAATCAAAGGCGGAAAAGAACAGATCTATAGATCCATAGAGAAGGAGAGAGAGAAGCACACAGAGGGAGGGGAAGTTGACAGATACAGAGAAAGTGGGATGAGTGCTTGAAACAAAGGGATGGACAGGGGTTCTGTAGGTTCTGGAGTGTTACTACATTTCTTATCCACTTCCTGACATCCGTGGGGACCCCAGCCAGGCTGCTTTGCAGGAGTCCCTCTTAAACGTAATGACTAGATTCGCCACTCTTCAAAGCCCTTCAACTTCTCACTATGCTTAAGGCTTCAGAAACTACTCTGATTAGAACCATTGGGACAGTTTATTAGAATGATGGCTCTAGAGATGGGCACAGAGTTGTGCTGGTGTTCATCACAGTGGTCCCAGCACATCAATCTTATGATTTAATGGTGTTTGATAGTCTCTATTTAAGAAGGTTGGAAAGTATGAGACACCCTCTAGAAACATTTCCATCAAAATAATTAAAGTAAAAAAGCTGAAAGGTGTAAGTTTCTGTTGTCTGGAGAATTCACCCATGTGTAATACTTTACTACCCACTTACGTTGGACAATAAGGTATGTAATTTTAGCCAAAAAAATTCATTCTATTATAATGAATTATAATGAATTAACCTGAGCTGTAAAATATAATAACGATGCAAAGTGGTATGAAAGAGAATTAATATTCTGAGTTTATATCACATGCCAGGCGCAGTGCCAGGGGCTTTACATGCTGTGACAGATTGGATTATTGTTCAGCAAATATTCACTCCCCCATCCCTTGAGGCAGTGCTTTTCCCTCACCCCATTGTGAAGGGCTTGGTCACTTGATTTGATTTGGCCAATAGAAGGTGAGTGGAAATGAGAGCGGTCCAGTTCCGAGCCAAGGCCATAAAGAGCATCGTGCATTTCCACTTGTCCCCTTGCACTGCAGGGGACCCACCAGGAGAAAAGCAGTCCCCTTTGGCTTGGGTGTCAGCATGAACACATAGAGGAAACCCAAGCCCAACTCACAGCCTGAAATTGGGCCCCCCAGTCAAATCCAGTCTAGATCATCAAACTTAGTCATCTTGGAGACCTGTGAGTTCAAGAATAAATGCTCATTGTTGTCAGCCATGCTGGTAACTATTATACTATCTGCTTTTCAGCATTATTCTGCAAGAACTGACCAATACAGTATGCATTGTCTTCGTTAGTCTTGCAACAGCTCTTCGAAGTGAGTACCACAATTTTCCTCATTTTTTAGAAAACTTGAGGTCTAAAGAGAGAAAATGCCCAACCCAAGGCCACAGAGCGAGTTAACTAGTGATGGACCTACACCTGGCTCATGCTTGTTTGAGGTGGCGAGGAGAGAGTCGCTCGGCCCTCCCCGACTAGCCCCTGTTCGCCTCGCCCACGCACTAATCCTTCCACTGGCTCGAGCTTCATAGTGGGTGTGGGTGCTGGGGAAGCTGCAGGGAGAACATCTGAAGCTCCTTTCAAAGAGTCAGCGGGGTTCCCTCCCGCCTCATGGCTACTGGAAAAGGTCACATTTGGCGATTCAGCCCACAGAACAATGACATTTCAAGGATCAAAGAAAAGGTTAAAATATTCCTATAAATCTATTCTTGGGACTTTTAAGTATTTCCAATGTAAAGGGAAAATGTCATTTCTTTTCCCCCCAAGACTAGTGGAGGGTGGGTTGCTGGTGATGGCTCTGTTCTCATTTTTCTGGTGAGGATGAGCAGGTAGGAAGGAAGGATCTACTCCACATCCCTCCTCATGCAAATAAAGGTGCAGTTAACCTCAAACCTCATTTATTTATGGAAATTAATCCCAAATGGCTCCCCAAGAGGAGCTTCTCCAAGGGGAGACATGAACAGTGCCAGATTCTAGCACCCTCTTACTCCTCCCCTCCAGAGTGGCTCATGGGCTGGGGTATGGGTGAGGCCATGCGGGGGTGGTGGGTGGTGGGGCAGATAATGTGGCAGATCACCTTCCCGAGCTCTTGATCCTTACGTCCAGGTGCCTTGTGCATTTGCATGGATGTATCTCAGACTCCTCAAACTCAGTGGTACCGAGATCAACTCATCATCTTCTCCCTCTGGATTCCTTGCCTTGGTGGGTGGCCACACCCTCCTTTGCCCATTCATTCAGCAAATGTGTACATAGTACTAGGTACTGTACCAAGCACCAGGACAACAACAAGGGCGGAGGGGCTTCTGCCCAGTTTGTGAACTATTCAGGGAGACAACCCAAAAAGGGGACAAGGCCCCCGCCTGGAGTGAAACCAACACATTTGCGATAGGGTGCTGATGAAATCCAGACAGGCAGTGACTAACTCTGCTGGGGAGTTAGGGAAGGCTTCCCAGGAGTCATTACTGTACTGAGGCTGATCCAAAAGGAGCACTCCAGGCTGAGGGAGTACACACAAAGGCCTGCAGTCTGAGAAGCCACGCTTGTTGGAGACTCAGGACATGTTGTGTATCCCGGGGGAGTTGGTGTCTCCCCAATGGCTTCTAAAGCCACTTTCTGTCAGGAGACTGGTTTGCCGGCATGGTGGGCTGCACCCCACACAGTCTTCAAGAAGACGTTGTTATTCATAGTCCTCAAGCCATTGCTTGCCTCCCACATCCCATCAGTCACCAAGCCCTGTTCTCATCTGCCTCCCAAACACTTCTCCTCGTTGTCCCACTCCCTCTCTGCCCACAGCCACCCCCAGTCCTGGGCCTCGGCCTTTCTGTGTGATTGTGCCACGGCCTCCGAGTGTCGACCACCCCTGTGGGCGGTCTCCCTGCCAACCCCAGACCACCATGTGGCAGCCAAGATGGACGTTTGGAAAGATCGGTCTTGGCATTTGAGATCCCTTTGATAGCTCCCTGATGCCCATAGAATAAGGTTCTAGTTCTTGAGCACTGTATTCAAAGCCCTTTGAGGCCAGACTCCCCACTTCTCCGGAGCCTCATTGGGGCCCCTGTGTATCCGAGGCCCACTCCAGCCCCTCGGAACCACCGGCTGCAGGAACCAATCAAGCCACTTTCTGCCTTTGCATGTGCCATTTCCTCCGCCTGGCATTCTCTTCCTTTGTCCTTATCTGCCCAACAAACTCCCACTTGGCTTTCAAGACCCAGATGGACAAACAATATAATAGTAATGAAAACAGCGAAGACTACCTGTCCTGGACCCCTCCTCCAGTCCCTCTCTATCTCATCACACTGCTTCATTTACATAGTATCTGAATCATATTTTCTTATTTGTGGCTTTACTGTCTGTTTCCATCTCTCTCATCTGGGTGAAGGCTCTGTGAGGGCAGGACCTGATTTCCCCGTATCCTCAGTATCCAGAGGCATGGCTGGCACCAATAGGGAGATCAAAAGAGTTTGTAGAATATTAAGAAATGACCGCTTGCGACCACATTGGGAGGTGTTGGCCATTCTTATCCCATTCGACAGCTAGGGAAACTGAGTCCTTGGCAACAAGGGTTTTGGCAGCTACCTCAGTGCTCTGCTTCCAGACCTGTTCCTGGGAGCCCCCCAAGGGCTGGGTCTGGGTCTGAATCCATCTGGAACCCCAGGATCCCTAGGAGGGGTTCTGGAAGTGGGTGGCGGATGGCTCCTGTCAGTGGTGGGGGTCTCAGTGGTGAGAAAAAGGGGTGGCTGGGGCAGCTTCGTGGGAGGCAACTTGGCTGGTTGAAGCTTGGCTTCCTAGAGCCTGTTTCCAGGTTGCAAATTCAAGGCACTGATGGTTCCCACTCATTCCTAATTGGCACCAAATTACGTGGAGCAGGCTGGCTGTGTTGCTTGGCTTGGCTCAGCGGGGGCCCAGGCGGCAGCTGGTATCAAGAAAAGAGCTTATGTCGGGGTGATGGGAAGCCAGCCTTCTTGAAGCAGCATGGCGTTGTACAGGGAGCACTGGGCTCGGAGTCCTTAGCCCTTACCTGGGGCAGTGGCGGCAACCCAGGCTTTGGAGTTAGGGAAAGCCCACCTGTGCTTCTGTTCATCCTAAACCTCAGGTGCCTCATCTCTAAAATGGGAATGGCCATCACCCCTACTCCTGGGGTTGTTTGGAGGTAGAGACCACTGCTTTTCTGTGGGCACCATGCCAGTACCCCCTGCTGCAACACAGTCAAAGGGAACCCAACATAGCTGGACAGAAAGGTGAGCAGGGTCAGCTGCCTTCCTGAGTTTTATATTGTCCGCCCTCAGGAGACTTCAAGCTCGAGAGCACTGTTCTGTGCCAAGACCTTTGAGCCCTGGGGTCTCTACCTAGAGGGAGGGTCTGAGGGTACAGCGAAAGGATCCCTCTTCCCGGTTAACCCACTCACCAGCCCTGGGAGATGCCAGGTGAGGAGCGCTGCTGTAGGAGTCACAGACCTGAGTTCGTGTCCCTCAACCCACTGTGCCATCTCGGGTCACCCACTGCCTGTGTCTCAGTTTCCCAGAACGCGAAATGAAGGGTCTGGACTAGATGATCTCTATGGGCCCATCCAACTCTGATTGACGTTAATTCTTTATTTCCTTCCATGTTAAACTTTCGATTCCTGCAAGAGAGCCTCTGGGAAGGGCAGAGATTGGATGAAGGAATTCTCCTGGAGGAGTGCTTGACTGGTAGCTTTTTTCAGGGGTATTGTTTTGTTTTATTTAAGAAAAGGAATTCTTATGTCTAAGGGCTAATAGTGGGACTTTAGATAGAGGACAAAGCGAAGAATTGTAGGAATAGGGGAACAGAGGGCCATGGAGGGACGGGAAGCAGGGCCATGCAGGCAGTCATTGGGTGGGGAACGAGGACAGTGACAGAAGGTGGTGGAGATGAGCATGGTCTATGCGGAAGATGCTGGAATGGGCTCAAAGTACCACCGTACAAGCAAAAAGCTGGGATTATATCCTGGAAGGATGGGGTTGGGTTCTGGGAGGAAGTGCTCACGGATCAGTCTTGGGGGCTACTTAGCTATTAAAGGGGCAGAGCCTGGGGTTTTGAGTTTCACAGCCACGGGTTCTACTCCCCTGCCACTGACTAGGCTTACCCTCTCTGAGCCTCAGTGTCCTCGAGGTATAATGGGGATAACGAACCTCCGTTGCAGGGTTGCCATGAAGAGTCACTGAAATAACCAATGCAAAATGCTTGGCACTGGCCCTAACCACTGTAAGCCCCTAGCAAGTGGAGGCAATTATTGTCCTTGTAATTCTACTGAGGTAGGCACAATCTTATCGTGGAGGCTATTTCTGGGGCTCTCCAGGGACAGCAGCTACAGCTTTTGTGTCTTAAAGGCTCCTCAGGGCCTGGCACCCTAGAGCAGGGAGATCCTTTGGGAGGTGAAGACCCCCTGGAGCTCCACAGGCTCCAGTGTGAGGAGGGCTCCCCTCCCTGCCTGATAGGATGTTATAGTGTAGCGTAGGAGGTAAGAACACGGGATCTGCAGCCAGCCTGCTGGGTTCAAATCGCAGGCCTGTCACTTACCTGCTGTGTGACCTTAGGCCAATCATCTCACTTCTACGAGTCTCAGGTGTTTCATGTTTAAAATGGGGATGATGATGATAATAATTACAGTCACAAAGATGAAATGAATATATGTTCACAAAGCACCTAGACCTGCATTAATAGGGCGACCACTTAGTACACGTAGTTACTGAGTACTTGATATGTGGCTCATCCAAACTGAGAGATAATGTCAGAGGAAAATAACCACCAGGTTTAGAAGGCTTAGTACAAACAAAATAGTAAAGTATCTCTCTAATAGTTTTTTTTTTATCGATTACATGTTGAAACGACAATATTTTTGATATATTGGATTATATTACATATATTGTTAAAATTAATTTCACCCGTTTCTTTCTACTTTCTTTCATGTGTCTACTAAAAATCGAAGGTTATGTATGTGGCTTGCGTTGTATTTCTATCGGTCAGCGCTGATCTAGAACAATGCTAGGCACTTAGTAGGCACGATGCCAATGTCTGCCGTTATTACAATTAGTCGCTGGGTTCAGGTACTGGATCTACAACTTCCTGTATGATCTTGTGAAGGTTATCTAGTTTCTCTAAACCTCAGTTTTCCTCTCTGTAAAATGGGACTAATGGGATTAAATGAAATCATGCCTATAAAGTGCTTGGCAGGGTGACTAGCACACAGGAAGCACTCAACCAATGTTATATTGTTGGCCTGTGGGACCACAGGTGAAAGCTTCCACTGTCGGAGATGGGAGAGGGGCTCATCTATTGCCCCCTACATGGTACAAGTGGGGCTGAGCCAATGGAGCTTCCTCTCCCTACAAATGGGACCTAAGTTTAGCACAAACTCTGCCTTGAACTGGAGGTTGAGCTGTTTGGCCGGTTATAATAAGGGAAGGGTCAATAACACATTAATGGGATCAGTGGCCCCATTAATCTTCCTCTAATGAACAGCCGTTCAAGCCAACCTATCTTCCCCAGATCCTGGAAGACATTTTGTATTGGCAGGAAACTGGCCGAATAGAAAGCAACTTGAATCTTATAAAAGTGATTTAGTGGCTTTGCTTGGAAAAGTCGGGCTGCAGATGCAGGGCAGAGAAGAATTAAAACAACAGAGTCACAGCAAACCTCTCTCTCAGGGGCTCCATACTGAGATCCCAGAACTGGAGGGGCAGGGGAGCAGGGGAGGGGACTTTGGTGAGAGTCAGGGGTGAGGGGAGGGTTTAGCTCACCGTGTCTAACTCAGACACTCTCATCTCTGAACCATCAGATTGTTGATGATGCGAGAACTGGGATGGCCTAGGACCCAGAGGTACAGTGATGGGCAATGGAGACAGCTGAGATGGGCACCAGAAGGCCTGGGTTCTGGTTCTCTCATCAGTAGGGTTGAGCTGTGTAACTGTGTGGACAGGTCACTCCACTCTAGGGGGATTGTAAATGGTGTCAGAGCAGAGAGAACTTTCTGGGAGGTGAAGTGGCAATGGGGCCTGAGAAGGTGTTGAGCTGGGGTTGAGAGTATAGGAGGAGGAACCTGGGTAAGGGTGTCCCCAGGGTCCCTGGCAAATGGGCAGAGGCTGAGGAGGACCTTATCCAGGTGGTTTGACTTTGGAAACCTCTTTTCTCCTCTGCCCCAATATCTCACCCTCTGCTCAAGGATGCTGCAGTTCAGCCATCAGCGCTTCATTCCTTGCGGGTGAATGAGTCTTCTTTGGGCTCCAGGGATCTATTTGAAGACACAAATGCCCTTGGAGGCTGTCCATCAGTCCATCTACCTGCCCATCCACCACCCACTGGAGGGAGACAGAAAAGAAGGCAACATGGGACCCACCTGCTCTCAAGAAACAGCATCCAGAAGGGAAGATCAGATGTGCACCCACGTGACTGTGAGTCGGGGTAGTAAGTGATCTGTGCCATAAGAAGGTTCACATAGAGCACTGTGGGGTTTCAGGGGACAAGGTGGCCACTTCCATCTAAGAGGTGAGCATGGGCTTCCTGGAGGAGGTGGCCTTTAATTCAGGCCTCAGAGGAGACCTGAAAGATCAGCAGGTCCAACTGTCCTTTGTTCTAGATGAAGAGAAAGAGAGCCAGAGAGAACACACAGTTCAGTGTGGCTGTGCCTGCTAGGATATATAAGATCAAAAAATACAGGGATGGGGAAAGGCATTCCAGGTGAGGGAACAACTTCGGCAAAGTCCTGGGAGAAGGAAATGAGCATATAGAAAAGGTACCAGGCAGTTCAGAGTGACCAGAGGCTTGTGTGTGTATGTGGGTAGGGGGGTTGGGCACTGAGGCAGATGCAGTCCCCAAGGCTTTGGCCTTAGCCAAGTCACCAGAACCTCTGGTGGTAGGGGTGGAGATCCCAGAACTCATGGAGAGCCATGCCCATGCTCTGCCCCACCCTTAGTACTGTGGGCCATTCCTCCTTTCAGTAACTCCACAGATCCTGGCTGACTTCCTGGAGGTGGCCCACCCACCTGAGATGCCCAGCTCAGGACGTAGGAAACCTAGTTTGCTTCAGGTCCCTCCTTGTGGTGGTTTGTGGCTCTAGGAATGGCAGGGTGACCATGTGAGCAGACCTCCTTGCAGCTGAATCACTTCACCTCCCTGAGACTCAGTTTCCTCCTTGTGAAGCAGGACTCCCAGCCTGTCTCCTGGGGTTCTCTTGGGCTCCAGGGAGCATCCGGTGCCAGAGCGTGGGAGGTGGGGCAGATTGCACATAAAATTATAGTCGTAGCTCATATTTATCAAGTATGACCAGTGTTCTTGGCACAGTCCCCAGCACGTTCTACGCATCCCCTCATTTGGCTATCAGACACCTCTAAGACATGGCCATTATTGGTATCTGTTTCGCAGGTGGTAAAAGCCGAGGCACAAAGAAGTGATGTCACCTGCCCCAAGTCACACAGCTGGGCCAGGTACAGGTCACCTGGGTTTGTGCTCTCATCCCTGCATGCATGCACTCATACTTCTATTAATGCAACCTAAGGACTCATAGGCTCTTTGGTAGCTGCACAATCTGTTGACTCGATCTACTTAATATAAAAAACCTTAGGATGCTTTATGCTCCTTGTTCTCGAGCCACATTTTCTGCCCACTCCAGCTCCCTTCCCTCGGTCATACCCTGCTGCAGTTGTTTATTGGGCTACCCAAATCCGCTAGCCTGGACAGGGTGGACAGCATAGCCCTGTGGCTCACCACTTGGGACTTCGAGTTGAGCTGACAAGTCATCCCGCCAGGAGCACTTGCCGACACATCACTCTTCCTCCTGCCCCACCCAGTCCCAACCATTCTTCCTCACTGGGCTACCCTGAAGGGAGTCCCACTACTTGGAGGACCCAAACTCCTTCTCTCCCCTCCATCATCCATTCGGCCTGAACACAGGATCCACAAAGCAGAGGCAGGAAGCGATGCTGGCAACGCTGCTATTTTCACTCTGACATTTTTGGTTTCTGAAAAATCTCACTTGAGACTCATTCTGATGTTTGCCATCCTTTGAAGGGGTAAAGCCGAGATCACTTCCACCCTGGGCTGAATTCCTTATAAAATTCCTCACTTTCCCCCGTACTGGTCCCTTTTTTCTAAACTCTAAAACAGGAGCAGCTGTGGCGGGGCAGAGGCGGCTGGAAACAAAAAACAAAAACTAGAATTGGCCTTGGATTTGTTCCACCTGGAAGAGTGGGGCCAGGAGACAGGAAGGCCAAAAGGGGTCCTGCAGGCTCCATAGGGTCTGTGGCTAAAGGCATTGGAAGGTGAGAGTGATTTCCACTCCTGGAAACATTAGGAGACCCAACAAATTCTATCACTGCTTTATAGTTTGGAAATACAATATAGATTTATCGCGGACCTTGATGTCTTCCTTTAAACAACTACACAGTCTGATAAAGCAGAGAAGCTGTCAAGCTGGACTGTTGATAGGTCTTTATAGATCACATGGGGCTTCCTGGGGAAGTGTGGCCTCCCTTTCGGACAGGAGAAACCAGATGCCTGTCTAACCTGTTGGACCACGTGAGTAACGGAGAGTGTTTCTGGGAAATTCTTCTAGATTTGGGACCACAGGGGTTTATTTTGGTTTAGTACGGCAGCTATTTACTGAGCGTCTGCTTTGCACCTGGGCTACAGTGGAGACTGGGGTGAGTTGGGCACCATCCTTGTTCCCACATGGCTCACAGTCTGGAGTAGGGGATGAGTTGTGAAACAGTAAATGATAATGTCGGACACAAGCAGAATGCACAAAGGTCACAGTGGGTGACGATGTAGGGAAAGAGGAATTAATCCCACCAGGGGAACACCTGGGTATTGTAGACGACGTGACATATGAGCAAGGATTTGAAGGATAAAAAGGTTTTAACTGGTGTCCCCCTGAGGCTGCAAACCTGCCTCACCTTCTGTCTTCCTCATCTTAACTCAGTGGCTCTGCCACCTGAGGTGTTTATGCCACAGAGACTCATCACCAACATCCCACCTGTCACCATATCTTATTGATTCTCCCATCAAAATATATGTCAAATCTGTCCCTTCTCTCCACTTCCACTGCCACTGCCCTGGCCAAAGGTGCAGTCAGCTCTTGCCTGGACACTGCAGTATCTTCTCTAGTGGGTATTTGTCATGTAGGACCATCCAGCCTCTTCTCACCGTATTTTCCATAATGGGCTCTGGTTTTCATCCAGGGGATGTACCTCTTTCCCTTCAAGACATGGAGTTCCAAGGAAGCTGGCTTTATCTCTGACTCCAGGGGTGGAGCATGTGACCCAGGCCCGCCAATGGCTCCTTCCATTCCTCTGGCCACAGTGACTGGTTCAGGGAAGGGCACAAGACCAAGGTAGACCAATCAGAGCCAATGAGACTAAATTTCAGGGCTTGATTGTGTTATTAACGAAGCAGATTCAACTCTTCATCTGGACAAAGGCAGATGTGGGACTGGAGTTCTGCCAGCCGTCTTGCCCACATGCAGAGTGATCCTGGGGGGAAATCGAGCCACCAAGAGATAGGAGAGACAAGAGATGGAGGGGAAGAAATTGGGCCATAGACACATTGTTTGAACCTTAATCAAGCCTTGCCTGAATCCCTTTGCTATCTTTAGGCTTTCAGTTACACTTGTATAAATTCTGTTTTTACTTGAACCACTTCAGGTTGGTTTTCTGACATTTGCAATCAAAAGAATGATGCAGTTTCTTAGAATCTCTGCACCCCGCCTCCTATCCCCTCGCCCTGCAAATGCTTCTGATGCTATAGACTGTAAAATCTTTTAGTGACTGATATTTCCCTAAGGATAAAATCCCCAAATCCTTAACATGGCCCATGAGGCTCAGCATGATCTGGACCTAGCCTCTTTCCCAGTTTCATTCACTACAACCCAGCCATGCTGAATTCTTCTCAGTTTTGCAAATATGCCAGCTTTTTTTCCAGTTCAGAACCTTCCCATACATCATAACCTCTGCCTGGAACTCTCTGTCCTTCTCTCTACCTGATGGGTTCCTACTCATTCTCCAGATCTCAGCACGAGGAGGCCTGTTCTAAATGCTGTTATTTCTTCGTTACACTCTGCTCACAGCACCCTGCTTTTATACTTCATAGCACCTAACCCAATTTTCAGTTAGGTGCGAGCACATGCATGTGTGTTGATGTGGATGTTTGTATACTCCACAAGGCCTCGAGCCACGCTTATCCTGCTCACCACGCTCTCGCTTGTGTCTGGAAGAGTTCCTGGTACCTTCTAGAGGCTCAGTAAATGGTATTTGATGAATAGAGTGAAGAATAGGTGGGAAGTGGGTTGGGTTGGGTGATCCTGCCTGAAATTATAACAGGAGCAGAAGTTCAGGGCCCGTACAGGCAGTGTGTAGTTGAGGGAGCAGACACTGTATTAGGAAAGGTGGGCCAGGGCCAGACCAGAGGGCCTCGACTACCTACCTGAGACATTTGATATTCAGTCTGTAAGCCAGCAACTTTCAAAGTGTTTTCTGGGGAATACCAATCCTGTAAGATGCTCTATCAAAGGAAAAGACTGAGTGAATCAGAGGTTAAATAAGCTTGAAAATAGATGAATTCTCTACGTCCCTGTGGGAGAAGCAAAGTGTGTGTGATCGTTCCAAGGCTCTGACAGGTCCTGCAGTGGCAGAATCTAACTAAGTGTTGACCACAACCCCCCACCTCCCACCCTGGCTCATAACAGTTACAATGGTAAGGTGACTATTTCTCTTTATGAATTGGGGCGTGTCTTACAATCCATATGTACATGTAGCATAGGGTTTCTTTAAAGTTCCTGAAAGCTGGTTATTTAATTGATAGGGCTTCTTATAATTGACTATGTCTTAGAATTAAGCTCATATGGTCATATCTTGTAGAATTAATGATCTGTGGAAGCTGCTTTTGAAGAGGAGAGAGACATATTGAAACTTGTGTGTTAGGGTGGCCATTCCTGGAGCGATGAGAGTGGATTGGAGGGCGGGTGCTAGGCAGGGGCTAGAAGCCTGAAATCTGGACTTCCCACCCCAACTAAGGCTCCCACTGACAGGTCTGCGAGTATGGTGCTGACAGGGTGCCTGCGAATAGGAGAATTTAATTGAAATGCTGGGGTACTGTTGAAAGGTTGGCTCAATCTCTCCCCATCCCGTGGAGGCTGCCTGTCTTCTAATGTGAAAAGACAATCTAGAAGGTACCTATTGCTTTTTGTAGAGCTGCCCAGAGCTGCCTCTTGAGGGTGTCTGGGGCCTGATGTCGTGCATGGAGCCTTGGGGCAGGACCCTGCTTGGTTCTTCCCTTTCTCCCAAGCACACCCTGATCCATCAGACCCCCTGCCCCTGAAAATGCTGTCTGCTCTAGCTTCAGAACATAGCCAGAGCTAGGGCACCATGGCTCTTCCCCTGGATCATTGCAAAGGCCTCCGAATTGGTCTCCCCACTCAGCCCTTATCCCCTGCAGTCTGTTCTCAACTCCACAGGCCAAGAAATTTTTGAAATGATGTAAGTCAAGTCATGGCGCCCTTCTGCTCAAAATCCTGTGATGGCCCCCATTTCATTTGGTGGAAAGCCCGTGTTCTCACCATGGCCAACGATGCCTCACACTGTCTAATCCTGTGACTCCCTCCCCTCTGACTCTTGTCTGTCCTTGCTCTTCCTTCCACATGCTGCCTCAGGCACTTTGCGCTTACTGTTCTCTCGGCCTGGTGCCCACTCCCCAGAGAGCCACATGGCTAACTCCCTCATCTTTTAAGTCAGCTTGAATGCCGCTTCTAGATTGAGCTTTTCCTGATCACCTATTGAAAGTTACATCCCTCCATCACTCTGTGTCCTCCTTTCCTGCTCGATTTCTCTTCGTATCATCTTGCACCCTCTAAACTACTGTAGTAGTTAGAGTTCAAGATGCCCATAGACTCTAGCCCCCTGGCACACATACACACACCTTCTTATAGTTATTCCGTGAATCTAAATGCCATTGCGAAGGGATTTTGTAGATGGAATTAAGGTCTCAAATCATTAGCTGACTTTAAAAAAGGGAGATTATCCTCCAGGGCCTAACCTGATTAGATGAGCCCTTCGAAGGGACTAGGCTTCCCCAAAGAGAGAGATTCAACACTTGAGGGGGGTTTGATGTGGGAGCTGTTCTCTATTGCTGACTTGGAGGGTGGAGGGGGACATCCCACTAAGACCAGAGAGCAACTTCTAAGAGCTAAGAGTAAACCCCACGGGCAGCCAGTAAGGACTCAATTTCTCCACCATCCACATGAACTTCAAAGAGGACCCTGAACTTCAGAGGGGAGTGCAGCCTAACCAATACCTTGATTTGAGGCACGTGAGACTCTGAGCAGAGGACGCAGCTAACATGTGCCTGAACCCTTGGCCCATGGCAATTGTAAGATAATTAGTGCAGGTTGTTTGAAGCCACTGAGTTTGTGGTCATTTGTCATGAGGAAATACAAAATGAATACAACAAGTGTTTCTCTTTTGTTAATCATCTGTCTCTCTTGCTAGAATGTAAGCTCCAGGAGGACAGGGATTTTGACCTGTTTTGTTTGCCCCCACACTCTCAGTGCCTAGCCCAGTGCCTGCCATATAGTAGATGCTCAAGAAACAAATATTGGTTGAATGAATGAATCGAGTGGACCAGCATCAGCATAGTCGTATCTTCCAGGAGCTCCCTGTCTATCAGAAGAGACACATCCCATTTGTAAATGACAAGGGGAGAAATGCTAATGGTGTAGGAGAGGTGGGGTACAGTTTCCCTGCTATGAATGCAGTCTGGCTGCCCAGGGACAGTTTGTATTCCTACAGCCCCACAAAGCACGCAGCTCCGAGAGGAGCATCACTGACATACTGGTGTGCACCCTGGGTAATTAAATCCGGCCTTGCCCCGCCTCCCCCTGCACTCCCCGGGAGGTTGCCTGGGGAAGCCTGGTCACCCTGTGATTGCCCCATGCTGAGGAGGAAGCCTCTCGAACACCTACCTGTCTAACTAATTAACCTATTAAAATGAAAGCGATAAATCCTGGTGCCAAGGTGAGGCGTGGGGGAGGAGGATCTCTGTTTGTTTCTTTCATTTAGATGTCAAAGCCCTTGTCATGTTGCTTCATAGATAGAACGATAATGAGTCTGTGCACCATCTGGCTCCCAGGGATCAGTCACTATGTGAAGGTTTGTGATGAGGCTGCTGCTCCCCAAACCTGGAGGTCCTGGTGTGGGACTAGCCGATGTTGCCCTTTGGGTGTGGTAGGTCAGGGTCTGGAGGGGACTTGGGGAGGACCTTTTGGACCCCTCTTCTGAGACTTTCATGTCTCCTCTCAGACTCCCACCCCCTACCCCAGCTAAGCAGGATCTGGAAGCCCAGGATCTTAGAATTTTAGAGCAGGAAGGGACCATCTTTCATGTTATAGCTGAAACGCTGAAACCCAGAGTGGGTGAGAGATTTGACTGAGGTCACATAGCAAGTCAAAAGCAGAGCCAGGATTGAAAACCAGGCTCCTACCACCATAACTATATGTCTGTCTGCCTCCTGGGTTAGCTTCTCTTCACAGAAGGGAAGAAGGTCTTCATTTCCAGCCCTCCAGTGGTCTGTTTACAGCCTCTGTGATCAAGCCTAGGGATGGAGGCTGCACTGAGAAACCAAATCCAAGGAGGAGGCTTAGGTATCATTAGCCCCACAGACTCCAGTTCGCAGATGAGGAAACTGAGGCCCAGTGATGAGCAGTGCTGGCCCAAGGCCTCTTGGCAGGTCAGAGGTGAGAAGCAAGGATTTCCAGCTGCTGGTGAGTGATCTTTTCTTTACTGCCTCCAAATCGTCTCTTCCTGTGAGGAAGGAAGTGGCCTTTGAACCAGGAACCTTTGAAAGAGATGATGGGGAGGGAACACCAGGTGGAGCGACAGCTAGCATTAGTACCTGGAGGTGTGGGTGAGCAGGTGCATGCAAGAAGCAGGGAGATGCTCAGTTTGGTGGATCAGAAATGAGAGAGACCACAGGCCAGGGTTAGGGGGTTGGTTTGCACAGTTAGCACATATTAGAGGGACTGAGGAAGAAGAGATATCTGCTCCCAGCTGGCAGAAAAGTTCCTGTGAGATGAGGGTCTTGGTGGGGTGTATGGGAGGTGAGAGAGGCCACAGTCTCAGCTCCGCCCCAGCATCTCCCCTCCTTTTCCTGCCCCATGGGAATGTTGCTTGCACAGGGTGTATGCCTAGTGTTTGGCAGAGAGGAGACCTGGGGGCCACTTCTGGCCTCCTCCTTCTACTTCTCGGTTGGATTTCTCTCTCTTTTGCTGCTGGCCATATACCTGACGTCAAGTTCATGTTCCCTGTGGGTTATCTGCAGCAGGAAGGAAGCCCCTGCTCCCACCTCCCCCTCTGAAGGTTTGGACCTGGGCATTATGGGTGGGGCCCTTCAGCCAGATAAGCCATCAGTGTTGGAAACATCACCTTGGACCATAAAACCTGCATAATGGAAGGACTTGAACTTGGTGAGGTCACTGGGCACAGCCTTTACAAGAGCACCGACCCTTAGCAGCACCTGCCTTCCCACCCCTTGCCTTCCCCACTAGGGCAGTGGCCATAATTTAAAATTCATTGATTGAGAAAATACCCAGTGACTAAAGCCTCTAGGAATTCAGCTACATTTAAAAAGGAATTTGTATTTATTTGTCTTAATTGCATCTATAATACTTAGGGGAAAGTAGCTCACTAGCGTGCTAGGCCTGATTTAGTCTCCAGACACTGGCTGGGAACATTTTAGGGGTGACCTTTATGCAATTACCCTTTACTCTCCATGCCTCTGGCTTGGGGATTTTACTGAGCATTTGCCTTTTATTTCTTTCCCGGGAGTGCTTACGATAGCCAGTGTCACCAGCAGGCATGATGTTATTTGTTATTCCCATTTTAAAGATGAGGAAACTGAGGTCCAGGGCCTCACCTTTCCTTGGAATGCACTGACTTGCTTCTGGGAACCCAAACAGTGCTGAGCAATAGATAAATAATCCCAGACTCACTTCCTGGCTTTTATCTTCACTTCCTTATCACCAGCTGTGTGACCTTCAGAACCTTAGCAGCCTCTCTGGGCCTCAGTTTCCTGTGGAGATACTAGGAGATCTACATTGTAGGGTTGCATGAGGATCAAATGAGCTAATATATGTAAATGTGCCAGCGGTGTTAGTGATTGTCAACATCATTATCATCATGACTGAAGGTGGTCCCAGAGCTGAGTCCTGCGGGCTAGGGCAGCCCAGCCAAGCAGCTGCCCCCGCCCCCACTCCAGCCAACCGCCACCCACCTCCTTCTCCTTGGATCCAATTGAATCTGAAAACAATGAACCAGCCCCAGTAAGTGTTTTCAGTCCTGACAATCAGGGGAGGGTAAAAAAGGAAAGAAAGAAAAGAAAGGAGAGTGAGACCAAATTGTTTTCTTCAGGCAGAAAGAAATCTCATTTGGAGGCGCGCTCGGTGGCAGGGAGACGGTGGTGCCGGGTGTAATACAGGATCTGTCCATCTCCACGCAGCTCCAGAATTGCTGCTGGTATTTCTAGCAAGAAGCCGCCATGAGCCCCCTTCCTATAATATCCTAATTAAAGGGCTGTTATGCATATGGGAGGCACTATGGCCAAGTGACAAGCTGGTGGCTGACAGTGTCCAGGGCTGGGCTTGGGAGCAGGAATTGGGGGCCTAGAGGGGCTGGCTGCCAACTCCCCACTTTCCATTTCTCTGCCGCTGCCAACTCCTCCTGCCCTCTGCCCACTGCCCCCAGCCTGAGCTGCGGCTCTGGTGTGTCCCAGGGGCTCCCCTAGTGTTCCCAGGCAGCTTGAGCCACCGTGAGGCAGGAGGTGGGGTGGGGATAAGGAAAAAGGGCTTGGGGGAGCTCGGCAGGGTGGAAAAATGGGTAGTTAAACAACAGAGAGAGGAAGGGAGTGAGGGTGGCAAAGAAGGAAGGAACAGCAGCAGAACAAGGACAGGAGCTGAGCATCTACCAGGTGCCAGACCATGGCTCCCATGTCCCTTGTCTCACTGATTGGCACATTAATATTTTGAGGCGAAAACTGTGATAATTCCTTTCTTTAGCCTCAGTTTCCCCACAGGCAAAGTGAGAGGTGAGTTGGAATGGATTCTGAGGGGACAAATGAGGAGAGAGAGGGAAAAGAGAGGGAAAGGGATGAGGAAGGGTGAGGAGAGGCGAGGGGCAGAGTGCAGGGAGGAGCTGGACGGGCTGTCCTCGAGGGAGAGGGAACTTCAGCCGGGGAGACTTCCAGGAAGTAAAGGAATTCTACATACTTTTTCCCATAGCCCGGAAGTGGGGGAGGGAGGCTCTTGAGTCCCTTAGAGGCAGTTTTGTCAGAATGTTCCAGATGTGGGGGATGGTGAGCAGAGGCCTTGGGATGTGGGAGCAGCTGTTGGTGAGAGTTGGCTTCCAGGCTGGGGTGGGGGTGGGGAACACACTTGGAGTCCAGGCCCAAGAAGCGGTTGGCCTTTTATGAGGACCACTGTGCGTGCATGCGAGTGCGTCTGTGTGTGTGTGTTCACAAACCTGGGAGCAGGTGATTCACACATCCACCTTACGCTGTTAGCTGTCTAACCAATGTTCAGGTGGCACCTCAGTGAACGCCTACTGATGCTGGAGCCTGAAAGCGTGTTTAGCACTTTCTACATCTCATTTCCCTCATTTCTTTTTTTTGACTCCCTTATGGAGCAAGCGGTGGGCACATCCTGACGCAGTGAGGAAACTGAGGCTCAGAGAGGTTAAACTCATTCAGAAGGTCAACCTACATGTAGCAAGCAGACCAGCTGAAATGCTCACCTGAGTCATTTGCTTTTAAGGCGGCCCCTTAACCATATGCTAAGCTGCCAATTCGGAGCCCAACCCTGGGGGTCCAGGAGGAAGTGCCACCTTCCCTGCCCTTCAGAAGTTTTCGGACTGATGGGGGAGGCAGACTCAGAACCAGGCAACCTGCTAAGGACAAGGACAGAGCCATGCCCTGGGTGCCCCAGGCACAGTGAGAAGGGTACCGCCCAGCCAGCGTGAATCATCCCTCTAATTTTGCAAAGCAGCTTACAAAGCACTTTCGTCTCCAGTGTCCCCTGTGCTTGTCACGGTAACATAGTAAAACCAGAGCCGGGTTTTATTGCTCCCATTTTACAGGTGTGGATATGAAAGCCCCGAGGGGTTACAAAACATGCGTAAGGTCACACAGTCGACCACTGGCAGAGTCAGGATTCAACCTAACTCATCATGGCCTGATTCTAGATTCTGATTTTTTTTATACCCAGTGCCAGAAAAATGGCAAAACCTGTGAAGGAGCTCTTTCCAGCCCTTGCTCTCTGCCCCCAGATTCCCTTCCGTCCCTAGACCCAGAGATTAGAAGGCAGCAGATTTGGGACTTAACTTTTCTGGGGAAAGACACCCCGGCGGAGACACAATAGGGGGCAGTGTGAGGGTTTGTATGGGGAGGGGAAGTAGGGAAAAGCCTCAGAGTCCCCAAAGCCACCCCTGGGGTTGCTTTGAGTTGGAAGTCTCACTCCATCAGTCTCTGGTTGATTCCAAGAATAAAAGTGGAGATATGAAAGAGGGGGCCCCAAGGAGGAAAAGCTGGGGGTCAAGTGTACCCAAAGGCATCTTTCTTTCGCCCCTTTGGAAATAAAGATGGACCTCTGAGAGCAATATCCTCAACACAGGCAGCCCCTGCCTGGGCCCCCAGGCGCAGACTTTGAATCTGAGGTGGGTGCTCCACAGCGTGGTCAGGGTTGAAAGAGAGTCAGGGGTATGATCTTGGCTCTCTTACGCCTTCAAATCTGGTGCCTCCGTTTTCTCATCTGCAAGTGGGGCTCGTAGCCTCTGCTCGCTTGGCCTCAAAGCATAGCTGTGAGGCCCCCAGGAAATGATGGCTTGGAAGCAGGACCAGCTACATAATTTGCAAGACTTAGTACAAAATGAAAATGTATGACACCTGGTAAAAAATTATCAAAGAATTTCAAGAGCATTAAACCAAGCATGGGTCTGGGTGGCTGCACAGGTCACATGGCCATAAAGCTGGCTCTGGTTAGAAGGGGCGTGGAGGAACAGGAGGCCTCTGCATGCACCTGATGGCTGGTTGGGCTCAGGGCTGGCTCCACGAGGGCTTGTGCTGGAGACCAATGTTGACAAAAGAACGTCCAACCCCGTAGAAAAATTTTATGAGTTTATTTGAGTTTTTTGAGCTAAACTGATGACGATGCTGAGAAGCAACATCTCAAATGCTCCAGAGAATGAGAGTTTTGCAGTTTCTTTTATGCATTTGGAATTAAGAAGGGAATGTAAGGAAAACTACAAGAAGGTGGGAGAAAGGAAAGTTGGGATTGGACTACAGGACAGTTAAAAGTACGTATTCTCTTGAGGGTGGTTATGCTTCTCAGGGGTCTGAAAAAGGCTTTGCAAAGGTGTGTTAACCTAGGTGTACAAAAACAGTGGACAGTGCTTGCTTAAGGCAAAGATAAACCTTTTATTAAAGAAGTTATAGGCCTTGGGTGTGGCTACTTACCATGACCTGCCCAGTTAGGAGTTTATGATTAGATCATCCTGCAAGGTTATTTTAGTTAGATTTATTACAGTGCCCTTTTTTCATCTACATCAAGGAGGTGTCGACTTCAGTGGTGGATTCTGGGTGGGGTAGGGGGTGGAGGGAACTTTGGGTAGTTTAGGGCAGGGGTCCTCAAGCCCCAGGCCACTGACTGGTATTGGTCTATGGCCTGTTAGGAACCAGGCTGCACACCAGGAGGTGAATAGCAGCGAGCCAGCGAAGCTTCATCTGGATTTGCAGCCGCTCCCCAGCGCTAGCATCACCACCTCAGCTCTACCTCAGATCATTAAGCATTAGATTCCCATAGGAACACTGGTCCCCGATGCCAGAAAGGTTGGGGACTGCTGGTTTATGGGGTGCAGGGCTTAGCAAGGCTGAGGAAGGAGGAGATGGTGCATTCGTGAGCACAAGCCCAGAGTCCCCACAGTTTCCTGGAAAGATGCTACCCCTTTGCCACAGGCGTCTCTGAGCTGGGCAGGGGCAGGGTCTCTCTGAATGACCTGGGTCTCTGGTCTCGTTGAGCCTTAAGAAGACTGCAGCCCAGCTGATGTGCCTTGATTACAGCTGGTGAGAGACACGAAGCCAGAGGACCCAGTTACGCTGTGCCTGGACTCTGGAACTGTAACAACTGTGCGATGTCAAATGTGTGCTGTTTTAAGCTGCTAAGTTTGGTATTACTAATGGTAGTAACAAAATTATTCATTCATTGAAGACCATAGTCATTACCCATCCATTCATCCATCCATCCATCCATCCATCCATCCATCTAATCTATTCATTCACTGAACTAACAACTATCCATTAAGCACCCACCATATATCAAGTATCAGGATCACATTACCAAAAACACTTGACATGTTAACTGTACTTTATAGTTTACAAAGGATCCCTTTGTGTGCTATTTATGCTCACAGCTCAGCAGAAGGAGTTCCTGAGGCCCCGCAGGCCCATCCCTCTGACTAAGGTCAGCTTGTGGCTTTGTTCCGCACCCCCTCCTGCAGCCGAGGATGGTGAGCCCAGCTTGCACCTCTCCTGGCTTGTTTGGTCCCCACTCACTGGGGCATGGTTAGATCCATTTGAGTCCATTATGGCTAAGAAGGTTGGAGCGGGTTGGTTCCTGAGCCTCAAGTCCCCAAAGATTCAAGGGTAGGAATAACATTTATAGCCCTTCTCTGGCTCAGGGGAGTGATTTTCCTATACTTTACACTTCTCTGGAACTCGTTCTGGAGATCTAGGATCTTGGAGGGAGTGTGTGTGGGGAGTGGTCTTCCCACCTGCCTGAAGCACTAATCTGGCCCGGCCCTATCTCTGACCCATGTCAACCCAAGCCTATCATAGAAGGTCAGGCTAAGATGCTCAGCCAGTTAGGATGCTTTACTCAATAGGCAGCAGAAGAGCCATCTCCTACAAGAATAAACGATAAAGAAAATGTGTTATCTCATAAGATGTTCCAGAGGTGAGTTGCTTAATTTGTGACTCAACAACATTACCCAAGGCCACAATTCTTTCCCTTTTCTTATTCTGCCACCCTCATGGTCATGTGGTGGCTGCGACTGCTCCGAGCCTCACTGCCTCACACAGCTGCAACCAGAGGCAGCAAATGACCTGCTTCCTGTTGCTCATTTCTTAAGAGCAAGGAAACCTTTCCCAGAAGTTCCTTGGCAGAATTTCTTTCTTGTTTTGCTGGCCAGAATTGTACCACATGCTCTCTGTCCCCAACAAAGCACAGTCACTGGGGTTACTGGGACTGGCTTAGACCAATGATGATTCACTCCCTGGGGACAGAAAGGACTCAGCCGTTCCTGGCTTCTGAACAACACTAGGCTCTGTTAGCAAAGAAGCTCCACGCTGCTTTGCCTGCTTTCTCTGTCCCTTCCCTTCCCACACTGGACCTCGGCCATCAGGAACCTTCTCCTAACACCACACCCAGGTGCCTCCCCTCTGGTCAGCCAAGGACAGGCAATTATCAGAGTGCTCCTGAGACAGAGGGCCCAGTGTGGGCCAGAGCCCTTGGCTGACGTAGCACCTTGTCACTGTCCAGCCTGCAATCCCTGCCTAGACTGCTGATCTCAGAGCTCTCCCTGCCCCAACTCATCACAAACTCACTCCTGCTAATACTTCTATTGTATTTACCAGACTTCTGTCCTGAAATCCTTACATAGATTAATTATTCTCTACAACAACCATAGAAGTAGTCCCATTATTACCCTCATTTGTCAGAGCAGAGAGTGGAGACAGAGAGGTAGACAGTGCAGCTAGGACTTGGTAGAGCCTGATGTGGACCAGGCAGTCTGGCTTCAGAATCCTCCCTCTTAACGGCAGCCCTACTGCCTCCTAGTCCTGGCTTTGTCCCCTCAGTGCAAGTCCCTGAATTGCAGACTTCCTGGGCTGGATGGGGCCTTAGCGTTCTGTCTGATGAGGCAGTGGGGCAGGACTGAAGAGCTGAGGGGCCTGGGCTGCTTATTTTCTGATGGCCTTGGGAAAGTCACATGGCCTCTCCTAACCTCTGTAGGAATCATAGATACCTCCATCAAAGGGATGTTGTAAGATTAGAGACAATGTATGGAGATAGTAGTAGATATTCAACTAGTCATTGCTCAGTAAGTAACAGCGGTTATTATACAGAGCCAGAATGAAACGAGCTTAAATTCCAGCTGAAAGATTTATGAGTTGTGTGACCTCGGGCTAGTCTCTTTATTTCTCTTATCTTTTAGTGTCTTCAGCTGTAAACTGGAGATACTCATGTTGATCTTACAGGGCTGTGTTGAGGGTTAAATGAGATGATGCCAATAAAAGCACTGTAAAGCGTTCCTCAAATGCGCAGCCTTATAATGATCTCTTGAGGACCAGTCACCTCTTTTCTGCTTGAGTCCCTTCAGGGTAACTGTCTCTCAAACCAGGCAGCTCCTTGTTTCTCTCTTTCCTTGCTGCTCCCTGCTTGCCATGGGTCCAGTGAATGCCAGCTACTGTCATCTGGCCATGTGTCCATCTATGATTCATTCAACAAATACAGGCTAAGTTGCTTCTTGTCTCTGGTGATAGAAGTAAACATGGAGACTCTGGTCTTGAATTTGCAGTGGAATGGGAGAGACAGGTCTCAACACAACCACCACACAAATGAATGTGTTATTATAAACATAAGTGTGTGAAGAAGTGCAGTGAGCTATAGGAATTCACAATGCGGGTGAAGATCACAACAGGTAGGAAGATCACGGCAGGCCTCCCCGAGGAGGTGACATTCAGGCCTGAGACACCGTTCTTGCTGTAGCTTTGCTGTGATGAGAGAGGAGTGGAGGGAATGTAGGCTGGATTCAGGGTCCCCCCTTATCCTTGTGAACCAGGGGCCGTGTTCCACCAACCGTGGGCGCTCCATCATGGGGCTGTCCACAGCTTCCCCCCAGGCTCTCGGCAGGATCTGCATTCTTACTCCTCTGCCCAGGCATTGTGGATCCTCACACAACAGCCAGGCCAGAAACATTTCTGAACTGCAACGTTGACCCTGAGATGGTCCCTGAGCTCTCCTGGACCTCCCCTGGGAAAGCTGGAATCTCGGCTAATGAATTTGAAGTCAAATCTCCTCTTGTTCATGGAGAAAGTTTTCACCGTCACATGAATACACACATGGGTTGGGCCTCGGCTTTCTCACCTGTCAAATGGGGTGAGTGTTTCTGTTCCTCAAACGTCCCAGGGCTGTGTGAAAACAGAGAACTGAGGGGGCCTGGGGAGCAGAACCTTGAGGCAAGACAGAAGTTCTGCTTTGTTCTGTTTTTAGAAGCTTTATATAGTGGTGGTGGTGGTAGGGAGCTTCTGGTTATGAAATCAACACATGCTCATTTAGAAAAGACATGGAAATGACTTAAAAGTATAAAGAAGGAAATAAAAAAGGATCTGAAATTTCCTTACCCTGAATATTCACTGTCGGCAGTTCAGGGCATTTAATTTATTTGCTAGGCAAATGTTTACTGCGTGCCTCCCATGAGCCAGACCCTTGTTTTAGGCTTTGGTAACAGTGTGAGAACAAGATGGACATGGTCCCTGCTCTCTTGGATGTGACACAGCAGCTGCAAAACTGACGTGGGGCAGCACTATGGGTGTGGTCTTGCGAGGCGAGGGACGGGGGCAGGGTTAGGCTAGACACAGACGTGCAGAATCAGGACCTTACTGATGATAAGGGTTTGCCTTCTGCATTCTCCACTATTAAGTGTGGGTGTTTTTAATTTGGAGATTTAAAAAAATGCAGTGGTGGCTGGAGAGGTTACACCAGGCAGAGGGACTGGCGTGAGGACAGGCAGGGCAACCCCTTGCACTTTGGGCCGGACCCTGGGATGGAGGCCTGATTCTCCTACGGGAACCCAATGACCAGAGTGTTTGTGTCTGTCAGAACATAGACTCAGACCTTTCCCCACCCCCTGTGGCCCAAATCCTGGGGTACTGTGAGTCATCAAGGGGGAGGTCTTCACCGGCAGCCTTTGAAGTCACATATTTCTCCTGCTTCGCTCAGCTCAGAGGAGACAGGGGCTCTGCTGAAGCTACACAGCAAGATGAGCCATGGCCATGGCCAAGGTTAAAGGCCAGGCCTCTCATATCCTGTGCTTTCTTACTGCTGCCACCCAGGTCTGTCCTAAGCCAGCAGGTTAGGTCTTCCTAGCTGGGGGCGCTCTGGCCCTTCCCCTGCTCTACACAGTCTAGCTTGCTGGAGGAGTGGCATCTTTGCAAACAACCCCTCCTAATGCCTCTTGAGTTGAGGAAGGGGTGCATTTAGAGACCGCCTGAGGGACTGGAGCTTGGGGGCTCCTCTGAGGAATCCATGAGTCAGCTAATCCATTGCAGACACTGGTGGTTGATACGGACTGCATCCTAGGGGTAGGAAGAGGTTTGAAATGTGGCTGAGTCTTAGAAATGATCTTAGAAAAGGACAGAGTTTGCTTCAGGCTACCTTGGGCCTTGCCCCTGTCCCTTTAACCACACCAGCCTTCCATCTAGCCTGGAGAAGCTCAGGATAGGGGGCTGACGACAGTTGAAATAGAGTCACACGTGAATACCAAGGCTGACTGAACAAGACAAAGATCTGTGACACAGGGGAAACTGAAGCTCAGAGAAAGGAAGAGAGTTCCAGAGTTACAGTTACAGAGAGAGGCCGTGGCCAATCTGAGACTAGAACCCAGGTCTCGAGGGCACTTACTATATACTCCCTGGGATGACTTAGGTCGAGGTAGCAGGGGATCTCACTTGGGAGTCAGCGGTACTCAGTAGACCCTCCTTGCCTCCTAACACAGAGCTCAAGGTCCACGCAACAGACCTTCCCAGGATGTGATGATTCCCGACTCCACTCTGCCAGCCCCTTCATGTTGTAGCATTTCACGCTGAAGCAGGGTGCTGCACCCAACCACCTCCTGATATTCCATCACTCTCGGATGTGGACCCCACCAAGATTTTTGTTATATAGGCCAAGGGCGAAGGAAGAAATCCGGAGTCTGCGGTCAGGGGTCTTGGTTCCAATCCCTGAACAGGAACTTCTGGCTGCATGTCTGTATGTCATTTAATCTTTTCGTGCTTCCGTTTTCTGCAGATTAAATGAGCTACTGCTTGGAAAGTTCTTAACTTTGTCGGGGTGGGGGGTAGGTAAGTGCCCACTCTAAAGATGGTAGCAATTATTCTTTTGGTGAAAATAGCAATTATTAGATTTGTCCACAGCCTGGGCACAGGCCTTGCATTGAGTACGTGCTCTTAAAAAACAACCGATTATTGCTCAAGCGGCTAGGACTTCATGGCCTTAAAGGCAACAGCATGAACTTGGCTCTGTTTTACCCTGAGGTGGGAATTTGAGAATGGTTCCGTTCCAGCGCATGCGCGGCACATGTCTGTGCGTGGGCGCACGGCTGACAAATAAATGCTGGATACACAATACAACTTTGCCTAAATTAGGCGACTGATCCTGCCAGCGCATCGGTTTGAGAAACGAGTTTCGATTTCCAGCTGCCTGTGATGTATGGGTGGCTCAGTGGGTCGGGAGGTTGCCACAGCCTGGTGCTTCAGACGCATCTCTGCCTGCTCAGTGGGGCCCAGCACCTCACCCAAGGGCTCTGGGAGAGACGATTTGAGCTAATCCAAGGGATTTCCTGGAGATGGCTGCAGCATCAGAGGTCCCCTCTGGCTGTTGGAAGATGAGGTGTCATGACTAAAGGCAGCCAGGAGAAACCGCAGCTCCTTTATCCTCCTGAGACTTGGAGGTTGGGGAGCTGGGCTCATTCCTGGAGACTGGGAAGGCTGGCTCTGGTGGGGGCAGATCCCCTGGGTGTAGGGTTGCCAGATTCAGCAAAGAAAAATATAGAATGCCTAGTTCAATTTGAATTTGAGATACAGAGCAAATACTTTTTAAGTATGAGTATGTTCCAAATACTGAATGAGACCTATTATACTGAAAAAAAAAATTCTTTGTGTATCTGAAATTAAAATTTAATGGGCATCCTGTTTTTTACCTGGCAGCCCTATCTAGTCCCCACTGGTACCAGCTATGTGATCTGGGCAGGTCGCCTCCCCTCTCTGATCTGAAATCTCTTTTGTATGGTGGGGATAAGCTGCTGTCCTCACGGGGTTGTTGTGAGGACTGATAAGATTGTGTGGACAGGTGATAGACTGCAGTAGCTCAGATTGTGAGCTCTGAAGTCAGACTGCTGAAGTTCCAGTCCTAACACTGCCATGTCCTAGCCATTTGACCTTGGGTATGTGCCTCAGTTTCCTCATCTGTGAAAAAAAAAAGGTGATAACACTTTCCTCAAAGAGTTATGAGTAGGACTGAGTAACATCATGCAAACATAAATACTTATTATACTTATTATTATATATCACATAGTAAGTGATATATAAGGACTAAGTACTGTTGTATCAGCATCATCAATCATCATCATCATCATCAATCATCATCACCATCATCACCATCATTGATTGTTTCCTGTTACTCAGTGGATTCTTAAGGCCGTTCCTTTTTTATCAGCCATTTTCACTTTGGTATGCATTGGAATGAAGCATGACTTTGAGGAAGGGATCAAGAAGCTTGTGGGGGGAGGGAACGCAGGCCTGGGTTGCACCTGGGTTCCGTGATGCAGTGAACAAGTCACTGGCCTCTCCCTGTAGCTTCTCCATGAAGAAACCATTTTGCAAAGCACATCAAGCTGGTGCCCAGGTCTCTGTCAGAGGCATTTAATTTGTCAGCATCTGCAGGGCAGGGGCCTTCTCAGAAAACAGTTGACTGGCCATGCATTTGGTGGAGGTGGGGTGGGGGTCGCCTCTTTGGGAGGGGCCTGAGCAGTGGGGTCACCCCATCCCCCCTGCTCCCTCCTCACTTTATGACCACAGCATCCACAAGTAGGCTAGAATCTTGGCGAGAAGGGCTGGGGCTGATTTTAATATAAATGAATCCTCCTCCGTGCTCTCCAGCAACCTGAACTGCTCTAAAAGGATAATTAATTAAAATGAAAACGCTGCTCTGGCTCCTCTCGGAGAATTCACAATTCTCTCCTCCAGCACCCCTCACCCCTTCAGGCTCCCTGTGAACTCCTTCAGCATTTCAGCTGCAGAGGGACGTCTCTGGCAGGCCCTGTTTACCTTTGGGAGAGGCCATGGCATTGAGGGCTTCTAACTAGGTGGCCATGGGCAGGTCAAGGTGAGGAGAGTCCAGAGGTGATGGTGGTGGCGGGGGTGGGGCGGGGCGGCATTTGGCTTGATCCACTCCACGGGGCAAGGGCACTTGGTGGTCCTTCCTGACAGAGACAGAGGTATTGTCCCGGGCTCGGCCTCTCTTTTCCCCCACCTACCTCACCTTCTTTTCATTGCTGTTCTTCAGGGTTAGCCTGATGGTAAAGTTGGGACACGGGTACTAACCACTTCTGTTTTACTTAACCCTGATTGAGTGTCAGGTGTTTTCTAAGAACTTTGTATAAAGATGGAATCTTCACAACAACCCAGCAAACGGTGTACCATTACGATTCCCTTTTACAGAGGAGGAAGGTGAGGCACAGAGAGGTTAAGTCACTTTCTCAAAGTCTAGTGAGTGGTAGAACCAAGATTCAAGCCAGAACATGTGACTCTAGAGCCCTTCCCTACGCCCTGGCCCCTGGCGAGGATGTAGAGGAAAGACTGAGTTTACTACCAATTCCGACCCATCAACCAGTCCCTTTCTCCCAATAATTAGCCCCCTGTAGCCCTTTTCTTCTGCATAATCACATCCCCTCTTTCCCGTTATCTCTACCCCTTTCTTGTGCCCTGTCTTACCCCTCAAATGGCCCAATCACAGCTGATCAGCTCAGTTGTCTCATGGGGCTGCAAAGGGAACCCTGTGTTCTGAAGTGAAATTAGGCATAATAAAGAACAAGAGTGCTCAGCCTCAAAAGCCCTTGAGAAATCCCAGAAGCCCCCTTCAGGATAGCCACCACAGGCTCCCTTTACCTCCTTGGCCTCCTCTAACACAATCTGCTTTCCTCCGAGCATGGAAATCCTTCTCCACTCACTTCGTGGTGGATGTTATTATTTTTCTGTAGAGTATGAATATTAGTTTTGAGGCAGTATCACACCCTATGTTCTCCAGGGCAGAAAGAGAGCATTAGAGCTCTGTGATTAACAGAACAAGCTTTTGTGGGCTAGCCTGGGAACCAATCTGCCTTCATAAATATTGTTTCTATGGAAAATGCCTGCTGGGGTCCAGAAACCTGGCTCATCCACTGACTGGGGGTGGATATGGCTTATCTAATTAGCTTCTTGTAATCTCAAAAAGCCTTTGGCATCAGAGAGCTGGGCTACTTGGAGGAAAAGAAAGGCCCTTTCTGCCCTCAGTCTTTCTCGCCTCGGCTCTCACTATATTAAAAGGCAATCCCCAATCTCTTCATCCCATAATGTACTTTTTAATGCCAGTAAATTATCCAAGGGGAGGAGGTGTAGGGAAGGAGGAAGGAGACAGCCAGATATGTTGGGAGGAAGAAAGGGAGATGGCAGCTGTCTTCATTTGCTAGGGCTGCCTTAACAAATACCACAGACTGGGAGGCTTAAACAACAGAAATTTCTTCTATCACAGTTCTGGAGGCTAGAAGTCCAAGAGCAAGGTGTGGGTAAGGTTTGCTCCTTCTGAGGCCTCTCTCCTTGGCTTATAGATGGCCACCTTCTTTCCGTGTACCTGGCACCCCTGGGAAAGGTGAAAACTTCAGGCCAATGGAGAGCACGCTATTCCTAGGAGGCTTCTTTTCTTCGATAAGACGATGTAGGACAACTGAGTGCTTGCTCTTGAGGAACAAGTCAGGAGGAGTAAGGGAAAAAGAAGATTTGACTCCAGATTTTTACCACTTAAGAAGAGAATCACTATAGACAACTTGAATGGAGAGAGCCCAAGATTTTGGGTCTGGAAGACCTGGATCCGTATCCCAGCTGTGCGACCCTGAATAAGTCACTTAATTTCTTTCGAGGCTCAGTGTTCACATCTGTAAGATGGAGATAATACTCAAATGACAATCTGTAAGTGATGAGCTCAGTGCCTGGCACATAATAGGTGCTTAGTACATATCAAGTTCTTTCTTCTCTGTTTTCCCTAACTCCAATCAATGCCTCTGGGTCTTCCTATACAACCTTGCCCAGGCAAGATGACTGTAACACCTCGTTTTGCCCCTTCTCTGCAGGGTTGGTCATATAATAAAACAAAGGAGGCCTGATATATGCAGAATAATTAGAGAGTTCCTCGGTTTTCCCACCTTTAAATTAATGGGTTGGAAATAGTGATATCTAAGTTATTATCCATCTTTTACTTTCATGAATGTTAAACCCTATCGGGGCTGTGGGATCTTGACCTTGGAAATTTAAATTGGGGCCACTTGGGACCCAACTCATCCTGATGATAAAAAGCTATCGTGGATCTTTAGGGGATAGCTCCAGGTCACACAGACCTCCCTCCACCTCTACCATGAGAGCAGGGTGGATGGAAGTAGAGGGTGTTACTATAATTAAAACACCAAGTCTTACATTGATTCCCTGCTGACACTTTTCTACAGAGTTGGGCTGACATCTATGACTTATAAGAATGCTTTGTCAAAATAATTTTTTCATTAAAAAAGAAAGATTCTCGCCAAAGCAGCAAAGCATATCATCCAGGGCTCGCTGAGGAGGAACTGGCTCAGAATGAACTCTGAGCAGAGATCTGCCTATTGGCTCTTAGAGACCTGGGGTTGGGGTAGGCCTGGGTGCTGAAGGATTTCTTGGTCCAAGTTTGATGCTCTAAGGTCAACGTTAAAAACCCCTCTGTGAGATGGAAGTAAAGAAGCATGGAGCTTGAAGATCTGCTCTAACCCAGAGGAGGAAAGGGACTGTCCCAAGGTCTCACTGCCTTCTGGGAGGGCAGGGCTGTAACCATTTTACTCATGAGTGTGGCATTGTAGAATGGAAGAGGTAGTGGGCTTTGTGGTAGTCCTCTCTTAGACTCAGTTTTCTTATTTGAAAAGTAGGGATAATAATGCCTAAACTTGGGTTTGTAATGGGGATTAGATGAGATGGTTTATGGGCAGGTGCCTGGACCAGTGAAGATATAGATGTGATTCCTGAGAATATTCTATAGAAGGGCAGAGAACTTGGATTCAGGAGACCTGATTCTGAACCTAGCTATGTCCCTGACACACTGTGTGATCTTGGGCCAGTCTTTTCTGTCCTCTAAGCCTCAGTTTCCTCATTTGTGTAATGAAGATAGTAATGCCTCTCTTGCCATTCTCACAGGGCTTTATAAAGATGCTTGAGGAGCTTTCCTTCTGAACAATAGAACACTGTACACCACTAGACAGTGACAGTAAAAATTGGGTTTTGCAGAGTGCTTGTTCAGAGAGGGAAGGAGATTTGGCCAAAGTTGCACAGCAAATTGGTTGAAAAGTTGAGATTAGATCTTTGAAAACCCTGCATGTGGTAAATCTGCACCCCCCTGCATGCCCTGTCCGCACCCCCTGCCCCTCCCGGCCATCAACAACTAAAGACAAGTAGGACAGAGGCCTGGAGCTGGAAGAAGGGGGATGGTCCTTATCTCTGGGCTCTGCCTTCTCTCCATGGCCTCTATTTTTTAGCGTTGCTCTGCCCAACCAGCCAAGTCTCCAGGCTTGGAAATTAACCCGAGACCTTTTCAGAGAGGCCTTAATCAGGAATCAGCTTTATGGGGATATATAATCCAGTTCCCTTTAAAAACAACATGCAACTAAATGGCAACTGGACCCCTGCCCACTGCCTTTCCTGTGCCAAATGACCCAGCCAGATATATCTCAGCTAGAGGTGTTTCTTAAAGCAAAAGAGACCACAATCCAGAAAGGGTGGGATGACCGAGGAACTAACTTTAATTGGGTACTTACTATGAAACAGGCATGTACTGAGTGTTCTATATGCATATTCTTATTTAAATCTTATATGATCAGTGTGAGGTGGGTATTATTTAATTCCAAGAATTACAGAAGAGACTACTGAGGCTCAGAGAGAGGAATTTATTTGTTCTAGGACACACAACTAGTAGGCATCAGTCAGGATTCACATTTAATGTTGTTCAACTCTGTTTTTTTTTTAAAATCCCACCAAGTTGTTCTTTAATGGGAGTAGTTGGTGGGGGTGGGGGTGGGGAAGAGTGTGGGAAAAATTCCCTGCTGGTGGGGTAAAACTTGGATGACATATCCTGAGACTAGAACCTTGAAAGAGGAGGGACACAGGACCTTATAGAATCAGCCAACTTCTTCTCACTAGTGCTTTGGATTCCAACCCCACCTTCTGCACCGGTGGTTTGTGGGGGCAGTATTCATCTTAGTGAGCCCACATACAGATGGAACACGGAGGTTCAAAGAGACCTGGATTATGTTTGGGGCAGAGTCAGAACTTGAATCCAGGTCTCCCTTAACTCAGAGTTCTAGTGGTTTCCCAGGCTCAAGGGAGCTGTCCCTGGTGCTGACCCCACATGCACCCTCTCTAGTTTGACTTGGCCTCTTATCTGATCTGTATTCCTGCCCTAAAGGGCCCTTAAGAGTCTCTTTTGGTAGAGGAACACAAAGCCCTGAGGGGATAAGTGACTTATCCAAGGTCACATAGCAGATCCCTGTGGCATTAGAATTACTTTATCACCCATTTGCTGCCTGTGGACTTTGAATTTCCAGATTGTTATTAACTTTTTGTGTCTTCTGGGTTCACCTCAAAAGCTATTTGAGATCAGACTTCCAGCTTGTCTTGGTCACTGACTCTGCCAAAGTAATAGAAAGAAATATAAGTTGTGGTATTTGTTAATTTGCAAGGTGCTTTCACTTTGAATTTTTAAAATATCCTTTTGAGCAAGACAGGTAAGATAGAAAGTAGATATGAAACAAAAGAGATTCAGAGTGGTAAGTGACTTTCTTAAGGTCACCCAGCTGGTGATTGGTAGCATCAGGACTTGAATCTAGTTCTTCTGTCTCCTTATCTTGATGTTCCCTGCATAATCCCCAATGTGACTTGTTTGGCCAAGCCTGGCTCTGGAAGAAATCTTGTTGGTTTTAGGCATATTCTTGACTGGTGTGAGGGCTAAAAAAGTAATTAATACTTTTCTTCTTCCACTTTCTAAGTTATTTTAGCTGGGCTAATAATCAAATTAACAGAGATGTTAACAGCAGAAAATCAAAATTTTAATACCTGCACAGGAGAATTAATATAGGCATAAAAATCCCAAAGACCGAGGCAACACTGGGTATATAAGACATTTTTGGACAAAAGAGAAAGGGGGCTGGGCTATTAGATTTCAGAAGTGAGAATGGATGATTTACAGGTAGTTGAGGAAAAGCAGAACATGCATGGCAGGAAAAGTCTTGCTGGCCACTCAGAAACAATGAGACACAGAGTGTGTCTAGCTAACAGGCTTGGAGTCTTGCTGACTAACTCTAGGGTGAATATTCTTAAGGTGATTAAGTGCAGGCTTCCTCCCTAAAGCAGGTTTTTCTGTCTGAATCTCTTGCACAAGAAAGTGGAGGGGGGGGCGGGAGGAAGGGTCAAAGGTTTTTTCTGTGTCTTATTTTTAATAAACGGCTTAAAATTAATATCTAAACAGCAGCTTCAGAGTGGCAAAATTTTGGTTCTTTTCACTGGACATGCCACCTTCTTAGCCTGTGCCCTCACCCCATGCCGAAGCCTACTTATTAGGGTCCTTCTTGGGTCATCTGGCCTTGGGCAGATGCCCTCTTCACAGCCATGCCAGGAAGGAAAGAGAGGTAGACCATTGACAGCCCATATTTATCTCTGATTCATCCTGGATAGTGTCAGCCTCAGGGACACTGGCCAGAAATTCATAGGCAAACAAGATGGGGGCCCACAATCTAGACCAAAGTACCCTTCAAAGATTGGAGAATGAGCCTGACGGAACTTTCTCTTAGCTAGAAGCTAAGAGAAAGAAAGTCGTAGAGGCAAACTGGAATCAGAATGAAAGATGACTAGCCACCCACACTTCATTCAGTGTGGAGTTCGCGGTCCTCAGAGGGCATCATGACCACAGCACTCTTTCATAGAGTATGTGGATCCTCTTTTAGGCTGGTAGATTATGAAGATATTCACAAGGTGGTTGTAGCATATAGATTGACTCTCAGTCATGGGTCCCAACCAGGTTACACAGTTGTTCCTGCTTCTAATACTCTGCTCTTCTCCATTAGTGAGTATCACTTCTCAGAGTGGGATTAATGAAAATTTCCTATAGCCACTGTGTTTATGAGTGTATGCATGCCTGTGGTCAGGCATATGTCAGCCCACCATTTTTCTCTTTCTTTTATCTCTTTCTTCTTTTACCCTCGCCCATACCATCTCTTCATCCAAGCAGAGGTGGGTGAGGGCAAGTGACCTAGGACCCCAGGGGATGATGGTGGGGGCTGAGGGGGGAGCCGGGAGTGAGAAGAATTTCAGTGTGACTTTCTCATCCAATTAGGTAATGAAAGAAAGAGCTGCCTCTCCCCTCCTTGTCCCTCACCCCACCCTTTATCTGTAATAAGCTCCTTTTTCCTGGATTGCCACAGAGGAGGAGGAGAAGGTGGAAAATTATTCCTGTTCTGCTCCTAGAAAACTTTAAAATGCTATCGCCATGGAAACTGCTCTCGAGCAGTCATGGAGCATGCTTGTGGGAGAAGCAGGGGGAGGGAAGGGGTGGGGAGTTTGAGGATGATGGCGGCATGAGATGCTAATAAAGGTCTCCTTACCATCTCAGCTCTGTTAGTTCTTTTGGTTTCGTTCATGCATGGTAAAACCAGGCTAACTGGGCTGAGAAGTTCCCCTTGGAGGTGAGTGGGCACAGAGCCATCCATGGACTAGAGAGGTCTGGAGTTACTGGGGATCTATTCACTTTTCCCATAGCAAACCCACCACCTTTACTAAGCATTAACTGTGTGTGTGTGCACATAGTGTGTGTGTGTGTGTGTGTGTGTGTGTGTAAGAGAGCAGGGGGAGGGGTACAGAGACAAAACATGAGCCCTGCCTTCAAAGGAATTTGTAAACTAGAGAGGGAGAAAGACGTGACACTTCCAGAACTTATTACATGCCATGCATTACTTTATCACATATATATATATTTTTAATCTTTGTATCAACTCTGTCAAAAAAAAAAGGCATTTTCACTCCTATTTTATAGAGGTGAAAACTAATGCTCACGGGAGTCAAGTGACTTTCCCAAGGACACACTGCCAGTCAATGGTAGAGCTGGAATGTGAGAAGTGGTCAGTCTGGCTCCAAACAATAATGATATGCTACTGTTTATTCAGTATCTGCTATGTCAGGCACTGTTCTAGACACTAATATATTTGTAATTCATAAAGCCATGTGAACAGGGAATTTTACCTCTAATTCACAGAGGAGGATCCTGAGGCTCAGTGAGGTTAAGGAATTTTCCCAAGGTCATACAGCTAAGAGATGACAGAACCAGGATTAAAAGGCAATTGGCAAAGCTGGAAATTAAACCCAGGTATGTCTGATGCTGAAGTGGTGTCTTTTCCACCACACTTTGCAGCCAGATAATATACGTGAGAGTGAAGAGGGTGGGAGAAGGCTGAGTGTGGGCTGAGGCTAGCCTGCCTTGCCGCAAGGGTCCATCATGAAGACCAGTGTTGCAACACGAGCACCTTACTCATATTATCTCTAAGGCTCAGCCAACCCTGGAGAGTTTGGTCCCAGGAGTAAGGGGTGAGGAGAAGGCTCTATGATGGGCTCAGTGAATGACCCTAGGAGCATGGACAATGGCAGAAGATCTTACTTGGACCAAGAGGCCGAGAGTGGGCTGAGTGGACAAGAATGGTTGAACAGGAGGGAAACTGTGAAGGATAAGGTCCCTTGCAACTTAATTGGGATGTTCTTCTTTTCTCAGATGAAAAGACAAAGGAGATATATAAACCAGAATGGGCTAGGTTGTGCTGTAGTAATGAACATCCTCAAAGATCAGTGGCTTAATACTCTGAGGTTTATTCCTCATTCATGTTACCTTATAACAGTTAGCCTTTACTGAATAGCAAACCATTCCAAAAATTAGTGACTCAAAACAACACACATTTACTATTTCCCCCAATTCTTTGGGTTGTGTGGGTGGTTCTTCTGGTGTGTGCAGGTTCAGGTTTCGGCAGTCTGATCTAGATGGTTTAAGGTGGTCTTACTCACATGTTTGGGGTTTCAAACATGTTGGGGCCTTTCTCTGTGTGGTCTCTCTTCCTTCAGGATGCTAGCCCAGACTCACTCACATGGTGGCAGAGGAGTTGCCAGCCACAAAAGAAGGCAAACTCCAATATGCAAGCGATTTACAAGCCTATGCTTTCATCACATTTTCAAATATTCCATTGGCCAAAGCAAGTCACATGACTGAGCAGATTCAAGGGGTGTAGAAATGAACTTACCTTTGAATGGGAGGAGTTGCAAAGTCATGTAGCAAAGTGGAGTTCATCTGGGATGGGAGAAATACTGCAGCCATCTTTACAGCCTACCACAGGCTGCTCTGTCAGTTGGAGGGATCTGTCCCATGTCTTTTTTGTTCAGGCCGATCATGGCTCTTATTGCAGCCATGATTACTGAGGTAGGAAAAAGAGTATGGTGAATTTCACATGGCCTCTTAAAGTTTCCATCAAGAGTGACACATCCATCACTTCTGGTCTCATTTCATTGGCCAAAGTAAATCTTATGGCCACACCCAATTTCAAGGAGGGGAGAGTAGGATTCTACCATATGCTTGGAAGAACCACAGACATTTGGAGAACAGCACTGATGACTACCACAAGTGTTATTTACTGAGTGCCTACTACATGCCAGGCAATTTAAGACTGTTATCTCAGAGGATTCTGGCATCTTTACAAAGCAGGGATTATTATCTCTGTTTTGCAGCTAATGCAGCAGAGCAGCTGAGGAACCCCACTGAGGTCACACATCCGATAAGAGGCAGAGCCAGAACTAGGACCCTGGCAGTCTGATCTCAGAGGTAATGTGCTTCCCAGAGTGTCATGCTCATCTTCTAGCTCCTCAGAGAGTGGACAGAAGGGATGCTTCACAGGTGACTCTGGCTTCCTGCAAGAAGATGGGTGAGGTAACTTTTCCATCATTTGTTCACTTAATCATTTATTCATTTGATCCATATCCTTTAAATTCCACCACAGACAAAAAGAGCAGAGGACAAGACAGACTGGGTCTCTGCCCTCATGGAGCTGACAGTTTGGAACACCCACCTCTGATCCCAAAGTCTGAGAATTCCATAAACTTCCAGCTTTAGAAAGTGGAGAGGAGGCTCTTAGAGTCCCTACTCTAAAAGGGGTTCTCCAAGGATCAGAGGAGCTAGGAGACACTGTCCCAGTACCCGAGCTTCATGGAAAGCCTGGGGAGCTGGCATCCTTAGTAGTACATCTTGCAGGAGCCAACAGTTCCTGAGTCATGCATTCTATGCTGTGGGCAGAGTGTCTGCCAGCAGCCTCCTGCATCCAGAGAAGTTGGTGGGCTCAGGCATGAGCAGGAGTGCTCTTGGAACCCCTGCAGGAGAGCTTCCTGGCAATTAGGAACTGGGGAAAGAGGCCGTGGTTTTGCTAAGCCACTATGGTCCTGAGAGCTCCCAGTCTATGTCACCCAGATATACGCTGGGAACCAAAGAATTCTGGGGTCACCTGGCCTAGTCTTCTCCCTCTGCTCCCATAATGCTTCAGAGCTCAAAGCTCAGTTGTTGCATGCTTGTCACATGGTCAACCAGCTCCCCTTGGAACCCCTCCAAGGATGAGAGGCTCACTATCTCCAGAATCAGTCTGTTCCAAAGTCCTTTATGATTATTTGGCTACTTTGCTCAAGAGCCCACACAACCCACATGTCACCAGCCACGTGGAGCCAGCACATGCCAGAATGCTGTGTATACTGGGTACAATGATACCCTCATGGGTGCCGAGCTGCTTGTAGGAAGGGGGTGTTATGTGAGTATGCATAGCCCCAGGCAGATGGACCTGGCTCTGCTGGGCTGTCAGTGGGCTGAAGCCTCAACCCACTCTGGCTCCCAGCAAGTACAACTATTTATAAAAGATGAGGCCTGCCAGGGAACAGGGAGAGGCTGAGACATCTGCTCCCTCTGCTGGGGTGGCTGGCACTCACCACCACCTCCCAGCCTCATCACCCTGGTTGGTGGCACCTCAAAGGTCCCAGAACAACCAGCTCCCAGTGAACTCCACCAACACCACCTCTCTGCCTTGCCTGTGTTGCAAAAAGGACCATCTCAGGAATGGGGCTAGGGGTGGGGATGATGCCATCACAAGCCAAGGACTGCCAGGAGACACCAGAAGCTGAAAGAGGCAAGGCAGGGTTCTTTCCTACATCCTTCAGAGGGTCAAGTTTTGGGCTTCTGACCCCAAGAGCTGTGAGAGAATATACTTCTGCTGTTTTAAGCCACTCAGCTGGTAGTAATTTGTTGCAGAGAGCCTAGGAAACTAATACAGGAAGTGATGAGCAGGAAATAGTCTAGAAGCTGGCTTGGGGGCTGAGGAAGGCAGGTGGTAGGCCCTGGAGTGACCATGCCAACCTTCCTACCATAAAGTACTGGAGTTGTGGGGCCAGCTGTAGGGCTGGCCCCCTATATATTACTGCAGGACTATTAATGATTGTGCTGGTCTTCCTGCAACCCTGGACAACCTGTGCCGCTCAGATTTCCTTTTGAAAAATCTGGGAGTGGGGAGAGTGACTGCAGTCACATTATTTTTGCTCTCAAATTGAAATTAAAGATCATTTTAACTCCAGATGCTGGAAATTCCTGGGCTCATTACTTCCCAGGATTTTGTCCATGCTCTCGTTTTAGATTCAATTAGAGCAATTTAAGGTAATTAATTAAATTTGTTATTTGATTAATAAAGATAGAAATTCAACTAAGTCGTTGTGAAGGAGAAACCAAATAAGAATTAGTTAGCAAAAGTTTGGGGAGACTCCTTCCTGTCTCTTGCTCTGCTATTCCTCTCCAGAGTAACCCGCCATACTGTCCATGGATCTCCTATCGTTCCAGCTCGGAATGAGATGCCAGAGCTTCAAGGTCAAAGTCTTTAGTGTGGTTGTGTTCAAGAATGAACAAGAAAGCTGGGGTGGCTGGATCAGTGCAGTTCACAGGGGAGAGGTAGGTAATGAAGAAGGAGTGAATAAGACATTGCTTCACCTGGAGGGGGTGGAGTGCTGAGCTGCAGCCAGAGGGCTTGGAGCAGGCTGATGGGAAGCTGGACAGGCACAGAACTGGAGGCTGGGGAAGTGACAGGAAGCCGATGGTCAAACTGCAGGGGCAGAGGGCAGGGAAGAAGGAAGGGGAATATCTAGCCAGAGCCAGGTGGAGCTGTCCAGCCGGGGCTGGATGCATATAATAGATGCCAGCACTGGCAATAGGTCAAACCAGGAAGGAAAAGTCAGGCCAGACACCAACATAGGGAGTCAGTTTGGGTCAAGGTTTAAAATTCAGAGGGTTTTTATGTATGACACAAACCCCAGAAACTCCACAAAACCCAAGTCAGGAAATTCAATGACATTAAAAAAAATCCATGAAAATACTGTAAACAGAGAAAAAAAAAAAAAGAAAACAAATAAAAGATTGGGGAAAATGCTTGAAGCTCATATCACAGACAGGGGCTAAGTTCTTTAATATATAAAGAGCTTCTACAAATCAGTAAGGAAAAGAAAAACATAAGAATGGTGGTAAAAGGTTAGGTATGGGCAGTTTGTAGGAAAGGAACTATAAATGGCTCTTAAACACATGCAAAGTTACTCATTCTCTCCCATAATAACAAAAATGCATATTAAAGGTCGGTAGAGATAGTATTTTTATCCATTGGATTGAGCAAGTTTAAAAAATAACAATATACTGAATTGAAATTGGTGTGGAGAAACAGGTACTCTCAAACAATGCTGGTATTACCTCTCTGGAGGGAATTCGACATTCCCTATGGGAATTATAAACACACATAATCATCGACCTAGAGATTCAAGTTCTTGGAATTTATCCTACAGATAACATGATGATTTATTGTAGCACTATGATGGCTTGATGAGAAACAGTAGATGAGCCTATGACCAGGAGGCTGGCAAATAAATGATGAACTAGACAGGCAATGAAATACTATGTAGCCATGAAAAAGAAAGCAGCAGCTCTCTATGTCCTAATGAGAAAAGGTCACTAAGGCAGGTTGTTGGGTGAAAAAAAGCAAGGTACAGAACAATGTGTATAGCATACTTCTATTTAGGTAGAATAGAAAGACTGCATAAATACCTGTGCATGCATTTTTGCTTATAAAAGTATAGACTATCCCTGGACACTAGATCGCTAGAGTCTGGGAGCTGTGGCTGCTCTCTGGGGAGGGGAACCAGAAAGGAAGGCAAGGGACTTATTTTCCTCTATATTTACCCTTTTATGCTTTAGAATTTTATATGTGTGTACGTATATGTGTTTTGTATTTAAAAGATAAATAAAATCACAATCAAAAAGCTAACCCAAGCAGGCACCGGCGTGGAAGGATGTGACAAAGCGAGGGTAAGAGATGCAGGGAGAGGACAGGGCCACGGCGACCTTCAGGTCCATGGGAGGTAGGAAAGGGCCTGATCGAGCCCACCTCTGGGGAATGGGGAGGACCATAACCCTCCTGGGAGCTACCTTAAGCAAGGTGTCTATGTACACTACCTCATTTCATCCTGGAGCAGCTTGGAAAGGAAGGTGTAATTATCCTCACTTTACAGAGAGAGAACTTAGGCTCAAGGTGGCGGAGGAGGGGCTTGGAAACAGATGTGTAGTGCATCGTTACCCTGACTGCTTTCACCTACCTGTCCTGAAGATGAGATGGGGGGTGGAATTCTAAGCCTGGCTGGCTGCCATCCCTCATCAGCGGCTTAGAGTGTGGGTGCGAAGCTGGTCTGGGCTGTGCAGCCCTGGGAAAGATGAGATGAGCAAGAAGCTTGGTTCTTCTTTTGGGGAGAGGGTGGTAGATGCCTCTAGGGAGGGGAATATCCAAGGACAACTCCAGAGAGGGACTCTGGGCCAGACTAACCCACTGACTCTTCGCCACTGAGGGCAGATGGGTAAGAGGGCTCTGGATGCTGAGACTGAAGGGGTTGGGGAGCCTGGGACTCCCCATAGGAGGGAAGCATACTTCTGAGATTTGCAAGGGCTCCTCCTAGGATGGACTTTAGCTTCTATGTAGCACATGGAAGAATTTATTGTTTTTCTGATGGCCGCAGTCAGGGGAGAGGGAGTCCCTTCAGAGTGTGGCAAAGCCAGGGATGATCCTAATCAGGATGAAGGCAGCTACTGACTTCATCGAATGGAGAAACCAAGGACTTTTCAGTCTCTGATGTTTCCCACAGGGGCTGCCCCAGGACTTCCAATTCCTTTTAACACAGATACCATTATGGCACCTCCTGGGGGAAGGGGTCAGCCTCCTAACGTGAGCTGGCAGCATCATTTCACTCAGAAGAGGGAACAGATTAACCAAAAAGGGAGCAGTGAGTAGGATGCCTGACTCAGGCCAGAGAGGAGGGGTGAGCTTTAATGGCACGCATGGTGGAGTAGAAAGAACCTGAGTTGGGATACTGGTTCCAAGGCCAGTCTTGCACTCGCTGGCTTTTAGAATCTGGGCAGAACCCTTCTCTCTGGTTTTTAAGTTCCCCATCTGTAAAATCAAGCCATTTAGGCCAAATGGTTTCTAATGGGCCCTTTGTGCTTCGAGCAATGGAGCTTATGAGATCTCATCCAGGTCTTGGAGGAGTACTGGCCTAGAGGAGCCAGAGAGACAGGTGGGCCATGGTGTCCCCTCATCGCCTCCACCTACATGACATTTGTGGTTTACAAGAAGCTCTCACAGCATTTTCTCACTCAGACCTCACAACAACCCATGAGATATGTGACTATTACCCCCATTTTCCAGGTGAGAAACTGAGGCTCAGAAATAAAGAAATGTGCCCAAAGTCACACACCTAGTAGGTAGGACATGTGGGATTCAGGTGTAGGTCTGAATAGCTCAAGGCATCTTCTTTCTCTCATGTCACAGCTGTCTCTTCTATGTTTATTTTACTTTTTGCTGAGATGGAGAGGGTCCTCCTGATGCCCCACCTCTGGGAAGCAGACCTCATTTCTAGATCCTTGCTTTATAGATGCCCGTTAGGGTAGGGCTCATCTAGACCCTCCAGTGGTCATTTCCACTCTCGGCACTCCAGATGGGTGTATGACATTCCCTCTCCACTTATAATCAGACCTAGAAGGCTTGAGTGATTGATTTGCTTCCTCTGCTACTCCAAGCCCTTCCTTCTTCCTCCTGAGGCTGTTATGGAGACTTCTGCTATCCTACACTGGCTTGCTATGGCTAAGCCAGCCATGTCCTCCTCTCTCACTCTATGCTGGGTGAAAGGGCATGAGTCTGTCTTGGAAGCCATTTCTCCCTGTCTACAGCCTGTCCAGTTCCTGCTGTGACCTCAGCTGCCATTCTTTCCCATCATCTGCTGTATCCAAGACAACCAAAAGCTCCTCCTGGGCAGTGGGGGGAGTATCGGGGGGCAGGCAGGGTCAGCTCAGCAGTCATAGCTCCCCAGCTGAGGAGCCACCTGTTCTGTCTGAGAATTTCATGGTGGGAGGGAGATCGGTCTTTCACGAAATATAAGGAGGCATGTGGGGGACCCCAGAGGCACTGAAGAAAGGCTATTTCATAAACCAGTACCCCAGGCTCTGACTGTTCCAGCCTTTATAGAGTGATGGGAGCAGCATAAATGTAAAATCAGAACTGGGTTGGATGCCCTCTTCCAGATAGCTGTGTTACATTAGGTAAATTCCTTGACATTTCTAAGCATCTGTTCTGATTGGTTCATGTACTCCCTAGGGGCTTGCAATGACACTAATTACTTTGTAAGCACTAAAGTGTTAGTAGTTAAGATCACGTGCTTTATGGTCAGAAAGGATGAATTTGAATCCTAGCCTTCCTATATGACCTTGGCCAAATGGCCTCACCTCTGTGCCAGGTGCTTTTGCTATGCAACAAACATCCCACAACTCAGTAGTTCAATGCAGCAACCACTTATTTGGCTCATGCTTTGGGGGGCAGTCATCAGTTTCACTTGAGATCAGCTGAGGGGTCCCTTCTCGCCTGGGAAGGGCTTGGCTGATCTTGGCCAGGCTTGCTCATATGTCTGCTGTCAATTGGTGGCTTCCCTGGGACTGGCTGGTTAATTTGACCTCATCTGGGATAACTGGAACTACTGGTCCTGTCCATGTGGTCTCTCAGCCTCCAGCAGGCGAGCTTGGGTTGTTCACAAGGTGGTTAAAGGGCTTTGAAGGCAGCAAGAGGGCAAGCCCCAATGTGTAAGCACTCCTCAGGTCTCTGCGGGCATTATGCTTGCTTCTGTCTTATTGGCCAAAGCAAGTCACATGGCCAAACCCTAAGCTAGTGTGAGAGTGCATGAACAAATCGGGGGCCATTACTGCAGTAATCTCCTGCTGCCTCACTGGGCCTCAGTGTCCTCATCTGTAAAATGAGCATAATCCTTAAGGGATTGTTGGGTAGACTGAAGTGAATGAGCATATACATGTAAAATGCACTACCAGTTTACACTGGAGAAGAGTGGGCAATCCACAAAGTGAACTGTTCATTTGTTATTAGCAGGGGCCTTGAGAGAGAGAATTAAAACCCCACACAGGAGGCTCTGGGGTAGTGAAGAGGGCATAGCTCCTGGAAGACAGCTGTGGGCCTGCTTTTCCACTTCAGAAGTGGATGGTGCCAGGGAAAGTTCATCCAATTCCCTGGCTGTAGGAAAGAGGTGCCCATTGCAGCTCCTGATGGAGACTTGGGCTTTGTACCCTCCAGAGCTGGTCCTGGAGTCCTCCTCAGGACCCAAAGGGATGGCTTTGCTCCTTTCACTTCTCTTATTTCTCTCCTTCTGGGCTCTGGCACTTTTGGTTCTAGAAGGGACTTCAAGCAGCTGTTGAGCTGAGGTTCTAAACCTTCTCCCCATCAAAACTCACATAGACCATCAACCCTATGCACTGTGCTCTCTGCAATATTTTGCTACTAAAACCCTCATTTGCAGGGTGGCCACGGACCTTCACATGTCCATTGAGAGCAATGTCGTGCTGGGCATGTGATCTGGAATTGGGGTTGGGATGTCACCAAGAGTCAATCACAGTCTCTTACAGTTGTTATGACACTAGGCAGAATCAAAGGGGCTGCTGTCATGGTGAGCTTGTGCAAGCAATCCACAGGAGAGGGAAGAGGTGAGGCTGACTTTATTAGAATTTATTAGACTTTATTAAATCTTGAAAATAGGATCCACATAACTGCCTTCATGGACCTCAGCTTGGGCACCATACATAGATCTGGGTCAGCCCCCTTGTTTCTGTGGTTCTAGGGGTCCTTTCTGAGCTCATCCAGAGAGCCTGAGGAAGGTGAACAGCCATTTAATCTTCATTCTTCCTTATACATCAGGTCCTGTCCCAGACTCCAGAGATGAGACAGTGAGCCAAATAAGACACAGGTCCTGTCCTCATGGGATTTGTGGTCTAAGGGAGACAAAGATTAACTGATCACAAGAGTAAATGTAAAATTATATGGCCAGATGGTTTATCTTTTTGGAATATTAATTTTCCTTCCTTCCGTGGCATTTCCTCTTCCTTTACAGGGAAGTTAGACTCAGAACATTTATTGCTTCAGGGGAGGGACAACCTAGTGGACATTCTTGCCTTCTGGGTGTCAAAAACTGGAGTATGTGTGTGTGGATGGAAGGAACCAGAGATTTGGAAGATGCAGGATGCTCTAAGTCCCCAAACCAGATGACGCTCCCTGTTTTCTGGGTTAGGTGAAGGCAGAGTGATGGGGAAGAGCATTGCTGGCTGGGCATTGGAGATGCCCCAACTCCTCTCTGCTCCCCACCCAAATAGGTTTGGAGAAGCTGGGAACAGAATGGACCTGTGTCCTTACCACCCCCACCCCCAGGGCAAAGCTCTGGGAGGTGGGAAGTCTCCAGACTATTCCCCTAGATAGCGTAGCACTGAGTGCATGGCAACTCAGAGCAGAGTTTTAAGGGAGCCTGAGTCTCCTGGGGTGGACCAGCTCTTCCACTCACCAGCTGAGGCTCACTGGGGGCAGGGGTCACCAGGCCTCCCATTCCCCCCTGCTACTGGGCCCATACCTGGACTACCAGGTGGGCTTTGCATCTTTTGTTTTGTGGAGGAAAATGTTCCTCTGAGTAGCACTCTTTTTTTTTTTTTCGACATGAGCATATTAGTCACCCTGGTTCCTTGAGCTCAGCAGCACCTGGCATTGTTTTTTTGACAAGCTGACATGCGTAGGCTGCTGCTGCTGCACCTTCCTCTGACCTACCCATGCTAACTAACCTGTGAGAGAGGTGCCTCTGTGCAGGGCCTGGGGGTCAAGTATGGGGAAGGGACAGAGGAACCACTGGCTTGATTTTCAGCCACAGAGTCTCTACTGTCCTTGAAGTCACCAAGGGTTGGGCCACCCCCTGGGGGCATGCTTCCAGATGCAGAGTCCTGGAGTGGGAGTGGGAGGCATGGATAAGCCTGGCCACACTCCTGAGCTGGCCATGTGATTTGCACAAGTCATGTTTTCTCTCTGAACCTACTTCCTCATTGGTAAGACAGGGACAATGTCAATTGGTCGATGAGATAAAGACTGTGAAAGATCAACCTCCTCATCACCATGATGCTAATAGATTCCTAACACAGAGCCGGCCTGTGTTATCTCCTGTGTTAGGAGCCGGCCTGGATGATCTCTTGTCTTCCTCCCACAACCCCATGGGTGGGCATTACTATTATCCCTATTGTATGAATGAGGAAACTGAGGCACAGAGAGCTGTTGGGAAGGAAAATCTTTTCTTCTACCCTTCTAGGTTCTTTGGCTGGTCTAATAATCAGATTAACACAAGACAGATTAATAGGAGAAAAAAAGCTCAGTTTAATTATGTATGTATGGGGGCCCCATAAGAATATGAGACCCACGCACAGGCGCCAGATATACCATTCTGAGCTAAGGGATAAGAGCGGGCTGGTGAGGGAAGGTCTCTCTGAGAAGGGGGTATTGATAAATCAGCTGAACACTGAGACGGTACCAGCAACGAGGATACTAGGAACGGAGAGTTCCAGGCCAAGGGAACAGAAAGTGCAAAGGCCCCGGGGCAGGAGTGACACCTGAGGATGAGGAAGGAGAGGCGGTGAGGCTGGAAAGAGATGTTAGGGGACGTGAGGGGCCAGATCACATCAGCTTTGTGGGCTAAGATAAGGGGCTTCCTCCCAGCCCAAGTGAGACAGGAGCCTCCAGAGAGTTTTCAGCGAAGGAGTGACAAGACTTGACAGATGTTTAACTGGATGGCCCTGGTTGGTTGGAGCTACCTAGAGGTGGCTGCTGCAATAATCCAGGGGAGAAATGATGACAGCTAGACCACAGTGGTGGTGGTGCGAGCTGTGAAAAGAGGCCAGGTTCTGGACGTGTTTCGCGTTGGAGGAGAGCACTCAAGAACCCTCCCTCCATCTCCAGCAGGATGAGCCTGGGCTCACCTTCCCTGGGGGAGGAGCTGAGTGGGAGCCAATCTGGCTCCTGGCTGGTGCCTGGGGTGGCCAGAGCAGGGCAGCAGCAGCTGCCAAAATGAACTCCCTCCCAAGAGGGAGGGCAGGGGACATTGGGAGGGATGCCAGGCACACTGTCTGTTTCATTCATGTGAATGGGAACAGCTGTGAACAGAACAGACAAAACTCCCGACCCCCATTTGAGGGGAGAGAGAGACACTAAAGGAATAAGTGAGTGAGCGGTATAGGTAGTCAGATAATAGTGAGTGCTATGGAGAAGAATAAGGCTGGGAAGTAGGATGGTAGGTACCCCGCCTTACTCCCATGCTCCATTTCCTTTTCCTGCTCAACTTTCCTTGTAGTTCATAGCACTTAGTCAGTCTAATGTTCTATAGGAATTATTATGTTTAAAGTTGACTTTCTGCACCCCCTACCCTCCTGCGGGAAAGGAAGCCCCATGAGGCTCTTGGTGAGCTGGCTCGCTACGTGGAGCCTAGAACATGAATGAGCGGATTGGATACCTCCCCTCACAGAGCCCTCCTACCCTTGGGCCAACAGCTCCAGTCTAACAAAGGGGCAAGTTGGTCTTCACTGTCTGCCCAGTCACCCAGGCTGGATGTTGGCAGGTAGACAGGATGGTGCAGCCTGGGTTATATTGCACGAGTCAGCCATGGAGCCCACCAGGAGTCCTCCTGAAGTGCCAGTCTAGAGGGACAGAGGATGCCCCCCCCGCATCCGTTCCCTGCCTCCCCCTAGGATCAAGGGCAAAGCCTTTTACTTCAGCACCAAATCTGAGCCAGCATCACAAGTTTGAAATCCTTAAGGCCAATGGCCCTGATACTGCTTGGTCTGGAGTAAGACAGGAAGGTCTCTTGGCACTCGCTCTCCCATATTATGTGTGGAAATAAGTTTTCAACTACCTTTGGATAAATACCAAGGAGCATGGTTGCTGGATTGTATGGTAAGAGGATGTTTAGTTTTGTAAGAAACCGCCAAGCTGTCTTCCAAAGTAGCCGTATTTTTCTCTTAAAAAAAATTTTTTTTTAAATAAGAAACCAGATGCCTGACCCATGTTATCCCAGTGTGGGCTTTACTGGTGTCTTCCAACTCATTCCTCTGTCCTCTGTATTTCTGGTAAATTGACAATTAGCTTTTAAGGCTTGATCAGAGTCAAGTTTGGCTTTTTTAGCGAGACAGCCTCTCGCTGCTTCATGTTTCCGCAAGTAACGTCTTCAGTTCGGGGTTGTTAGCAGCGATTGGGGATGTTCGATGCCTAGATCCATTAATCCGTAGAGGTTGCAGAATGGTGAGATTCTAATCCTATCACCCCGTCCTTATTTGTTAGCTGGAATACTTCTAAAAAGAGAAGTGTCCCTCATCCATAATTTGGGTACTCAGCGGTACAGTTTGTATGCAGAAAGGCTCTATTCTTTCCCTTTATTTACCAAGTAATTACCTTCAATGAGTGATGCTAACAGTTAATATTTGTAGAGCACTTACAGATCACCAAATGTTTTTATCAACACCATCGCATTTAATTATCAAAACAACCCTGGGAAGTAGACAGGACAGATGGTACTATTTTTTTAATCTTTTATTTATTTTTTTTCAGAGGAGGGAACTAAGGTCCGGAGAAGTTAAGCGACTTGCCCAAGCTCAGAGAGGAGGTAGAGTGATCATTGCCAAGGTTCAGGGAACCCTTACTGGGCCAGATGCTGCTCTTCGCATGTGAATGAACACATTTGCTTCTCACAGCAAGAGGTGGGATGGGGGCAATGATTGTCCCCATTTCACAGATGGGGAAGCCCAGGGCCTGGAGAGGTTAGCGAACTTGCTCTAGGTCAAAGGATAATAATAGTGATTAGTGTTTACTGAGCATTACTGTGTGCCAGGTGCCTTGCTAAGTGCTTAAAACAATATAACAGCGTTCTGCCATCTGCTGTGCGAAGGGTTCTCATCACATGCCAGGCATATACTCTTCATAGCAACTTTATGGTAACCCTGTGTCACATTGGGGAAACTGAGACCCAGAGTGTCTGGGTTACATTCCCTAGGTCACTTGTATGTGACTAAGCTGAGTTCTAATCTAGTTCTGCTCTGTATTATGCTGTCTCCAGCCCGTGTGCAGCCCGGACTGACGCTTCGATTTTTGTACCTGTGTCTGCACCTCCTCCTCTTGCCCTCTCCAGCACCCAGAGAGTCTGACCTGGAAGGGAGAACTTTTCCCGTGGGAGGGTAGCTGCCTCCTGCCTTCTCCACCCAGCGGCGGGAGAGAAACTGCCAGCTCATTTGGTGTTAATTGACAAGGGGAGAGAGAGGAGACGAAAAAGGAAAGAAACCTCATTACCTGGCAAAAGAATTAGTGGTTTTAGTGCCTCCGCCACGCCCCCAGATGTAGCTGGCTCTGCCTCTAATTGCTGTTCACCACGTTTCTTCCAATATTAAGCTCACTCAGCCGCACAACTGATCGAAAGGACACGGGTCCTCATGGCTTAGCAGGGAGGGGTGGGAGGAGCTGGGGGGAAGGCTGGGAGGGATGGGGGGCAGGGCCTGCATGGACCAAGTAGCCCACCTTTGTCAGGGGCCACCCCAGTGCCCATCAGACATCATCACAAGGGCCTAAATCACGATGGCCTTAATAATAGTGACCCTGGGTTAATGCTGCTGCGGCTGCGGCAGACTGGCATGAACAGACAAAAATTGGGATCCTTAAAGGGATGTTCTCTTATAGTGAAATGCTGTGTCCTGTTTTCTGCACGGAGAAAGGCTCTTCGGAAGGCAAAGGAAATGGGGGAGAAGACAGGAGGAGGAAAAGCAAGAATTCAATTAAACCCTCAATTTGAGCAGAGTAAATGAATTTGACTTTAGGTGATCAAGAGGGAGAAAACTTCTAATTAGACACTCGGCAATCCTGGGGCTGAGCACGCTTGTGACCCGCCTGCCTGCCTGCCCCATCACTTTTTAGATAAATGTTAAGGATTAGAATGAGATGTAATTAAAATCCATCAATCCCATACATCGGCTGCTGATGGGGTTTGCCGACTGCTCACCTACTTTCTCCTTTATCAGGAGCTCTCGCCCCGCCTCCTAACTTCTGTGTTCTGATTGGCTCTTGTCACCAGTCCATCCCTTTTTGAGCAACAGGAAAGCCAAAGCAGGAGGGGCAGTTCTCTGGTGGTCCTTCTTCAAAGGTCAAGAAAATATAGCGAACAGAGCTTATCTGGACATGGCACATTGGCCAGAGGTTTTAAACTGGAGGCCGTCAGACACAGTCTTGCTCACATGTGAGTTAAAGAATTTGAAATGCATTTCTGGCACTACCAAGTCTGGATATCTTACATAAATATTTGGATTTTCTGGTTTCTTTTGAAACATCAAAAGTCTGGCGATAATGGGCCTGTTCATATTTCCGCACAGTGACTATCGGCTCAAGCTGAATAGCAGCCACCATTTAGACAGGGTGTTTGTGCCTCAGCTCATGACAGCTCCAATCTGGCCTGATTCAGTTATCGGTGTGGCCAGTCAGTCACTGAGGCATTTGAGTGTACAAGCTCTAATCTAGATCTCCAATCTCTAGGCTAAGGGAGATGCCCGAAGGTCCACTCTGAATTCCTCACCCCATACCTTTGTTTACACTAAGGCCTCTGCCTGGAAAGCTCTTCCTCCTATGAAATCCCAAGTATCCTTTACGTCCATTTGAACACCACCTCATCCAGGAAGGATCTCCCGACCCCCGGAAGGAATTTGTCTCTCTGCTCTGGCTTTTGAAGCACTTGGTATCTATCCTCAGACAGCCCCTGTCCAGTGTGAGATGGTGCACCCACTTGCCCCAATGGGCTGTGAACTTTCTAAGAGCAAGGTCAGGTCTGATTTGCCCTGGCTCCTTTTAAGTGCCCCACACAGGGCCTGACCCAAGGTAGACACCCAGTGAATGTGAACTGAAGGGAACCGAGCACACCCGGGGCACGACCAGCCTGAGCAAACACGGGGGTGACCAAGGCCACTGTTGCCTCTTTTTCAAGCCCTCTTTCCACTTCTCCTGTCTCCCCTTTCTTCTTCTTTTGTAGGCCCTGGGCTCGAGTCTGGAGATCATTTATAGCAGGAGTTCCCAACCCCCTGGGCCACAGACTGGTACAGGACTGTGGTCTGTTAGGAACCAGGCTGCACAGCAGGAGGTGAGCAGCTGACCAGCCAGCGAAGCTTCATCTGTATTTGCAGCCGCTCCCCAGCACTAGCATCACTGCCTCAGCTCTACCTCAGATCATCAGGCATGAGATTCTCATAGGAGCACCAGTTCCTGAGGCCAAAAAGGTTGGGGACCGCTGATTTACAGAAAGGTGTTTGGAAATTTTCACATCACCGTGGCCAAGCAACTCACCTTGCAACTGAGAGTGAAGTGAAGTAATGCTGAACACAGCAGAGAGATGCGCTCATGGTGGTACATGACAGTGGATAGGTCCAGGGGGAGATCCCTTTGGAAAGTGAGGTCTACCAAGTAACATATACAGACTATGATTTGTGTTACGGTCAATCTAGTTTTCTAACCCAGCTGTGACCCGGTGTCACAGGGCAATTCACTTGACCTATCTCAACTTCAGTGTCCTCCTTTGAAATGTGATAATAATATTGTAACGTAAATGCCTGACATCAAGCTTTTGATTAAAGAGGCATCCATTTCAAAGACATCCATCTCGAATAAACATATTGCTGGCTACCCAACTAGATAAAGAGCTAAGCTGCCCGCCCATGAATTCCCCTTTTAGGAAGCTCTGGGTGACCTACTTGACTGACTGCTGGAGTGATCCTGCATTTCCTTTCTCAGACTTGAATTCTTACTCTTGTGTTTGAAATTCACCACTAAAAAGTAAACCCACAAAACCCTAGGCCCCTTACCTCCAATCCCAATAAAGATAGAATCCCAGTCCATGCTCTTTCCCTCCCTGAGACCTTACTGTGTGGCCCTGGACATGCTGTATACCCTCCAGGATCTGTAAGTAATAAACCTTGTTTTTTCAAAGTCCCTTATGGTTGTTGCTGAGGTGTGTCTGCAATCATAAGAACCACAAGGGTCTGTCCAGACATGACATTGACTCTGGTGGGGGAAGCGTCTGTGGGGGCTGCCACAAGTAGTACAGGCCCAGGTGAGTGCTCCAAGGCATTCTTAGCTGATAGCATCACATATCGATAGGCTGAGCCTGACTCAAAACAAATACCTTGTGTACATTTTTTAAAAAGTTAAACTTTCCACATGACCTGGCAATTCCATTCCTAGGTGTGTATCCAAGAGTAAAGGACACATATGCCCCCACGAAGACTTGCATGTGAATGCTCGTAGCAGGTTCATTCATTGCTTATAACAGCCCAAAATTGAAAATGTAAATGTCCATCAGTTGGTAAATAGATAAAGAGTGTGGTATATCCATACGATGGAATATTATTCAGCCTTAAAGAGAAACAAGCTATTGACAGGACTAACTAGAACGTGGATGAACCTCAGAAACATGCTGTGTGAAAGAAGCCAGACACAAGAGGCCACATATTGTATGATTCTATTTATACACAACGTCTAGAAAAAGCAAATCTACAGAGGCAGAAAATAGGTTAGCAGCTGCTGGGGGCGCGCAGCGGGTAGGACAGGAATTAACATAAATGAGCACAGGGATCTTTTAGGGATGATGAAAATGTTCTAAAACTGATAATGGTGGTTTCGCTACTTGGTAAATTTACTAAAAATCATTGCATTGTAAACTCGAAGTGGGTAAATTTTATGATATGTAAAATATGCCTCCATAAAGTTGTAAAAAATTGCCTCTGCACAGAGTGGGTGAGACTCATGTGAGACGGCACACACGTGGTGCCTAGCGCAGTCCTTGGCATACCTCAGGCGCTTCGTAAATGTTAGTCCTACATTTTTCCTTCTTCAGAGCTATCTTTGATTCAGGGCAGTTTCAACGATTAGGGCAAAACAGCCTGTGATTTCTGGTTTTCATCTGAGGCATTGCCTTAAGGATACTATTTTAATGTCTGGGCTTCGTCCCTCCAGGCTTCATTGGCCTCCGTGTCCTGTGTCCTATCAATCTTTCCTCTTCGATGGCCTTGTACGTGCCTCCTCCTGTGGGCTCCTCCACCCTGACTCTTACTACGTCTGTCTAAGACCACTGCGACAGCTTCCAGCCAGGCCTGCTCCTTGCCACAGTGTTCTGCCTCCTCATCAGTCCTGCACAAGCTGCTAGGCTACTCCTGCACTCACGAACCTTCACTGGCTCCCCAGTGCCTGAAGGAGAAAGCTGAAGGCTCTGAGGTTGTTTTCTACTCCTTCTGATTTTACTTTCTTCTGCTTCATCTTCAAATGACTTTATCTCTGGCCCTGGAACAGGCAAAGACATCCACTGTGTTTCACCTCTGCATCTTTGCCTGTGACATTCCTCCTGCTGGAACTGCCTTCCCATGACCCCAGTCCTGATGAAACACCCTCCTCTGAGCACCGGGCACTAGCGACACTCATTTGGGAGGAAGAAGGGAGTTTGGAGCCAGGCTGACCCAGTTGGTTTAAGACCTGGTTCTGCCATCTAGCAGCTGAGACGCCTAAATGCCCTGAGCCTCGGTTTCCTCATAGGTGAAATGGGTGTGGTATTAATATGTAACATATAGAACAGGTTAGTATCTCCCTTGCTCATAAGATTGTGACATATGCAAAAGCAGGGATCATGAACCACACAGCCCACTGCCCCTTTCACAGTATAAGTCCTGGAGACCTAGAACAGTGCCTGGCACAAGGCTGTGTTCAACAGCTTATCTGTGAATAAATGAATGAGTAAATGAATATCTCGGTTGTTTCTCCTTCTAAGCTTGGTAAGTTGTTGGTAAATGGTCTTCTTTCCCTCTTGCCTGCCATTCTTCCAACAAGCATTTCTTGGGCGTCTACCATGTTCTGGCTGTTTGTGTGGGGTTCAGGCTGTGATGGGGCACCACTCTTTCTTTCTCTGTCACAGCCTTGCCTCACCCCAACTCCTGGCTCTGCTCCCCTTCAAGCCTACCTCTGGCCCTTGAGACGTGGTCTTCTTAGTGTTTACTCCTGGCTTTCGAGTGTGGAGGCAGATGGATGTCATTATCCATTCTTTCACTCAATTCATTTTTTCCGGGGTAATACTTTTGTGCCAGGCAATGTTCCAGGCTGGAGACACGACAAAGATCAGGTCAAACAAATATCCCTGCATTTGTGAACTCTTTTCCAGTGTGGGGAGAAAGATGACCTAGTAGTAATAATAACTAACTGAATAAGCAAACTATTTTTTGGAATCTGATGGCAATGAGTGCTACAGAGAAGGTCAAACAGGAAGGTGGGCGGTGGTGACAATTTTGAACAGGGTGTCAGGACAGACTTCAAGAAGAAGATGATGTTGGAGCAGATGCTTGAAGGAGGAGCCATGCTAGTATCTGGGGGCAGAGTGTTCCAGCAGAGAGGAGAATAAGTGTAAAGGCTCTGAGGCAGGAGCCTGTCACGTCAGGTGTGAGGTGAGGCCAGGGAGGTGACAGAGGCCAATCAAAGGTCATGGTTAGGACTTGAGCCTTTGTTCTGGGTATAGGGGAAGCCATTGGAGTATTTTAAACACTGGAGTGAAGTGATCAGTCTTTTATTTTCAAAGGATTCCCCTGGCTGTTGTATTGAAAACAGACTGTGGTAATAGCAGCAGCTAACATTTATTAAGGACTTACCCTGTCTTAGGCACACTTCCAAGTCCTTTGCCCATTTCAACTCGTTTAATCTACACAACACCATGAGGTGGGTACTGTTCGCTTCATTTTCAAGGGCAGGATAAGTGGGGCTCAGAAAAGCAATTTGCCTCAGTTCACATAGCCCGTACGTGACAGAGCTGGGTCTGAACTCAGACAGTAGTCCAGCCCTGGCACTCATGTGCTTACCACTGCCCTGCGCTGCCTCTTGGGTGGGTAAGAGCATGGGTCTAAATTCAGACAGACCTAAATGCAAAACTTCACTTTGCTTGATAGCTGGGTGGCTCCTGGGAAAGCTCTTCAACTTCTCTGTGTCCTAGTGTCCTCATCTGTACACCGGAGATAATAATACCAACCTTAGGGGTTGCCAAGATAAGATGAGCTTGCGTGGGTAAAATTCTTGATGTGTGTGGAGGTAGCTTTTCCTAATGAGCTGAGGATTTGGCTGCTCAGCCTGACCACCCCACCCACTCCCAACTCCCTCTCCCGGACCCAGCAAGGAATGAGATGACCTTTGAAGATGGTATCTTACTCTGGGACTTCAATCTACTCTCTCCCTTTCCCTGGTCCTCAGTTTGCCCTTCTGGCCAGAGGAAGAGCCAGAGTGGTGCTGGCTTAGATCTCTTCCATCTCTGCAGTTTAATGACTGACCTTGGTAACCTTTGCCTACCCTCCCTACCCACCTGTTCTGCTGTTGAGAGGCGGCCAGGCCTTCTCATGGCCAGAGACATTTAAACCCTTTGCACGTAGGGACTCCACTGTGAAAGCTGCCTCATTGGGAGCAGCTGCACTGCTCCAGCATGCCCAAGACCCCCAGGGGCCTGAAGCAGATGGCCGCTCTCAAAGTCCAATTATCCACCCGCCCGGAGCCCAGACAGGCCCTCACCACGATAGTCATCATCTGTCTTCCTTGCCCTGGAGAGGGAGCTGAGGAAGGAAGGAGGGCAGCGAGCAAGCTGACCTACCAAGAGGGAGGCCTGTGGGCTGAGGGGTGTTCTGGAAACTGACCACAAGGAATGCGTGTTTGTTTGGGAGAAGGGGCCCAGTTCTGGAGTCAGTTGTTTTAGTTCTGACTCTGCTGTATCCCAAAGAGGTTTCTTAAGCTCTTTGGATCCCTGTTTCGCTGCCTGCGAAATGGGTGTGATATTAGTCCCGGGAGCGGGGGTGGCTCTGAGATAATGGTCTGGGGCGCAGCTGATGGGAAAGCTCATTCACTGCTTGAGCACATTCTTTTATCATGGCACTGGTCGTGCTGGCTTATGACCATGATTTCCATCTGTCTCCCATTAGCCTGGGTGCCTGAGAGGGCCAGAGCTGTGTCCGATTCATCCAGTGTCCCCAGCGCTCCGCCCAGAGCATGGTACATACTTGGTGCTCTGTGGTTGATTGCTGAAATGAATAAATGATGGCAAAAGTTTGCTACTGAGTATTTTTCTTTTCTCTCAGGTTGCTGTCAGGGCTACTCCTTGGCAAAATTGAGATTAATGAAATTCGTCTCAGAGCCCTGCCCACTTTACTCTTTCTTTACTTGGTACCTTCTGTCCTCTTCTATCATCAGTCAGCTGTCATGAAGGAAATGATCAGAGTATCTAATTTATACTAAAATGAAAAAGACTGATAGGACTATCTGTCATTCTTTACACTTCTGTAATGGACGATCTGTAATCCAAAGGGATGAAACTTACTGGCCAGCTGCAGGCAGTTCAGTGTCCTTTTCCAGCCTCTTCTCTTGGTACTCATTTTTTTTTGCTCCTTCCTCATTCTCCAACTTGTACATTTCTAGTTCCACCACACCAGATAGCTCAGTGGCTCACTGGGACTTCAGAAATCATCCTGGATACTCAGTGCAGGGTACGAAAGATGGTACTCCAGCCTCTGCTTGAACCCTTCAAAACTAGAAGCACAAGTGACCGAGAGCACACTACCCATAAGGCAGCTCATTCTATTGCTCTGAAACGTCTCCCCATTCGTCCAGGTTTTCCTGTCTTTCTTCTTGACCAAGAGTCAAATAGAGTAAACTTGTCCCCTTCTATATAATCGCCCTTCTCCTAAATAAAGACCTCTAGACTTCCTGTTTCCTAAATACAACTCGACTGTCATCTTCCTCGCTAGTCTTGCTCTTTTTCTCTCTCTCTGTGCCTTCCAGCTTCCGAGGTCACTTTCCAGTCTGAAGTCATACCTTGCTCTTGGTTTATTTGTAGAGCTATTATGATAGACAGCACCCTGAGTCCAATGACCTTGTGATTCTTTCCCAGATCGAGTTCTCAGAAGTCCTTTGAGAAATGGATTTGGGGCATTTTAATGATCAGCATTAGTGAAATAGTAACAGCTAATGTTTGTTGAGTGCTCACTATATGCCAAGCACTGTCACAAGGAGATTTTAATGGATTATCTAATAAAATCCTTATAGTAATACGTCGAAATAGGCATTATCATTATACTCATTTACAGATGGGAAAACTGAGGCACATAGATAGACATTTTATAATGTCCCCAAGGTCAAGTAGCTAAAAGTAGTGGAAGCAGGATTTGAACCTAGATTGTTTGATTTTATAGACCATACTCTGACCACTAAGATCTGTTGTTATCACGCAGGTCTGCAGGTACATGTATGCACACATATCACACACACACACACCATATGCATCACATATACACACATAAGTACTAAGATATATCAATAATACTAATAATACACACACACAATAATAATACACACACATTAATAGACACACACAATTACAGCTTTATTAGCCTGTGCACGTTTAAAGTATAAAATTTGATAAGTTTTCACTCATTAAACCATCACTTCAATCAAGATAATGAACATTCCTATCTTCATTAAAAGATTACCTCATGACTCTCTGTGATTCCTCCCTCCCAACCAACCCTCTCCCCAATCTAGTCAACAACTAATCTGCTTTCTGGTTGATATTTTTTAGAATTTTCTAGAATAACTGGACTATCTCATGGTATATACACTTTTTGTCTGGCTTCTTTCACTTAGCATAATGATTCTGGGATTCATCTACACTGTTGTGTGTATCCGTCATTGTTTTTTATTGCAGAGTAGTATTTCATTATCTGAATGTATCACAATTTATATATCCATTCACGTGTTAATGGATACCTGGGTTGATTCCAAGTTTTGGTTATTACAAATAAAGCTGCAATTAAGATTCATGTACAGGTCTTTGTGTGGACATATATTTTTATTTCTCTTGAGTAAATATCTAGGAGCGGAATGGTTGGATCATATAATAGGTGTATATTTCACTTTTTGAGAAATAGCCAAACTGTTTGCCAAAGTGGCTGAACCACTTTCCAGTCCTGCCCACAGTGCATCAGAGTTCCAGGTCAACCATTTTCTTGCCAACACTCGGGATGGGTGGTCTTTTTAGTTATAGCCGCCCATATAGGTGTGTAGTGGTATCTCACTGTAGTTTTAATTTATATTTCCCTAATAATTATTAATGTCAAGCATCTTTTCATTAGCCTACATGACATCTATGCATCTTCTTTGGTGAAACGTCTAAATGTTTTACCTGTTATTATTATTATTTTTACAATTAGGTTGTCGTAGCCGTGAATTTAAGGTCTTTCTCCATCATGAGACTGAAAGTTCTGTGAAGGTAAGGATGATGTCTGCTCTGTTCGTGGTTATAGATGAGGCTCCAGAGCCCAGAGCAATGCCAGGTATACAGTCAGCACTCAATACATGTTTGATCAATTTTGAATAAATTTGAGTAAATTAGTGAATGAATGAATGAATGAAGAGTGTTTCTGTGTGTGGCTAGAGTTGACTGGATATGCCTGGAGCAAGGTCAGAAGAACAAGCAAAAGCCTCAGGAGAGGGGGCAGGAAGAGTCAAGAATGAAGTGAAGAAGCAGAAGATGGAAGAACAGGTAGAACCCACGGAGACTCACTCTGGGTCCCCGTGAAGATGCTTCCACACCTGGCTCCAGACCCTCCAGGGTGGCCAGAAGATTTTGCAGTAAGCAAATTCTACCTAAAGTGTCAAGGACTTCTAGGGCCCATTGCAAGTCCCAACCTATCCCTCTTTCTATCCTTCGCTGTTATTGGCTCCCCTTCTGCCATAGTAATTGGGAGCCTTACCCCAAAGGAATGACTGACTTGCTAATGAAGGGAAATGACAGGCCTGGCGAGAGACTCCATGGGAGATTTTAGAGCAGTTTCAGTCACAGCTGTGTGCCCTGTTCAGATAGAACAGTTCCAAACTTTGGACATAAAATGGTGTTGCCTTGAGGGCTGAACTGATCCCATAACTGAGAAACTGGAGCCACAGAAAGCTTCTTGCAAGACAAAGCTCATGGGGAAAACTTCCAAGAAGACTGAAAACCAATCTCCTTTCCCCACTACCTTTCACTCCTCCGTCTCCTCAGAAGAGGTCTTATGCTCAGGAAGGGCATTACACTTAGACTTTTAGAGTTATTCTCAGTGAGATTTTATATCAGTCACTGCACCGTGGGTAAAGGACAAAGCATTATTTAGTTAAAAGCAAACATTTAAAATAGGGCATAAGTTCTGTGACCCTGCTTTGCCATCTTGTTCATTTTTAATAGCTGGTGGGCCTCAATAGGAATCCTTGAAGGTTCAGGCCCAAATCCCCCGGGGGCTGAAGTTTGGAGAACAAGGCCTTTACCACCTCATGGTCCCACCAGAGACACCCACTGTCCTTTCCCCGAGCTCCAGCAGCCTCAGCTATGCAGAGGACCCAGGATACTTTAGAAGAGCAGATTTGAGCTCAGGGACCCTGGGAGAGTTCAATCCCCAGCAGCCTATTTGGACTCAGAGATCATTCTCACTTCTAGTTAAGTGCAGAACAGAAGAAATAAATCCTGTCCTGCTGTTGAAGAAATCAAGATAAAGATGAATAATTGTGGTGGTCATGAGTGTTATCCGCCAAATATATCTGCTTCTATGTTTTCTGAGCACATAGTATGATTGTACTTCTTAGATCCCTTGCTGTTAGGTGGGGCCATGTGGCTATTTTGACCAATGAATTGGGAGCTGAAGTGATATGGGTTACTTCCAGGCTAGAGCATTTAGTTGCAGATACAAGACTTTCCAGAACATTCTTTCCCTTTGCCATTGTAACCAGCAATGTGTGAGATGATGGCATCTCCATTAGCCTGGGTTCCTAAAGGAGAATGACACCAGCAGAGTTCCTGACCATCCTGTGATGAACATGTAGTATGAGTGAGAAATTTGCCTCTGTGAGGGTTGTTTGTTACTGCAGCATCATCAGGCCTATTCTGACAGATATAGAAAAAAAAAAAACATTTGTAAGGCATCTTCTACGCCTCAAGACAATTGCATGAAAGATCTCATTTAATCTGCACAACATCCACGAAGAAGAGGAAGCCATCATTGCCATTAACATGATTGTCAGTTTTCAGATGAGAAGATGGAAATTGGAGAGGAAATTTGGTCCATCCAAAGTCAACCGACTGAGTCAGGATTTGAACATAGATCTTCAACTGAAAATCCCATGCTTTCCCTAACAAACTACACTATCTGAATTGTCTAATAATCAGTTTAGTGGTTTTCTCTATCTGCTAATGCCTAGGCCCCAGCTGTCTGGGGTTCAGCTCTTTGGGACCGAAGCCAGGGAATGGGGAGTTCCTAAGACACTGGACACAAACCGGGCTGTCCCTGGGTACTGGTCACTTTCTTCATTCATCCATCCACAAATGCATTCAGACAGCAAATATTTACTAAGCGTTTACTATCATGCCTCTGTCATGACAGAAGCGCTCAACCAAGCCTAGGTCAGAAATGGGGAGAAGAGCCATTAATCAGGGAGGGGTGGGGCAGAGGAGCAGGGAGTGGGTTGTTAAGGATAACAAGATGATTGCCCTCGAGGGGTCAGTGTGGACGGAGGGGCGGGCATGATGGGTCTCAAGGTGAACAATAGCAATAATAATAGCAATATTCGCCATCTAATGAGCACCTACCACGTTCTAGAAATTGTGCTAAGGGTGCTTCCTACATAACATCATTTCTTTCTCACAACTGCCATTATTAGCAGAATGTTACAAAAAAGGAAACCGATACTCAGAGAGTTGAAATAACTTGCAGAAGTTTACACAACCAGCAAGTAGCAGGGTCAAGATTCGAACCCACATCTATCTGTTCCAAAGCCCATGATCTTAGCCCTGTTTCTCTTTTTGAGCTGATGGGTGTCCATCAATGACTCTGGGTACATTAGAGAAGCATGGCTTTCACCCAGGTAGACAGCCCAGCTTGACAAGTGAAGGTGCCTTCGATAGAGTGGAAAAAGGCACTGCTTGGAAAGTGTAAGGCAGCCCGAAGTTTAACTAACACCTCACCTTGGCTGGCCCTTTTGTGTAGGGAACCACCTGCACATCTGCTCATAGTGGCACTGGAGGCAAGATCTTGCTGGTGATGCTAAGGATTGGGACTTTGGCTTGAGGTCAGTGAGGAGGGCATGATTGAAGCGAGTGGTAGTTGTAGCTGACTCTCCTGGAGGCTGGACTGGGTGTAGCAGGAGGAGATATAGAGGGACAGATTGGAATGGTACAGATGGAGAGGAAGGTGGCCTAAACTAGAGCAGAAGCGTTAGGGGTGGAGGGAGCAGAGAGAGAGGGTCAAGGCTTTATAGGAGGTGGAGTGGAGAGGACATGGTAACTAAGAGGGGACTCAAGTTGATGCCCAGGGTTCTAGCTTAAACAACTAGATGGGGTTTTGGGGGTAGTGTTAGCATGGAGAAGCAGGTATACAGAAAGAGGAAGTCACATCTTAGGGTGGGAGTTAGGGTGGGAGACAAGATCAGTTTTATAAATGTTGATTTAGAAGTGCCTTTCAAATCTTTGAAAAGATAATCCCGCAGACTTGTGTCTTTTCTTCCTTGGCCAACTGCCCTAGTTCCCTTATGTGGGTCAGTTTAAGTGTTTAAACACTCTTTATTGTCTGCAAGCCATCTGGAATCCTGCCCTCAGAACTGAATGCATGATTGCAAGGATGGTGCAACCACACTGGATCAGGGCCATCCCCTTGCTTTCTGTGGCTTGTGTTGAGTTTACACTGGCCTGCTTGACAAATGTATGACTCTGTTGACTCATTTTGAGAGTGTGGTTACTAAGGCTCAGAGATTTTTTCACTTGTGTTCTCTTGCTAAGGTACATCTTCTCTCCAATCTTTGGCCACCTCTTGGACATAACTTTAAAATTCTCTTGACCTCGCCTCTTACTCCAGCCTCTGCTGCAGTGACCATTTCCATGCAAGCTTTGTGTAGCTTTGTATAGATGTAATCAGACCGTTCTGTCCTCAAGATTTGGCAGGTGCCTCTCAATTCCTGTCCTAAGACTGCTCTGTCACTCCTTTTTGAGATGCCTCTGATGCATGATCGATTCCAAGTGTGAGGGTGTTAATGCCTGTGGATCTACCCTGTATCAATGGGGGTGGGGTCTTCGAACAACTCTGAGGTGCATTTCTTAAGGTCCTTTGGAGGGTCAACTCCATGATGCATCCTTGTACTAGATTTCCCTTCCTCCCATTCCATTCTCCCTGACTTGCCTTTTGGATCACTGGGGCCACTTTCCAGATAACTAGTGGCTCACAACCTTTTTTTTTTTTTTTTTTATACCAGAGACCAGTGCTCCTATGAGAATCTAATGCCTGATGGTCTGAGGTGAAGCTGATGTGGTGATGCTATTGCTGGGGAGCGGCTGCAAAATACAGATAGAGCTTTGCTCGCTCGTCTGCTGCTCTCTTCCTGCTGTGTGGCTAGCTTCTTAACAGGCCATGGACTGGTACCAGTATCTAGCCGGGGGGTTGGGGACTCCTGAGATAAACTACCTGCACATGCTTTTGTCTTGAGTTCTGCTTTGGAGGACCCCAGGCTATGACGCTCCAGTATTTTCTTAACTTGGACTGCTGGCTCTTTGAATAGAAGAATGAGACTTTACATTTATTCAAATTATGTGAAATATAAACCCAGAATTGTCTGGTGTTTGAACTAAGGCAGCGAGGTCAGATCAGAGGATCTGAGTGTTGACCTTGCCACGTGGTTTTATTTCCTAAATGAGGGAGAGGGGATCTGTTTCTTTTGGCCACTCAGAAGGTCTCCTAGAAGGTCTGACAATTTTCACTTGCTCCTGGAAGCCTTTGGAACTTTCCTGATGCATTCTTTTCAGGCTTGATCTGGAATATAAAGATATATATATATATGTGTGTATATATATATATACACACACACACACACATATATATGTATATATATAATTATATATATTAATATTAATATATATTAATATGTATCAGTGAGAAATTTGTTTCACTTGTTCCTTCCCAGGTCTCCGAACTTGAAGAAATAACAATCTCGAGATTTTGTTTTTCAGCAGAATTATAAAAAAGGACAGTGGGATGGCAGCCAGACAGGAGGTCAGGAGGGATGAAGAGAAAAGATGTTACTCACTGGGAAGAAAATAAAGAGAGACAGCACTTCAGAGTCTGGAGGAGTGCAGGTCACCTGCCACGGGAGGGAGAGGCTTGTTTCTCTTTGCAGCTGAGGAATCATAGCCCAGAAGATGAGGCAGGCACTGTGAAGAGTATGTGGAAAGACAGGTCTGGTGGTCATAAGAAGAAAGAGACTAGCTGGATGTGAAAACAAATGGACCAAGATGGGGGATGCTCACCCTGTAATCATTCTCCCCTGTATCATGCTCTATGACAAAGGAAGAGGGTGCAAAGAAAGGTCAGCTTTGATGATGCAAACCCCACGAGACAAAATACAGTCATAGATGGACATTTCAAATCTTTCTTGGTCCACTAATGGGAACAAGTGACCATAAGGATGCAGAACTAACTCGAGTCTCAACTCTGCCTCTTATGAGCATAGAAGCCATCACTTAGCCTTATGGAGCTTCGAATATGTTAAGAACCATTACAAATTAATAATGAAAAGACAAATAACCTAATGAAAAATGGGCAAATGATCCCAATAGACATTTCTCCAAAGAAGATATACAAATAGCCAATACCCACGTGAAAAGATGCTCGACATCATTAACTGTCAGGGAAATGCAAATCAAAACCACAATGAGAGACCAACTCACACTCACTCGGATGGGTGTAATTAAAAAGGTTCATAATAATAAGTGTTGGTGAAGATGTGAAGAAATTGGAACCTTCATACATTTCTGGTGGCACTGTGAAGTGGTACATCTGCCTTGGGAAACAGTCTGGCAGTTCCTCAAAGGTTAACCATGGACTTATCATGTGACTCAGTAATTCCACACCTAGGTATATGCCCAGAGAAATGAAAACATATGTCCACATAAAAACTTGTACATAATCATTTGAAGCAATCTAATTCATAATAGCCAAATGCGAAAACAACTCAAAGAATAAATGAATAAATAAAATGTGGTACATATATACAGTGGAATATTATTTGGCGGTAAAAAGAGATGAAATATTGACATGCTACAATACAGATGAACCCTAGAAATATTATGCTAGGAAAAGAAGCCAGACATAAAAGGTCACATGTTTTATCACTCCACATATATAAAATGTCCAGAGTAGACAAATCTATGAAGGCAGAAAGGTTAGCGGTTGCCTCGGTGTGAGGGGTGGGGATTGGAAGAAATGGGGGGTGACTGCTAATGGGTGTGGTATTTTGTGGGGGAGGAGGTGATAAAATGTTCTAAAATTGATTGTGGTGATGGTTGCATAACTGTGTGAATATACTAAAAACCATTGACTTGTACACTTTAAATAGGCATATTATATAGCGCAGTATGTAAATTATATCTCAATAAAGCTGTTTAAAAATAGGTGTGTTTTCCCTGCTGATCAGTGATGTTGAGCACCTTTTCAAGTACCTGTTGGCCATTTGTATGCCTTCTTTGGAAAAAAATGTGTTCAGTTCCTCTGCCTATTCTTTAATTGAATTGTTTGGGTTTTTTTTTTTTTGTATTGAGTTATATGAATTCTTTATATATTTTGGATATTAAGCCCTTATCAAACATACGATTTATAAATATGTTCTCTCATTCCTTAGAATGCCTTCACTTTCGATGTCAACTACAAAAAAAAAAAACAAAACAAAAAACAAAAAAAAACCATTGCCCAGACTGATGTCAAGGAGCTTACATTCTATGTTTTTTTGTGGGAATTTTACAGTTTCAGGTCTCAAATTTAAGTCACTAACCCATTTTAAGTTGATTTTTGTGTATTGTGGAGGATAGGGGTCCAGTTTCATTCTTCTGCATGGGCATATCCAGTTTCCCCAGCACCATTTATTGAGGAGACAATAGTATATTTTTATCCTCTTTGTCATAAATTATTGACCATATATGCATACATTTATTTCTGGGATCTCTATTCTGTTCCATTGATCTATGTGTCTGTTTTTATGCCAATCCCATATTGATCACTTCAGTTTTGTAATATAGTTTGAAATTAAGAAATATGATGCCTCTGGCTTTGTTCTTTGTTTTCCCCTCAAAATTGCTTTGGCTATTCGGGGTCTTTTGTGACTCTATACACACTTTAGGATTTTTTTTCTATTTCTGTAAAAAAAATGCTGTAGCATTTTGACAGAGATTGCATTTAATCTGTAAATTGTTTCCACTAATCATCAGGGAAGTGCAAATCAAAACCACAGCGAGCTATTATTTCACATCTGTTAGAATGGCTATATCGAAAAGAGAAGCGATAACCAGTGTTGGAAAGGATGTGGAGAAAAGGGAACCTTTGTGCACTACTGGTGAGAATGTAAATTGGTGAAGCCACTATGGGAAACAAAAAATTAAAAATAGAACTACCGTATGATCCAGCAATTCCATTTCTAGGTATATATCCAAAGGAAACGAAAATAAGATATTGAAGAGTTATCTGCACTCCTGTATTCACTGCAACGTTATTCACAATAGCCATGATACGAAAATTACCTAAGTGTCCCTCAATAGATGAGAGGATAAAGAAAGTGTGGTGTTTATATACAATGGAATATTATTCAGTCAGGAGAAAGGAGGAAATCCTGCCATTTGCAACAACATGGTTGCAGATTGAAGGCATTATGTTAACTAAAATAAGCCAAACAGAGAAAGATAAATATGGCATGGTATTACTTACATTTGGAATCTGAAAAAAAAAAAAACAAACCCCATCAAACTCATAGAAACGAAATAGAACAGTGGTTGCCAGGGGCTGGGGGTGGGGGTGGGGAAATAGGAGGAGGATGGTGAAGGGTACAAACTTTCAGCTATAAGATAAATAAGTTCCGAGGATCTAACGTATACCATGATGAATATTGTTGATAACCCTGTATTGATGTGTAACTGAAACTTGCTAAGAGAGTAGAGCTTAATTTCACTCATACACACACACACGCACACACATACACACAGAAAGAAAAATGACAAATATATAAGGTGGTATGTGTGATGATAATTAACTAGATGGGGAGACTCCTTTCACAGTGTGCTCATATATCAAATCACCACGATGTACACTTTAAATATCTTACAATTTTATTTGTCAATTATACCTCAATACAGTTGAAAAAAAGAAAAGAAAAATGAGTGCATTTTTTTTGTATATGAATTGTACCTCAATAAAGCTGAAGGAAGCTTCTAATATATATGTATGTGTTTGCGTTTGTGTTTGTGTGCCTAGCAGGTGCTGTTGTTATCTTTGTTCTTAAATAAAGAAACTGAGAATCTGAGGCACATGCCAGTTAAGTGACTTGCTCAAGGGATTCACATCCCCACTGAGCCTTGTACAAATGTAAAGCATCCTGGTCAGCTGGCTTTGGTAGCAGTGGCACCAGGGTGCTGGTACCTGAGCCATGGCAACCACTCAAGACACAGACACTCAAGACCCTCAAGACACAGTGGCCCCATATCTGCTGCGAGGTCAGGAGAGACCCAAGAATCTCTTGGATGGGAAAGGGCTGCAGAAAGCAGCTGTCTGGGTGCTGTCTGGGAGCTCTGTGAGCCATAGAATTTCCATGTGAGTCCTGGCACCTGAGAAGATGCACGTGAAGAGAGGGTGTGTATTCATGTGTTTATCGAGGTTGTACCATGTGCTGGAGCCCAGCAAGGTGTTTTTCATTAAATGCCTCATTGCAGAGTGTACTCACATCCATGCCAAGAGGTGGATGCCACTGCTTCCCTATATCATAGAAGAGGTAACAAGGGGTTAGGTGCTTTGCCCAAGGTCCACAGCTGTATGGACTATCTTCCAGAGTCTTCAAAACCCCCAGGAGCTGGTGCTTTTCTCCACATGACGGTCCTTGTCTGGGGTGATGACCGCCCCATAAGCCTCAGGGGCTGTTGCTAGCACCTGGGTTCCAGTACTGGCCCTGTTTCTGAATTGATATGTGACCCATTGGTCATCACTACCTCTCTCTCGGCCTGGGATTCCCATTTATAAAACAAGGGGTCAGATGGCATGATCAAAGTTCCCTGTGTCCTTGGATGTGGTTTGGGTCCCAAGCATGGTCAGCACAGGGGAAGGGATGTAGAGGGGCAGGGGCCTGCCTGGAAGCCTGGAGGGGAGGCCAGTGCCTGCAGCCTGTCTGAGGGGCAAAGTTTAGGCCAAGGCAGTGAGATCTGATTAATTCAGCCTCAGCTGGTTTTGTTAGCCCACCTCGACCTTGGTGACAACGCAGCATTTAGCTGTATAAGCTTGTTTCCCTTGGCTAAGTCCCTTGGGGAGCAGCCTTTGAAGACATCCAAGCAGAATCCGGCATGTTGAAAGGGCTGCTCTTGCTGGCTCCTGGGGGCCCAGAGAAGGCTTGGCCTGGGGGAGCCTCCCTCCGCATAACTATTTTTAAAGAGCTTCTCTCTCCCCAAGGGTCTTCCAGTTTTTTGATGTTGGCTGTTTCCTCCTGCTGTCTGGACAAAGCAGGTGGGATTTCAGAGAATTAAGCAGAGATGTGGCTATGTGACCATTCATTAATGCCATCACCACACAGCATGAGGCTCGGAGGCCACACTGGGATTTGTTCGGATGTTTAATTCATGTTCCAGTGGGGTTAGTTCAATGATATATTTATCCTCAGAATGAAGGAAGAGACTTGAGGCAGTGACATCTACAAGGCCAGGGAGGGTGGGGTTGTGGGGTGGAGCGGGGAGAGAGGGAGGAAGAGGCTCTCTGAGAGAGTTCTCTAAACTCCGAGGCACCTGGACAAAAGGCACTTACAGAGAGACTGGTATGGGTGGAGTTAGGCCTATCAGTAGAGGTGGCTACATACTCGGATGTGAATCTTGGCTTTACTTTTTACTAGTTGTTTGAACTTGGATATAACTAAATCATAGGTTTTTTTGTGAAGAATAAAATTCAAGGTATATGATTCCCAGAACAGTTCATGGCATGTAGTTGGCACTTATAAATACTCCTTTTGGATACCCTTTACCATTGTTTTTTTGTCCCTAGACAGACTGCTAGCCATTTGGGCAGGGACTGTTGTTCTCATATCTGGGGCCCGGCACCTGGCCCAGAGATTGGCACATGTCCCAGATGCTTGTAATGTCCATGACTGAGGAAGCTCAGCAGTGGGCAAGGTCCTCCCAGGAGCACCAGTCCTGTGGATGCATCAGACAGCCACCCTGGGGTGTAAAGCTAGGTGAGACAGCAGCGGCTCATGAAGAGACCCTGTCAGAGTGACCCCATGCCCCTTTCTTACCTGTAGCCCAGGCCTCTGCCAGGCTCCAGATGTGCACTACAGGACCTCTGTCCCTGCATTTGGCTCCCTGAGCTGGCAGTCTAGTTGCCATGGAAACCAGTGGTTTCACATAGGACAAAGCACAGAGAGACTCAGCAATGGACAGATACTTGCAAACACATTATGTAGCATAAGAAAAGAGAGCCTGAAAGGCTATAGGTGCAATAAAGGTTTCACTGCCACTTGTTTAGAGGGAAAAAAAACCCTCTACAAGTCTCCGCTGGAAAAGGGTTTTATTGCCATATTTATGTTTTTTTCTTTTCTTCTCTTGTTGATGGCTTTTTTCTCTTGGAGACAGATTCCAGCGGACCACAGTGCGGAAGTGCTGCTGAATACATCGTCAGCCCTGCAGTCCTGCTGTCCTTCTCTAATGTCATGTCGTTCAAGCATCTTCTTGTTCAGAGTCCCCGAAACTTATTGGGTACCCCCAATTGCACCTGTCTAATTAATGCTGTTTTTGCTTCCTAATGGCCAGACAAGGTTGCACCAGAGGAAAGCATAAGATGGTGTCCTCTCCACCTCTCCAAGAACTATAGTCCTTGTGCTGATGGCAGCCCCTTTTAGGTTTATTTGGCTCCTGGTGTTAAAATCCAAGGATGATGGGACACTCTCACTTCTAACCAAGAGAGAGTAGGAAAATTGGAATTATCCTCTGGCTGAAAATATCAAAAACCTGGACAAAAATATATGAAACAACTGCTTTTCAAACTTCAGACAACAGGCAATACAAGACTGTGAATTCCGAGAGAAGGAAAACAAATGAAGTGAGCCTGTGGTTGGCATAGCTAACTGCCTGGAGGTAGTTTCCTCCAGGCAGTTAGCTATGCCAGAGCAGGGAGAGGAAATCTGAACAGAGCCCACCAGTCTTGATGAAGAGACTGAGATTGCATTTTGTGGAGGCCGAAGCAACTAGAACTTGCAGGACATAACATAGAACGGAGAGAGAGAGAGAGAGAGAGAGAGAGAGAGAGAGAGAGAGAGAGAGACAGAGACAGACAGAGAGACAGGCCAGAGAAAAGGAAAAAAATTGATGAACAAACCAACTAACCTCGGTCAGATGGCAATGAGAACTATGGAAAAAAAACTGATCAGGGTAGTAAGGGGCAGGTTCTACTGTGCTTAACAGGGTGACTAAAGATGGTCTCACCAGGAGCTGACATTTGAGCTGGGCCGGAACTAATTGAAGAAGTCGGCCAAAACAGTGTTAAGAAAACAGTGTTCTAGGCAGAGGGAACAGCAATTGCAAAGAACTGGGAATCACAGCACACCTAGAATGCTTCAGGAGCAGCAAGAACGATGTGGCTAGACTGAAGTGAGCAGAGTGCGATAGTCGTTTCTCCCTCTCTAATCCATCAGCGGCTTTCATGGGGCATGCCTCTAGAATACATCCCAGATCTGTCTGTTTCGCTCTACCTCTAGTGCTATCACCTGAATTCAAGCCACCATCCTCTCTCACCTGGACCAGGCTCCCCTCCACTCTCACTCACCCTCTTCCATCCATCCTCCATAGAATAGCCAGAGTGATCTTGCTATTGGTAAACTGGATTATTGTTCCTAATCTTTCATTTCCTCCCATAAGATCGGTATACCCTTTGCAATATGAATTTTCAGTGCCTCCCATTAGAGTAGACACAATGCCTTCATTTCCTTGTCCCGTCGATGTTGGGCTTGGCCAAGCCAAACTTCACAAGCTCATTTAAAGTCACTGCTTGCATCATGTGCATTAACACATGTCATTGACCAAAGCAAGGCACATGATCTCATCTCATGCCATTCTCTCTCCCTTATACATATTTCAGCCAGTCCCTGCTACCCTCTTTTGATAAACACATTTGCAATCTGCTAACCAGGGCTGCTTTGAATGACTTAAATTGTCAGGTCTGATTTTGTTCTCTGAAAGTCAATTTTTATTTTTAATTCCTCCAGTCGCTCCATGGAGCTGACAGCTCCCCACAGCATGTGAGATATGCCATAGCCAGGGAAGATCTTGGAGAGAAATAAGACCTTCTTCAGGAACAAAGCAGCCTATGTGGTTTTCCTGACAGCCTGGACTAATTGTCTTTTCTTCTGCTCTCTACACTAAGAGTAGTTAAAATAAGAATGAGCCAGACATTGTATCTCCAAGTCGATTCCCAGGGTTGATAGCCTACCTGAAAGCCTTATGCCCTATCATGATGTCACAATGCTTTCCAGAGCAGCCATAGGGGATGGCGGAGGAGGGTAGGGGAATCTCAGTAGGAGCCCTTTATAGTGTGACCTCTTTCTCCAGCTACAGCCATAGCAGGAGCCAGGTGAGAGGGAGGCAGCAAAGGTGAAAAGGATGTGTGTCCCATACACATCAGCCCCACGTGTGCTCCCTTTTTCTAGTAGTGGGATTGGCTGCTTTTGCTATGTGGTCCGCAAGATGGCCAGGTGTTTATAAAACTGAGAGAACATTGGTGGTTTCTGCATTATTTATTCTTTTCTTCTTTATCCCCAAGGACTCATACAATTAAAGCATTTAAGCATCCAGTCCTTCAGTTAGCAAACATTTATTGAGCCATCTACTAGGTGCCTAGCCCTACGCTAGGTACCGGGGACACAGATGTGAACAGGTCAGATGTGGCTCTTGCTTCTGTTGACACTCTAGAAGTAGAGATTAAACAAATACACTGACATTGTCATCAAGACAAAAGCTACGAAGGAGAAATTTAAGGAGCAGGAGGAGGATATTATAAGAGAAGGTAACCTAGTTTGGATTTCAAGGAGGTTTCTGGTATTTACTTTGAGATTGGAAGTGTGAGCAGGCATTGAGACATGAGGTTAAAGTGAAAGTTCCTGGCTGAGAGAAATAGCATGTGCAAAGGCCCTGTGGCAAAAAGGCAAACTTTGGGAGATCTTAAAGATCACCTGGACCCATGCCCTTCCCTATTTTACAGATGAAAAACCTGACAGGGGGACTGACTTGCCCAACGTCACATGGTGAATTAGGAGCAGGATGGAGATTGGATCCTGAGTGCCCATTCCCAGTCTAGCTCTTTTTTACTTGTTCCCATCATGCCTTGGGCTCCAAGCGTCTCTTGATTTCTTCTTGGGTCACGAGTGATCTTGACTTCTCTGCCTCCAATCTTCACCTTTCACCCCCAGCCCTAGATTCTTTGACTTGGAGTGGGTCACTGAGAAATTGTGAAATAAGAAGAAATATATATGTAAACAGGGTACTAGGAAAATCTTTTGCTCTAACATTTAGTCTTTGACCCAGCTCCCAGCACAGAGTTCCTAGCCTTTGTAATTTTCTAAGTGATAAAGAACGCTAGAAGCACTGTTTGTTCTAATACTTGGCCTTTAACTGGCTCCTGACATGAACTGTTAAATCCCTTGGAATTTCCTAGTGATAGAAGTATTTTTTGTCCTAATGAGGTGACCCTTGGTGGGCTCCTGGATGGCTCCTGGATGGGGGATGGACACCAGAAAGATCAAGCCATGATTAGAAGTTGATTGATGATGCCTACAGGATGACGCCTTTGTAAAACTCCTAGTGGTATAGGGTTCAGAGAGCTTCCAGGTTGGTGAACAAATCTACATATCAGGAAGGAAATGTGCCCCAACTTCACGGGGACAGAAGCTCTGTGCTTGGGACCCTTCCAGAACTTGTATCTCTCCATCTGGCTGTTCATCCATCCACATAGCTTTTATCATACGCTTATTATATAATAAACTGGGAAATGTAAGTGTTTCCCTGAGTTCTGTGAGGTGCTTTAGCAAATAATTGAAGGGATGGAGGTCATGGGAACTCCAAGGGTTGGAGGTCATGGGAACTTCTGGTTTTTAGCTAAGTTGGACGGAAGTTTTGGGTAACCTATGGACCTACTAGGTGATTGGGATGTCAGTCTTTTCCTGCCTTTCAGACTAGACCTGAAACATCAGCTCTTCTTGGGTCTCCAGCCTGCTGGCTTTCAGACTAGAACTCATCTTACTGGACCTCCTGGGTCTCCAGCTTGCTGACTGCAGATCTTGGGACTTCTCAGCCTCCATAACTATGTGAACCATTCCTTATAATAAATCTGTTTCTGTATGTATATATCATCTTATTGGATCTGTTTCTCTGGAGAATCCTCACTAATGCACCCTCCCTCTGCCCTCTCAGGTTCAGTGACTAAGGAGTTCATGGGCCTCCAAGGTCCGATATCTGCAAGGTGTCTGTTCCCAGGGACCCTTCCTAGGACCCCTGGTCCAACGGGATCATTTCATTGCCTTCATCTCCGCTCTGGAAAATATCTTTGCACCTCACCCACAAGGGAAAAAAAAAAATAAGGGTGAAGCAGAACCAGCCTAGAGTCTTGCATTCAAGCTTTGACTCTGCCACTGACTTAGAGACCCTGAGCCTCCCCAGTCCTCATCTGCTACGGGCTCTGATGGTCTCTTACTTCTCACTCCACAGGATTGTTCATGAGGGTAAAAATGGGATCACGAATTTTTCTCTCTCCCCACACCCTCTAGGCTATAAGGTGTGTGTTTACAGGGCCTGACCTTGTCATTCTCATCTGGTTGCCTGGCTCAGGACCTCACTATCATACTGTTTTCCATGAATGTTTGATGACCAACTGAAAATGTGTATGAGGATCCTCCACGTAATTACAGGAGACACCTGTCAGAGGCTCCAAGACCCAGAGATGTCCAAAGATATTCTATTAAATGAGATGGAAATTAACTGACAAGCCAGGCTGGTGCGCTGGCGGTGGAAGAAAGCACTTTGGAATCCAGGGTCATCAGCAGGCTCTATTTCAAATATATTTTTAAGCAAACGGTAGAGTCCAGTGAACCGTGGACATGAAGCTCTTTCCAAATGAGTCTTTAATAATGTAGTTATACAAATTGAGCCTAATTAAATTGTACCCATTGAAAATGCACTGCTATACATCTGTATGATGAAATCGGAATCAAAAAGCAATACAGAATAGATGCTAAGGTAATTTTCCACTTGTACTAAGCAAGCTGGGATCTTCAAATTGCAATTGCGTTAAGTGCCCACCTGGGATTATTAAAGGGCCAGTCCTCCGGGTTTATGAATTCTCAAGGCTGGCACCATCTTTCTTTCTCTCTGTTTGGCTGCCTACCCCTTGGCCTTGAGAGCAGGAGGCAGAGGAGGGTAGGAAGGGCTTGCAGACTTTGAGGTCCTGCCAGCTTCTCTCTGGTCCTTGAAAACACTGAATGTGCCCCCTCCTAGAAACCTCTGCTCCTGCTGCTCCCCCTGCCCAGAACGATTGCCCTTTAGGTCTTTATGTGGCTGCCTCCTTTTACCATCCACATAATGGGCTTACACACAAGCTCCCCTGAACAAGCGCTCCATGAATACCTGACCTAAAGTTGCCTGTTCTGCCAGGCTCAGCTCCGTCACACCTGCTTGCTCTGCCTGCTTCAAACACGTCCCTCTCTGAGATGCATCCTTTGTTCTGAGCTCTTGTCTTTCCACTTCTCCACCCCACCCCCACACCTAAATGAAAACTCCAGGAGCTTAGGGACCTTGTCTGTCTGTCTTGTTCCCTGCTCTCACCTCAAGGCATTGACACAGAACAGGTGCTAAAAGAATACTTGTTGAATAAATGGATGTCAGAGCTGGAGGGTCCCGGAGGTCAAACAGCCACCCCATTTTGAAGCTCAGAGAGGCGAAGGGTTTTATCAAGACTACCCAGTGAGTTGGAAGGCGGCAGGGCCAGCTTTGGCTTCTGGTCCAAATGCCCTCCTCATTTCTCCTCTAATTTCCCAGAGTAGAGTGGGAGATCACCCAGTGGGCGTGGGCCCCAGAGCTGAACCACCTGGATTCAAGCCCCACCTTTGACTTTCTACATGTATTGAACCCAGGCAAGTTCCAGAATCCAGTTCCCTGCTATATAAAATGAAACTAACAATAACACCCAACTCCCGGTGGCTGCGCAACCAGCTCTACAAGGTAATGGTATTATCCCGACATTTCCATGGAAGAAGGAAAAGCTCAGAGGGTTAGGTGACTTGCTCAAAGTGACACAGCCAGAACAGTCTGCCCTTGACATGGTCCCAGGATTGCTGATTCCCTGCCTCCTAGAGTCCTCCCCTTCCGGCCCCCGCTCCGACTACCCACGGCCTGATTCATAAGAGCGAGACTGCTGACTTCTGCTCACTAGCCTCTCTCCTGACAAGGCTGCCTTGTGTCAGGTCTGAAAGACAAGTTTACAAGATAGATTAAAAAGTCTCCTGAACAGGGGAGCTGGTTTACATGCCCTCGGGGCCGATTCAGCTTTTGGCTTCTAATGAAAACAGACTCCTGGTTCCCCCATGAGCTCAGAAGCAGGCAGGGATGGCTGCAAGGGGGCACGAGGCTGTCCTCAATCTTGGGGTCCCGGGACTTCTCCCCCGTGGACCCCCCTCTGTCAGTTTCCCCCTTCCTACCTGCTCAGTCTCCCATTTCCAGAAACCTACAACAGAGGGTCTCAAACTGGTGGGATGTGAGTCCATTCTGGCTGCTGGATGAGATAAGATGACCCAAGTAGTAATATTTTTTAAAAGAATTGAGCCAACACTTAAGAGTCAGGTGGTTACTTATCTAAAATAATGGATTTCTAGCTTCTCTTTAAAAAAAATATCTGAAGACTTGTGGACAACTCCAGAGCAGGTGTGTGCAAACACACACACACATACACAGGCATGCACGCACGCACGCACGCACGCTCCAGCCCCCATGGCAACATCAGGCAGGGCAGAGCAGCAGCCCCCTTTCTGGACAGGGCAAGTTTCCCACAATTCCCACTTCTCCCTGATGCTCCCCTGCCCCTCCCCTTATTACATTTCCTGCTTGTTCCCTGGGGCACCCGAGTATGAGACCCTCATCCTGCTGATGGGGACTTGGTCTAGTGCATTAATTTTAATTTAGTCAGAGAGGGAAAGTGACTTGTGCAAGGTTTCCTAGAAAATTGACCACAGAGCCAAAACTAGCACCCAGGATGTCCCCTCCCAGGGAAGCATGTGCTGCCCTGAGCACACTTGGGTTTCGGGGTTCCCTTCTTTGATGTTGGAAGGCATTTGCAACCTCCTCCGCATAGCTCCCACCCCCACAACACGGCTGCCAGAGAGAGTATTGAAAACTCAGGTCTGATCTCATTATGTCACTCACTTCCCAGCTTTGAGGAAAAAGAATATTTTTCTCAGTCTAAGGAGAAAATCAATCTCCTTGGGATGACATTCCAGGCCTGCACTGTGTGGCCTCAGCCCACCTTCCTGCCTAACCCTGCCACACTGTCTGACCCTGCCCTGCAGCCCGTTCTAGCCACATCATTGGACCAGTCGCTCTTCCACAAACGCAACACCGTGCTCTGTCTTCAGGCCACAAGACATTCCCCTTCTACAGATGAAATTCTGCTCGGCCTTCAGGCCCCCGCCATATCACTTCCTCCGAGAAGTCTTCCTTGATCTCACCCTTTCCTTTCGCCACTCTATTCACTCCCCACCCCACCCATTATAGCACGGATTGCTGTGTTTTTGCCCCAGTTGCCTTATTAGCCTCATTTACCTGCCGGCCTAGTGATAATAACTTTTACTAAGTGCTTAGTGTGTGCGAGGCTGAGCCCATTATATGGCTTAGCTCAAAAATTCAATAGTCCTTTGATGTAGGTAGATCTCTTTATTTGTTCCTATGGAGAAACTGAGGCACAACAGGGTTAAGTAGCATATCTAAGGTCACTCAGCCAGTAAGCGGCCGCGGCAGGACCCAGCCTACATCTGGAGTCCCAGGTCCCACTCTCCATGCTGCGGGTGAGAGCTCAGAGCAGAACCGTGGGGGGTCCCTCTCTGATTCACAGCTCTGTACCCCGGTCAAATGAGCCCAGAGTGTGTCCTCAGAGTCAGGGCCAGATGGGCAACTCCTGATGCAATTTCCTTCATTCTTAGTAGCTCGGAACCATTGCCCAACCCCCATTCCCAGCCTCATTGTCTTCTAATAGAAAAAGCCTAGAAAGCAGCATGTCTTGTGGGGCCACCACAGACCAGAATGGAATTTCCCCCTAAACCCCACGCATCCAGGCCTTTGCGCATGCCGTTCCCTCTGCCTGTGCTTAAGACCTCACACTCAGGAGGGCAGGGACCATGTCTGACTCGCTTACAGTGGTATCTCCAGCACCTGGAACAAAGCCTGGCACATAGTAGGTGATCAATAAATATTTGAGCAAATGCAAGGAAAGGAGGGAGGAAAAGAGAACAGGAGAAAGGCAGGAACGAGGAGGAAAGGGGAGGAAGGAAAAATAAGAAAAAGAGTGCCCAGTTCTTTTAGCTCTTGCTGTGTTGCCAGGCTGCACTTTCAAACTGACAAAGCATCTTGTCCCTGGCACAGGGTATGTGTGCAGGGTGGGGTGGGGTGGGGGCGGTGGGGAGGAGAGGGACAGTGGGAACAAGAACAGGAAGGGACAGACTGCTCTCTTTACCCTCCGAGGCAGCATCTGAGTGAGGCCCTTCATTCGCAATTGTTCTCCTACTGAGAACTTCTCTCCTCCCACCCCAGCCCCCAGAACAAGGGCAACAAATTAGGACCAGCAAGGGTGCTGGGATGAGCCCGATCATGGAAGTGAGCACCTGGAGTCGGGCCTGACCAGAGGCCGAATCGAGGACGAGAAAGATTAGAGCTCAAAGAAGACAAGAGTCCTAGTGAGCAGGGAACAGGAAGGAGGCAGGCGCGGGATGGGGAGGCAATGGCTGCCCACGGCCATGAAGTCCATGTGTGAGCAGCCTTACCTCTCATTGCCTGATAAAATGTGACTGTGACTTGGGTCACAAATTAGAGAAAGGGTCCCAGATTAGCACTGGAATTAAGTACCGTGAGAATTCAAGGGGAAAAAATTCACATAAAATTCAATTTAAGGATTAAGCAGTCATGCTTTCTGGTGAAGTCATCCTCCTGTGGTTATTAAATCACCCTGCCTTTGAGCAGGATTTCTCACCTGAGGGTCCTCAGCTGGCAGTGGGTTGCACACTGGCTTGACACACAGTGCCCCTGGTCTCTGAGCTCATTCTCTCAGGTCCTTGGGGAAGGAGAGGCTATACCTGCTTGCCCCCACCCAACAGTCAAGCCACCCTCCAATCACTGCTATTGCATTTTGAAGAGTGAGAAAGCAAGAAGGTGTGGAGGGGGCCAGGCGAGCCTATCCTTATTGCAGGCAGCTGTGAGTTTGCAGACTGAAGACAACATCATGCCACACGAACAGCCTTTGGAGCAGGCAGGCTGCATGCAGGCTGGAAGGTAAGACTCTGAATGGGTCTTAGAGACCTCAAGTCTTCTCCACCCCAGACGAGGAGAGCAAGATCTAGAAAATAGAGGGACTCACCCAAGGCCACTTGGTTAAGTGTCAGGGCTAGAATTGGGCCCCAGGAGATCTTGATATCTGGCGTTCATTCCTCAATGACAGCACAGGCCATTCAAGCAGGCAGTTAGAGCCTGGTAACATCTGTCCCAGAACTTTGATTGGAATTATCAAGAATAAGGTACTTTCTTTATCCTAAGTTTCCTAGCTGGTAACATGTAATCCTAGAGCAGCTGGAGCTCATCTGTGTCACCAAATGGACGGAATCTGCGCACCTGGATCCAGCCATGCCTGCATGAAGTAAACATTGCTGGTTTCAGTTACATGAGTCAAAACTTTTCAAGTCCAAACCATTCGAATTCCTTCCCCCAAAACTTTTCAAGTCCAAACCATTTGTTTCTGTCATTTGTAACTGTTAGAGTCCTGGCTAATACAATTTCCTTCTCCTGGAAGAGATATTTCAAGCTTCTAAAAATGGCCTGCAAAGCTCTGCAAGACTCTTTGAACATTTTGTGCCACTCCCTTCTGGCCCACAAAGTTTCTGCTGAGAAATCAGCTGACAGTCTTATGGGAGTTCCTTTGTACATAACTTCTTTTCTCTTGCTGCTTTTAAGATTCTTTCTGGCTATTTATCTGAAGAAATCCAAAACCTTAATTCAAAAAGACATGCATCCTTATGTTCCTTGCAGCATTTTATTTACAGTAGTCAAGATATGGGAGGAGCCTAAGTATCTATTGATAGACAAATGGATGAAGAAAATGTAGCACGTATATACAATGGAATATTACACAGCCATAAAAAAGAATGAAATCTTGCCATTTGCAACAACATGGATGGACTCAGAGGGTATTATGTTAAGTGAAGCAAGTCAGACAGAAAGGCAAATACTATCTGATTTAATTTATATGTGAAATTGAAAAAAACAAATAAATGAACAAATAAAACAGAAAGAACTCATAGATGCAGAGAACATTTTGATGATTGCCGGATGGGAAGGGGTTTGGGTAGGAAGGATGAAAAAGGGGAAGGAATTAAGATGTGCAAATTGCCAATTGTAAAAACAGTCACAGGGATGTAAAGTACAGCATAGGTAATACAGTCAATAATATCGTAATAACGATGTATGTCAGGTGGGTACTAGACACATTGGGGTGATTGCTTTGTAAATTATATAACTATCTAACCACTATGTTGTGCATCTGAAACTAATATAATATTGTACGTCAACTTTAATTGAAAAATAAAAAAAAAAAATAAAAATAAATAAACAAAACGAATTTTTTTAAAAAGCTGTGCAGGACTCAGCACAACTGCCCCGTACCCCACTTCCCCATCTCTGACAATGCAGGCTTCCTGCTTCTGCCACACCAAACACTTGTGGGACCCACATTCGTTCCCCTCAGTCTTTGTATCTCTATGAATGCCACTGTCCAGCATGCATTTTCCTCTTGTGCCTGGAAAAATCCTCTTCGTTTTCTGAAATTCTTCTGAGTAATAACTTTTTTTCCTTCAAACTATTTCCTCCTCCATGCCATGTCAGACATACAGTGTTTTTCTCTTGGTTTGGCGTGGACTATTTATTCATTTGCCTTCCCCTAGAGTGAAGGGACAAGTTCTCAAATGTTCTGATATCTCACATGCTTGGTATCTAGGATGGAGCTGATTAAATGTTGCAGAATTGAACAGAATGTGGAACAGAAAGACACTAACCAGACAGGATTGGCCGATAGCTCTCAAAGTCAACTGGGGGGGATCTTCTGTCCCCAAATATCACTTCAAGTCATTTGCCAAAACTGGCCAATCCCTGACTTGGTTAAGGGCATTGGTTCCAGAATCTCATCCTTGGATTCAAAGCCTGGCTCTGTCACTTCCCACCTGTGTGACTGTAGGAAGGACCCTTAACATCTCTGCACCCCAGGCTCTTTTTCCCTCTTTGGGTTGGACTTAGTGACATGGTGTCTGTAAAGAGTTTGGAACAGTATCTGACACCTTGTAAGCATTCGGTAAATGTTTGGTATTATGATTCACTGTGGAGAAAACAGGGCAAGCATTAACAAGAACTTCGATGAGGACCTTTTGTACCTTTCACGACGACTCTGTTTCATGTTAAATGATATTTTACGTGAGTGCTTACCATGTCGCCCTGTTTAATTGATTTAGAAGTACTTCTGAAAGCTTGCTACTGCCTAGAGCATGGGTATGCTGTTTAAATGTGATTAACAAAGATGTTTGTGGTCATTTTATAAAATGTAGAGCATCAGGTCTTTAGTGAAGAACATCGTTACATCGTTTCCACAGGAGAATTAGATTAGATTTAGATCATTTCAACTAATAAGTGCATTTTATAAGCCCAGGCTCTTCCAAGCCAGGTGAAAAAAAGAATTCAGAAATGGAGGAGCTCACCGCAGAACTGGGCTTCCAGACCCTGCTCACTTCTTGGCTTTGTTCACCAGAACTGGGCATGGAAGCTTCATCTTCTTCGCTGGTGCAGCCACATAACATCTTCGGCTCCTGGGAAAACAGCACGTTCCCATAGGACTCTGTCTAATGATTTAAAAGCTTACTTCAATAAGCTCTGGACTCCCCTTATCACAAGGGCATCTAGAGTAGAGGAGAGCAGTTGAGAGTCAGTTACCGAAAGCCTCCTGAGTGCCAAGTGTTGTGCTTTAATGCATTGCTTCCTTAAACCTCACAGCATCCCTGAGAGAAAAGTACTATGTTTAGAACCATTTTGCAGATGAAAAAACGAGCCCCAGAGAGGTGAGCTGACTTGCCTACACAGCATGGTCACATGGAGTAGAAGCCAGAGCTGTTTCACCCCAAGGCCTGTGCTTCTTCCACACCTCATCCTCTGTGTCTGGGGTATGTCATGTCCAAGAGTCTTTCCATAACCTGCCTCTGGGCCACTCTGCCTCAGCCCTCACCCCTGTGCCTTACTGATTCCTATTGCCGGCCCTGATGGAAAATTCCAGAACAAATTCTCTCTTGGGTTCTACACAATGACCATTTCTTACAGTTTTTAAGTTACTGTAGAAGAAACAACTTTCAACAGGATCTTTGCCATGAATGCAAGAGTTTCTAAGTAGCATAGCCCATCGAGGAAGGACGAGTCACGATTCATATCCTGCTGTGATTTATTCCAAGGTTATGACGGATGGTTTATATGTCCTCTGAAATGCTCCTCCAAGGGTGTTATTAGATGAACTTGGGATGTGAGGTTCAGAGACTCAGGACTCAAGAGAAGTCGGACCATCTTGGGATTGGCTGCATGTTTGGGATTTGGTTTACCTTTTGTGGAAGAGGGACTGTGTTGCTGTCAAGATGTCAGGAGAGCCCCTGGGGACACTGAAGTGTGAAACTGGGCTGGCTCAGTCCTCTTATCCACCACCTGACAGCAAGAAAGGAAGTTAGCCCCTCTGTCCTGACTCTTTTACAGTGACATGCAGACAAGGGTGTTCATAAAAGAGGTAAACCCTGGGCTAGTCTCTTATAACAACATCATGTTCTCTCCTTCCTCAACTTGCCTCTGGATGGTGAGGACTCTGAGGACCTTAAGAGAAGCAGAACTACAACATGGAAGGAGCCTGGGTCCCTGAATGATTGCATGGAGCAGCACTCCCTCTCTTCCTGCTTTGGACTTATTGCATGAGTAATAAACTCTTCTTGCATTAAGTACCTGAGTTTGGGGGTTATTTGTTACAGCAGTTATCCTACACTGACTGATACACTGTGCCTTCACGGACTCAGTCTTGTCTGAGTCTCAGCCTTTTTCTCAATCTGAATCTCAATGAGCCTTAAATTTTACCATCTGTTATTTGGTTTCCAACCTCACCGAATGCTGGAGTAATTCTCATCTTGCTACCCTGATGCCTGTGCTAGTGGTCTAGGCTCCTCTCTGGTTCTTCTAGGCCTCCTGAGAAGTCACCACTCATCTCCAAGTACTACAGTAAGGAGTTAAAAAACAGACTAATATCTCTGGACTGAGAGTTGAGCCTTTAATTCCAATATAGGCTCTACCACAAACCTGCTGCACGACTGTGAATAAGTCAGTTCCCCTCTCTGGGTTTCAGTTGCTCCATCTATAAAATATGAAAGATAGACTTTAAACTTTTAATTGTGGCAGTTAAGCTGGATTCAATTGCTAAAAAAGATTCATAGGACCCCAAATAGCAATACTTACAAATCTACAGTTTATTACAGAAATAAGATATAAATAGAGACTGCATTAATGTCAGAATGCAGTCCTTCATGGGATCTGGAGGCTCCTAGCATCCTCCCTCTGTAAGGGGCTCGTGTCTGGAATACCTTCGAACTGGGGAGGAGACTCAGCTTAGGTGTTTTTGTATTTTGCTGGTCATATTGTCATTTTCCTGCTATGTAACCAGCCTCGACAGTAGAGCTCTTCAGGAGTCTCCCCAAGACCAGGTACAAATCATCAGTCTCACTGTTATCCATAAACAATGCCATCATAAGCTGCCCTAAAACTCCTCCAACCCCTGCTTACAGAGTCTACCACGTCCATGCCCTGATCAGGGTCAGTGCCATGCAGGGTCTTTAGCAAAACAGCTCACACACAGTCCACGCTCCTGTCCCGTGGGCCTGGCCTTTTTACAACCAATCATCCTTGGTTTGACCGTCATTAAAATGCTTACATAGATATCAAATGTTTGTAATACTCAGTGACAGATTGGTCCAGATTTAAACAGACAACTGGACCATCTTTTAATATCAGAACAAATTTTCTCATATTTTTGTACTAACTTTACAATTCTTCTGCCTCCCTGATCCACAGCCATCTGCACTTGATGTATACATTTGTCGAGTGATTAAGAGCTGTAATCAATCAAATCTAAATTTTCTTCAGGCTAATTCTCTTGCATAGGCATAACATCCCAAAGGATTTTTTGATTCACTTTCCCAATACATTTGATCACAAGCATTGATATTACCATAAATTCTATTAGCTTCTACAATATTAATTTTACTTATGAATCTCGTATTATATCAGACGGCGGTATCATGTACTATCCTGGATATGTGGTTACAGTATAAATGAGGCATAATTACAGCATAATTATTTTGTCTCTCTCAAGAAAATCTACGTTTTCCTATATACCATATATTATTTCTGGTTAGAATATAAGTTAGAGACCACATGTCTATTATTTCAAGATTCAATACCTCGTGGGATACAGCCAAATTCCTTTTCTAAGATCATGTGATTTGACAGATACTGGTTTCCAATGGCAGGGATCGTCCAAGAGGGCTCATCTATGCTGGGAATATTACAGATCTTTTGATGACAGTCCTGGGTTTAACAGTTCTTGGATACTTCAACTTAAAGAGAGGAGAGCTTCTGGGTTGGGAAGGTGCCCAGCAAGTTAAATCAGTACATTGGGCCCGCTGGCATTCAGACCTCAGAAGAGCAATTATTCTCTCCTCTTTTTGCAAGAGGCCTCGGATCATAAACATATCGATTTCCTATCAGGCTGACAAGCTGGGCTGTGGCATGAACAAGCTCTCAGCATGAAGGGGAGGCCTGGATAAGTCCCTTGGTTTTGCTGAGTCATCTTGGAAAATGCTAATGCCTGCCCAGGAAGGGCCTCATTTGCTGGGAAGACTGGAGTTCCCTGCCTCTCTGTCGTGGGCTATGCCACTATCCCAGGTCGCCCTTGAGTGGCCAACTTGACCCTGGTACTCTTGCCTGTGGTATTAATGGTGTGGGCTTAAACCATGCGCTGAGCAAGCATTTCCCTGACACCGACTGTGAGCCTGGCTCCTCCACCCGAGTTACCTTCCTCAGTCCTCACATCTCACCCTAGGTGAGGCCAGACTGTTTATGTCCTTGAAAGATGACTCTGTAGGGAAAGTGACCTCACAAGTGCTGCAGGAGAGACTCAGACTCAGGTCTTCTGGCTCCATGGGCTCCCCATTCTTCGGGCCTTCCAGGACTAGATCATCTGTGAGATGAAGGCCTCGTCTGGGCCCCAGAACGACCGGAGACAGACTGAATGCTCATACAGGCCTGGGAGACCGCAGAGTGGGCTGAGGAGTTCTTGATGGGCTTTCCACATGCTGCTGTTGCTGAATGTCTGTCTCTGAAGCCTTATTTCTGTTGACAAAGGCCTTTTCAAACAGTAATGCTCTGAGGCAGAATGGGTGCCACGTCTTCCCATTTTACAGATGAACAAATTGAGGCTGTGGGAGGTTGTTGACTTCACCGGGAACCAGGATCAGGTCCAGGGCTCATTAGGGTGACTTCCCCGGTGTCCGGCATAACACCTTTCACATTAGCAGGTCTTCAATTCTTTTTGTCAAATGAACACATGAACGAAAGAACAGATTTTCCATTTCTCTACTTAGCTTTGGGAATTCTGAAATGACCACATGAAAGATGATGGCCCATTAGAGCAAGAAATGGCTGTAGAGATCATCTAAACCCCTCATTCTACAGATGAAGACACCAAGGCTGAGAGAGAGCCAGTGAGTTGCCCACCATCACTCAGCCAGTTAGAGGCAGAACAGGCAGTAGACTCCTCGTTTAGTGCTCAGAGCGATCTGATTGATCTTAAAGGCTTCCCACAGAGGGAACAGTACTGCTGGACCAGGAGAGACATGCTTTACAAACAGCCCCTTTGGGTGGGCAGGTGCTTGTGGAGAGAGGTGACGGCTTCTCAGAGCTGCCTGTACTGGAATGAGGGGGGCGAAGCAGGACCTGGAATCCAGCAAGCTTTTCTGCAGCTCAGAGGGATAGGAAAGGGAAAGGCTCCTGAGGGCTTCACTAAACGTCTTGCGTGGTCTCAGAGCCAGAAGTCAGAAATCAGCCTATCAGGTTCATTTCTGCAGATACCAAAGGAGAAAAACCTAAGGGCCCTGCCCCCATGGAGCTGTGGCTTTCTGTGGGCAGGGGGAGACAGACATGCCACAGGACTTCCAGCAATAATTAAAATGTAAAATTGCAGAAATGCAGATCCCATAGGAGAGGTGTGCAGTGTCTCCAGCTCCCAGCTTGTCTGTTTTCTCTGTTTCCTCTTGTCTGTCTTCCTTAGTCTGTTTTTCTCTATCTCCTATGGTCTCCACTCCCTGGCCCCATCCCTCCCTCCCTGCTCATCACTCTGTCTCTCCATCTCACTGTGTTTCGAGTCCCTTGTCTCCATCTCCCGCTGTTTACATGTCTCTGTTCCTTGGTCTCTGTCTCCCTCCCTCTCTGTCTCCCTTTTTCTCTCTTCCCACCCCTCACAGCATGTTGATCCCATTTGTCTTTCTACAGCCTCTACAGGAAGTCTTTTCTTCCTTCCTCTCTGACCTGGTTCTGACTGTCTCTGCCTCTCTCAGTCTCTTTCTCTCTGACTCTCCCAAGTCCAGAGCTGGAGCCCTTGTTTCCTGTCTGGTACCCCTCTGGAAGGGCCCTCCCCGTGACCAGCAGTGGGGCTGTGAAAACACCCAAGCCTCATAACCCGAAGGGCAGGATTGATGAGAAAATAAATTCCTGATTAGTGTTTTAATTTTAAGGATCTTTAGAGGAGACTAACAGTAAGGGAGGCTGGAGGAGAAAGTCTGCATTATTAAAACCATAAATCCTCTGTGGGAAAGACAGGGAAAGGGGCCAAAGGAAAGCAGAGGGTAGCAGACAGGGCTTCCTTTGGGATGGGGGGATTGAGGGGCAATAGGAGGTAGAGGCCAAGGGTGTGGGTTGTCCCCTCCATTCTCCACCCAAAAAGGACCCCACCACCTAGGCCTCCCTGTTCCCCAGGTGTTAGGTTGGGCCACGGAATGGGATCGATGGCTTCTGTGCGGGAGCACAAAGACAAAAACTATGTTAGTTCAACCTCCTCTCCAGCCGGCCTGAACCGGAGAGGTAAAGAGTGTGGGATAGGGTTAGATTATTCATGCTTAAATCCTGGCTCTGTTTCCTGCCTCAGCTTCCCCATCTGCTGGGTGGAGAAAATCACAGTCCCTCACCTCATAGGTGTGTGTGAGACGATGGGAAGAGATAATACATATAAAGTGCTGGCACTTAGAAGGCATCCATTAAACTTCAGCTTTTGTAATTATTGCTGGCAGAGAGCACTTTCCCCTCCACAATTTCAATTTGATTCTCCCCTCTTTTTACAGATGGACAAATGGAGGCCCAGTGGGTCAACCCACTTGCTCAAGGCAACAAGGACTTGAGCCCAGCTCTGAAGCTAAGTCCTCTCCAGGCATCTGGAGGCCTGCCATCAGAGGGTGTCACACTTGCCACTGGAGGAGAGATGAAGAAAGGATTAGTGGGAAATGAGGGTGCATGGTTTCAACAACAAGGCCCAGGACCTGTGGGCCACCATGGCCTGCAGAAAGGAGGGGAGATGGTCCGTTCTGAAGGGGTTCAGAGCAGGCCTCCCCAAAATGTGCTACTTTGGCATGTGGATTATTTTGAGCTGAAGGCAACTGGGAACCTTCATGCTCAAGAGAAACTTTTACCTCTTCCTAGGAGAATTTAAATTGGGAGCTTTGCCCAATTTAAGAGTTGTTATCAGAGATAACTTTTAATGACCTATCTATGGGGCAGGGAAACGGCTAATTACTGAACATCTGCTCTAATTACTGAACATGTGCCCTCCTCCCTGATGAAGCCTCAAGGCATCTTACCTCACTCCTTGGCTCAGGATATCATATACACCTCATTTTCCCTTTCTGTCTCTGCACCGCTCACGTATTTGGGGTTCTGTGCATGCATATGTAATTAAATTTGGTTATAGTCCATGAATCTGTCTCAAGTCGGTTTACTTTTTAGATTCACTGACAGAACCTAAAAATGTACAGGAAAATTTTTCCTTCCCCACAACTCTCTGCCCTGCCCCTGCCCACAGTAATAAGAGACCAGCAACCAAGGGCTGTATAAGTATGGCAGGTGGCACCTGGACCATCTGCCTGCCCCTGTGTGCTTTCTCCCTCTCTTAACCTCTCCAGCCTCTCGTCCTCTTTTGGGTGACCTCTAACTCCCAGGGGAGTTGCTGGCCTAAAGGACTATTGCAGTGCACAACTCAAGGGGGCAGCATTCCCATCATGTGGAATGCGGATCGTATAATGTAGTGCGAGGAGGGAGAACAAGGGATGGGTGACCCTATGTGGTCAGGAGGGAGCAGCCCCTCGATGGGATTTGCTCACCCCAGGTCTTCAGGCCATACTTTAGAAACAGGAGGGCTGTTCTTCTTGAGAATGGAAACTGGAGCAGGGCCCTCAATGAGGAATTCAGAAAAAGGGGTTTGGAAGCCATCTAGGGAGGAGGCACGGGTGGTCTCTAGGGGTGAAGACAGGGTGAACAGAGCCACTGAGCCCAGACTGGAAGGCTCTGGCCTGTGCTGCCAAGAGGAAGAGGAGAAAGAGTCTAGCCAGCTTCAGGAAGTCTCCAGGGTCTCGGATGGCCCCTCCTCTTTCTCTCCATGGCAGGGTTGCTCTCACCAGCTAGAAAAGGTCACTATGTCCAGTGTCACTGACCTAGGCAGGGCTCTGGGACCGCCTGTGGCACATTCGTGGCTGATGGTGCCAATTTGGCTCCAAATCCCTTTATAGGCTGCCCAAGGCCCACCACAGCCTGTTTTAATAAGGGAGCTTGAGTATGGAGGTGATTGGGGACTGCTGTCAGCACCACCCCCGTAAGTTCAGGGCCAAGGGCCCCCTCTTGCTCTCATTTAATTGTTTCCTCTTGTTTAGTTTTAATTGTTAGAAATTGTCTTTGGAGCCAGTCCTCTTTCTGGTAGCCCCAGGGCAGGTCAAAGGGAGGAAGAATTTGGCTGCCTGGGGGAGAGGAGAGCTGGCTGGCCACTGGCCTGGTTTTCCTGCTTCCCTTGGGAATCTGTCATATCCTGGCTCAGCTGGGGTCCAGTGCACAACAAGTTATGACATTCTAGCACTTCAGTTTCAACTCGTGGTGAGCTGGCATGGAGAGTATCTGGTTAACAGACTACTTGGGTTCTGATTCTGGTTTTGCTGCTTTCTTGTTGGGTGATCTTGGGAGAGCTGCCTATGCTTCCTGTGCCTTGCCGACCTCATCTGTAAAGTGGGGATATAAATACTCAGAGGGCTGTTGTGCATCTTTTCCCCAAACCTTGCCTCACCAGGAGTGTTGTACCCACTGCCTACCTGCCAGGAGCCCCAGGCCTGCCCAGCGGGACATTTGGACACTTCCTCTGGGACATCAGCTGCTGCCCACTGGCTGGAGTTCCCTTCTGTTTGGCCTCACTTAGGCATGTCCTGGTCACCATTGGGAGCCTCTCTCTACCATCCAAACCACATCCTCCTGATTCTGCTCTGTCCAGGCCCTACTCCGCCCCTCGATCTTGTTAGTAGTCACCTTCATCCTGTGCCAACACCAGCATAATGAGACACTGAGCTGTTTTACATACCATAGCTCACCATCCTCCAAATATTCCTCCGAAGCTGCTATTATCATCCCATTTTCAAAGGAGGAAACTGAGACACAGTAAACACGCATGACTCCCTCAAGGTCACCCAGCTCATATAAAGTGTGGAGGGATTTGAACTTCCATCTACCTGCAAATAGGCAGGATTCTGACAGGTGGGGATGGGGAGAGGAAGCATCTGGAGGGGAGACGTGATGAGGGGTATGGGTGGATGGTGAGAGATCAGTGTAGCCCCAGTGTAGGAAGAGCAAGGGAGGAGAGAAAGGAAACGGGAAGGAGGCTGGGGTCGTGGACAGTGCCTTTCTCTTTATAGCACTGGCAGCTTGATATGGTTGTGAAACCTCCTGAAAAAAATGATAGAGTGAGGGAGCCCAGACTGATGGGTTAAGGAGACAATCCCACCCTCTGGCAGGTTTTCTGGGTGGTGGCAGTGGCGAGAGAATCGGCCATGTTGGTAAGTGGCCCTGGGCCCACAGACTCAATATGTGATTACTGATGGTGTGACAGAGAGAAAAGAGCCCTAGCTTAGGAGTTAGGGTGGAACATGGCTTACATCCCTAGACCGTCACTTTCTGTGTGGCCTTAGGTAACCAAGTTAACCTCTCCGTGCCTCAGTTTCCTCAGCTATAAAACAAGAATACTGACACCCACTTTGCAGGGCTGGACTGAGTCTTTGATGAAAGGCAAGCAACCAACACAGCTCTTCACACGTCCTAAGGCTCTTCAGTCTTGACTCTGCTTTGAGTGCCAGCTTTGAGCCCTGCCTCTGTCTGCATCTCCATTTCCTGGTCTGTGAAAAGGGGGAGTGAGACAGGCTGATCTCAAGTCTTTCCAGCCAGGACAAATGACATTAGGTGGGGTCAGCCCTCCCCTGGAGCTGCAGGAATGGGGGACAGGGAGCTGCTTGTGGCAAAAGTGTTGCTTGCGGTGGCCTGTTCCCTCGGCAAGTAGAGTGAAAGGAGTGATTTGTCCTGGGCCTGAGGAGACTCAAACTGGAGCAACAGGAAGAAGGTGCTCTGGGGAAAAGGAGCTGGCCGAGTGGAGGTCACGTTTGTCTCCAAGCTGGGAAGCAAGCTGAGACAGGAAGGCCTGGCTGCTCTGGCCCCTGCTTGTGGCCTGTGTCCTGAGATGACTATCGGATAGAATCTGGCAGGGAATTGGATCGATCTCTCCGGAACCCCAGGCTTGGTTGGGCATGTTTCACAAATAGCCGGGGACCTCTCAGCTCAGGCTATGAAGTCAGGACACAGCTCGAGTTCCCCTGCTTTTAAACTCAGGAATTAGGAGAGGGGCCCCTAAAACAATTTCCCAAAGGCACAGGCCATGGACTCTGTAGTCCGGCTGGGCTATCATCTCTCATCCACCACTCTGGTACTGTGTGACCTTATGCCGTTTCCTTGGCCTACCTGAGCCTCAGTTTCTGTGTCTGTAGAAGATAATATTGGTACCTAGTCTGCAGAGGGGTATGGCACACACAGGAAAGTGCCTGACATGTGACAAGGGCTTATTAAACATGAGCTAAGTGGTCTTACCCACTTCTTACCACACCTGTGAAGTGGTGGTTGCCGCCCCTCTGCAAGGATGAGAAAATCCAGGCTAGAGATGGGAGTGATTGCCTAGGATGTGGAGCTTGTAAATAGTAGAGTAGGAGTGAGACCTGGGGCTGGGTGACAGCCAGGTCTGAGACCCACATCCTCCATCCTTAGATCCCCGGGGTTCTGAGTGGGAGTGGAAAAGGGGACGGTTTTTTCCTCTTTAAATACTTTCAGTGGGGCTCAAAGAGGCTCTCGGTGTCCTGTCTGTCTGTCTTGGGCTGTCCTGGGCCCAGTTTCCTTTTCCCTATTTTAATGATAATTTTTCCCATTTCCTGAGCCCTGTCATGGGTCAGCAACCGTGCTAGGCAAGCCACCGACATTAACTCATTTAATCTTCACAATAGCCCTGCAGGGTAGGTGCTATTTTCCACATTTCACAGTTGAGAAAATAGAGAGGTTAGTCCCTTGCCCCAAGCCAAACAGCTGGTCAGAGCTAACAGGTGACAGGGACTCTGCACCTCTGCTTTCTGCCCAGCTGCAGCTTTCAGCCAGATGTGCACTCACCCTGTGCCTCAATTTCTCTATCTGTAAATGGGAGTGATGAGGATAGTATCCATATATCTTCTAGGATTATTGTGAGATCAACTTGGTTAATGTACACAAAAAACATTTGAGACAGTGTCTGACTCAGAGTGAGTTTTCTAGAATTGAAAATGAGCTGTTTTCAGCTCTCCTGGTTAGCACAGGCCATGACACCACAAGATCGATGGCTTTGCACACCCTGCATCTCTTTGGACTCCTCAACCATCTCGCCTTGGAGGGCTGATACGAGTGGCTCTATTTAGCGCTTATTTAATAAACATGAACATTCATGGGGCATTTATTGCACACGGGCATTTTACAAACGGTAGTCTGTTTAATTCTCACGACCCCCTCCAAGATAGGTAGAAATTATTCTGATCATTCCCTATTTACAAATGAGCAAACTGAAGTACAGAGGGGTTAAGAAACTTGCCCAGGGTTAAGCAGGATTTAAACTCAGGCAGCCTGGCTTCAGAGTCTGTGGTCTTAGCCATGGTACTCCCCCCGCTGCCTCTCACAGCCGTTCTCCCCATCAGAACGCAAGAGCTTGGGTCAGAGAGGAGCTGCTTTTCTCTACAATCACCCCCAACTATTCACCATATAATTAATGATGATTATCTTATCTCTTGGGAATGAAATAGACACACCATGACTGTGAAGCCAGTTATGCTAGATCTGCTTGCCCTTCTCCTGAAAGATAAGGACTAAATAGGCTGAAACCAAGGTGGTGATCTCTAAATATTGTTCAGGAAGAAGAATTTTGGAGCAGGAAAAAAAAAAAACTGTTGGCCTAAGTTTGCTGATGTCCCAAACTATTTTCCTCATTGTTTATTTTTAAAACTTCTAAACGAGGGTCTTCATGGAGAAGGGGACCAGAGCTGGTTATCATGAGTCCTTGGCATGGTCTGTGGCCAGAGGGCCTCAGCAAAGACCCCCATGAGTGAGAGTTGATTCCTGGACTCACCCAGGGAGGATGGGACTCACGGGTCATCTCGTCCAATGTCTCTCTCTTTAAAGAAGCAGGAATCCAGGCTTCGAGAAGAGAAGTGACTTATGGGAGGTCATACACAAGTCGTGGGGAATGGAACTTCAGAACTCATGACCTCGAAGACCAGCCTGGCCCAGCCGTGTACTCACTGCATCGCCACCATGCATTCCCATAGCAGTTCTCAGCCTGCAGGCTCCACATCCAGGGAGAAGGGTGATGATTTCACCCAAGTCAGTATCTTCATGGCCTTAACATAATAGGACGCCTCACCTCGGCCTGGCCTGGACCACAGAGTAACAAGGAGAGGGTGGTTTCAATCCTCATGCATCTCACTGCTCAGCTGGCTCAGGGCTGGGCTGCCTGGTAGATTGGAAAGTGGAGCCAAGAGGCCTGGTTCTAGTCTCAGTTTTTCCATTTTCTAGCTCTGATCCTTTGGGAAGTCTCCTTGGGGAACTTTGGTTTCCTTACAGAGAGATAATGAGTCTTGACAGAAGCATGGGGCCCTCCCCACATTTCTATGGTCTCTTAGAGTTCACTGAGAGCATCTATGGAGTCCTCTCCATCATTCTCCCTCTGACAGGGCTGCGGAAAGGGAAAGAACATGGAAAGCCTGGATCTTCCAAGTTCCAGCTCTTGGCCCCTTCTCTGGCTCCAGCTCTGGGCCTGTGCATCAGTCAGTTATTGCCATAATAATGCTGCGAAACAAATCAACCCCCAAACTCAGTGGCTTCCAGCAACAAGCATTAATTTCCACATTTGTGTTGCCTGCAGGTCAATGTGGTTCTCCTGATCTAGGATGGCTCAGCTGGGTGCTCTGTTACAGACCACATGGTGGTTTCAAGTTCACTCAGGTTTAAATATGTTTGTTCTATGACCCCAGCTGAAGGCAGCAGTCTCCCAGGGGGACTTCTTATAGGCACCATCAGAGTGTAAAGGAGCAGGTCAAACAATGTAAGAACATTTTAAGCCTCTGCTCTGCATGTCTGCTAATATTTCTTGCTCAAAGCAAGTCACATGGCCAAGTCCAACTTCAGTATGCAGGAAGTGTAGCCTGTACACAATAGGAGGGGGAGGGGAATAGTTGCTTGCTGAGTAATAATCCAGTCTATCACGGCTGGAAGACCCCAATTTGAATTTAGAGTACAGAGAGGCCCATTTTGGCCACTGCTGGTGCAGAGCCCCTTTACCCTTCAGCATTCAAGTGAGTTGTGAAGAGGCAGCCTAGGCCGGGAAAGGGGGCTGCAGACAGGGAGAAGCCTTGCCCATGGGTGAGGCCTTGGCCTCTTGGCACATCTGTTCTATACCTGCACATTCTCCAAGGCCCCTTCTAAGGGTTTTGCCAGTCCTTGGCCCCTCCTCCCTGTGCAGCGAGGAGTCTGTGGAACACAGAATGACAAGGCCCTGAGCTGCACCCAACTGGCTGGCATTTCTGCTCACAAACACCTCTCCCTGAGAAGAGAGGCAGATCTAATTTCCACCCTGTGAAAGACAGTTGTCTCACACCCAGGCAGCCCGCCCCCTGTGGGGCAGCCAGCTGCTTCCATGGTGGGGACAAAGGTGAGTAAAAATTCAGATCAGGACCAGCCGCAGGCATGTGGGTATGGACTTGTGTGAAATCATCACTCTTCTCCCTGGGTGTGGAGTCTGCTGGCTGCGAGCTGCTGCAGGAAAGCATGATGGTGATGCACGCCATGTGAGTGCACGGCTGGGCCAGGCTGGTCTTTGAGGTCACGAGTAACGTCCCCTCTTTAGACCTCAGTTTCCTCATCTGCGACATGAGGGTGGGGCCCTGGAAGGCCCTTTCTAGCTCTCAAGCCCTGTGGATCTACTTTTGTTCAAAGATCAATTTTGTAGCTTCAACATCCAAATCCAGTTCCCAGGCCCCGTATTTCCTTTCCTTTCTCTGATCCTAAACATACTTGATTGGAACCATCACTTCTCTTCCCCCTGCTGCCAGGCATGCTCTATGTGGGGCTAGCCAGCTGCTTGGGCTGACAATGTCTTCCTGGAGCTTGACGCAGGCCACAGGCAGGAGCGCATGGGGTCTTGATTCCCCGAAAGTCACACTTCCTGGGTACTGGCTCCAGAGGGCTCAACCAGTCAGGGCCCTGGAGATGGAAAAAGCTTTTTAAAAAGAAGGTCACTCCATTCCCAGACAGAGCCTCTCCTGCTAACCCCGGAGGAAGTCCCATGTGCCCTCAAACGCCCTCTCAGAGCACAAAGCTCGGCTGCTGAATGCTCGGCTGGAAAAGCCCCAGGAGGCGGGAGGATAAGATTGGAGATGCTGGTGAGTTCACCTTTAAAGAGGGTGAGAGCTGTCTCAGGAGACCGGCAGACCTTGTTTCACAGTCCTCCACCTCTTTCGACAAAGGGGACAGAGTTACTGGATAACAATTTCCAGTCAGAGATAAAAGGAGGCTCCAAACTCATTTAGCCTCAGCCGCCTTGTTGGCTCCCCACCCTCCGAGGACTCTTAAATGTCAGCATCCCCCTGAGCTTGGTCCCTGAGCATCATCCTCTGCATGTTCGCTGGACCAGCCCATCCACCCGTGTGATGTCAGGGACCAGCGTTACAACCTGATCCCTGCCACCTTCTCTCCTGAGGTCCAGACCCATAGGCAGTCTATATAAAAAAAACGGGGGTGCTGTTACCACCCCAGGCTTGAAAGGGCAAGAGAGGGAGCAGAACTTGCCAGAACCTGAGAGAGCTGTACAAAGGGGGCCCACCTTTTCAAAGGCTGCGGCCGGCAAGAGAGGTGGAAGGGAGAAAGAGGGGGAATAAGCACCCTGCTCACTCTTCTCCCTTCCTCTGCTCTCCTGCCCCATGAATGGAGCCCAGCCAGAAGTCAGTGGGCAAGGACCAGAGAGCACGTGAATGCCACCCCTGCAGTCAGCATCCCAGGTTACAGAGCAGGGGCAGGCAGAGGGAAGGAATGTGGGTCTGGGGGTACAGATGAAAGATACCCAGCTTGGGGATGCTGGGGAAGGAAGAAGTCATCAAGATATGCGAGCTTGCGGTCCCATTTTTCTGTCTACCTTTGGGCCTTGTCTGCCTGTGGGCATCAGGGCCTAAAAAGTCTCAGAGCTTCAGATTCAGACAGACCAGGAGCTGAATCCTACACCTCAGTGGCTATGTGACCTGGAGCAAGTTACTTCACTTCCTTGTACTTCAGTGTCCTCACCTGTAAAATGGGAACAAGACACCCAACTCAAAGCACGGTTGAGAAGTAAATGAGAAAATGTATTTGAACCATAGTAAGTGCTCAATAAATTGATCTCATTTTTATCCAGAATTGTTTATTCTTCATCTCTTGGCTGGATTTGCAGAACTTCTGAGCTAATTTCTGCCCCCAACCTTAGCCTCCCTAGTTTATCCTTCACACTGCCTCTAGAATGCTCTTCCTAAGACACTGACCAAATTATGTTACAGCCTCCCTCAAAAACCATTAATGGATCCCCTGTGCCCAGAGAATAAAGTTCAAGTTCTTTAGTGTAACAACCAAAGCCAATTGGCATCTAGTCCGAATGTCCTGACCAGACCCTGCCAATCCCTCCCTTGGTTTTCCTTGTCCAGGTGACATTGATCTACTCTGTTACCACTGTCCCCCAAAAGCCTTTAGGTTTCCAAGCCTTTGCTGTCCTCTCCACCTGGATTCCCTTCTCCTTCTATCCCACTGGTGGGATTCAAATGCCCCATCTTCCATGAAACTCCTCTCACCACCCCCAAATGTAACTGCCCACAGCATGCTTCTTATTATTCCATTCTGCCTGCTAGCAGAAGCAGCTGTGACACATCTGTCCCTCATCAGTCTTTGAGCATTTTGAAGGCCAGTCTTGTGGCACCCATGTCTGCTCTCTGCCATCGCTAAGCCAGTGTCGGACATGGGTGAGAGGGCCTACTGTACACCAACATGATCCATTCCCATCCATGCTGGTCCTTAGATGACCTTTACAAGGTGCGGGCATTATTATCCTTCTTTACTAATAAGGAAATTGAGGTGAAGCAATTTGCCTTAGGCCACTTGGCTAGGACGTGGAGGAGCAGGCTCGGAACCAGAGCTATCTGGGCTCTGAAATCTGTGCTTTCCCCAGTGCTTACAACCTTAGAGAGATTGCTTCTCTTTTCTGAGCAGAGGGCAGGTGCTCAGGGAATGCTCCCTTCCTGCCCATCCCAACCTCTCCTCACATCATGTCTTCCGACAAGATTGTTTTCTTGCTCCTGTTGGTGAATCAGGCAGCTCTGGGTTCCCCCTCCAGAACCCAGACAGGCAGCTGAGGGGAGCAAATAACCATGTGGCTGAGATTGATGCCACAAGGGGAGGCCAGGAGCCTGTGGGGAGCCCAGACAGCCACTGAGACTTACCCTTCAAGTCAGTGTGATGAACAGCTCAAGGTGTCTTCTCCAGCACCCAGTGCAGGAGAGGGGCCTGTTAAAACTATTTATATCCCGCCTGCTTGCCCACGGACAGCAGAATCACAGTGCCTCCATTGATTTTTAATTGTCCGCCACATTTGCACACCCCAAGCACCTCAAAGAGTGGGTCCTGTTGACTTGGCTGGACAGCCTGGCTCTCCCAGTAAAGCCTGGGGATTTATAATGAACCCCAAAGGGGCCCACTGCTGCTGCTCCCCTGAGGGTCAGCTTTGCCCAAAGGGCCTTTCCGGAAGGTACAGGGCAGCCCAGGGGTCTGCACTTGGGGCTTTGCCTGGAGTATCTGTGACCTGGGCTTGGTCTGAGTATCCAATGGCCGGGCAGCACCTTAGCAACTGAGCAAGACTGCCCTTTACTCTCCTCTGAAAGAGGCATCATTGACCAGGTCCATAAATCAACCACTTTAATTCTCATCAGGGACAAGTTTGGCAAGAAGGTTGCTGGCTCCAAAGTGAATGTGATGAGAGTCAGAGAGCAGAGCTGGTTAAAATGGTGTCTTGCCCTGAGGCCTGGAAGCGCCTGCTCACATGCCTGGTGGAATGTTCCTGCTAATGACAGAAGACTGTGATAGAAGTTATTTTAATATGTGAGACTCCGGCACTGATGTCATTCAAGCCTCAAAATGCATGACAGCCAGCGGTAAAGAAGTGGGAAATCCAGACCAAAGGATTGATTTCTTCTTTTATTTATTTACTCATTCGTTTGTTCATCTGCTAGAATACTCTGCCTTGAAATCTTTGCATGGCTGACTCCTTCTCAATATTCAGGTCTTGACCCAAAGGTCACCTCGGAGGCTGCCCTGATCTTCCTTTCTAATGGAGTCCCTCTGCCTCCATTCCACCCTGATTCTATTACATCTTTGTGTTTTATTTATTATTCTGTAACAATACTTCCCAGCAACTGAAGTTGTCTTATTTATTTCTTCGTCGGCTGGTTTGTGGTCTGCCTTGCCCACTGGAAGTGAATTCCTTGAGAGGAGGGATCTTGTTTTCCTGTCTACTGCTGTGTCCCCAAGTGCCGGGCACTATGCCTGGTCTATATGTGGTCCCTCATCTGTCCGGCATTTGCCAAGAACTCCCCAGTTGTTGGGCCAGTGCTGGGGCTCAACCATGGCCTAGTTACCACCCTCAGGAGAGCTTGACAAATGGGGCGAGGGATGTTTATTAACCATGTGTTGCTGGTGCTTTTATGTCTGGTTTATTAACCATGTGTTGCTGGTGCTTTTATGACCTTGTTGACCTTGAAGAGACTTCTCCCAGGGCCAGTCAAATGCTTGAAAGAATGAACAATCTGCCTGTGAACACGCCTTTCATATGCAAACCAACCAACTAGAGACCGTACCCCCAAAACCTCCTTTGTCCCTTTATGGGGCTCTCTCACTCTGGGCCACCGTTCATCTGTCTTAATCACCCCAGTGCTATGCACCTGATGATTTAAGAAAGTCCCCAGTCCCCAGAGACAACTTAAATTATTCAAACTAGCCTACTTACTCTGCTTTGCTCATTTTTTCCCACAGAAACCACAATAAAGGCTCCTGCCCATGTTTTATTCCTGTTTCCTCTGCCTTTTGACCGATTGGTGTTTCCACGTGTGGTCCCCCAATGGCATGTCATACCCCTTCCTGTTGGAAATTGTTAAATAACAAATTACCCTTCCAATGGCAGTCATCTACCGGTCTGTTGGCCTCGCCATATCTGAATAATAACAAAACCCACATTTTAAAGCAGGCCATGAGAGTGAAGGCAGGCCCAAGGTGCTAAGGTGACATGGGGGCAGCAGCATGTAACTCACACCTGGTATCTAGTGTCTGTGGGGGCTGGTATTGGAGTTGCATTAGCTTGATGGGGGAGGTGGGGCCTTCTAAGCAAAGGCACAGCTCAGGCAGCGGTTTCATAGCTAAAAAGGGGATGGAGCTTTCTGGTAATTCGAATGGTCTCATATGGCTAGAACAGAGTTGAGAGGAGCTACAGGATGAGAGGCTGAAGGAAGATGGGGCCAAATGTTGGAGGACATTGAATGAGGTTAGGTTTTGTTTTCGAGCAGGCAACAGGCACACAGCTGTAGATGGAGCCCATCAGAAATGTGGTCCCTGGGCGTTTTATTCCAAGCCAGAGTCCACTTAGCTGCTGTCTCATGTGTGCCGCCAGTCCCTGATTCTCACTTGCTCAACTCCAGTCCCAGACCCCATCAGCCCTCAGCACCCCCAACTTGCTCTTTGCTGAGTCACTTAAGCAGCTGCTGCTTCTGCTGGGGGCCCCTGAGTCACACCTGCCCATATTCTTCCATCTCCCACTCTCTCCACCTTCAGTACTCAAGGGTTGGGGATGAGGGCCCTAATTTGGCAGCTGGTAGAATCATCACTGCACACAGTACCCAGGAAGTCAAATCCTTTGAGATTCTGACTCTAGTACCAATTTGCTGAAAGAAATTGAAGTGGATTTGGAGTGGAGAGCAGGGCCATATAGAACAGATGACGATTATGGATGTGGCCCAGTCTGGGTCCCCAGGGGCCTGATCTGACTGACGTATATATCTTCCTCTCTTACCATCTCCTTAGGGGGCTGGCCTGGGCTCCAGGAACAAAGATATTAGGGAGCATGGGCTTGGAAGGAGCACAGAATGCATGGAAGGAGGCTCAGCACCAAAGGAGAAACCTCCACGGCTGAGTGCCTTCGAGCCAGGGTCAGAATGGGTGAGGAAAACACTTGACTTTGGCCTGATAGAAAATAACACAGGGTCTCTGGAGAGATCATTCATGGCAATGAATATTACTGGGCACTTGCTCAATTTATTCATTCATTTATCCATCCATCCATCCATCCATCCATCCATCCATCCATCCATCCATCCATCCATTTAACCAATATTTTTCCAAGGCCTACTGTGAGTCAGTCATGTTCTATGCACCAGACATATAGCAATAAACAAAACATCCCAAATCTCTGTCATCAGGGAGTTTAAATTCTGTCAGGGGAGATAGCTGATAAGTGAACAAGGAAATACATGTAATATCTGTAAGCGACAAATATTAGGGAACAAAATGAGTAGGTTTTTAAAAAAGGAAGAAAGTGAAGGGAGGGTTTAGAGAAGGGTATGTTATATCCGACAGGGCATAGAATTTTCATTTTAATATAATCTATCAGCAGTTGGGTAGAAAAGCTGTGCCAAATGCTATGGAGGGTAAAGAGAGGTATACCTAAGAGTGGGATCTCCTCCCCAGGGAGCATGTGGACTGGCCAAGGGGGAAGTTCTTGCTCCAAAATAATGGTTACCATTTAATGGGAACACGTTCCATACTAGCCCATTACATGGAATATCCCATTTAATCCCCCACAGCAACTCTTTAATGTAAATAGTATTTCTCCATTTTGTGGATGAGTAAACTGAGGCCTGGAGCCATCAACTCACTTGCTCAGGTCACATAGCGGATACAGAGTGAGGATTCAGAAATTCAGTATCTAATAGTCTGAAGGCTGGGGCGAGGGCCTTAATCCTGGCTGCACAGCTGTGTCACAAAGCACAGAGGTGAGTGCTCTTAGCTAAGGGCCACCGGGAGCCACTTTGTTCAAAAGAGAGAGGACTCAGGAAAGGCTGTGTGGACCAAGAGGCTTTACAGTCAGATAGGACTTTGACGACAGTGATGGAGAGAAGACATTCCAAGAAGAGGCACGGCTTGAGCAGAGGTGCAGAGGCTGGGAGAGCAGGGTTCGGTGTGCTGCAGGGAGGAGGAGACAGGTGTGTATGGAAGGGAGGGGCGTGCTGAGGTGAACCTGACTGCAGGATAAACCATGAGGCTTCAGCTGGTCGGCAATGGCAGCCACTGAAAGGGTGTGAGCAGGGGAGTGACTCAAATCTAGGGTAAGAAAATAAATTGCTGATGATGAATAAAATTAGTAGGAAGAATGACATGATGTAGGTTTGAGAGAGGCAGGCTACCATGATCGAACTGACAGAGCATGCGGTTAATGGCGTGGACCCCAGACCCACTCTGCTTCGATTTGGTTCCAGCTCTACCACTGTAATAGGCTCAGTCGGTCCCCACCCTGGCCCCACCCTAACATTTGATTGCTCTAGTCTGACTCCCAGCGCCCAGCACCAGCATTGCTTTGCTTTAGGGCTTTCTCAGGCTACTGGAGCTCATTCCACCTGCACCAGTAATGCCGGCAACCAATGCCCCCAGGAATAGTCCTCAACTGTGAACTAAAAGAAGGTGGTGTATCCATACCTCCACTCCCTGGCGTTTCCCAGAGCTTCCCAGAGGGATTGAACTCCAGTTGCCACACTGGTGACTTGCTTGATAACTCACTCCTTACTGGCTGCCTCATCGTCCCTGTCTCATCCTTAGTTTCCTGCCAGAGTTTTCTGGACTCACTGCCCAAATATATTTCTTGCACTTGAATCTCTTACTTGGGGTTAATTTCTGGGGGAGATAAAAATAACACAACCAGTTTTTAGCTGTAGGGCTTTGGGTGAATTATTTCACCGTTCTATGCCTCAGTTTCCTCATCTAACATGGAGATGATGATGATGATAATTCATGATGAGTAATTGAGTTCATAAATGCAAAGGACTTAGCATCTCGCATGTAATAAGTTCTTAGCAAATGTCTATCAAGATTGTTTCAAAACAGAGAGGTAGATGAAGGAAAGAGCTGGTGGTTGAAAGAAGGGAGAAGTAGACAGATGCAAGAGAATTGGCAGCTCGTCAGGGGAAGGAAGGGATCAGGACACAGCCAAGTTTGGAGCCTGGAGAGCTGGAGAGAGAAGTGCCATTTACAGCAGCTGGCGGCCAGGAGGAGGAGCTGGGTTTGAGAAAAGATAGCGAGGCTGTCTTAGAGTCAGAGCATTTTCAGGTGCCAGACAACCGTGTGCAGACATCCAGCAGGCATCTGGGACAGTGGGGTTGAGCCAGAGAGAGGACAAATAATGGCAGCTATACGGATTCGGAGTTACCTGGAGGGAAATGAGTGTCGTTGGTATGAAAGTTGGGTAGGGACTGGGTGTAGTAGATCAAGCAGAAGTGGAGGTGGCAAGGGGGGAAAAGATTGGTAAGCCAGGGTCCTCTAGGGCAGGGGTCCTCCACCCTCTGGCTGCAGACTTGTACTGATCTGTGGCCTGTTAGGAACAAGGCTGCACAGCAGGAGGTGAGCGGGGGGCAAAGCTTCATCTGTATTTGCAGCTGCTCTCAGAGGAGCACCAGTCCTGGTGATGCTCCTGGTGGTGGCCGCTGCTCCACAGAATGGGAGGTGGGGAAGGCATCGACACAAGTCTACTGGTAAGGGACAGGAGAGGGGTCTAGTTTCCTGGAAGCAGAGTCTAAGGCAGGGATTTAGTGCACGTGATTAATTGGGAAAGGAGAAGGGGGATGAAGGAAGAGGGATAGGGCAGGGCAACTGTGTCTATGATTTTCCATAGTCTTGCTCATTTCTTTGTTCCTGAGCTGATGCCTGGATTGGTACCAGAAGGTAAGTAGGAAGCCAGTGGCACAGAGCTGCTTACAGCAGGATGAGCAGTCATGTGAAACAACAGGGAACCCCAGCCTGAGTCTTCACAGTGGTGATGTGTGGCCTAAGGGAATCCAGGCCCTTTATTCCAGCTGATGGGGACTGAGCTGGACCAGAGGATGAGCAGGTTCTTTTCTGATGTGATTTGCATCCCAAACAAAGCTGAGTTTGGCTTGGCTGTAACCCAGTGCAGGTCAGCCTCAGGAGAGGTTCTCTCTGGAAAAGATCTGTGGTCTCATTAACCACATGGTAGTCTGTGAGTGGTGGGCAAGGAATGAGTTGGTGAGTGATTGCTGGATTCTGGTCAGGAGAATGAGATCTAAGAAGACAGTGAATAATGGCCAGGGTCAAAGAAAACCCTAGGATCAGCAGAGAGAGCAGTGGCCTTGGTAGGGGAGCATGCTGCCAGTTTCTGCTCAGTACCGACAGGTGGTGTGACCTTGGAAAAGCCACTTCATCTCTCTGGGACTCAGAGTTTGCTTTTTAGCTTCAAATAAGTGTTTGCAAAATAGATTTTGTCTCACAAAAGAATGGGATTCTGGCACACTAGGTTAGGAAAAATTCTGAGTAGACCCTGAATTTAATGGAACAGTGCCATGATTGGTTATTAATGTCTGTCATGGGCATCGTCAAGGAGACATGTCATTCCTGGTCCAGAGTATCTTTCAGACTCTGACATTTCATGATTCAGTGACTCCATAGAACTAAAGGGCGGAGGGGTCTAAAAGATTAAAAAAAATAATAATAGTGGGTTAAGGAACTTGGGTCAGACCTTTGGAGAGCTCCAAAACAGGTGGAGAATGGGAGCAGCTTCAGTGCCCACACAGGTCACACTCTAGAATAGTGGTTTGCTTCCTCAAGCCGAGTCGCTAACCATTATTGAATCGTGAAATAAATTTAGTTGGCCACAAGCAATATTTTAAGAACACACAGAATAGAACAGAATAAAATAGGATGAAATGAAATGGAATATTTTCGGTTTCAATGTGAGGGGGTTCAAGACACACTTTCCCAAAATATGATACCTTGGCATCTTGCATATTTTAAGCTGAAGGAGTTTGAGAAAATGGCTCAAGTAGGAAAGTCACTCTGAGCTCTTTTACCCCCTTCTTTCCTGAGCAGCTCATAAAACCCTCATGTGAAAGGTGCCCTCCATCTACCGGAGGAAAGGAACATCCTTATCTCTGAAGACAAAGGGGCAGCGAGAAGAATGCGAACAAAGAGACCTTGCTGAGTGCCCCCCGGTTTGCTATAATCACCTCATGCTCCTTAACCTATCATAGTCCTCACGACTGTTCACTCCTCATTACATCTCGCATAAAAATACTCAGGTCTAACCATTTCTTTGGGTCTTTATTGCCTTACGAAGGCTCCCGTGTCACATAAAACTTTTATTAAATAAATTTGTATGCTTTTCTTCTGTTAATCTGTCTTTATCAGCTTAATTTTCAGACTCTAAGAGGGTCTAGTAAAACTCTTTCCTCCCCTACAAGTGCATATATAGTAAGACTAAATGCCATTTTGTGAACTTCTGTTTCTGTATGTATATATGAAAAGGATCATGATTGATTTTTAACTGTGGCTCATGGTCCAAACGTTTGAGAGACTGAAGGAGCTGGGTGGCCAAATGTGCTTTGCACAGGACAATCCTGGTTCAAATCTGTCATCCTGATGTAATTATATAGTATCTCCTTTCACCCCCGTGATGATTTTTAAATATGTCAGTATATTTTTTGACATTCTTTCCTTCAAAACGTGGGGCCTAATACTCCTCCTCTTGAGTGTGCACTGTATCTAGTGACTTGCTTCTAATGAATGCAATATAGTGGAAGAGGCAGTGTGCCACTTTTAGGACTATGTCATATAAGCCATGGTGGCCTCCTCCTTGCTCTTTCTTGGATCACTCACCTGGTGAAAACCTGCTGCTATATCATGAGGAAAGTCAAGCAGAGAAGCCCAGATAGTAAGAAACTGAGGCCTCCTGTCAACAGCCATGTCAGCCATCTTGGAAATAGATCCTCCAACCCAGGCAAGCTTTCAGATGATTGCAGCCTGGTCAACACTCAGTATGCAACTTCATGAGAGACCCTAATCCAGAACGTCCCAGGTAAGCCACTCCCAAATGCCTCACCCACAGAAACTGAGACGACCAATGTTTGTTGTTTTAAGCTGCCAAATTTTAGGGTAACTTGTTACACAGCAATTGAAAACTAACACACTCTAAAAGTTATCTCCTTTGCTTTAAAAATTATATAGTTATTCTATACAGGAAAGCTTTTCAAGGTCCTTGGGAGTGTGTAAGCATCAGGGCAAATGAGAAAATTGCAAGGAGACGGGAGAGGGGTAAAGTTGCCTTGGTGTGCCAAAAAGCAGGGAAAGTGGAAAAACGGATTCTGATCGTTGCAGAAACAGTGTAGACTGGCTGACTAGACAAAGGCCAGAGCATCTGGAAGAGAGCGTGGTATGGTGCAAGGGCCAGACTTGGCTCATCAAAGTCAAGTTTTCCTCTAATTAAGCCTTTCCGCCCTTTTCATGGGATGACTAGACTAGCTGATCTGAGGCTGCCAGGGCAGGTCCATGGTGGTTTGAACCGAAGGAGGTGGTGTGGAGGAGAATGAATAGGGAGAGGAGACCCACAGTACAAGCATTGCCCTAGCTCCAACCTATTACCAATTTTACCAGAGACTTGGATGAAGACACAAAACATGTGTTCATCCAAACCTCGAAAGCACAAGTTATTTTGATACAGCTGATTTATAATTCAGAACTTCTTTCCAAGCAGAATGCTGGCCCAAAATCAACAAGAAGAAATTTAACAGTAATCAATATAAAGTCAGGCACTTTCAGATCAAAAAAAAAAAAAAATCAATGACCCAAAGCACAAGCCCAGGGTGAATAGAACAGGCCAGCTTGGTAGAATTCCACTTGAAATGATCTGGTCATTTGACCCCTAAGGTCTATGTCAGCACAAACGTGATGTGGCTATGAAAACAATGGGCCCAGGTGTAGGTTTCTTACTTAATAGGGGCCCTGGTGGTGGGAGGGACTGCCCTCCCTTATGATCCCTGCCCTGGTCAGCTACACCTGGTACTGGGGGTTCAAATCTGGACCCCACATTTTATAGGCACAGTGTCCAGAGGTGAGACCAGATGGGGGCAGCAGGACCTAGTGTGCTCATGTGAGGAATGATGGACTCTCGGGGGAAGAAGGATGGGATAGGAGAGAAGGCTGAGCAGAGATAACTAGGCTGCCTTGGAACAATGTCTGGGGATTGACCTCTGGGTGGAAGTAACAAGGCAACAGATTTAGAGTCAGTCAGGGGAAGTATATTCTGACAGGTGGGTTTATCTATGGGTGATTGGGCAACATGAACTGCCCATCACTGGAGTGAGCGAACAGGGGCCACAGTCTGGTTCAAGAGGAAACTGGACCAAAGGAGCCCAGAGTGCCTCCCCCCACTGTCCAGACATGGCCTTTGGGACTGTCTCCATGGAAAAGGATAGTTCTTGGTCGGGCAAGGGGGCAGATAAGCACAAGAGAGAGGAGCAGGGGGAGAGGACAGAATCTGCCTGGGCCACCTTGCAGGGCTCCATGGACACTCATGAGGCAGACAGATCATTTCCTCCCATCGTCACATGGACCAATTAGTGAGAGGAAGGGAGAAGCTGGGGAACCTGGCAGCTGGACCTCCCACAACCCCTGACGTCATCTCCCCCAAGGCTCTGCAGAGTTGCAGGAACACATTCACCACGTGTGCACACACTTGCACATACACACACACGATCCTGCTCACACATGTTCACGCATCAGCCCTCTTACACATGCTCACACAACCATGTTCATACACAATTGCGTATGTTCCCACCTAACACACGCAGAAGCCCTTTTTGGTTCAGATTCCTAGGAAACAGACTCTGAGATGGCAACTAGCATGCAGGAGGCTTACTGGGGAGAGCTGTTGAGAGCAATCCCTGCAAGGGGAGTAGGATTAAGCAGAGGGAAACGTGTAGCTGCGATGCAGTCATGACCGAGGCCTCAGACAATCCCCCAGGGAGCTCTGAAGTTAGGATGGCCCTTCACAGATGTCTGGGATTGAGGGGGAGGGGCTGGGCCTTTGCACCCCTGCATGGACCAGTCACTGAGTATAGAAATATTTGGGTGAGGTGGCTCTCTCCGGGGCCAACTCTCTTGGTAGCCCGGGGATAAGCCATGGTCCTGGAAGGGGGATTTAGGCGACACCACAGTATCCACTATGTGCCCTGAGGACACACACTCACACACACAAGCCTGCCTGCGTTTCTCTTTTCCAGCCCCACACATGCCTGCTCCTGGGACAAGCCCATCCATGAGATGTGGAAACAAACAGAGGGGCCTTAAAGGGAAGCCCACCTTCCTGACCAGTGATGGAAGGGAGTGGTCTGCAGCCCTGGATGGGCCAGCTCTGGGCAGGAATTAAGGAGAGGTCAGTGTGGCCCAGGAAGAGTGTGAGGTACCTGCTTCACCAGTCTCATCGACTCTCAAGAAATCTCTATAAAATTCCATCATGCCATTCCCTTTTTAAATATCCTTGGTCTGTCTAAGGAGCCCAAGAATCATGGAACCAGTTTGCAAAATCTCCCTTTGTAAAATCTTCCCACGGCAATAGGCCTCGCATTCTCTGGTGTCTAACATCTAGAGTCCCAGTGTCTCCCAGGACAATGCTCAGGCAAAATTTCTATTTTAATATCCTGTTGCCCCAGCACGGTTTAGGTCTCATCCCTTAAACTAAACCACCTGGGTTTAAATGCTAGCTCCACGCTCACTGTGGACCTCGGTCCAGTTACGTGATGTCTCTGTGCATCACTTGCCTCGTCTGTAGAACAGGCAACAAGCTCACGGGGTCTGCAATGATAACTGCAGGGCAGAACCGCCCGCACAGTCAGTGCTCCATGAGCTTCACGCTGCAATTCTCCTCCAGCCCCTCCTTAACCATGCTCAGCTCAGCTCAGAGCTCACCCCTCCCCACGTCTCCTTCCCTTCCCTCAGCTCTTTCCCTCCCCTCCCTCCTCATGTCTCCTTCCCTCCCTTCCTCGCCCCAAGGCTCTGCTCCACTCCTGGAATAGATCTTGGCAACGGTGGCCTTAATTGTGTGTGTTTGATAAATGGCTCTGCTGGATCAGCTCAGGACAGCAGCTGTAGACCTGAGTCTGGGTAGAAATGGCCACGAAGATTAGGAGAGCAGAGTCCAGGCTGGGCTGAGGATGCAGGGGCCCTGCCCTGCCCTAATCGCATCCAGTGCACGGTGACCAGGTGGCCCACTCATTGCCCCTCTGCAGCCACTACTAGTGGTGGTGGCTGGAATGGCAATCGGGAGAACCTAAGAGGATTCTCGAAGACCTGCCTCCTCCACTCTTATTTTCACAAATGAGGTAGCTGAGGCCCAGACTGTTGAGTGACTCAGGGACACACAGCTAGTACTAAAGGGAGACTTAAAAGTTGAATCTGGGCCTCTTGACCCCTAGGCCAATGCTCTGCCCATTGGCCTACCCTTCCTCATTGCACAGCTCCCCAGAAGGCAAGATGCTCCTTCCTCTCTGCTAATTTGCTGACAAGGTTTCATTGCCCTCTGCCACCCTTCTCCCTTCTGAAATATCCAGAGTGGGAGGCGTTTCTTATGTCATCTGATTGGGGGAGCTCAAGCCCGGAACTTCCACTATTTGCTGTGTGACTTGAGGTGATTACTTAACTTCTTTGAGCCTCAGCTTTCTCATCTGTAACATGGGAGTCATTTACCTCTTAGGCTTGATGAGAGGTTAAATAAGATAGTGCAAGCAACCTATTTAGCACAGTGGTAGCACAGAGTAAACTAATTGTTGGCCATTACTATTACTAGTCGGGGTCTTAGGAGCTGCCCTGTACGGCTAGGCAGTCTGCACTGCACAAAGGTACTTGGCAGGACTAAGTATGGCTGAAATCCAGCCTGGGTTCACTCCCCACACTGTGTACCCTTGGAGCCATGTCTGCCTTCAGGAGGTGGCATTTTCTAATTTGTCCACCCAGAGGGGGCATCTTTCCCTAATTTGTGCAAAGGCTGTGCAAAAGCGCAGCCTTGTGTGCCCTGGCTGTAATTGGATGAGTACAGGGCGGAATTACAAACTAATCTCATCTGGGGATCATAGTGCCTGAATTCTACCATTCAAGCTTCCCCTCGGGTCCCATGGTCATTTCCGATGTTCTGGAAATCCCATTTAAAATGAAACCTCCTACGAAACAATAACACCTTAAAAATAATAACACCTTATCATCATTTTCATTATCGTCCTCACCATTATTTTAAACCTTGAGTGGATTAGCCTTCATGCAGCTGAGATAAGCCCTCAGATGGGGTAGGGAAGGAGTCAGAAGGTAGGGGAAGGGCCCTGCGGTGTGAGGCAGGCCATGGCAAAGTCTCAGTTTTCTGCTTTCATAATTTTGTGAAATTATGAACCCAGCAGAAAGAACCCAGAATAAACTTAGCCGACTGGTGCCATGATAGCAGCTGCTACAGCAAAAGGCTTCTGATTTCCTGGGAAACCCGTCCCCAAGGAGCAGGCTTAATGCAAGCGAGAAAGCTGATTTCCTGGGAGCAACTCCATTTTAAGGGAATCGAGGGACATGACCAAGGGAATGAATCTCAAATGGGGGGGTTTCGGGCACAGCAGAAGCAACGTGGGAAAGATGACAGGGGCCCTCCGTCCTTCCAATCACACCCCAGAGGTGGCTGCCAGTATTACTGATACAAAAGGTCTTCCTTGTGTTGCGATTCAAATAACATTTCAGGGTGGGTGTCTTAAGCCAGAGCCCAGAGACACAGACCTGACTCAAGGATTTAACAAGAAAGTGCTCCCAGAGAAACGGGCAAGCAAGGATGTGACCGCAGGTGATGTCCCAATGTCCCAAGGAAAGTGACTTCAGCTGGCAGTGGCAAGTAAGCTCTAAGGTTTAAGTTATGCCCTGAGGTGAGGATGCTGGGGCTTTCAAAACCCTGACCGATCATTAGTCACAGGTTACACTGCAGCCCAGGAAGGGGCTGGAGAATGTAAATTATTGGCCCTTGCTGCATAGTCACTCTAGAAGCCGGAGGGCAGAACAGTCCTCCAGAAAAGGGTCATAGGATTGGCTATGGGAAAATAAAGCACACTGAAGCCCAACGCTCCCCTCCAGCTCGCCTCATCTCATACAAATGGGGTAAAGGACTCTGGAGGGTCTGGGCTGGGTGCCTACATCCTCTGCTACATGGGGCAAGAGGAAGTGAAATCTTAAATACCTCCTTCCCACCCCGGGAGGCTTCTTATCCCCAGGAGTGAAAAGTTTTCTAAAATTCCCAGCCAAATTTTCCAGTCTGCACATTTCACTGGAAACATGCACCCATTTGTTCCACTCCCTCCTCTTTGAAAGCCCAGGTTCTGTGGGCGGATGGAAAGGTGGGCTTGAAAGGTGGGTTTATCTGAGGACCTTGATGCTCATTTCGGCTCCCACTGGGCGTTTCTATCTCTGACATCTGGGTATAGGGGCTACCCCTGCTTTCCTGTGGCTTATTTTTTTTAATGACGATATTTGCGAATTTTATTGATTCAGCTGGATTACTAATGTGATTTTACAAAAATAAATAAATAAAATAAATAATAATGAATAAATTCACACACATCAGAAGATGGGCATATTGCAGATACACAGGCTACAAACCAATTTTCAGTCTCCTCGGGACACGCTGTAGTGTGGGCTGCATTTTAAAACGCCAGCTGGTTCTCAGGCCAGCCTGGAATGGAGCAGGATAAATGGAGCCGTTGAAAGTGAAGAATTGCTCTTCATTTGCCCCGGACCTAAATTGCCCCCAAACTCCCAGCACAGGTGTATTGCGTTGAATAATGTCCCCACCAAATTCATGACCACCCAGGACCTCAGAATGTGACCTTTTTTGGAAATAAGATCTTTGCAGATACAATTAGTTAAGAGGAGGTCATTCTGGTTTAGGGTTGACCCTAAATCCAATATAACTGGTGTCCTTATAAGAGGTGGAGAAGAGACACACACAGGAAGAATGCTATGGGAAGATGCGGGCAGAAATTGGAGTGATGCGTCTACAAGCCAAGGAATGTCAAGGTTGCCGGCAAACACCAGAAACTAGGACAGAACCATGGAACGGATTCTGCCTCAGAGCCTCCAGGAGGAACCAATCCTGCCCAAAGCTGATTAATAAATTCCTATTGTTTAAAGCCTCCCAGCTTGTGTAATTTGTTAAGGCAGCCCTGGGAAACTAATACTAGAGAAGGACAGAAGGACAGAGATCAGCTCTCTGCCTCGTAGTAGAACCATACTCCTTGCTCCTGGTGACACCACAGGCCCCTCCAGGCTCCAGGAGGCTGAGGAAAGATGCATCTGAGACCCTTTCCCCAACTGTCGCTCCCCTTCACCTGAAGCTAGAAAGGACTTTACATCTTCTGGACCCCAAGACCCTGAGATACAGGGGCCAGTGTAGTGGCTCTGCTTAGACACCTAGATCTGTCAGTGCATGGAATGTACTTAGTTTTGGGACACTGGGTGTAGGGTGGGTGTATTAGGGTTCTCCAGAGAAACAGAGCCAATAGAATGAACACATACACACACAAGTATATGTAGAATGTAAATGACAGCACAGAGATGTATATTGAAAGTATACACATATATGTATATATATATATGTGTGTGTGTATATATATATATATGTGTGTGTGTGTGTGTATATATATATGTGTGTGTGTGTGTATATATATATATATGTGTATATATATATATGTATGTATACACACACACAGAGATAGAGACAGAGGGACAGAGAGACAGAGACACAAAGAGAGATACAGAGAGATTTTTTTAAAGAAACTAACTCACACTATTATGGAGGCTGACAAGTCCCAAATCTGCAGGGTAGACTGGCAGACTAAAGACCCAGGGAAGAGCCATTGCTGCAGTTCAGGTCCAAAGGCTATCTGGTAACAGAATTCTATCTTGCTCTGGGAGAGGTCAGTCTTTTGTTCTTTTCAACCCTTCAACTGATAGGATGAGGCTCACCCACATTGTGGTGAGCAATCTGCTTTACTCAAAATTCACCAATTTAAATGTTAACCTCATTCAATAACATCCTAAGAAAATATCCAGAGTAATGTTTGACCAGATATCTAGGTATTTTGGCCCAGACAAATTGTCATTATGGTGGGCAAGTATTATGATCTCCATTCTAGAGAGAGGAGAACTAAGGCCATGAGAGGGTGAGTGATTTGCCCAAGGTCATAAAGCAAATTAACTGTGATTAGGGAATCTTAAATGACAATGAGGAAAACTTAGATTCAATTCACATCCCCTCTGGCCCAGAGCTTTAAATCTTTGTGGCACTGCTACACAGGCACACTGGATAAGGATAAGCACGACTGGTTAGTATTTGCACTCAGGTGATACATATTGCTTATATTAGGTCCTGGAAGGCGGGGAAAACACTGGCCACCATGAAATGTGTGTCGTTTTGTGACAGAAGCCATATTTGTGACATGTAATCATCACAGTTACACTCCGAAGTGACTATCACTGCCTCCATTTTCTTGATGAGTAGACTGAGGCTCAGAGCTCTGAGGAAGCTGGCTAAGGCCACGCAGCTGATAGGTCGTCTGCTCACTTGAAGGTGGACCACTGACCTCAGCAGGTCCTTAACAAGTACTTTGGGCAGTGGACTGTGTCTTTTGGAGCATGGCCACACACATGACTTTGTTTGATTTTCACAGGCACCCCGTGAGGAAGAGGAATCGGTTCACCTTTCAGAGAAGGTGCTGAGGTGCAGAGAGGTTAACTGACTTGTCCAAGGTCACGCAGCTAGCGTCTTGCCCAGAACTGAAATTCTCTCCACAGCTCTGATTTTGGGGGTGAAAAAAAATTACAATTCTATCATTTATTGAATATTTACTGTGTTTGAGGCAAACACATTATCTTATTTAAACTTTTCCACAACTTAAACTTAATAGCTGACAGGAATTTAGCAACTTTCTATGCATTATCTCACTTAATCTTCCCTATGACCTCATTAGATAGGTAAAGATAGGACTTTCATTTTACAGATGAAGAGACTACTTAGGTGGAGAGACCACTTAGATGAAGAGACCAATATTGAGAGGTCAGATAACTTACCCAAAGTCACATAGCTACCAAATGTATGACTTAGATTTTAATGCAGGTGGCCCAGTGCCAAGCTCAAACCACTCTCTTAACCACTGTCTTAGGATGTGTTAATTCGTTCATTGATTCACTCATCTATCTATTCAACACTTTATTAAGTGTACCATGTGCCAGGCCCCCTTCTACAGATAGATGATATGGAGATGACTGATACCTCCACATGTCGTTCCCCCTTTTTTTCCTATTACTCAGAGAGAAATAAAGGGTGTAGATAGAAACTAAGTCTCGAACTCTCCCAACTTTAAAACTGTTGATCTCTTAGTGGGGACCAAAGACAACAAATAAACACACAAAAGCTTTTAGAGAGTGGTAAATGTGAACATAAAATAAATGAGGGAAGTCTGAAGGCAAGCCCAGCTATTGGGAGGCCTCTTTGGGTTGGAATCTTTTGAGCAAAGTTCTGGGAGACAAGAAAGAGCCAAGTAGGTGGATATCTGAGGAAAGAGTGTTCCAGGCAGAGGGAAAAGCAAGTGCAAAGGCCCTGAGGTAGACACAAGGCGGTATGTTTGAAAAGCAGAGTGATCACCAGAGGGAAGGAGCCTAGTGAGGAATGGGGAGAAGGGTCCAAGACAAAGTGAATGAGAAACACAGGTGTCTAGTCACGTAAGCCCTTTGCTTCAGATGTTCTTGGGTACTGACAGACATTTCTCTTCTCTTTGTGTCTGACAGAAGCCTGTTCTTGCTCAGGTGGCCTCTCTCTTGCCCCACAACTCAGAGGATAACACTTTTTAGCCGGGGTTGGGAAACATTTTCGGTAAAGGGCCAGGTAGTAAATATTTTGGGCTTTGAGAATCATATGATCTCTGAGGTCACAACTCAACTGAGCTAGTGTACACACTTTGGAGGTAAAAATCTGCCTTATGGAAAATATTTCACTACAGGGATTTTTGTCTGCTTTCTAAAGTACACAAAAACTTAAAACATAGGTAAACAAATGCCTGACACGTAGATGACCCGGTCCAGCACGATAGTAGCCATAGACAATGGGAAAAAAAGGACATAACTGTGTTCTAATAAAACTTTATTTATATAAGTTTGTCAACCCTTGATCAAGATGAGAGAGAGGGATTGCTGACACTGATAGGTGAGTGGGTACCCATTAGAGCAAATCCTTGAGAAGGAGACTGCCCACCCCCTCACCCCACAACACCTCCCTCTGCTCTCACAGAGTTAAGCTCTATGCTCTCCAAGCATCCCCGCCAGATGTGAGGGGCCATAGTGCCCTGTCTTTAGGAGCGATAGAGGTGACTATATGTCACACACACTCCACCCTCCTGGAAGAAGAGCTGCTGAGCAGGCCATGCCCACAGGAGTGGGAGGTAAGGGCCTGGCGTCTGCAAGGGTTTCATAAGATCCAAAGAAATGAAGTGGCGGCTTGTAGACTAGTGCTGGCATGACCTAGCACTTGGGACATGCCTGACTGCCTCCATTCTACCCAACTATGGCTTCTCCCCTCTCTCACAAGTGAGAGGAAATAGAGCATAAGCAGAAAGAAAGAGGGAAGGAAGAACGGAGGGAAGCGAGACCCTCTCTCCGCTCTGGTGCTCCTGCATTGAACCTTCCACACACAACAGATACTTACGGCTTTAGACAATGAAACGGATCATCGCCTTCCATCTGAAGCTAGGGTCATTACCCCTCGATTCTGCAGAGGCGCATCCGAGGTTTAATTTTTTGTTGTTTGCATATGAGATCATTTCAATTAAAGAGAACTGGGAACATTCCTCCTCTATTTCTTTAGCAAACAGAAGCTTATTTCCTCCCACCCCCACCCCCAAAAGCCAATATTGCAATTTTAAAAACAAAACAACTCTTAAGCAGAGATGGGTGGACTCTGGGTAAAAAGACATTTGTATATATAAGGATTTTATTAGAAAAAAACACATCTGTCACCTTCGGCTATAAGTCACTGAGCAGTGGAACTAATTGAAACAATTGAACACAGGGGGATCACTCTTCTTTGCCCCTTAGTGTTACTCAGATCCTCTGCCAATCTGATTTGATGCCAAGCAGACTTCTTCATAGGGCGGAAGGGAAGTAACAGCCCCCAATCACTGAGTCAGAAGAATCACTTTGGATGATTGCTAAAACAGATTCCTGAGCCTTGCTCATGAGAATAAAGGTTTGAAGAAAAGGGGCAAGGAAATCGGTGTCTTTAACATTTGTTCCAGACAAGTATGGGGAGTTTGGTATATGATATACATAATTGCACAGTCAAAGCCAAGAGGTCGATTTGAGTTTTGAGAGGTCGGGGGGAACCAAAGTAATAAGGCCGCAGAATCCATAAATAAGCAAATACCTCAAGGTAGAAAAAAGAGAGTAGGAGGTGGAAATGTCAGTTCATCACGAAAGAAACAGGCCTATAAAAGGAAGCAGAGACGGAGAGCAGTTGAGTCATGTAAATGGAAGAGTTTCAGAAGGAAGGAATATGACACCAGGCAAGTGCAAATCCAACCAAACAAAAACAAGCAAGCAAGAAGTTGGGACGATGTTAATCACAGACAAAGTGGAATTGAAGGCTAAAAGCCTGAATCAGTAGGAAGAGGTACATCGTATAATGATATAGGATGGAGCCGACGGAAACTATATTATAGTCACAAACATGTATGTAGCAAACAATATACCAATCAAATACAAGGGCAGAAAAATATTAGAAAGGAGAATTGCCCCTCCAAATACGATTTAAGTTGATTTTTTTAATAAACACTTTTCAGAACTGGACAGATCTAGTAGACCAAAAAGAAGTAAGGATTTAGAGCTGTGTAGTCCATTACAGGAGCCACTCACCTTTGTGGCTACTAAGCACTTGAAATGAGGCAAGTCGAGTTAATCTTATATCGTAACTCTTATATCTTAACTTATATCTTAACTTTTATATCTTAAGAGTAAGATATAAATGCCAGACTCTGTAAAAAAAATAAAATGTAAAATATCTCATTAAAAACTTCCATGTTGATTGTTTGCTGAAATGATAGTATTTTGGATACATTGGTTTGAATAAAAATGTTATCAAATCGCTTTCACATATCTGTTTTTACGTTTTTAATACGGCCAATAGACAATGTAAACTTACTTAAGTTGCATGCATTATATTTCTATTTGACAGTGCTGACCTAGAAGAATCAATAACGTCAGCGGCGAGTGATTCTGTGAGGCCTCATCATTTTATAGTTCCTGTTCTTGGATTTGAAAGCCTTCTTCCTATTCCACGTGCATCCTTACAACCACTGCCACTTCCTGGAGCTTGGCAAGTGGGAAGTTTGTTGTGTTACAAGAAGAAGAAGCTGTGGGTCCTGACCTACTTCATGACTACCTACGGAAGGCATTTGGGTCTTAGATTTGTTATTTATAAGATAAAAATACACCTTATCCGCAGGGTTGTTGTGAGGATTCAATGAGATAATGTACCTTCACATTTTCTGAAAAGACAAAATTAAAAATCAAAGAGAGATGAAAAGGACCCACAAATGTTGTTTTCTATCCCTATGACCCCTTGCACCCAGAAATGTCAGTGAAAACTGGATTCCAGAGCACCTCAGGAGACAGTGCCGAAGGAGCTGTAGGAGTCTGGACAGAGACTGTGTGAGAATCGAGTATTTCTGACCCTGAGGGTTCGCTCTGTGGCCTTCGGCTGGGGCGCTAGTCAAGGGACTTCACACCACCACGAATTAGGATAGCTTCTTATCTCACTTTAGAGTCCTTAGCAACAAGACATTGCAACTTTAGCTGCTTTTAGGGACAAAGATTTCTCTTGTATGATTGTCATTGCATATTCAGAGCAAATTCAAGCCAGAAGGCCCTGAGTGGTCATCTGGTACAGTTAAGATTACCAACTTGGCCCAATTTATCTGGAACTTTCCTGATTTTAGCACTGAAAGTTCCACATTCCAGGAAACCTCTCAGTCCTGAGCAAACCAGAATGGTGTGATAGTCCTCAAACACAGGTTTTATAGCTCTGCACCAGTAAGAAGAATCTCCATGTATCTTAGCATTTGTTAAGATACAAATAGATGCCTGGACTCTCCCTCTGTAGACCCTGAGTGAGATGCCTCCCTCACTCAGAATCATCAGGGCAATGGTCCCAAAACTGAGACCCCCAGTCTCCCATGGGGCTTTGATACCTATCCAGGTTTGGGAATACAAATAAGCACACCTGTTTCGTTTTGTGGCTGAGGGGACAGGTCCCTTTCTCATAATAATTCCAATAATAGCAGTATTAAAAGGCTATATAGTAGGTATAAAAATGTTAAGTTCTCATGTTCCCCTTTGAGGTTTGTTTCCTTTTATATATATATATATAATATAAAAGATATTTTGCAGGTGATCTGATCCTTTGCTGGTACCCAAAGCCTGGACTTGGTCTGTCAGTTGAGTGATTCAGCCCCAGGCACTAACATGCCCAGATGGAGAGCCTGGCCCCCCGTGCCTTGCAATGAGAGGTGTTCCCTGCAGCCACTGCTGTTTAAAGAGCTCTGGGTTCCTCTCCCAGACATGGGAAGTGGGGTTTCTGCTCAGGCTTGCCCAACGTGGAATGCCCTCTGACATACTTCTTCTTGATCCTTCCTACCGTGGTTAGTACCCAAGAGCAGAGAGCAGAGCAAAGAGCTCCTCCTGAAATGCTGGTGTGAGAAGAGTGTGGAGAACCAAGCTCCACCAAATTCTCTGCTGCCCCCGGACACCACAGGGTAAAGTTTAGGACCCTTTGGTTACCAATTCAGTGGAGAGAGAGTCGTCTTTTGCAATACAGACCACTTATCGCAGGTCCCGTCAAACCTAGGTGATATTCCCATCACCTGGACTCTTGGTTGCCAGGTTTTTCTTTTCTTAGAAAGGAAACAGCATGTAGCATGGAAATAGCTCCAGCTCTGGAGCTGGACAACCTGAGTCTAAAGACCAGCTTTGCTCACCTGCTTATAAGCCACTTAGCCCTTCTGGGATGCAGAATTCTCCTGTGTGAAACAGGGTAATCTCAATAACATACATAAAGTGCCTGCTCTGCATTAAGGGCTCAGCTAGTGTCTTTGAGACAGTCTCCACTCCCTAACGACCCAGGTCCCCAATGGGAAGATTTCACACAAATAAAAAGAAAAGTATGTCATCCAGAGAAAAGCAAACAGACAAAGACATCCAGGCAGTTGGTGTTTTCTGGCTGTGCGGCCTGCCCTAGTTTATTTTGGCAGCTGCTTCCACCATCAGTGATAGAAGGAGAAAGGAAAGAGAAATGGCAGTAAGACAAATGGATCAACCAAGGAGGGAGGCTGTTTGGTTCCAGCTTCCAAAGGAGAACCCAGCTGTCCCAGAGATTGCGATGCACTGGGTCCCGGAATTCCGGTCCGGCCTACGCATGCTTGCCCTCCACATGGAGGGATGTTTCCAGGATAACTAGGCTGAGATGGGTTCAGTCCGTTCCACTAAAGTCAGTCACAGAACTCGCTCCAAATGGCACCGTTTCAGCAACGATTGCTGCGTGACAAGCCACCCCAAAACTTAGTGACTTAAAACAGCAACAGCCATTAATTGGCTCATGATTCTGCAATCTGGCTGGGCACAGCTGCTCCACAATGGGTCATCTGGAGTCATTCTGGTATAGTGGCATACAAATGACAGTTTGGGACAAAGATCCAAGATGGACTCAGGTATGTGTCTGCTGCTTCAGTTGGGTAGGTTGAGATGGCCAGGAAAGGGGGTATCACTCTCTCCATGTGGCCTCTCATCCTCAAGGAGCCTGGACCAGGCTTCCTTTCATGGAGTCTCAGGGCAGCTAGAGATTGCAATTGGAGGCTACACGCCTCTTTAGGACTGGCCTCTGGAACTCTCACAGGGTCGCTCTGCCATATTCTATTGGCCAAAGCTGTCATGGGTCAACCCAGATTCAAGTGGTGAGGAAATGGACTTCACCTCTTGTAGGAAAGAGTGACAATCTACACTGCAAAGGGTGTAAATACAAGCAGAGGTGATTCATCAGGGGCCATTGTTATAACAATCTACCACAGCAACACAGAACATACTCTAGGGTGTGACCTTCAAGGCCTTTGTCCTCCAGCTCCAATATCCTTTCACTCTCCTGGTGAACTTCTGTACTCCAGCTTCCTTCTCTTCCCTCTTCTGGGTCCTTGTCAGTTGGTTTTCTTTGCCAGGGCTCAAGGTGAACAGAACGCAAGCCTGGAGTTGGACAGCTCTGGATGGCAACCTGGCTCCACCATTCACTCCCAGCTGTGTGACCTTGAGCAAGTCTCTCAGCTTTTCTGGCCTCACTTCCTTCACCGTTAACGAGGATGCTGAGGCCTGCCTTTATTGGATCGCTGTGAAGATGAAGTGAGAGACAGCAGGCTGAGTGCCTGCCATAGAACCTACCTACAACTGGAGGGTGACTGCTAAGTATTGGTCCTGATACCCCTCCTTTCTCAACTGCTCCCACTTCTCTGACGGGTGAACACTTACGTGTTTGTTTGTTTGTGTTTTCGTACCTCTTTTGAAGACGTTTTCCGTGGATCCCCCGATCCTCAGGGAACTAGGCACTCCTTCTTTAAGCTCCCATAACTCTTTGCAACCCCCCAGTGATGTCCCAATCACAGTGACATATACATGTGCGTCTCTCCCAAAGTGGAAGTTCTTACATCCAAGAGTTGATCTCATGCATCCCTTTGTCACGGTGCCCAACACACAGTGGTGCTCTGTACATTCATTTGGTGGATGAAAGAGTGAACACCTAGGCTTTCCAAAATTCAAGGACACCCTTCATTTTTCTAGGACCCTTCTCTGTCACCCTCAATTACCCCAGAAGAGGAGCAGAAGAAAAACGGGGGTCAGATTTCTGTCCCAGCCTTTGGACACGTGAGCCAGTGCCACGAGATCTGCTCTGGGCTAAAATACCCAACAGCTGCTGCGCTCCAGTCTGATGTCCCTAACTAATGAGGACTGCACAGCCCAAGAGGAAGGAGAGGCCTGCTTTTCCAGCAGGATCATTATGCATTAAAAATTGAGGCATCAAGCAGGAAGCCTGGCTCAGTACACATGAGGTAAACACATGTTCCTCATTTGCACAGAGCAAGCATCCTGGCTCCTGTCAGCCTGGTTGGACCAGAGACATGAGGGCCAAGAAGACTGGTCTCAGATGAGCAGACCCTGCCCTCTGGCTCAGCAGAAAATATTCCTTGCAACTGAGGCTTCTGGGGATAGGACAGACTTGGGTTTAAATCCTAGTTTTGTCACTCGGCGGTTCTGCACACTTGGGCCAATCTTCTTGCCTCTGCAAATCTTCATTTTTTTCATCGGTAAAATGGGGATGATGTTAACTCTCCGGGAAGACCATTGTGATGATTAAATAATGCAATGTGGGTGGCACATCACAGGCACAGTATACCTGGTCCTTTCACTGCTCCAAAAATAATCCCAAAGTCTCGGATCTGTTACCGATACTCCAGCAGATAAATTGTTCCGTAAAATAAATGCATTAAGTGCCTTCCTAGACACTTAATGAAAATTATTGGAATTTGGGAAATAAAATGTGGATGCTAGGCGGCAGCTAGGTTCACTCACTGGGCAATAACTATCAATCCTAATGATATTGGAACTAACAGATGAGCATTTAACATGTGACAGGGACTGTACTAAGTGCTTTATATACGTTAATTCATTTAGTCTTGGCAACAACACTGTGAGGTCGATGTTATTATTTCCCGCCTTCTGCAGAGGAAGAAACTGAGGCCCAGAGAGGTTGAGCAACATGCACAGTTATACAGCTGGTTAGTGGTAGGGCTGGGAGTCAAACTTGACTGGCTTCATGCCACAGCCTGGACTCTGAACCTCAAGGCCATACTGCCTAGAAATGGCTCGTTCCAGTTTTGCAATTTGATGGCATTTACATTGGGAATACGCTGTAGAAATGCACCTTGCTGAGCCTCTCTTTGAATGGTTACGACGGTCTTAGGAGGCCAGGACTATTATTTCCATCTTAGAGATGAGGAAACCGAGATAACAGTGAAGGCAAGAATCTTTTCCAAGGTGACGCAGAGTGGTGGTGGAGTTGAGATTCGAGTTTTGGCAGAGCCCATCCTTAACCATTACATGGATTATTACAAGTGGGAGATGGTGCAGGTGCATGATTTTTAGAAACTGCTCAGGTATAGTCCTGGGATGTCAATTAATCTTCAAGCAGCATAACTTGATTCCAGGACACCATACAGTGCAGCTGCTCAGACCTCACAGCTCTCTCCACTCCCAGGAGCCCCCACAAGATGCTCCCCGGTCCCGCAGCTCCTCCTGCCTGCTCCTCAGCATCATGGTCTTCCCCCCACACCAGAAGCTCCCCATGGGGCAGGACTTAGCCTCTTGGGTTCAGCAGCCCCCAGCAGGTCCTCGATAAAATTCAGGGGTTCGGAGAACTTGAAAGGGAAAAACAACACCTCCGTTCACTGATCTTAACTGAAATCGAGCGTTTCCTCTAGTTGTATGTCAGCCATAGAAATAACAGATAAATTCTTATTATATCATGTAGTTGCAGAAGCCTCGAAAGACCATTTACACCTATCACCACTTCGAAGTTATGGTGTTTATTACACCTGCCACCGGATCTCATTATTTAATGCCTTAATAAAGAAGTTCACATATGGCTAAAGTATAAATTTGTGTTTTTAATATTTCGATACTATTTTTAATATAATTAGTGCACTTTTTAATCCCATATATTTTTATTGCATGCATTGAAAAACAATATTCCCAGAGGAGTCTATAGGCTTCATCAGATTTCCAGAGAGTCCCTGGCTCATGAAATATTTATAGCAATCCTTTGAGGGAGGACTCTATTATTGTCTTGTATAATTCCTATTTTATAGAAGAGATAACTCAGGCACAGAGAAGTCGAGAAAACTGCCCAAGGACACACAGCAAGCATGTAAGTGAGGAGACAGGATTTGAATCTAAGGCGATCTAGACCAGAGCCTACCCTCTCAGCCAGCATGCCGGTCAGGCCTCCTCGGCTCTCTCGTAGGCCTCCAGACCATTCCTCCATCTGGCACTTTCCTGACTGAAATGTAATTGATGCTTCATCTCTTGGTTCTCTGCAGAGGACTCCAGCACCTTGAGGGCTGGGACTGGTCTTATTTCTCTCTGAATCCCTCGTATAGGACCTAGTGCTGAGCCCAGAAAATCTTCCAAAAAACTGTTTTTAAATGAATAGTGTCTCCAGTCCTTAATGCCTTATACATTGTGCAAAGACCCTTTTATTCCTGGCAGAATTTTTACAGCACTTAAGAAAAAAAAAAAACAAAAAAACCCCAAACTAAATAATTCGTCCACATTTTATAATGGCATTTGTACAGTCATGCGCTTTTATAGTGATTTTGATGTTTCCAGGAATTTTTATATTCCTTTGACTTGAACCTGGAGTGTAAATTAGTGAGGACAGGAATGAGGCATTTCGTTTTGCAGAGAAGTAAACAAAGGCTCCAGGTGGTTGATTTCCAATGGCAGATCCCGGCGCAAGGCCTGGGTTCAAGTCCTGATCTACCACCCTTGGCTGACGTTGTGCAAAAGCCTCACCTCTCTGAGCCCAGTGGCCTCATCCATAGAATGGGGACAGTAATAGCCACCTTATGGAATTGTTAACAGGATTGCATAAGAAGACGTGTACTGTTTAGAAAAAGTTCTTGGTACATCGTAAGAACGCAGTACATCATAGCTCTTTCCCAGTATCAGTGGGAGGATATTGTTATGGCGTAAGTGTTGTCACAGGGCTAATGTGATTGAGATAGTGTGTTGCAGTGGCATTAGAACTGGATTCCAGTTCCGACTCAGCCACACACCTGGAAGAAGATCCTTTGTTCTCTGGCCCGTGGTTTCCCGATCTTCAAAACAAGGGAGGGGTTGGGGACAGGATCAGGACGCAGGGCTCAGCACCCCTTCACATGAAAGTCTGTGTGGAATCAATCTGGAAAGCATAAGTAGGGCTGCCCAGTTTAGAGAGAAGAGAGACCCCTCGCCCTTCGCCCTCGGGGCGCTGCTTAAAGACAGCTGGGACCGCCGGCTTAGTCAGAGGTCAGCATCAGAGAGTGAGGGTCAGATTAGACCTGTAGCCTTGTCTCCTTTGGTGTGAGGAGTTAAAAATAAAAGGTGTATGTGGGGAGGCAGAGTTAGTGGCTTTCAGTGTCTTTAGAAGGGGTTTTACTCCTGACAGTAACCCACTTGGGTCCATGTTCAAGCTTCCCTGATCCTATGCTTGAAGTGTATAATTTTTTAAGGAGAGTTGGGATCTCCCTGACTCGTCCTCCACCTGCCCCCACACCTGATCTGTTTCCTTCTTTCCTCTGACTGAATCTCTTATGATCATAAGCCTTAAAGATTTCTTGTAGCAAAACATTGGTGCAAAAGGCTGACGACACAGGGCCTCTTTGCCAAGGGGTCTCCATTGGGAGCCAAGCAATGATCAGAGCCAGTGGAAGCCCCTCCTACAGATGCGTCCATGAGCCCCATATAAATGGCCTCTGGTCCTTTATATTGTTAAACCACGACAAGAGAGACTAGAGTCTTGGGAGGGAAGATAGTGGGGTCAGCTCAGGCCATAACGATGCCAGGAAAAACCCATTGAACAGATCTTCTTCTCCGAATGACTTTCCTCATGTTAAATTGTCTTCTATTATTGCTGGAAAAAGGGTTTTTAAAAGAGGTTGACATGCATTGCAATGAATATGGTGTAATAACGTTCCTTGTATCAAATTAAAATTCTAAGAGTGCCACATGAAACAAGGGCATTATGAGCCTCCAACATTATGTATTATTATTATTGGACGGTTTGATTGCCCTACATACTGGGAATAAAAGAAACGTCTCCAAGTTCTGCATTTGAATTGGCAAGCATCACCCTCAGAATGAGAATCTGGGCAGACCAGGAGCATGCTCACCTAGCTAAGCATGGACCTAGGAAATTAAGAATTAGCCTTATGATAAAGCAGAAAGATAATGGACTGACAGCAGCGCTGGTTTCATGGAAGCAGCAGAAAAAGAGGGCTGTGTATGAATTTGGATTCCAGTGGCTCTGTCCCTGTGCTGTGTGACTTTAGAGGAGTCACCTCACCTTTTGGAGCCTCCATGTCCCCACCCTGTCACTTAGTCCTGGTTAAGGACTGTTGTGTCGTAGAGCAGTTACGGGGATAAATTGAGATTATGGATGCGAAGGCACTTCATAAACTCTAATGAGCTATCGAAGTCTGAGGATCGAAGATAACTGAAGGGTCTTTATGTTGATTTCTTCCCTGTTCCCACCCCTCCCCCACTTCTGAAGCCCAACTATCATCTATAATATCTAATAATAGTAACCCACATTTATTAAACAATTGCTAAAGACCGGGTATTATTTCACTCAGCTCTGCTACAACTTTGTGTGGTGAGTATTGTTATTAACTCTATTTTGTAGAGTAGGAAACAGAGGCTGAAAATGGCTCATAAGGCGCCCAAAGCCACAGGACCGGTAAGTGGCAGGGATTTAAATCCAAGACTTTCTGACTCTAAAACCTCTCAGTTCTTATGCTATATTTACCTCTAAAATATGCCTGGCAAGCTGCTTCCAAACTGTGCTTGAACACCTCCAGGAATGAGGGGCTCGTTACTACTCCTATATCTGCCCTCACAATGAGTGCTCTCCCCTGACACATAAAGCATCATTGTGGTGATATTATCTGTAAAATAAAGGGATTGGAGTAGATGCTCTCTTAAGGTCCATTCCAGAAACATCATTTTAAGAGCACCAGCCTTTACAGACAAATCCAACCTGGCTACAGAAGAAAGGATTAAAAATCTCTGTATGAAAATGGACCACAGTGAGTAAGAGGTGTGTATGAATGGGGGCAATTAATCCTCTTTTGCCGACCGCTATAAAAAAAAAAAAAAACATTCGCTGGAGAGGAGGCATTTATTCCCTGCAGACACATGGTGTGATTTTGAAATATCTCCACAGAAGGAAAGATGACCGAGGAAATACAAATCTATTAAATGTGCAGGGCTAAAGAAAAAGGGGCTTCCATAAAAGGATTTCTAAACCATATCAAAGGCTTCTGAGGTCAGAGAGGGCTGTCAGAACACTACCAATTAGAGCTAAATGGGAAAGCGGCTTAAATCTCAAAATTAAAGATGAAGAGCTGCAATTAACCTGTCTTCCAACAGAAAACATAGCCCTTAATGCTCAGCGTAATTTAATATTTCAAAATTATGACCACAAGCATCTAAGGCTCCTGTTCAACAATATAAAACAGACAATAAAAGTCTCAGTGGGCCTTTGGATATCATGGGTGAGATGGCGTAGGAATAATGCCAGTACAGGGTGACTCTGAAGTCACAATGACTGAACTGGCACAGGCATGATTAGAGCTCCCCTCAGGACACAGAGTCTGCAAGGCTCAGCACTGTTTTCCAAAGACCCATTCTCTGGCCAGCAGGAACCATTTGATTTGTCTTTTGTGGGCTTTAATAGGGTGGATTATGCTGATGTGAGGGGAAAAAAAAAACACCCAGGCCATGCTTAGAGGGTGCACAGACTATTCCAGCGGGTTTCTGTAAAGCAGTGCTTCTCAGCCTCGGGGAGCTTGGAAAATGCCTCACTCCTGGGCCTTCGCACAGACCAGAAGGCCAGGGCATCAGGATCTTTTAAAGCTCCCCAATTAATTCTCATTGGCACCTAGGGTTGAGAACCGCTGCTCCAAAAGATCGTGGGCTCAACAAGGAAGAGAAAGTGGATGTTTGGAATATGGTCAAGCTTTGATTATACTGGAATTAACAGGATGCTACCAGACCTGCTGTGGTGAGTGGGGCAGATGACAAATTGGGTGCAGGAGCACAGGGAGCCGAATAGAGCAACCACATAGAACTTGGCCCCTGACAAAGTCTCGTAGGCTCATTAAACTAGGAGTTTGAAACTGAGGGCTGAGAATCTGGGTTTCCGGGCTGGCGTTGAAGATTTGTGGACTCACCAAATGTGCGCGGTCCCTTTTGATTGTTGGCCTTTTCCAAGAAGGATGGAGCTGAAATGCCCTTCTAGAGCTCTCCAAATCCTCTCTCTGGCCCTGATCCGGCTTCCCCTTCATTCTCTCTGACTCTTCTCCCATTGCCTGGGTGACAACGTGGGGCACGGGGAAGGTCACCAGCTCTGCAGACAGATGGCTTGATGCCCAGAGGCACCACTTACTGAATGATCTTGAGCAAGAAGTTCTCTTGGTGAGCTTGCTCTGTTTCTTCGTCTATAAAATGCAGATGATAATAGGACTCACAGATGAGATTAAACAGGAGGGAGAAAGGGACAACCAAAGAGACGGGATAGAGACACCATGAGTCCCCCTGGAGCAGAGAGGCCTGTCACCAGCAGCAGGGGCCTCAAGGAAGCCACAGGAGCACTGAGTTTCCCTTCCCACTACTGTCTGTATGGACCACCGGAGATGGGGTCAGAGGTCATTGATCAAGCATTCAGTCTGGAGTGGTACCCACTCGTGCACAGCAACTGTCCAGGCCTCTTCCAACCCACCCCAAATAGACACGTCCAAGTCCAACAGTCTAGGACACTTGTAAACCTTGCCCCGACCAGAAGGAGGGGGCTCAGGGCATCCAGAGTGATGGTGGTGGCATGAAGAAGAAGACCACGCCCTAACCGAGGTCCGACCTAAAAAGAGAAAGAAGCAACGTGAAACCTCCCATCTAGCAAGACAGCTGGGGAACATAGCAATAATGCACTGTGTGCCCAGCAATTCTGTGGGCTGGAGCTTTGCTGTCACAGCCCCAGCCCTCCTCCTCCCGCATTTCTCATGGCCGGGCTCCAGTGGCCTCTCCGATGCCCCGGCATGCCTCCTCTTGGCCATAGCCCTCCACACACATCTCTGTAAAAGCGCTGTCCACACTGCCTTATGCTTACTCCTGTGACCTGTTCTATCCTGTATCTGCCTCCCCGTGTCAGCCCACCGCGTGTACCCGCAGGCTCTCAGTAAGCTGTGGTTGGCTGCATGGATGGTGCTTCCTGCTAGTCAGCTGAGCCAACTGGTGCCGATCACCTTGATCTGTGGGATACATGAATTCCAACACCTGGACTGGCCTCTGTGAACTTCCCTTCCCAATATCTCCCCAACCTCACTAAATAACAGGCTTCTCCGGCCATCTTGGCTCCTCCACAGTCATTAGCTGTGGGTCTTAGGTAAGTCACTGAACTCCTCGGAGCCTTAGTTTCCCCATCTATAAAAGGGGACAATCGCCCTTGCCTCACAAAGTCAGTCGACGATATAATAAGCTGCCGTTTAGAAGGAAACTAACAAAGGGCCTGGTGACAGGAGGCCAGAAGTCACTGGTTCCCCGTTGGGGTCTTCCCTTCCAAACTGTCAAAGCATATGGCTTTCATTTGGCCCCACTGGTTTCTCTCTTCCAGTTTTTAGGCAGTATAGGGCTCCAGGCCTATCCTGCGGGACCCCTCTCCTGACCCCTTTCACTATGAGTAGGATGCGAACCAAACTAGGTCCTCTACAGGTGTCCCAGGACCCTTGTCAAAGGGATGTCACAGGACCCCTCTGAAGAGTGAGGACCCTTTGCCTCCTCACTGTCACCTTGCCAGGAAAGACTGGCATAGAAGGGTACCCAGGGGAGGGGGACACTTGGGTGGAACCTAAAACTGGTGCCAGTGGTGGTGGGGTGTCCCCCGCCTTGCTCTGGATCCCAGCAAAGACCCTGAGGACCTCTGAGCTGCACCACCAGTGGCTAAAATTGCCCCTCTGCAGAAACAGTTTTCACAGACAAAACCAGAACAGTAATAGTTTGAAAACTCAGAGTGGTTTTAGGTCAGAGAACCAAAACCTCAGACCAGAGTACAAAGCAGTTCTTCTCCAGGAAGCATGGAGGGAAAACACTAGACTTCCCCCCTCACCTCCCGCCTTCCCCCGAAGCAAAACATAAGCAGTTTGGATGTTCCAGGGCTTGGCCACATCAAGCATTAATGGAGGGGCTGCTTCTGCCACCTGTAACCCTAAAAAACAAAAGGACACAAAACTCAACAGGACATTTTTCCGATTCCCAGGATATGACGACCCTTCAGGGTTTGGTTTCCCATTCACAAGACTCGTCTGTCCTCGGGGCAATGCAGAGAGGTGAGTGAGCACGATTCTTTTCTTTGTTTTATAGATGACTAGATGGAGGCTCAGATAGTACAGAAACTTGAGTCTGGTCACCCGCCTAGCGAGTGCTGGGCTGGGATTTGAACCCATCTCACCACCAACTGGAAACTTGCCCATTGTGTCCTAGGGTTCCAGGGGTTCCGGGGAGGAGGGGGTGGGAGTTGTAGGAATGAAGAGCTAGCAGGATTTGGGCTTATTCTACTTCTCTTTCCCTGGCTGTAGCGGTTGCACACGCAGAGCAGAACACTTGAAGGGCTGTCTAGAAAGCATGGGATGGGAGGGGACTGGAAGTATTTGTACATGGGTTAAGTTCTGTTCCTGTTACACATTAGAGATATTTGTTCCTCTTACATATCAATTGAGTTTCCACATGAGATTTCATTTGAAGAAAGGGATAAACAGCTTAAAAATAATTGGAAATCAGTGCACCAAACCAAGTCAGTCTGCTGCCTCTGCCTGCTAGATTGGTTTGTGATGAGGCGGTTTTCTGTGCAGAAATGTAACAACGAAATTTACAAATCTAGCAGAGGCTGCAGGGCAGAGGAGAATGCCAGCACCAGGGGGTTGTGGGCAATGCCTCTTTGCTGAATTTGAATTTATAATCTTTAGTTATTAAAAACGGGGCATCAGCCCCCTTGGTATTAGCAAGACTCAAGCATCCACCTTCCAAGACAAAGCTCTGATGAAGGTTTTGTAAGATCTGGGCTCCAGAGTGTGGCCCTCCAGGCAGGTCTGCCCCTGTTCCCATGCCAGTGTCTCTGACCTCTAGGCAGGGCTGAGGCAGGGACTGGCACTGGCCAGCAGCCCGCCTCTGAGCCTTATCTCTCAGGCCCTGGGTAGTGGGGTTTTCCCTCACGCAGGCAAAACACGTCAGACTTGGGCAACTCAGGTCAGCCTCGGACAGATGATCTGGCATGGCAACTTAAGAGAGAGGCGGAAGCTTTGAGAAGCCTCTGTAGTCGTTCAGACAGCTGCAGAAGCTAAAACAGCAATTTCCTCTTGGTGGCTGGACATGGTGTTCTCAGAGGAACACGTGGTCTCCGGGTGCTTGTGGGCAGCCCCTGACATTCCTGACTCTTCCTGCTGCTTTGCCTGCTCAGAGCCAGAGCAGTTCTGCTCAAGAGTGGGTGGTTTACACAGTAGCAAGGGCCAAGGCCAGGGCCACTAGGATGAGTAAGACATAGTCCATCCTTCTAGGGAGCAAGGGACGTGCCAAGAACCTTGGCGTCACCAGCGGTAGTTCTGGAAGTAATGACTATAGTAGCCACTATAATGTATTGAAAGCTTACTATATTCTAAGTGCTCTATATACATTACCTCATTCAATGATCACTACCATCCAATGTAAGGTGAGTCTCGGTTCTAGCTCCATTTAAAAGATGAGGAAACTGAGGTTCAGAGAGGTTAAATCAAACAGTAAGTAGCAGAGCAGAGACTTGAACACAAGTTGGCCGCCCAAGCCTTTACTTTTGACCACGCTCCACTGTCCAGAGCTATATGCCTGGGCTCCTGCCTTAGTTTTTCTATACCATACATTCTCAGCGGGGGCAATATCGCCCCCCTCTGCCCCAAAGGGGCAACACTTGATTTTTTGGGAGGTGGCCAAAAATCTTACTTTTTATGTGTAAAGCACACTACAGATATTTAGAATATCTGTAATAATAAAAGTTGTGTGTGTGTGTGTGTGGGTGTGCAATTAAGAAAATTGTGCCTGGAACATAGTAGGTGCTCAGTAAATAGTCGATCCCCCCTTCACTGCACACTGGAGCCAATGTGAATCAGTCTCATTGGAAGCTTTTGTGCACAAGCCCAATCTTTGCCTAGTCCCACCTAGCTCCAGCCTCAGTCCTCTGGCCCTTGATGCCAAGGCCCTGGTACGCTCCATTTCTGAGTCTGAGCCCATTAAAATCCAAGTATAACCCCCAACATCCCTGTTCCTTCTTGGAAGCCTCAGTACTTCCCTCCCTCCCCCAGAGGTGCCTGTTGGGACTTGTTACAGGTTAAACAGGTACAGGCTTAGCTCAGCTCAAATGAAACTTGAACACTTCGGGTCATTGTTGTCAATTCTCCCAACACAGGGAAAGAGGTAATTGTCAATTAACAAGCCCATCAACTGAGGCAGGAAGAAAATCAATAACACGGACCAATACAGAATGTTCTAATGCCAGTCAGGATTCCAGGAGTGGGAGCCTTTCAAATAGGTACATGGAGTAATTGGCTTCTCCCTTGTGACCCGTCCTGCGGACTCTACAACTCTCCAATTAACATGTACCATTGACAGACACACAATTATTTGGGTTCACTGTGCCCCAGCCAGTGTTTGTTCAATCAGAACTTGCAAATACATGGAAGGTGCACAGAATAGCAAATGCGGGATGGCTGTGGGGGGAGCCAAACAGCGAGTGGGTCTTAAAGAAACCCTGGACATGGAATTGCTTTTCCAGAAAGCTGTCCTGAGTCTCAGCTCAGATGCTGGTCAAAAGCCTTGTTCTGGCCGGCCCCTGACTGGGCCTGTCTCCATCTTCACTGAGGAACTCAGAAGATGCTGGCTATGGCTTGGCCAGTGCTGTCCCCCACAATCTATCAGAGAGAAGGGGGAGACCGTCCCCTATCCTGTCCCATTCAAGTCGAGAAGTAACTGCAGCCCTTGCATAAGAGGGTCCTTCTGCCTAGAAGGCCATTTCTCATCTCTTCCACGTAGATCATTCTGACCCATTCAAGTCAGCCTCTGAATCCTCAGGTGTTCTTCCGAGTCCTCTCCAGGCTGGGTCAAGGCCCTTTCTCCATGCATCCATGGCACCCTGGGCTTGTTCCTCCTTAGCATCTACAACCTCGAGTTACCTCCCTGGTTCATCTCCCAGTTTCCCTCGCAAAAGAGTAAGCCCTTTGATATCAGAGACTAAGTACCATTTATCTTTAAACGTCAGCACTTAGCGTAGAAGGTGCATAGGAAGTTGTTGTTGGATGGATGGATGGATGGATGGATGGATGGATGGATGGACGGACGGACGGATGGATGATGGATGGATGGATGGATGATGGATGGATGGTGATAGGTAGTGTAAAAAAGAGTAGGTAAGCGGATGGGTGGATTCGTGGGTATCTGGAAGAACAGGTAGGGAAATGGGTGACTGGCTGGAAATGAAGATGAATGAGAGGGTCGAGAATAAGTGGGGGATAGATAAGGGTCGGCTGGATTGAGTGGGAGAGTAGGCGAGTGGTGGATAGAAGGATGGGTAAAAAGATTGCTGGGGGGTTGGATGGATGATGTGTGGGTAAGTATTTGGAAGGCCATTTAGCACGGTGGTTAGGATTATAGGCTGTGGAGCCAGATGTCTTGGGTTGAGTCTTGGCTTTGGTATTTCCTGGCTGCGTGACCATGGGCAAATGACTCATTCCCTCTGGGCCTTTGTTTTCTTATCTGTAAAGTGGAAATAATAATAGAATTTCCTATAAGCTTATTGTGAGGACAAAATTATACCTTGCTGCTTAAACCCTTTCCAGCCCTCTCTTCACTGAATCAGAGGGTTTAATGGAAGGGAATCCAGAGGCCATATCCTTTGTCATTAGAGAAGCTGAAGCACAAAGCAGTGAGGCGACCAGCCCCAGTTTTTATAACCAGGAGCAGCAGCACTTGGATTATGCATCTATCTATCCACGTGTACATGCACATGACTCATTCAACACACACTTAAGTGCACCTGCTGGGTGCCAGGCACTATGCTACATCCTGGGGTTACAGCTGTGATTAAGACAAACTATTCCTATTCTCCGACCGCTAGAGAAGACAGCCATATTTGAATAATTTGTGTTAGTGAAATGTGTACAAATAAAGAAATTAAATGAACAAAAATGAAAACTGTGAGAGCTGTGAAGGGACATTCATAGGGCCGGGAGGGTGGGGGTTGGGGTGAGAGGTCAGAGACTGCTCCAAGGAGGAGCTGACTTTGAAGCTGTGGCCAGGAGGAAAACTCCTCTAAAACAAACAAATAACAAACAGAACTGTAATAGGAAAAAAGAGTCCTTTCAAAACAGCAAGTCAACCTGAAGGTTACCTAGGAATAAACCTAGCAAAAGATGTGCCTGATTTTTTTATGGAGAAATTTATAAAGCATTACAGAGGAAATAAACACCGGGCAGACTGAGGGGACGAGGAGAAATGAGAAGGAGGGAGAGAAGGCAAGAGCCTTCCAGGGCCCACGCCAGGAGCACTCTGTATGGACTGAGCTCAAAGTCAATGGAAAAAGCAAAGAACAATTTGGATTCTGGGCTCTGGGCACTTGAGTAAGATTTTCTTTCTGGTAATGGGCTGTACTTTCATGCCCACTTGTTACAAGCATAGCTAATGCACATGTAATTTTGTGAGCTGCTTTTTACCCACTTAACAACATAGCTTGGATATTTCCCATGTCATTAAATAGTTCTTGGTAAAAAAAAATATATATATATATATATATAAATATATATAAAAATATATAAAATTATATATATAAATATATATAAAATATATATAATATATATATATAATATATATACATATATATATAGAATGATTCTCCACGACAGATAAGCATGGGTGTTTCCCTTATTTTAGAGACGAGAACAGAGAAGGGTGGGGGAAGAAAACCAACATTTATGCAACATCTACTACATTTAATTCTCATACCTACACTGGGAGGCAGACTTTCCCCTTCCTTCTGCAAATGAGGGGATGGTGATATGCAAGTTCCAGCTGCTCATTCACAGGACTGGGACTCAAACCTGGGTTTCTCGGGGTCTTGGCTCTGTGCTGCTTCCAAGAACTGATGGCGGGGATACCTATGCCTGTTCTCCTTTGTCTCCCTCAATGTTATGTGGAAGGATATTTGTTCAACCATTCAACACATGGGTGCTGAGTGCCCACTCTGCCTGGCATCATGCTAGAACTTGGGAGGCAGCAGAGAATGAAACCAAGATCCTGCCTTAGTCTCCTAGGACTGATACAACAAATTACCGTAGGCTTGACAGCTAAAAACAGGAGAAATTTATTGTCTCACAGATCTGGAGGCCAGCAGTCTGAAATCAAGGTGTTGGCAGGGCCTTACTTCCTCTGAAGGCTCCAGGGGAGGATCCTTCATTGCCTCTTCCAGCTTCTGGTGGCCTTGATTTGAGTCAGCCTCACTCTGCTTCCTGTCTCCATCTTCACGTGACCCATGTCTCTGTGTCTCAAATCTCTCTCTCTCTTTTCTCTGAAGTGGCACCATTTATTGGCTTTAGGGTCCACTCGCAATCCAGGATGATCTCATCTTGAGACCCTTAATTTAATTATATCTGCTTAGACTCTTTCCAGATAAGCTCGAATCACAGCCATAGGAGGTCAAGATTCGCACATATTTTTTGTGGGGAGGTTGGGCGGGGGGCACAATTCAACCCATTACACTGACCCACATTCGAGTGGAGGAAAATAAACATATATCATGTTAGATGGTAATAAGTGCTATGCCAAAGGAGGAAAAGGGACAGAAAGAAGTGGGGGTGTGTGGGGGCAGGCACTGCAGCTCCAAGTGGGATGCTCACAGAAGGTCTCTCTGCGAAGGTAACATTTAAGCAAAGATGTGAAGGAGGTGACAGAAAAAGCCATGTAGGTATCTGCATGAAAAGCGTTCCAGGGAGAGAAAATAGCAAGTTGAAAAGAGCCTGGAGGAGGGAGCATGCCCGCAAAGAAACAAGCCCGGAGAAGGGAAGGAGGGAGTGAGTCCAAGCAGTGATGAACCGGGATCCGGGAAAGCCTCGTGGAGCAGTTTCTCCGAGTGAAATGGGGGCCTCTGGAGGGTTTGGAGCAGAGAAGTGGATATGATGGAGGAACGTTAGCCGCTGTGTGGAAACCAGCGAGGAAGCAACTGCGAAAATCCTGGCCAGAGATGCCGGCTTGGACCATGAAGGCAGCAGCAGAGGTGGGGAGGGTTAGTGGCATTCTGCGTATATTTTGGAGGTCAACAGGATTTCCTGATGGATGTGAAATGTGAAAAAGAGGGGAGGCGTCCCGGATAACAACAAGGTGTTCGGTCTGAGCAACAGGAAGGACGGAGGTGCCCTTGAGGAGTTAGTGAGGGCTGTGGGGGAAGGGTGGGGGTGGTAGAATTATGGGAAAGAGAAAGAACTGAGTTTTGTCCATGTTGGGTGTGAGATGTCAATTATAAAGAGATGCTGGTTGGGCTGTTGGATATGAGCCTGGGGTTTGGGGCAAGGTCTGAGCTGGAGATGAAGATGTGGGAGTTGTCAGCATAGAGACGCTATTTAAAATCATGAGCGGAGTAAATCTAGAGAGAGAAGAGGCCTAAGGAACGATTTTTACAAAGGATACCCCAACATTAAGAGATTAAAGAGGGGAATCAACAAAAAAATAAGCCTGAGGGTGGCGGTGGGCGGGGAGGGGGGGGCATGACCAGAGAGGTGGCAAGAAAACCAGGGAAGCAAGACATCTTGGAAACCAAATGAACAGTGATTTTAAAAGGAAGCGGCGACCGAGCATGTCAAATGTCGCGGCTGGGTCAAGTCAGATGAGTGCAGAAGACCGACTGCGTGCCCTTGGGGACAGCAGTTTCTCTGGAGCGGTGGGGCCGGGGGCTGACCAGAAAGGGATTAAAGAGAACGCTACTTGAGAAACTGGAGAGACTCACGGAGACAACTTTAATGGGTGTCTTGCTCCAAAGGGGACGAGGGACGCGCCGTGGCCCTGGGGAAGACAGTGGGGTCCAGAGGTGTTTTAGAACTTCCCAGGAAGAAGAGAGAACGGCACGTTCATACGCCGACGGATTGGTGCAGTAGAGAGGGGAAGCTGGCGACGCGGGATAAAACAGAGAAAAAGCTCTGGGCAATGCGCTCTGGGGTCCAGAGCGTCTGGACCTGGAGCACAGGGCTGAGGAGGACTTAGACTCAAGGACAGTCCATCTGCTAAGAGGAGGGAAGGCCGAGCACCTGGACATAAGTGCTGGAAAGCGGGGACATGGACGGGCAGGAGCTCGGGGAAGGTCTCGTCCACCTTCTTCGATATTCTAAGTAAACCAAAGTAAGGCCTTTGGCTGAGGGTGGAGATGGAGGAGGAAGCGCTAGAGGACTGTGGCGAGGAGAGAAGGCAGGTCTGGGAGAGGAGAGAGTGACTGTGCTGGAGAAAATAACGCGACCGGAGGCAGCGTCAGGCGCTCCCTGAGAGAAGTTTGCTCTGTGCTCCTTAAAAGTATAAGTAAAAAAAGGAATGATTCTGAGCTCCCTGCAGGCAGGAAGCCCTGTCTTTGGTCACCGTTATGCTATGTTCCTACACGGAGCCTGGAACTTAATACATGTTTGTTGATGAATGAATGAATGAACGAACGAACGAACGAACGAACGAACGAACGAATGAGGGTGTGATCAGCAAAGGAAGGGGTTGTCTTGACTGAATGTGTTTCTCTTTCGGCCGCTGTAATCCTCTTCTCTTGGGACACGGAGTGAGAACCCGGGGAAGCTGCGAGACCATGGCACTAGCCATACTGCAGGAAGTTAATTAACTCCAGGGCGTTTCACCTTCCGTTCCCAGCAGTGGAAAGCAAACCTGTGTTCCTGACAACCTCGATTAGCTCCCACTTTCCTTGGGCTCCCCCACCCTGACTGGAAGACTGGTGCTGAGGTCTTCAGGTCGGGTCGCATCGCATCCCGTCCCGTCTCGGAGGTAAGATAGCCTGGAATTTCCAAGAAGCCCTCCTGCCCTTGCAGACCCGACAGGCGCTCCCTGAGCTGGGTGTTACAAGGACAGCAGCCAGATGACCCCTCTCAAGCCACTCGAGCTGGTCAGTCTGGACAGCGAGGGGCTGCCCTGGGCTCACTCCAAAGCACAGGCTCCCAGCCCTGCTCACCCCTTGCCCACCTACTGCCACAGGCCTCTTCATCCCGCAGGAAGCCCCACTCCTGGGCTGTTTTTCCACATCAGCCACGTCCCACTTGGTCCTCTGCTCCTTTAGTGGCTCGTGCAGTGGTTTCCATCCTGTCCAGACAGAGGGCCTTTGACTAAATACACGCCTGGGCTAAACCCCAGGAAGGAACCGGGGGCCCCGGCATCTGTAGTTTAAAAAATTCCCCAGGTATTTTTGAAACAGCCAAGGTTGAAAACTACTTTGTCATCTATAAAACCAGACTGATAATGCCTTTCCCATCACAAAGACTACAAAACAAAGCAGAACGGCTACTATTTATTTATTGAGCAGTAATGATATGCCCAGCACTTTACACCGTCTCCAAGCTCCACAGCAGTCCTATGAGATAGGTATCATTAGTCCCATTTATAAATGGGGAAACAGGTTCAAACAGGTGTGTGAACTTGCCCTTGGGCACTCAGCTGGTAAATGGCAGATCAAGGGTTTGAACTTGGGTCTGTGCGACTCCAAGGTAGCTTCCCCTCTGTACCTAGCACATAGTGGGGCTGTTTTATTTCTCTTCTATTAAGTATACCAGTAATGATAATCTCAGGCAAAAAGGATGAAGTGGGTTTTTTTCACTGGGCTGCTTGCCCCCCGCCCCCACTCAGAAGGTATTGGGAGGGCTTTGTGAAGGAGGGAAGGGGGCATTTGAACTGGGAATCTAGAAGCCACCGAAGGCCTTGGAGGAAGAAAAGGATGTGATCAGAACGGGAGGAATCAAATCGAAAGAGGGGAGAACAGGTGGTAGGGAGACCAGCCGGGAGGTACTACCCTGACCGGCTGCTGTAATAGCCCAGGCAGAGACGAGGAGACAAGCAGGAGTTAAGCTGCAAACAGGCCAGCAAAAGGCACAGAGGGCAGGCCCTCGTGCCCAGCCGCCTTTCGGCTGGTAAGCCAAGCCATTTTTACAAGGCAGCTGGAAGCGCTCTTGGGCAATCTCATCTTGAATGACTGCATTTCATTATAATTTAAGTCTTTCTCAGTCTTCATCAAAGAATATGAGTGTCTTGAAAAAGAGAAGCATCTCTTTCCTCAGGTGAGGGGAAAACACACCAGAGCTTTCTCTTCTAATATAAACTAGACAAGAAGATACAGCTGAACTTGGCAGCGCCTGCTGGAGCACGCTAATAGACTCGAGGAGAAGAGAATTGTACAAAGAGACAGCTCCAGAGGGTGGTGGGGCAGGGAGAGAAAGAGGCCCCAGGACTGCCCGCCCCAGGGAGCAAGGATCAGTGTCGCAGCAGAAGCAGACATAGGGCTGGGATGGGCTTGGCTTCTCATCTGGCTTGAAGCTTCTCTGCCTGGAGACTGGAGAGATAAGACCCCTTTTCCCAGCATCCTTCCTGGTTGGTTCTCAGTGATCCCGTTAATTGTGGAGGCTCAGGGGCTGGAATGGAATTCATAGCGTTTCCTGCATGGGAGCTCTCAGTGGGGGAGGAAGTGACCTAGAAACATTTAGCCAGGGGAGGGAAAAAAAAAAAAAAAATCCAGGCAGGTTTGAAACGCCCACCAGAGGCTAGGAAGGGGTTGGGGGCTATTGTGTGAATGTGCATGTTTTAAAATATTTTCTCAGGCAGTTAGATGTCCCACGGAACACTTGGCTTATAAGAAGGTGCTGTGCTTTTATGAAATCAGGTTATTTTCCTTCTGCCTTTAATAAAAACCAGCACCGGTCTCTGACTCACAGGCTCAAAACAGCCTTCGCTGGTTACAGAGGCCGGGATTTCAGCGATGGCACAGGCTGGAACTGTTCTCAAATAGGAAATCGAACACTGGAGACAAAGAAGGGGAGAGGCAAGGGGGAAGGGAGAGGCGGAGCAGGAAATAAATGCCAAGTTAATGCTCAGCAAGGGCTTCGTGGCTGGCACCCCCAAAAGACTGCTCAGATCCAAGAGCGAGGGAGCAGGGGTTCTTAGCTCCCCACCGGCAGCCCTTTGTCCCATGCCAGCCAACCTTCTGCACCACAAGGCTGCTCATCCCAGCTTCTGTCAGAACTCCTGAGTCTTCAGCAGATGCCCTGTCATGCTGAGCGGAGGCTGTTACCTCCACAGGCAGGGCGTGGTCACTCAGAGTTGACAATGTGGCTGCAGGGCTGCAGGTCAGCTGGGGCTGGGGAGGCAGGGCTGGAGGTTAGGGGAGAGCCCCAGAGAAGGCCAGAGGTGGCTTCTAAGAGAAGGCGGCCTCTGTTCCATCTTTCTTTTCTCGCTCTCTCTTCTTCTCGCTTTGTCTCCCTCTTTCTATCTTCCTTTGAGTCTCTGGCTCTTTTTATCTCATTCTCTCTCTCATTCTTTGTCCCCTTCCTTCTTTCTCTGTCTGAATCTTTTATTCTCTTAAGAAAAATGGCTGAACTTGTTAAGCCAGAGATCAAACACGCCAACAGGCTGCATGCGAAGAAGGGGACACGGCTTTAACATCTGGCCTCTCTTTCTCTGCGACTCAGCGGGACCTCATGGAGAGGACAGGCAGGGAGGGGGTGGAATGTGGGTGAGAAAATCAATGAAACCATGTCATTTTCCGGCCGGGTAACAGGGGCTGGAGGGGCAAGAAGCGCAGGGAAATCCAATAAGGGCCAGGGACTTGCTCTGACCAGGCTGCCACCCCACAGGAAGCGGGTCTGTTAAAGGCTACAATGTCCTAGTGAGGCAGAGGCTCTGAAGCTGCTGCCTGACATCCAGCCGCTTCCCTCTGCCATTGCTCGAAGCGAAGTGAGGCATTTCTGGGGGGCAGGGACAAGAACAGAAGACCCCTGAGCTAGGGGCATTAGGAATGTCATTTCGTTGAATCCTCCTAGCAGCCCTGGGAGGGGTATTATTCTCATCTGAAAAGTAAGTGAGGCTCAGACAGGACACAGAGTGTGTCCGATGCACCTGGCTGGGAGGAGCAGGGCCAAGTCACCGGTCTGTGCTTTTTCAAGTGGTTTTTATTCCTGTAGCAGATGGAAACGTGGCCCATGGCACCTTCAGAGTAAAAGTGATCAGGTGAGGATGCATTTCCTCAAGAAAAAGGCTCAGGTCTGCGCCCATAGGTGACAATGGAAGGAAGAGGTGGGGTACGAGCCTGTGGAAGGGAACTGCCCTCCGGAATTTGCCTTTCAGATGTAGGTCCAGGATGCAGCTCACTGACCTGTCCATTTGAGGGCTGGAAACATTCTGTTGCTCTGAGGAAAGGGGAGGGGAAGGAGGAAAGGACAGACAGACAGACAGACAGACAGAAACACAGTTTCCCCACTAGCTCCCTCCTGTCCCTGGAATGCTGGCCTGTGGGCAGCCAGGAAAATTTATTGAGCCTACTATGTGCCTGTGTGCTTCTCACCATCACAACAGCCCCATCCTTATTTTACAGAGAAGTAAACTGAGGCACAGAGAGTTAAGCAATTTGCTCAGGATCACGCAACTAGTAAGTAGATGAGCCAGGGCCCTCACCCCTTCTGTCTTCCATGGTCCCAGGCTTGGTGTGTACATGGAGCTGGAGGCACGGTGGTCAGGGTGGGGGGAACACAGCACCCAATCCACTCAGCTCTGAGGCTGGTTGGGAGCAGTGGAGGCTGAACCAGGCCCCTGCCACTGGGAGAGGAGGAGACGAATAACACAGCCCCAGCTGCCTCCTTCCCAGCACCCTACCCACTTGGCGAAGTGTCATTTGTTACAGCAGCAGGCCTGTGTCAGCCCCCTCCCCGTCAGCTTGCTGAGCAGACCGCAACAGGCATCTTCTCCAAGGAGTGTGACTGAGGCAGAGCATGGCTGCACAGTGGGCTGAGCAGAGAGGCAGGTGTGGCAGCTGAGTGTGGAGGGGTCTGCGGTGGGTAGGGACCCAGGGAGTCTGTGCTATGGCTCCTGGCTGAGGGCTGTACACCCTTACACCCTGCACTAGGATGTACTTTGGCCCCAACATGATAGGCTGGAGGTAGAGGTGAGGGCTTCGATGGTGCCACCTGGACAGGCCCTGAGAGGCAGAGAGTGCCATCCTTGAAAGAGGGGAGCAGGGTGCCAGAGGAAGGGCTGGCGCCAGGCGAGTCAGCAGGGCTTGCTTCTTGCACCAACATGTGAACTGTGAGCCGACGTATGACCATGAAATGTTCATGTAACGTAACAGCACTCACCACTGGGCTTCAATATGAGCCCCTCCCGTAGAACTAACCTTCACCTCCAAGGTAAGCCACCTGCATTCGACTCTCACATGTTTCTAAGAACAAAACTGGGATATTTGATGTTATTTATTTAACCTACAACTAATATATGATTTTCACCTACGTTAAAAAAGTGTTTGAACCATCTTTTTTTAAACCAGGAGATTTATATCCAAATCAGAAGGCCTGGCTTTCCCAATTCCTACTGAGCTTCACAAGCTAGCAGAGTGGGGTACCCCATCCAGGTAGGGCGGGGGTCTGCCGGCTGACCATGAACTCTGCCCTGCCTATTTTTCTCATTCCCACTGCCCGCCTGGCCTGCAAGCCCCAGGGTTGGGAACCTGGGTATGGCACATGCCTGTGGCCCTCCATAGCAAGTTCCTACTGGTTCTTGACAAAAACTCAGCAACTTCTCAGCTAAGAAAAGGGTGAAGGCAGCCTGCTATAACCAGAGAAGACTTATCTTCGGTCTGTCTGTCACTGCCCGTCTGCAGATGACAGATGATGTATTTCTCCAAGGGACACCCAGACTGAACATGCAGATCCTGTCACGGTGGCAAATGGAGTCCCCATTGCCTGCTTCTGAGCTGCCAGGGAAGCCTCTCGACCTGTCCATCATACTTAGAGAGTCGGGCTAGGCTGTCCTGGGGTTTCACAGCCAGGCTGGCTGGCCGCAGTGGTTGCCGTGGGAACCAGACCTGGGGCTGGGCTGTAGAAGGCGGGGTCTTAGCCCTGCACAGGTCTCATCTCCTTTTTCAGTTGTTCGAGGGATGTTTCCAGAGCACCTGTAATGTGCCAGGCCTTGCGTGAGTTATAAAGAAGAGACTAAGATTCAGTCCCTTGCCTTAAGAAACCCACGGTTCAGGGAGGAGATAAGGACAGACCACATGTGACCTCCTATCCTGGCTGGCTTTCTAGTTCAAGGTCAGGGAGAGGCCCCATCTAATGCTGAGGGTAGAGGAGAGCCCTTCAGCTGAGGTGAAGTCAGGAAGGTTTCATGGGAAACATGGCTTTTGAATTGAGCCTTGAAATGTTTCCATAGGGAGCAGAGGTCAGAGAGGGTGTTTGGGCGGGGGTGGGCTGGGGAGGGAGAGCAGGAGCGAGGGTGTGGGTGAGCCAGGATGGGGTAGGCAGTGGGCTCCGGGGCCTGTAGGAGCGTGTTCAAAGGGGCTGATCTGCACGCCTTGTTAATGTGGCTGCTATTTCCTCAATGGTCAAACAAAAAGGGGGAAGATTGAGTTGATTTCTGGGACAGCGCGGAGAATACAGGATCTTCCAAATTTATTTATCTGCAGGCTCTGTCTGTGCCCTCTCCCTTTTATTTGCAGCTGGGGGAGCACCCTGTGGGCTGGGAAGGGGGTGGCAGAGGAGCTGATGGGCAAAAGCCCGGAAGGGAGGCAAAGCCAGGTCATGCAGAACCTCAAGTGTCAGGTAGCAGCTTTTCTCAGCAGGTAATAGAAACAGGAACGTTTTTGGGCAGAAAGTGACATCAGGTTTGCTAACGTTTAGAAAGATCGGGGGTGAGTGGGGTGCTGCTTAAAGAGGATAGAGAGGAAGAGCAAGATGAGGGGTGGAAGGGGCAGGAGATAAGGAAGAAGAAGGCCTCAGCCCCGGAGCAGCCGGAGGAGGTGAGAGCGACAAAGCAAGTGGCTGTGGATGTGAAGAACCCCGGAGGAGAAGCGCTTGCTGGCACCTCTGTGGGGCACCAGAACCCCGCCGGTTTTCCTCAGGGAGGAAAGTGGCCAGCGGTTCCCTTACCAGGAACGTGGGGTGTTCTGAGGGTCTGAGAAGGCTGCCCACCCATGTAGGAGAGCCCCTCCCAAAGGGCGGGAATGACTCTTGTTCTCTGCAGGAGCAGAAGGACTCCTGAGCTATGTGTACTTGACCTTCTGCGCCTTTATCTCTTCCACTAAAATGAAGTAGGGACAAGCCATCGGTCCTGTGAGGGTCCTGCAGATATTCAGGAAAAGTTATTTCTGTGTAGATATTCAGGAAAAGTTATTTCTGAGATGCTTAGGCTAGTAGCTTCTAAGGTTTGGCAGTCAGGCAGAGTGGGGCTCAAACCCTAGCTTTGCTCGGTACTAACTGCCTTGGTCAAGTCACCTGACCTCTCTAAGCCTCAGCCTCCTCATCTGAAAACGGGCTAAGGATAGTATTCCACTGGGGAGTGGTAAGGATTAAGTGAGAGATTGCACTGTATAAGGTACTGTAGAGTGCCTGACACAGTAAGTGCTCAATAAATATTAGCTACTATTAATTTTAATACTAATGTGGTTTTATACTATTTGTAATAAAAGCCCAATTTCGATTTCTATTACAGAATTTTAAAGTGCGATTTTATTACTGTCAGGTGCATACAGTGACCCCTATTGGGCTACTACAATATTGGCAGATTCTTTGGGGAGGCAGATTCTTTGGGGGCTGTCTTAGTCCATTCAGGCTGCCATAACCGAACACCTCAGACTGGATGGCTGATAAACAATGGAAGTTTTTTATCTTTTTCTCTCATAGTTCTATAGGCTGGGGAATCCAGGGTCAAGGTGCTAGCAGATTCAGAGTCTAGCGAGGGCCCCCTTCCTGGTTCATATTGGGTACCTTCTAGCTTTAACCTCACATGGGGGGACAGGGCGAGGGATCTCTCTCAGGCCTCATTTATAAAGGCTCTAATTGCATTCATGAGGGTTCTGCCCTCATGACCTAATCATCTTCCACAGATCCCACCTCCGAGCACCATCCCCATGGGGTTAGGATTCAACATGTGAATATGGGGGGGACACGAACATTCAGTTCATAGCAGGCGCCTGCGTTAATCCCTGGATAATAATGACTTAGAATTAATGACACATTCCTGTATCTTAAAAGTTGCTTCTCAAGTACTTAAAAGAGTTTCTCCAGTTACACAATCCCTGAGAGCCATTAGGATGTAGACCCTCATGCTTATTTGCTGACCTGGTCTTTTTACTGAGCAGCAGGGCCAAGGTCCAGGTCAGATTCAGTCATCACCAGCCAGGAATGAAAGGCAGTCAGGAGAGGGCTGAGGAGGGGCCCGACCACTGAGAGCATCACTCAGAAGAAGAGGCAGACGAAGGTCTGGGGAGCCCCAACGGCCTATTCCTGGCTGTTGAGCTCATGGCTCAAGAGTCATGGCTCTTGATGAAAAGCCCAGGGCGATGAAAGCCCAGGGACCTGGAGTCGCCCACCAGCCAAGCCTGCAGCCACCTGCTTCCGGTGACCTGGAGCCTGCTGCAGCAGCTTCCTCTGCTAGTTTTCTACCAGAGTCCATTTTTGCTTCCCTCCAGAGTAGCGAAGTTGAAGGCAGGCACCTAGCCGCCCAGCTAGACTACACTTTCTGGCCTTTTGTGCAGGTAGGCCAAATTCTTGCCCATTGGATGCCAGTAAAAGTGATGTGTGCTTTGAGACAGAGCCTTTAATACAATGGACCCATCTCCTCCTTGATCTCTTCCCCATCCCCACCTGCCCTGTCTACAACCAGGACATGGCTGAGACCCAGCCTCACCCATGAACAGGTCTATAATACCCTAGGGAATGTGGAGAAACAAGATGGAATGAACCTGAGCGAAGAGGTCTATCTACCCAAAACGATAACACAAAAAAGAGAAATTTCTTTGTTTTTTCATGGTACTGAATTTGGGGGAGGGGTTTTCTGTATTACAGCAGCTTAGCTTCCCATAACTAATACAAGGTACTTCCAATAAATATGACAGAAGAGAATAAGAAGGTGGAAGGAAAGTCACTTTCGAATCTAGAACCATTGGTTCCCCTTCTGTAAAAGAGGTAACAACTAGTATTATCAATTTATATCCGATATTTTTCACTGAGCTTCTACTATATGAGAGAAGGACTAGGGATACAAAGAAATAGAAAACGACAAAAATATTTCAGCAGTGGAGCCTCGGTGAAACATTCCAACCCACATCCTCCTGTCTCAGCAAACACACCTGTGTTCCAGCTTCGCTGTGTCCGCACCCTCTTCCTAAACAGGTGGTGAGCTTTCATGTCGCTCGCCCTTTGCTCATGCTTTGCCCTCTGCCTGCAGTGTCCTTTTCCTTCTTCCTCACTGGCGAAACACCCTTCATTCATCTAGATTTCCTCTGGGGTAGGGTTAGCTCTTCCTCACTGGGTTACATCACCAGGAAGGCACACAGCCCTCTGGTATCTGTTTGAGCTCTTCCGTGTGTCCTATTAACTTTGAATGCCCGTCACTGAGCACAAGGCCTGGTAAAGAACAAGCGCTCAAAAACGTTCATTCAACAAATGCTGACCAGGCCCCATACCAAGGACAAGAGACACGGTAGTGAAAAAGACACCTACCTTTGCCCTTAGGCAGCTTATATTCTAGTGGGGAAAACAGACATTAAACCAACACACATATACGCAAATGTGTAATTACACATAGTGATGAACGAGGTAAGGAAATAAACAAGGCATGGTGCTAGAGCACCTTGGATGGACGACTGCCTTTAGATGGGAGATCAGGGCTGGCCTCCTGGAGGAAGTTCCACTTAAGCTGAAACTTCAGCGGGGCAGGCTTTAGGAGGTTGTCTGGGGTAGGGATGGTGCTCCAGGCAGAACGTACAGTGTGTGCAAATTCTCAGAGATAGGAAGGAGCTCTATGTGTGGTTCTAGAATAAAGAGTGGCAGGAATGGCAGGAGATGGGGCGGGGCAGTGTAAAAATTCAGGGTTTTATCTGCTGAGCACCAGGCAGCAATGTAAGGGCTTTAGGTAGAGGAGTGACCTGATGTGGTTTCCATCAGCAGCGGGGTGAGGGTGGGGTGTGTGGGGGAGTTACCGCAATAGTCCAGGCCATACGTGGTGGAGCCTGAGACTCAGAAAGTGGCAGTAGGGAAGGAGAGAGATGGGCAGGGACGGGTCGTGGAAGTAAGACTAAGGGTCTAGAGCTGGGAGTTTAAGGAGATGGGAGATTCGAAGTGGATTCCCGTAGGTTTCTGAAAGAAGGGAAGGTAGGGTGCAAGAGAAGAATAAAGAAGGGAAGAGGGCCTGTGTCTTCAAGACGTGCCTCTGGAAACCACTTGGAGCTGTAACCGGTGGTGGGTAAGGAAAGTTGAATGACTGGGCAGAGTTGCAAGGGAACAAAACCACTGTCCCTTTAAATAAGCGCTTCGACAGCAGAATGAGGAAGGATAGAATTTGTTAAAGACATGCCTATGAAGAATGGAAATAACCTGCACATCCATCAGGAGGGGGCCAGTTAAATACATGAAGGGGCCTCTCTAAACAGACTACTGTGCGATCGTATAAAAGAACAAAGAAACTCGATGTGGATGGAGAAGGATCTTTCTCCAGCACACACTGTGAAAAAGCAAGGCATAGCCAGTGGGTATAGTATGTGACCATTTGTATTGAAATGGGGAAAATACACAAATACAAATATACGAACACATAATATGAATATAATTTCTTCTCGATTGTATATAAACGATCTCTGGGAAGCACACAAGAAACGGAGAACATCGGTTGCCTCCAGGAAGGAGAACAAGAAGAGACTCCTCACTCTATATCCTTTTGTGCCTTTTAGATATTTGACCATGAGAATGAACTGACTATTAATAATTATCTTTAAAGAATATATTTCAGCTTAAAGATTAACCAGATTTGGGGGAGATCTGAATACATGAAGGCTGTCAGGGAGGACTTCCACCCACTCTGATGAGCTCCACCACCCACACCATCCTCTCCCTATCCCACCCTCATCCCCTCCCTCACCCCGGTCCTGGGAGGCAGCGGTGAGCTGGGAGACCCCTGGCTCTTTGTCTTCCTGTCCTATAAACCCAGGTGTAACGTGGGACTAAGGCACCAGTGGCGGGTTTCTACAGTTTTGATTGTTGCTCTTGAAATTGATTTTTTTTCCTTGAAATCACCTAATATACAGAAAATATATGGTCAGTTCCACAGCAACAAATAGCCTAAGTCAACCCCCTCCAAGGTCAGAAATCCAAGCCACAAAGTTTCTGCTGAAAACAGCTTCATGTGTCATCCATAGGGGGCAGCCTTTCTTGCGTCCTTGAGGACCTAGAGCCTGGTGAACCCAGGGTGCATCCAGCCACGGCTGGGGAAGGAGAGCCACAAGGAGCCCCCTGAATTCTGCACATGGATAGCTCCTCATGGACCCGTGAGGGGCCCCTGTGCATGGGGTGAGGCATGAGATGGTAGAGAGAAACATGTGACATGATTTGCAGGACCCAAAGCTAAATGAAAAGGAAAGTATTAGCGTTAGCTCAAAATGTATAAAGATTTCAAGCTGGAAACAGTAGAGCATTAAACCAGGCAGAGGGCCCTTCTGAGCACAGGGCCCTGTGTGACTGTACAGGTCACACACCGTGAAGCAAGTCCTGCAAACAACCTTCAGGGTAGGTGACCCAGGCAAGGCTCAGATGACGTTAAGAGACATCTAAGGTCACAGGACAGCGTAGTGGAGGCACTAGGATTTGAACCCAGCTAGAGCCCATGCCCCCTGCACAACACTGTCCTTTATCAATAGCGATAGCCAACACGGGCGCTCACTCCACTGAAGGCCCAGTCTTACTATCCGTGGATTCATTTAATGCACATGACCACCTGCTATGTATTATCCCCGTTTTACAGATAAGGACATAAGCACAGAGAAGTTCATTAACTTATCCAAGGACACACTGCTAGTGAGTGACAGAACAAGGGTTCTACCCTAGATGCTCTGACTCCCAAAACCTACTCTCATCTCCACAGTCTCCCGGGAGAGGTGGTTCAGGGGATTGACATCAACCCCACCAGCCAGAGCGGACGGGTCAGACTTGCGAGCAGAGGGGAAAGGCCAGAAAGGGCTTTACTGTGACCAAATTCTAGGTTTGTCTAGGACAACTCAGAAAGTTCTGCCTCATCATAGGCCCGTGGAGCAGGTCCCGTACCCTCTATAGGAACACAGGCACACCACCCACCTCTTCAATGATGGCCTCGGGCTGATGGGACAGCAGCTCAAAGCAGAGGAGGAAACAATTAATGGAAAATACCAAGAGAAGCATGAATGTTAACTCCTCGCCCCAGATCTTCTCTCTCATAAGGACAGGCAGTGACTAATACCAGGGGAAAAAATCCCCACCGCAGAGCCTCCCACAAAGGGGCGCCCCCATGCAATGAACCCACAATCAAGCCCAGTCCACAGCCACCTGCGAGTCCTTGCCAGGGCAACAAGACTCTGAAGGGGGCTGAGGAGGAGGGGTTGGCACCTGGCGGCTTAGGGCAGGAAACTGGCATTTTGTGTCTGTGGTTAATGGGGAAAGAACGTGCTTTCGTTGGAGGCATAGCAGACCCTAGAGAAACAAGAATGAGATTGACTTTAAATCCTCACTCCTTCTCATCTTAGTTCCATGGGAGCCCTGTGCAAAAGTGTTTTACCACATGGTTTGTTGTATCCTTACATAAACTTTAAGAGATAAATCTGTTGTTATTCCCATTTTATTGATGGGGAGGCTGAAACTCTGAAACGGTAAGTAATTTGTTCAGGAACCCCCCAGATGACAAGGGCCAGAGCTGAGATACTCAGACAGGTCTGGCCAACTCCAATGCCTGAGTGGATAGCCATTATGTTACCCGATGATGCTAGGTAACCGGAATAGTTCCCATTGCTGCATCTAAAATGAAGATGGAGTTGCTAAGTAAGCCACGTGGAATGGTGTTAATGCTAAAACGAGACCCTATAAGTGGAATTCCTAGCACAGCAGCTGGTACATAGTAAGTGCTCAAGAAATGAGCTGCATAAAAGAGCCAGCTTGGCTTCAGGCCTGTCAAACCTCCCATATCGAGTGCGAATCCGGTTGTAGCTAGCAGGTTGTATGATTTTTTTTTTTTTTTTATCTCAGACACCCGGAGTTTAGACCTTAAGATTCAGCACACTAATGGATGTAAATGAGATGCAAATTAAGATGTGCCCAAATACACAGGAAACCAAATATCTCCTCTCCTTCTTCTGGAGAGCAAGGGGAAGGGCTCTCTCTGAAGACAATCCTGTGCTCATGTCTGGCTGATTTATCAGTCACCACCAGTTCTCCCAAACAAATGATGGCATCTCTGAACACTTAACCACGGCAGAGGTGATTTCACGGGCTTGATTCTGGGGACTCCTTCTCCCTCTGTGGGCCTTCAGGAGCTGGGTCCTCACAGGCCTTGAGCAAACCCGCTCAGAAAACTTGGTGAAATTTCCTCTTGCTCCGGACTCAGTAACTGAGATTCACTCCAAGTGGGAGCCCTACCAGAAGCATCCACATGACAGCAGAAATTATGACAACCACGGGTATAGATACAGCTCTGTGTACTGTGATGAGGTACAGAGGAGCAGGGTGCTAACGACATGCAAATGCCTCCAGGTGACATACACAGCTAAACCAGGTGGGTGGAAGGGAACATCAAGGCAGCCCAAGGATGCCAAGTGGCAATGAACCCTCCGCGTCTGGGAAGCACGGGGGCTGGGGCGAAGAAGAGCAGTAGCCCTGTGTCCAGCTGGCAGCTCCTACAATGCGGGAGCCGCAGGTCCAGACAGTGTGGTATTTCAAAAGAAGCTACAAATCTTGACTTTGAATGTGACATTCTTGATTTTTGGTTCAATTTGCTGTAATACCATTGAGCTTAATGAAAGTTCGGGGTTTTCTGGCTCATGGGCTTCTTATTTATAGAACCTCTAACATAAGTGCTTGCCGATCTTTCCTGGGGTCATGGGCGCTTTGAAACCATGATAAATCCAAGTGCAGAGAAAAGCCATGGTGTTAGAAGATGTTTGCAACTCATATAACTGCAAAGCATTGGTGCCTAGAATATGTTAAAATAAAATAAAAACAAAAAAAACCCTATGTGAATCAATTAAAAACGTAAAATTCAGAAGGAAAATGGGTATTAGATTTAAACCGGACCTTACAGAAAGGAAACCCTAATGGCCTATAAGCATATAAAAAGTGCTCAATCTTGCTAATCATCAAAGAAATGCAAATTCAATAACATTACCAATCCACGCACGCACCAGACTGTCAGAAATGAAAATGCCTGACAATATCGACACTTGTGAGCTGTGGCGGAACTGGAACTCGTGGCCGCCGCAGATGGGAGTGTAAATGGGTAGAAATCGTCTGGAAAATGGTTTGGCACCGTCTGGTACAGCTGAATGTGCACATGCTCCATGACCCTACAATCCCCTTCCCAATTATTTTCCTTAGAAAAACTCTCGCATGCAGAGAACAGAATGTCCACTGAACACTGATCATGAAAGTCAAATCCTGGAACAAGCCCAAATGGTCAGAACCTGGGGAACGGTGTGTAAAGCAAGACTATAGATCCAAGGAAAGGAATAAACCTCAGGTTCACACTCGACAGGGACAGATCTCAAAGCAAGGTCCTGTGGCACTCGAGAAGAGAGTCCGAATATTTACAGCATAGATCCGTTAGCAGTTCAAAAACAAGCACCACCAAACAATATGTTGTTTAGGAACAGGTTCATAGGTGGGAAAACTATAAAGAAAGCAAGAGAGTGGTAATTTTAAAAAGTTAGGAAAATAGATTAAAAATCTGGGGGGAGAAGGGAGATATGATCACAGAGAGGCCACCAGGGTACCCAAGATGTTGACAGTGTCCTATTTCTCAACCAGGAGGATTGGCACACGAACATTTGTTTCACTATTCTTTACATCAGACAGTACATTTTATATACTCTTCTTTGTGTATATTTCATAAGAGAATAAACATAAAAAAATAAATCGATCTTCCTTCTTTCTGCTGTTAAAAAAAATCTGAGGAAATTTACATACCTTACTTCCAGAACAATTAAAAAACATCCAAAAGCCCCATTTAAATGCAGGGGGCGCACAAACCCCTTAGAGAGGCTCTGCAGGAAGAGCTCATACATTGCTACAGTCGATCCACACTGTCATTATCCCTGGACGTGAGCAGTCACTTCGAATCCTCCAGGACAGTGCTGTGGCTCAGGGAGCAGAATGGAGAGGAATGTTCCAGTGCTGTCAGAACCGAGCCAGCATACCTAAAGAGGAGCTCTCCACGTCTGCACAACCCCCCACGGCCAACCTCAACCCCCTGCCCTCCCTTCCTGGAGCATTTCCAGCTCCAAGATGACAGCTTTGACCAGCACCCCTAATTGCGGGGCCTTCTGCAACCCCCGCGAAGGCTCAGTCCTTTGGGAAAGAGAGAAGTAAGGAAACACCAGAAGGTAGCTAATTGCTTGTGTTACAAACAGTAATCTTGCTTTTTAAACCTTAGGAGGATAATGATCTGTTTTTGGTGTATTAAAGCTTAATTGTTTAAGTGAGGGAATAAAAACCAGCTTCAAAACAGGGGAGCCTAGAAGCAGAACGAACATCCTGGAGAAGCAATGTTGCGAGGCAGGAACAGAAGACCCGCCATGTGGCTTGGGGAAGCCACTTCTTCCCTCTGGGCCTCAGTTGCCCACCTGTTCAGCAGAGGAGTTGGGTTTCTAGAAGGTACCTAAGTCATCCCTAGCCCTGATGTCCCAGGGATCTGACCACCAACTTCATTCTCTCCTTTCTGGAATTGTGACAAGAACAGCCCTTCTCATCACAGTCCAGTGCCTGGTACATGGTAGATGCCCGACTAATAAAATTGTTGACTTAAACTATACCTATTCTCGTTTCTTCACAGGACCTATTGTGGCTGTGAGCCCTTAGCTGGCCCTCGATATTGCTTTACTCATCTATACAATGAGGAGTGCCGTATAGGGCCAACGTGAGAATTAGATGCGAAAGCCCATGCCCAGTGCCTAGCATACGTCTGGTTCCATCTAGTTGGTTCCATCTTTCCTCGTCCTTCTTCACTGGTCACCTGAAATAGTGCTTCTCCTCTGGCTGGGCCTCTCTCTCCCCCAGCACACACGGAGCAGCCGCTCCATCTGCACAACTGACCACCATCCCACCGGATGGCCAGACGCTGTAGGGCAGGCAGACCCTGATGCCGGCCAATTACTCTGGATGGCCAAGAACTCAGGGAGCAAATGGAATGCTAAGCCGCTCCACCCCAGGAGCCCCGAGAGCCTCTGTTAGACACCAGTCCTAAACGACTAATTCCAAGCCCTCCTCCCTCCTCCCTCGGGCCAAAGCCACAAATATTAAGTCAAAAATGAGGGCAGTTCTGACTGGAGAGTGATTCTGTTAAGGTGTTGGCTTTAAAGAAGGCCAGAAGTGGGGGAGAGGGACAGAGAGAGGAGAGAGAAAAGAGGAGGAAGTTGGAAAGGGAGGTAAAGAGACACACGATGCAATGCAACATACAGATGATGCATTATTAAATTGTACACTTGAAACCTGTATAATTTTATTAACCAACGGCATCCCAATAAATTTAATTAAAAAAAGAAAAGAAAAGAAGTTTAGGGCCTTTAAAACTGACATTTAGGAAACAGGAAAACAAAAATGTTATTCTAAATAGGTTATAATTCTAAAATAAATCCAGAGGATTCACACACACACACGTACACACACACACACGCACCTGCCTTTACCTGCCTTGCCCCTGCTTTTACGCTGCCTTACTGCACACACACATGCACACGTGCACACACACACACACACACGCATGCACAAAGAGAGGAAAGAAAGAGGGTAGAGAGATGAGAACATAGAAAGAGAAAAGGATGATTTCAGGTCCTGGTGGTGTGAACTTCGGATAAATTTGCTTTTGTATTAGCGGCTTGCCTTGGCCTGAATCAAGGAGGCTGGGGTCAGAGTGTGACTCCGTGCTGACATCTCCACGGGTTGATTGTTGCCTGGGGCTGCCATTGCTTCTCCCACACTGCAGGGGAGACACACATTCAATCTCTGGGGTGCAGACTGCCAAAGGCCTGGGACCAGGGCTCAGAATTGGAATGGCAAAGGGAGGTTGCTGCTTCCCTACAATAGGGGTCTCAGCTCCTGCCAGGTGGCTTCCCCACACAAGCCTGGGAGTGGTAACTGGGACACTGTCACCGGGGGCACTGCACTGTCCCTTGAGATTTCCTTACATCCCACCCCGATCTCTGTAAATAGTCTCATTATTAAATTCTCCTCATCCGAGCCATCTGTGTCCTGCTGGGACCCACCTGAAACAAACACATAGTTTGTGATCCTCAAGTCGGCCCTGCCTCCTGATTATGCTATTTCCAGATAAGAAAAGTGCAGCTCAGAAGCTCAGAGAGGGGAAGTGACTTGTCCAAGGTTGCACAGCTGGTAACGGAGGAGTTGGGATTAGAATCTGCATCTGCTGGGCTCCAAAATCTGGCAACTTCACTTGGGTTTTCTAATGAGGGGGGTGGGGGCAGGCTGGACCAGGCCCGGGGTCAGAGAGCTCCAAAGTTAACACTGTCACCACCTACCTGGGTTTTCACTAAACTGGAACCTCAAAGGCAGCCCTCCAAAGTCCTGTCAATCCCTTCCGTCGAAATACCTCCATCAAGCCTTTCCTTCATCCTTCATCCCTACTGCCAGTGCCCTGGGTCAGACCTTCCCTCCTTCCCTCCTTCCCTCCTGCCAGGCCATGGCCAAAGCCTCCTGGCTGGCCTCCTGCCTCCATCAGCCTCACTACAGTTTGGGGCGGGGGTGAGAGATCTGTCCAGAATGCCCACCTAACAATGACATTCCTTTCTAGAATCTATCTCCGCCTCCTCACTGCCTATGAGATAAAGTCCAAACTCCTTGGCATCAGAACCCTTCCCAGCCTGGCCTCTGCTGGCCTCCCCTGGCCAGTCTGCCCACCTCCCCTGCATGGCAGCCACTGGAACGTTTGCGGTTAGGCACGTGCCCTTCTCTTTCTCACCTCCTGGTCTTTGCTTAGCCTTTCTTCACCTGGAGTGACTTTCTTGAGTCCTCTGTTCCCAGTAAACTCCCATTTGTCTTTCAGGATCAAGCTGAAGCACGATTAAGGGGGGGCATCTCCTTAGTCCCTGCCCACACTTCCCCTGCCCCGACACACAGAGACCATCTCGCCCGTTGTTACCCCCCACCCCGAATCTTTGTCCCTGTCTGTGGTGTGACATTTTTTTCTGCTGCCTCAAATCCCTCAGAGAGTGAATCATGGCAATAAACTGAAAATAAACCATGGCTCTCTTTACTTGGCATCATAATTGCTATTGTGCCTTTCTCCCTTGCTGTCCCATGAACTTCTGAGGGCAAGGGTACACCTTTATTCTCTATGTTGCCAGGCCGGAGGTCAGGGCCTGCTCCCCATCAGTGCTCAGTACATCTTGCTGATGAGCCGCTAAGATAAATGATCCCTAACTGAATGAATGAGGAGCCTTTGGACCAGGGGCTGCTGTGTGACCTGGGGCAAGTTGCTGAACCTCTCTGTGCTCATTTCCTTCCCCTTACGTCTGTGTAGTAAGATCTGCCTCTTGCTCATAAACATTTAACTATCCCTTTTCTCCCCCTCCTCAGAGCCCAAGCCCTCTTCCAAATGCTAAAGCATTTTGTATTTTGTGTTTACCCAGAGCTTTCTTTTAAATTCTCCTCTTTGAGTTTCCCTAAGTCCTTCTGCAGTTGATTTATTTACGCTCAGAGGAGAGCTGATTGGATCACAGAGGTGCCGCTGGCAGAGCCTCGGAGCCCCCACGCAGACCCACGCGGACCCACGTGAGCTCTCTCACCCATAAAGGGTACTGGCTCGTAAGCAGTCATGCTGGGCCGTGGGAACACACTGGCCTTCTCGGTACCCCCAGGACAAGGACCCTGAATGCCCCGGAAACTCAGTTTGGGGAATCCTGGACAGCACTGCACCTCTTCACAGAGTCATCAAGCAGGGTTTGGGGCAACAAGCATCCCTCTGCTCGTGGCGGGCCTTCCCTGCCTCCCCTGGCCTGCCAGTAAAGACGCTCCCCCTCCCCGAGATGGGAGTTATCTAGAAGCAAGGCTGTGTGAAATATCAGGCTGGCGGAGGACACCCCCTGGGAAGACCTGGCCTCCCCAGTCGCCTCATTATAGCAAGCTTTCCCACACACTGCCTCTGATTCACGGAGCCAGGAAGCTGGGAAGCCATCCGCTTACAGTAACACGACTTATGATTTATGGTTATGATTACGATTCCTTTCTTTCTCTATCTTTTTTTTTTTTTTCCAAAACATCTGATTTAACGCAGAAAATTCTATCCAGAGGAGCTATGGGCTGTAAAAATGCAATTGCGGGGGGAAAATGTCACTAATGGTCTCTACTAGTAACACAAAGATCAGTTCTCAGGGCTGTAACTGGGGCTTCTCAGGAACTGGCCTGTGACCTTTCTGCCAGTGCCTGAAAGAGACCTCAGCTCAGCCCCAGCCTGGAAATGCAGCTCCGGAAGTCCGAGCCTCCCTTGAAGGCCTGCCTAGCAGAGGTTCTAAAGCTGAAAGGCATTCCCCCACCAACCATGCCTCCCATCACCTCCAGGCCCCACCTGGCCCACGCTGTCAGAGATGGGTGGGGCAGGGACCCTAGACTGGGGGCCAACAGCCAGCAGCTGGCAGCCGCTTCCGGGGCTTTCAAACACACCTTTTTTCCCCTCAATTACAAGGTTAATAAGCTGACACAGAGGCGTTTTCAGGTTCTGTAACTCCTATGAGCAGCCTTGGATAGGGAGGCCTGCCGGGTAGCACCCAGAGTGCCCAAGTCAGAGACTTGCTGTGTGAGCTGAGCAAGTCCCTCTCCCTCCAGGTTTGCGTCTCTGTAAAATGAGGAAGTAGGACAAGATCCCAGGGGATTCCAAGCGAGCAGGACAAGCGGTATTATGCCTGTTTTCTCTTCACTGGGATGTAAGCTCTAAGGGGGCAGGATTCTCTTACCTGTTATGTGCCCAACACCTAAGGTAGTCACTCAAAGAATATTTAATGTATGGATTCCACGGAGCAGCAAACCGATGCCGTGAAGGTTCAGGGGCAGAGGTTCCAGAAGGAACTCAGAGCAACTCAGAGCCTCAGCTCAGGTGAGTGCTTTTCTAGGGCTCCTCTTCCACCCCACCTCCCACCACCACCTCCATATCCGCCTTCTTCTTGCTCAAAGAAAAGTCACATTCCTGAGGCTGATGCTCCCAACCCCAGGTCGGCCAGAGGGATTGAGTCCCCAAGATTCCTGCCTCCCACATCCTGATAAGACAAGTAGGTCCGGCCTGGGTCTCAGGCCCCAGGAGCCACTGCCCCTCTTTAGAGAGGCTCAGCCCTGACTTCGGGGGTGGGGTGCTCCAAGCCCACATCTGGATGGGCCTCTCAAAGCTCTGGCTGCCACAGCAAGCAGAAAAGCAAAAGGGCAGTTTCCAAAAAGCAAATCTTTGCCTTTGATGGGTTGAAGATCAGAATGGATAAACAGGCTAAGGAGATCTCTGGCCAAAGGAAGTTACGAGGTAAGGAGTCTTCACTGATGGTTATTAAGCGTCCTGCTGCCCATCTATGCAGTTCGAGGGAGGTGCAGTGACCTCAGGGGCTAACGAGGAGAACAGAGGACCTAACAGTGTTCTCCAGACCCGGCTAGTCTTTTCCTCTCCCCGCTCCCTGTCCCACCCCCACAACTTCCCACTCCCCGACTTCCAAGTATCACTTGGCAGAGGAGGCTCAGGCTCTCTCTTCAGTACAGGCCTCTCTCTGGAGCTCTGGTCATTAGATACCTGCCCCTCCTGCTACTCCCTGCAATGTGTCAAAAATCAAACTCAACATCACCACTCAAACCTGGTCCTCCAGGGGGCTCAAGACTAGGCTTTGGGATGTCCTCATAGGCTCCTCTCTCACTCTCATTCCCTGCTTCCAATCGTCTGTGAAGCCCCGTGGATTCATCTCTTAATCACCCTCAATCTGCCCCCTCCCTCCATCACACTGCCATTGCCCCTGTCTTGGCTCCGTCACCCCTCTCCTGGGAAACTTCCTGTCAAGGGTTCCTCGGTGGCCTCCCTGCCTCCAGTATGACTCGCTCAGCAACGAAGGGCAGACCTTCAGCTGAGACGCTGTTTCGAGGGGAATGAGCTTGTGAGTGGGGAGTCTGCTGAGGCCGAGAGGACAGTGCCCAAAGCAGGGAGCGAGGCAGGGAGGTGGGCTGGCTCTTCACAACCATGGTGGGACTAGATTGGAGAGAGAAGAAGCGGAGGATGAAGGAGGAACTCTCAGAGGCCCATCCTGACAGCCACCGGTGGGCTCACCTCAGACAAGTTGCTCCCTGGTGACTCAGGCCAGCAGGGCTGCTACTGGCCAGAGTCTGAACAGCTCCTTCCCTAAGCATGCACGGGGGAAGAGATGAGTGATTAGAACTTATCACGCATTTACAGGGCCTGGGTACTCTGAGGATGTGGAAGCTCAGAGAGGATGCAAGACATTCCAAGGTCAGATAGTAGGTAGTAGAGGCCAGATTCAGAACGACATTTCTTTAATTCTCGTTCACTGCATATTTGAAGCAGCTACTTCAAATACAGTTTCTTCACCTTCAAATATAGAAATGATGATGATGATGATGATGATGATGATGATGATGATGATTCTGCCATCTCAAGGCAGTTATGGGGATCATATATGATGATGTATGTGTAAGTTAAGGTCAAGAGCATGAAAGCAGGTGGTCAGTGAGGGACCTGGGAGCCTAACCCCAGTCTGAAGGTCTCAAAGCTTATCTGACACTGCATTTCCTGCTTTCACCACCACATCTTTGACTCCATCTTTTAGGCAAACCGCATTATAGGAGGAAAGTGGCAGAGTGCTAGGAATTGAGACTCCTGCCTCACAGGCTTCTAGGGTCTAGGGGAGTGACGGCTCAGAGATCAAAGCTGGAAGCAGTAGCAACCCTACAAATAACGCGAGGGAGGGCTGGACATAGGCCCTTTCCTTCGGTCTGGGGTAGGGCATACACTATGCCCGTGGCTGACATTTTCTAGACCCCCTGGTCCACCCAGTGGAGACGATCTGTACCTTCTTCTGCCCTCAGGCAGGGAGTGCCGGGCACCATCTGAGGCCTGGGAGCCAGTGTGCAATTTTACAAATCATAGAATGAGAAAGGGTGCTGCCTCATCCCTGCATTCCAAGAAACAATCTGGTCTTTGTAACAATCAGTTTTTCATGACCGTGGAAAAGTCTACTGGTGGAGACACCATAATTTAACATGCTGCAACGAGGAAAATGCTTATGACAGGACAGTGAGGGAACAGAGCAGACAGCAAAATGGTACATTCATTCTGGCGACACCTACTTAATAGCCTACCCACTCTGGAAGGGAATCGGCCAACATAAAAGCTGTTTTACAGGCAGTTCTTTTCCAGGGTTCTTCAATATTATTGCTGCACTGTGTTTTGGCTTTTGTGTTTAAATTGTGTTTTGGACCTTTCCGAAGCCATAACAACCTTTCAGCCTCCTTCGGAAACTCTGAAAGTAACTTCTGGGGAAGAGGAGGTGAAAAGGGGGCAGAGGTGGGTTTCAGTAGCGAAGCAACCAGTAAACAAGTGAACAAATCCATAAATTGGTGAGAACTCGTCCGTATCCTGTTTGTGCCTGGTGAGCTAGGGGTGAGAGGAGAGTCAGGGACAGGGCAGCTATATCCCTAACCAGGCTCTGCAGATGTCATGGTGCCAGGGACGGTGCAGGGACCTCTGCGGGGTCGGCCTTGTTACTGCTGGCTTACCTGTGTCAGGGGCAAACTCTGTGTAAAGGCAGAGCCCTGCCTAATTGCTTTTCATTTAAAAATCCTGCTAAATACTAAAGAAATCTCTCACCATCATTCCCAAACTACTCCAGTGGCCAGGGAGAGGAGGAGACACCTCCCTCTCAGGGAAGAAAATCACATTCCCGAAGAGGGTGCCTTCGGGACTCTGGAAGGGAAGGGCGTGGCCCCTCACTCCGGGGTCCCAGAGCTTAGTCCAGCACCTGAGGCCGAGACGTGACCCTGAACTAGAGGTTGAGCGGCTCAAGATAGCAGGCAGGTCTCCTCTGTGATGAGACACCCTGGCACCAAATCCTAGCTCCTACAAGTCAGGGAACCTCTCTGAGCCTCATCTGTAAAATGGGGCTGCTAGTCCCTGGCCTGACTACCTCCCAGGATCCTCGTAGGGCTGTGGAATAGGAGCGTGGGTGCGAAAGTGTTTTGGCAGTGGTTAAAACCTGGGTGTTGTTTGTTCCTATGTGACTGGCAGGCTCTGCTTGCCAAATATCGCAGTGTTTGAGGAATCTGCACCAGTCCAATGCACGTGGCTCTGGATTCTAGCTTGTCTCCTCCACTGGGGAGGTGTTCTGGCAAAGGCTTCCAGCAATCTGGGCTGATAGAAAGAAACAGAGTCTTTTGGGAGGAAGGATGGATCATCAACCACCACAAATAAACAACTAAAAATGTCATTCTGAGCACTCCTTCTGTGCCATGCACTTTACATTCACTATCTTTTCTAATCTTCACCACAGCCCCAAACACTGTGCTTTTGTAGATAGAGACATTGAGGCACAGAGTGATTAAGGGCACACACCTGAGATGGAATCCCAGGACTGACTCTGGAGGTCACACCCTCCACCACTAGGCAAATCGCTTCTCTGTTTTGGCAGCAGCCCCAGTGACCCACAGGGAAGAGGGCACCTCTATTGCTCTATCTCTTCAAGGAGAGTTTGAAGATCAAAGAGGCCGTGGGGCAGATATGACCACTGTATCAGTTACTGCTGCATAGCAAACCATCCCCCAAATTAGTGGCTTAAAACAATAGCCAGTTATTATTTATGGCGCACAACCTACAGTGTAGCGGGGTGATTCTTCGATTCCCCATGGCGAGGTGTAGGTTGACGGTCGGCTCTGCTGACCTTGGCTGTGGGCTTCTCCACACAGGTCTCTGGAATCCTTTTGGCAAGCTACCCTGAACACATTCTTGTGACAAAGGCAGAGGAGCAAGAGGGACAGGCGAGCTTTGCTTGCATCAAGTTTGCTGCTGTTCTCTTGCATAAAGCAAGTGGCAGGGCCAAGCCAGAGTTAGCATGGTGGACATTATCCAAGGGCCAGGATATAGGGAAGCATGAAAAACTGGGGCCACCATTATCATCAGCTACTGCAGCCCTGTTGATAAGACTCTGTCTCTGCCGGTTCTATGAGACCGTCCAGGGAAGAGTACCAGGGATCCCAAGGAAGCTCGCCCAGTCTCCCAGACAATGACCTTATAAGCAGGGGGAGTCTTTCTGTTTCATAAAGAGCTGGTGTCTTCATTCATCTGCAGGACAACCCTGACAGGTTGGACCAGGAGCCCCTGTCACAGGGGAAGAGACTGAAGCTGACAGAAATGAATGGTTAGTCATAAAGCTAGAAAGTGGTCGAGTCTGGTCACTCATTCATTCCACAAACATGAACTCAATGGTTACTCGGCGCCATGCACAGTGCAGGGTGCAAGGGCTGTAGGGTTGATTGAGACCCACTCCTGGTTACCGAGGAGCCTGGGACCCTTGCAGAGAACCTTCCCTTGGGCGGCACCGAATCCTTTCCAAAGCCTCTCGCACTCACTCTGACGTTCAGTTCCCACCACAGCCTTGGGAGGTGGGCGGGCTTGGGCATTTCTCCCTGTTTACAAATTACAACACTGAGGCCCAGAGTGTCCGACCAACATGCTGGCCTGGGGTCACACTTGCCAACATGCTGGCCTGGGGTCACACAGCAAGTGCACGGCAGAGTCCGGACTAAAACCTGGGTTTCCTGAAGCCCACGTGGACATTTTTCAGAACACCAGCCTCCTGATTATCCTAGTCCCAATGATCCTTTTTTAAAAAAGACCTTCAAAGAAGTCCTGTTCCTCTCAACCCATGCCTGTGCTTTCTCGGCCCCCAGCCCTCACCTTGCGACAGGATTCTATGTACCCCTCCACCCACGCCATTCGCCGGCTCTCATTCCACTGGCAACACAGCCTGCCGGAGAAGGGGAGGCACTGCCGCGGATGGGGTTAACTTTCCAGAGTCTCTTATAAATATTTCATGGAAAATATCTGCTGAGATAACCCCAGACTGTTGATGTCGACATTATTGCACCTGCACATTTTAATTGGTCCAAGAGAGCTGGCCCATAATTGGTGCCTGGAAATTGGCACAAACCTGACTTGGTTGTAAAAGGGAAAATTGGGCTCTCCAGAGATGTTGGTGTTTTAACTCCTACAAGGCAGAGGGATGGAAAGGGGTGGGTGCGAGTCTGATAGGGAGAGAGGAAGACGGCCAGGCCCCCTCCTCACAATGTGCCGAGGGCCCAGGCTAATTGAGCTAATCACTCTGCTTCCTCTGGAGGAGAAAAGGTGGCCCACTGGGCTGAACACCTGGGAGGCAGGTGAGTCAGTTTAGGAGCACAGGCCTCAGGGCAGGGCGTCTTAACCTTTTCTGTGCCCTGACCCCATGACTATTTGTTAAAGACTGTGGACTTGTTCTCAGAACAATGTTTTTAAATGTGTGAGATATGCAAGATTATAAAACAAGTGAATTCTATTTTAGAAAAACAGTTATCAAAACATCTTAAATTGGGCTATAGCAACGTATGCGCTTCTCACTAATGCATTAAATTACAAGACCTAAAGTCAGGTCTAATAACTGCTATAATTTCAAAAGAGTGATGAGTACACACGATATTTCAAGATCTCTGCCACAACTGTAATGTGAGATGAAAATATCTGTGATTTCGATTGGTGACAAAGTCTCAGCTGTTGCTAATATAACTGTGGTGTGTTGCTTACATTCACACTTGAAGGAAATGCTAAATTTCAGTTAGAGGTGAATGAACATCAAGTTGTGTTTCTCTCCCACCCGAGTTCATAGATGCTACGTTAAAGATCTTGGTCTCAGAGCCTGACAGCTCCAATATTTACTAGCTCGGTGGCCTTGGCCGCCCCAGCCTTGGTTTCTTCATCTGCAAAATGGGCTTTGGAGGAAGGCCGAATTGGCTTTTAAAACTGCCGTGCTGCTTGGGTGTGCCTTTAGGCAGTGACCTGACCTCACTAAGCCTCATTTTACTCATTTTATAATACCTCTATTTTAGGCTGTTCTGGGTGGGGCTTGGGTGAGACAGTGCAGGCAGAGGGCCCAGCAGAGATGCGCAATATATGGTAACCCACTGCAATCCGGAGGGTGAACCTGGTGCGTTGGCATCCAGCCCAGGCTGCCCAGTGCGACAGGCAGATGTGAAGCCCACGTCTCCCGCACCAGACCTGTCCTGTGCGCACCTACCGTCCCGGCCTCTGAAAGCTTCCTGCCATCGCCCAGACTAAGAGGGCCCTGGAACTCTGAGACACATCATTTCCAGGGTGGGCTTGCTCTGGGACATTTTCAAGCCACCGCCCATCAAACACCTGCGATGAGGAAGCCAGGCGTAGGCCCACGTGGCGACTGGCACGCCCCAGCCTTAGACGAAGTGCCGCCTTTAAGATTGTACATAAATTTCCAGCTCTCACACAGCATGTGCCATGGTGTCACCTCCTCTTCCACTCTCTGTGTTTCTGAAGGGCCTCGTGTGCAGGCATCAGGCCTCATCCTGACTCTGCGCTAGTGATGGGGGTGGGGGCGGGGAGGCAGGACAGTCCTCAAGAGAGACGACCCATTAGGTAAGTAAGGCGGGGGCAGCGGCTGACCTTGGCCTCACTGGCTCTCTCTGAGCTTCATCTAGACACAGAAGGTAGAAGGGCATCTCCTGTTTTGGAGCGTCAGGAATGGTTGCCATGGCTATCTCCCTGTTCTGATTCCCACTCAGCACAAGTACTCCCTGTCCTTGATTGGCAGCTGTAGCTCTGAGCAGCAGCCCCTCCCTGTCCTCCTCTGCTCAAAGGTGTAAAGGCATCCACAGCCCCTCTGGAAGGTAACACTTTCCTTCCCCCAATCCTGGGGCAGCCATCATTTCCCAAGAGACTTCCTCTGGCATTTGCTGTGGGCCCTGGGGGGAGTCATCACCTCATTTCAGAGGCACGTAGGCCCCATTAGTATAGAAGTGAACAGAGAGATGGTGCCTCAGGGGAGTTGAGGCTATGGGAAGTTGCTGTGGGGACTGACTTGGGCAGGTGGGAATATCTGAGCACATCCTACAGGCCCAGACTGGGTAATCGGAGGCGGGGGAGAAGGAGGCCAATGGCCCTTCTACCTGACAGCATTCCCTGCCTCTGCCCCAGCCCCAGCCCCTGCCCCTGCCCCTGTCCCTGCCTTGCCCTGCCCCAGCCCCGCCCCATCCCTGCCCTGCCACTGCCCCAGGCCTCTGGGCCTTGGCAGGCTCCTATTCCTGTCCTCACAGCCCCTCTGGAAGGAGGAAAAGGAGGAACTAACGCCTGCTCTGTGCCAGGCACAGTGTCTTTCTTCAGGACACGCTCATACCACCTCACGTTGACTCTCAGAGGTGAAAAGTATGCTGTTTGAGTCCAATTTTACAAACAGGAAACAGGCTTGTTGAAGTTGTGATTTGCTTAATGTCACAGAGCTAGAAGTGGAAGCACCAGAATTCAAATCCAGGCATCCCTGACCTTGAGGCCTCCCTGAACTGTGAAATTCCCACCCTGAACCTGATCCCCAGCAGCCCACCTACCAGTTATTGAGATGCGTCTTGGTGCCAGCCACTGTCTGGGCTCCATGGACATCACACTCCTTGGAGACTGTGGACACTCTACAGAAGTGGGGAATGAGGCTTAGCAAGGTTATATGTCACAAGCCCAATGTCACATGGCTAGTGAGGAGTGGGACTTTAACCTGGATTATTTGTCTCCAAAAACAATGATCTTAATTCAACTTGATAAATACTAATTGAGCACTTATTATGTGCCTAGCCTTGACTTAGAGGGGTCACAGCAGTAAATAAAACCAAGACCTCCAACCCCTGGTCATGGAGCTTACCTTCTCGTTAGGGGAACAGATAAAAACAATAGACAAAAGGTAAATCACTTAGTTACTAGAAGGTGATAAGTGAGTGCGACGGGAAGAGTAAAGGAGGGTGGGCAAGCCCAGAGTGGGGAAGAAGGGGCCAGGTATTAAACAGGGCAGACAGGGAGGCCCCAGTGTAAAGATGACATTCTAGCAAAGACTTAAAGCAGGTGAAGAAGTCAGCCAGGCGAATAGCAGTCCCTGGCACATAGTAGGTGCTTAACAGGTATTTGCTGAAGAATGAGCTAACCCTAAGACCCCCATGGCAGGTGGTAATTGCGTGCTGTCCGGAAATAATAACGGTTACCATGTATTAGCACTGATATGTGCCCACGCTCCACTTGGCATTTCGTGGACTTTACTCACGTGGCTTATTCCTTTATGGTGCATGTAGATATGATATTCTCTGCTCAGTACTATTTGTGGACTAAAAGGAATGCAGGTGAGAATGGACGCCTGGTCTGAGATGAGCACCAGAGTTCATGCCTCCTCCAAGATGGCTCAGTTCTGCTCTCTCTGGGACTTTTGACGTTTCTGTAAGGAAGAAAACTGCCAACCACAGAGATTCACGCTGGGCTAAGACCTGTGGGCAAGCCGCACAGTCTGGGGGTGGGGTGGGGATGGGGGATTTAGCTTTGTGGTTGGGAGCTAATCAAGGGGCTGGGCCTCTGGCTCTAAAAAAAACCCAAAAAACAAAAAAAACAAACCAGAGACCCAGGTCCCCCTCAGATTGGTGGGCATTTCCACACAGCCTGGCTCGCTGCTGAGAGGCCAGCAGAGATGGTATTTTTGAGGTCAATGCCCAGCGAGATTTGGGGGGGTGGTTGGAACATTATCTGTAGACTTGGCTTGCAGGGGAAATCCTGACAGTGCTGTAAAAGTAAACTGTGCTTTCCTATAATTAGATACATATTTATTTAAAAAGGTTATAATTTCCTACTGGTTTGCTGCTTGATAAACACAGAGATTTTTTTTTTTTTTAACTGCATCTCAGAAAAAAACAAATCCAGGTTTGGACGTGAATAGGAGTGTCATGATGATCCCGGGCAGTAGTTTTCCTCCAAACCCCACCAAACCCAAGAGCAAGATGTGAGTTGGGCTGCACAAGATGTGGGGGGCAGGGGAGCAGAGGGCCAGAGGGAGGACTTTCTGAGGACTGGAATAACAGGTAATAACTGGAGTGACATAATTACTGCCCTGCAATTCCTTTCCTCCTGCTTCCACACATGCACCACCCTTGGCCTAGAACGCCTCTCCATAGCTGCCTTTTTAAATCCTACCTATCAATGTATGGCTGAAATGCCACCTCCTCCAGGAAACCCCTCTGGATCCCGGCTCTTGGCAGAGCTCTCTTTCGTCTGAATCCCTACGGCCTGGACTACTCTAAGGCAGTCACCGCAGGGCATTGTCGTTACTTGATGTTAAGTTGTGTCCCCTCTCAAAAAGATAAGTCGAAGTTCTAACCCCTGTTTCCTGTGAATGTGACCTTATTTGAATATTGGGTCTTTGCAGACATAATTAGGTCAGAGGATATCATACTCATTAGGGTGGGCCCTAATCTGCTACAACTGGTGTCTTCGTAAGAAAAGAAGAGACATAGAGATAGACACGTGGAGAATGACATGTGACAAAAGAGGCAGAGATTGATTGGAGCGATGGAGCTGCAAGCCAAAGAATGCCCAGGATCGACGGCTCCACCAGAGCCTAGGAAGAGGCAAGGTAGGGTTCTACCCAGAGTCTCAGAGGGAGCATGACCGTGCTGGCCTTGATTTCAGACTTCCAGCCTCCAGAACTTTGAGAGAATAAATTTTTATTGTTTTAATCCACTCAGTTCATGGTACTTTCTTACAGCAGTTATAGGAAACTAACATATTGGGGGACAGGCCTTTTCTCCTTCCAAGAGAAAATTCCTTAGTTAACACAGTGTCTGGCACAGTATAGATGCTCAATAAATACTTATTAATGAGTGAAAGGTGGCTGGATGGTCGGTCCTTGGAGAGGAGGATTCACATCTGGCTGGTCTTTGTGTCCCCAAAGTGCTTAGTATGGACTGAAGCGCTATCTTAGTTTATGTCTCTATGGCATCCGGTCTGGATCACCACAGTAGACTCCCAGCTGGTCTCCCTGCCTCCTCTCTCGACTTCCAGCCACTTCCTCAAGTTTTGCTGAACTCTTAGGTCATCCCAAAGTGACCTGACTTCCCAATCTCTTTGCCTTTGCTGTGCCCTTGGCCTAGGGTGCCCTCTCTCCCTTGTCCACCAGGCAAACGCCCACCATCCTTCATGCTTCAGTTCCAACCTTCACTTCTCGCTAGCTTTCCTGAACCACTGCCCATCCTTCCTGGCGGTATGGTCAGTTTCCTGCTCTGTGCTCCCTGCAGTTTCTGTGTATTCTGTTTCTAGGACAGCTTCTAGCCATCTGAAGGACGGTTATTTGTTTACTTGTCTGTCTGCCCTGCTGGCCTGTTAGTATTTGAGGTGAAAGACCCTCGATTTCTCACATCCGTGTCCTGGTGCTTTCCAGTGGAGGAGAAGCTGGTGGATGCCTGAGAGATGACTCAGGGGATGATTCCGGGCTGAACGTCGAGGAGGAATGGTCCATCCTTATCTTAGGGGGCTTGTTAGATGATTTCCACATTTGCCTGATGCCCTTCCAGGGCCTAGGGTCGCAAAAGACCAGGCAACTTGTGGGGAGACCCAGTGGAAGAGCTGGAAGGGGCTTTTGAGCAGCTTTCCTGGTTTGTTCACAGGTCTGAGATGAGGGACCCACGATCAGAAGAAAGGAAGAGGCTCGTCCCAGATCATGTTACTCATATGGGGGCACATGTCTCCCCTTCTCCCTGCTAAGCCCCAAGATTCGACTAGAGCTTTGGGTCTATTTATTTAATAAGGCTCTTCAGCATTAGGGGCTAGAATTGAGATTTGATGGAGAAAAAAGGAGGGGGAATAGCACCAAATCTTCAGGAGGAGGTGAGAGCTTAGACTTACAGCACCTACTATGTGCCAGGCCCCAAGTGAGCTGCTCTGACACTTTATCTGGAATCCTCAGTACGACCCAGTTGGGAGGCACTATTTACAGTTAAAGGAACAGAAGTTCAGCTGGTAGAGCTGGGATTTGAACCTGAGCCTGCCCAACCCAAAGTCAATGAACTTTCTATTACATTATGATGGCTCCTCCATGAAGGGCACCAGAACCAAGGTCAGGTCTAGGTCTCAGAGGGAACCAGTCCAAAAGGGTAGCAAACCCTATGTTTTCCCAGATGCCTGGAGAACATCCTGTAGTTTGTGTTTTTCAACATGGAGGAGAAAGCTCTGGAGTCCCCAGGCTCTTAAAGAAGCCCCTCTTTCCAGTGGAGCAGTTATGGCAAGAGGAAGGAGAATAAGGACCCAGGCTTGGGGCTCAGACTTGGAGAATTCCATCTACAGAGTGATGGGGCTAACATAAGAGCCCAAAGACCACATTAATAGGTGTGGAGTGTCCAGAAGAAGAGAGGTGATTTCTCTGCTAGGTCTTGCAGGGACCAAACAAAGTCTGAGTAGAGTTCACTCCTGAGACCTCACACTGAGAGAGACATTGCCTGGTGAGGGGCCTGGGAATTTTGAGCCCAGAGAAGACCCAGCGGGAAATGAGAACTGTCATCAATACCTCAAGGGCTCTCCAGTGGATGAGTAATTATACAGATTCCTTCTGGTTCTAAGAGCCGGAGCAAGGACCAGCAGCTGGAAGGCACAGGAAGGCAGATTTTACATCTCTCCTCTTAAAACACGAGGGGCTCCTTCAGAGGGGGTAAGGCTGACATCACAGGAGTCATTCACATGAAATGATAAAAAGATGAGTTGGCATGAAATTATGGGTTCGACCAGGTGCCTCATCCTCGAGAGATGATGAGACTGTCTGGCCTCAGGAGATGCTCATAGCTCCATTCTCATTCTGAAATTTTCTATGGCAATACATTATTTACCAAAAATTCAAATGCCCTCCTCTTTTGAATCAGGAATTTCTCTTTATAGTGCGGGGTCTGAAAATCTGCATTTTAAGTTGATTCTGGTATACAACCAAGTTTGAAAATCTGTGAGGTCACAGGGGGTAGCAACATCTATCAACCCCTTCCCCCAATCCCCATTATAGAGATGCTCAGTGCCTCCCACTCAGCCCCTCAGCCCCAGGCCCAGGCCTGAACTACTGCAGGCCAAGAGGCCTTGACCGGTGGAGGCAGAGGTTACATCTGGTAGTTGGTTCCATTCCATCATGATCCTCTGGTGAAGCAGGAACTAAGTCTTGATATTATCTGGCTTAGAATATGGGGTAAGAAAAAGTACCCCTGAGGTCTGAGATATTTCTCCGTTATGTTTGCCAGTAACAGGGTATGAAGGTTAATTTCATGTGTCAGCTTGGCTGAACCATGGTACCCAGATATCATTTTGGATATTTCTGTGAAGGTGTTTTCAGAGTATATTAATATTTAAACTGGTGGGCTTTGAGCAGAATGCCCTATGTAATGTGAGTGGGCCTCATCCAATCAGTTGAAGGCCCGAATAGAACAAAAAACTGACCTCTTCCAAACAAGAGGGAATTCTGAAGCAGATGGCTTTGGACTTGAACTAAAGCATCGGCTCTTCTCTGGGTCTCTCTAGCCTAGTGGCCCATCCTGCAGATTTTGGACTTGCCAGCCTCCATAATTCCTTTAAACAAATCTATTACACACACACACCATTGGTTCTGTTTCTCTGGAGAACCATGGCCAATACACGGGGAGACAAAGCAAAGCAATCAATAGAGGAATCCTGTGAAGCCGAGCTCTCTGGGCACCAGGAACCACCAGGCATAAAGGAGACACGGAGACTATGAAAGCTCATTCTGCCAAAGCCATTTCCCTCTGCTCTGAAGTCAGGTTCAGAAACTCAGAGTGCTGGCAGGTAGGGAGATGCACGTGAAGTTCCTCAGAACATTCTTGGGAAATGAAGAAAGAGCTGAGCCAGACACCCAGTAACTGGGGATCCAGTGGGTGGGCTGTAACAGCTGATTGCGAGAGCAGGCCTTAACTTGTTTGGACACAGAAGGGGATGCAGAAAATGAGGGATAGAGGGAGGGAGCCACCAGAGCACCTGGAAAAACTACATAGCGATGGAGACCCATGGAGGCCAGCTCCTAAATCACCATGAGAACCAAGGTGAGGAAGGGTCACAGAGAATGTTCTCAAAGCTTTGAGATCCCAGACTCTTGAACCAAAGAGACCTAGAGGGTCCTCCAGTCCAACCCTCTGCCTCCAGACTGGGCAGCTGGCAGCCCTGACGGAATGATCTTTGTACTTGGAGTATTTGCAAAGAATATCAGGGAGAGAAGGAGGAATAGAGAGAAAGACAGAGAAAGGAGGGTTGTCTTGTGGCATAGCGATGATGACCTTAGTAGCTTTTGAGCACCTAGTGGGTGCCAGGCACTGAGCTAAGAGCTCTCCATGCATCATCTGATTGAATATGGACAACCATAATATACAGTAGGTACTGTTGCTATGCCCACTTTACAGATGAGGAAACTAAGGTACCAGTAAAGGAACTTACACAGGTAGAAAGTGGCGGAACTGAAATTCATCCCTAGATCTGCCTGATCGTAAAGCCTTCATTCTTAACCGCTAAGGAAAAAGGAAGAAAAGGGGGATGTAAGAGATGGAAAGAATGTAATCCTGCCATTTGATGATAAGGAAGCAGGCCCAGGGAGGACAAAAAACTTTCTTGGCTTCTGGTGGCCGGCGGTGCGGACTCGACGTGGAAGTGGTCAGTGAGGGGGCTGGGTGCCGGGTCCACCACCGAAGGCTGCGAAGCTGCATCAGGGGCAAGCAGGAAAGGACACTGGGGAAAGGCCCAGGCCTGGCTGGCCCACCAACCCCAGTGAGTGTGTCCTCAGGCCCTGGAGAAGGACTTCGGCTAAATCTACCCCCCTCGATGCTGGCATTCCACCTTTTATGCCCTTCTGGATTTCTCCTTGAAATACAAACACTCCAAGGAGGCATGGCACATCGGGGTTCAGCTCGAACATCTTCAGGGGTGCATCTATCTGGTGACTTTTCCAAAAGTCTCTGGCACCTGGGGGTAGAAAATAATTGACCTAATTTCAGGCTACGCCAGTGCATAAGTTGCAGGCAGTAGGTCTGAGGAAGATCCACAGCGAGGGCAGGACTGGGAGAAGGGCAAAGAGAAGGGAAGAGCTGCTAGATCCACCTGGAGCCATCCCCCGGGCTCCTCAGATGAGCATCTGGCATTTCCTAAATCTTTCCTCCCCAGACCTGATCCTCCTCCTTGGCCAATGGTGCTGAAATTCTGGAAACCATCCCGAATTTGCCCTCTCCCTCACCTACCTGGTCAAAAACTGTGACCTGCCAATTCTGCCTCCTAGACGGATCTCTAATCCTTCCACTTCTCATCCTTGCACTGCTCCCACTGAGACCCAGCCATCATCTCTCACCTGGACTAATGCTACTGCCTCCTACCTGTTCTCCCAACCATCCCTTTTTCACTCAGCAGCACAAGTCGATTTTTTAAAATACAGATTCGGTCAGGTCCCGCACCTCCTGAAGACCTGTCCATGGTCTTGCCTTCAAAAGAAAGCCCAAATTGATAAACAGCGTTTATTAGGCCCTCTGTGATCTGACAGGTACCCGCTCGCCTGATCCCGCCTCCTGCCACCACCCCACTCCAGCCATCTAAGCTCCTTGGGGCTCCCTCCCTGAGAGCTGCTCTCCCACACCTCGCCGGATTTGCACAAGCGTGCCACTATCTTAAACTGCTCCATCTTCCTTATCCTCTTACCCTTCTGCAGAATTCATTCTTTAAGACATAAGCCAGGGATCACCACCTCTGGGAAGTCTCCCTGGATTTCCCCTCATTACCTCTGCCCCAGGTGGATGCCACAGCCTCTTGGCATCAAAGGCGGTCTGCACATGCCTCTACGCTGTTTTAATTATGTGTTGCCTTGTCCATCTCTGCTAGACTGTGAGCATGTCAGCTCTTTAAGAACAGCAAATGTATCTTTCTCATCACCAGTGACTAGCTCTGGGCCTGCCATGTAATTATGGTCTGATGAGTATCTCTGGAATGAAAGCAGGCATATAAGCAGCCATAATGCCAGGTAGAAGGTGGTGAGAGATGACAATGAGAGATACAGAGAGGGGGCGGGGGTTGAATCTAAGTCTTTCAGGAATTGGCGGCATTGGAGAGGGGTCCTAAAGCACGGGTAGGGTTTTGACTAGTAGAAATGGGGAAGACAAGAGGCAGTGTGGGGGCTCTGCCAACCATTTGTATAAACACACTGTAGATGTTGGCATTGCAGGCTCACAAGCAGACTTCAGCACCCAGTCCGCTAGGGACTCTGATTTTGCACTTCCGACCAAGATATTAGTGGATACAGGTCTCCAGAGCAGACTGCCTTTCTTTGGGGTTACTGGAAGAAGAAATAGATCTGGACATGTTAAATAGCTTGGCCAGCTTCTCCATTGTTCTGATTTGCCTTTATTCGCTGTGCAGCTTGTTCCCACTCAGACAGCCGCTCTTTCCCATTTCCTCATTTTATTTTCTGTGGACCCAAGGCCTGCAAGTAGCTAAGGAAACCTGAGCCTCGGGGGAGCGAGGGCTCAGGAAGACTCAGCGGCCGAGCCTTCCCTGCTGCTTCCTGAGCCCCTCTGTTCTTTGGGGCTATGTGGAGACTGGTGAGGAGACAAGTTTCTGCGCTAAGAAGAGTACTGGATGTGTTGACAAGATCTCTATAGTAACCAAGAACTTGAACAAGTGTCGCCAGAAACGTACAAACTAGAAGGCGTATTTTCTCCCAAATTGGTCCCAAATCGGTCAGTCAGAAAGCTAGCCTGTGGGCTGGGGGTTTAGCGTGCACATGTGCAATTAGAAGCCAGGCAATCGACAATCGTGCCCCTCGGCTGACTGGCGCTGGGAGCTTAGCTGAGCACAGAGGCTCATCTGGTGCCCGTGAGCGCAGGATAGAGAGATTTGCCTTGTTGGCAATTCAATCATGCTTTTGATCAAAGAACAAAAAAATAAAACAAAACCAACAATAAAAACAGAGAAGAAAAATGAATCGAGGTGCAATTGTCAAGTTGGGGGTACTTCTGGTGTCTGAGAAACTAAAGCTCACTTGTTTCTGGAACCCACTCTTGGGGGCAAGAAGGGGATGAGTGAAGAAGGTGAGAAAAAGGGAGGGAGGGACATTTTTGGAGCATTTACTTGCTAAACGCCAACTTTTGCCTAAATTGAGAAGCCGAAGGGCAGAGTGGTTGAGAGCGGGGTCCCAGAACCAGTCTACCTGGGCTCAAAACCTGGCACTGTCTTCTCCAATTTTGTGTCCTCGGGCTCTGCTTAATCATTCTGAGCCTGTTTCCTCAGCAGTAAAATACAAGTTGTTATGAAGATTAATTGAGCAAATACGTAAAGTTTAGAACCCAACCTGGCACATAGTACATGTTCATTAAGTGTTGGTTATTATTATATTAACTTATTAAGTTTTCACGATAAGCTATGAGGTGCATACTTTTATTCTCCTTGGTTCTCAGGTAAGGAAAAAAGCTCAGAGAGAGCAATTTCCTGCCCAGGTCACCCAGCTGGTAAGAGGTAGGGACAGAATCAACTCCAAGTTGGGCTGTCCCCTTAAGCCTGGATGCCTGTGGTAGGAGCCTGCTCCACCTCCAACTATGGGTGATGACGGAACCGATCCAGGCTCCTGAGCTGTCAGTCTTATAAAGAAGGCTCTACCTACCTCTGAAACATGACTCCCACATGATGGGTTTCATGGAATAGAACAGACCTCCCTCAATGAACCCCTCACTCTATTCTCCTCGCAGATGTAGGACTCATGGGCCAGAAAGGACCAAGACAGCATCCTGTGGTCCTTCCTTCTTACCTGGGATGACAGAGTAGTAGGCTTGGAGTCAGCAGATCTGTCACTAGCCTAGTGGGTGACCTTAGGTAAGTTACCTTCCCCATCTCTATAATGAAGGCATTGGGGTCAACCATCCTGAGCTCTCTGAGATTCTAAGTTTACAATTCTGAGGGTCAGCGTGTCACGTCTTACATATTACGATGAAAAAGTGAGCTTCTCAGCTGGTAACCCGTCCATTAAGTGCCCATTTGGCACATGCTGTACATTCGATGAGCTTTGAGAAAAGTTGGAAGAGCAGAGAGAGAACCACTGTTGACACACTCCAAGCTCGATGCTTCCATACACAAGAGCTTGCGTAACTCTTACAGCAGGCAAGTGCCATAGACACTGTTTGTGATGCCAGTTTACAAAGGAGGCACCCGAGACTCTGAGAAGTCAGGTCGAACCGGTAGAGACGACCATTGAATTCACGTATTTCTGACTCCAAATCTATGCTTGTCACAAGATTCCAAGCAAACAAGAAATTCCAAGCAAACAAATGATTTCCTTTATTTGTTCTTTTTTTTTAAAAGCACCTGGCCTTTCAGAAGCTGCTCTCCCACAAGATCTCTTCCACCTGCAAAGCAGGAACCGAGATCCAGTTAGACTTGACAGCCCCAAACCCCAGTTGTCCTGGAGCAAAACGAAGTCTAATTGTGGTCTGCAAAGCCCACGTCTGAATCTTTAGCACATGGCTGGCTGCTGGCTTCTGAAGCCAGCCAAGCTGGAGCCTGCCCGGGGACAGAAGGATCATTTCTCTGGCAGCCCAGAACCCACTCCCCAACATGTTTCCCATCTCCCTATCCAGGTTCTGCCCTATCCAGGACTCTTCTCTGCATGCAGTTTACTGGCTATCCAGCACCAACAGTGTCCATGCGCGTCGGGCCCGGTGCTCTGTGCAGGAGGAGCCACAGCCCCTTCCTGCCCGAGGAAGCACAACACCCACCGTCTTCCAGGAAGAGTTGGGGGCTTTGGAGTCGGGCATATCTGGCCCACAGCCTGGCTCTCTGCCATTTGTTAATCATGTGATCCTGGCCAGTCACTCCGCCTCTCTAGGCTTCAGCTTTTGTATCAGAAAAGCGGGATAATATTTCCTTTAAGAGTTATATACAGATTAATAAGCATATTGCTTTAGATCAGGTTTCATGGAAGCACCAAAGGGGCTGCTGGGAGTGGAGTGAGATATAGGTGGTGAGGGGAGGGCCCTAGGCACCCCACCCGTCCCTACCAGCTCCCCTCGTGGCCAGTTTATATGGATTTTGGATGGAGGAAACGTTCTGCAGCTGAAAGAAAGTCTGAGACTAGCCGCGCTAGTTATTGTGGGACTCAGCGGACACATAATAAATGTTAGCATTTTACTCTTTTCTTCTTGTCCCCTATCATTCTCTCCCTGGGCTTCTGTATCGGATGGCTCAGCTAAAAACCAAACCCAAATAAATGGAGAGAAGGCAGCAGGAACGGCACAGAGTGCTTTCAAAATATCAAGTGAATCACTGGGGTGTGGAGTCCACAATGGGAGCTGGGGGCTCAAGGAGGCTGTGACCCAAATACAACATATCGTGTCACAGACTCAGTGGCAGCTCCACACCCAGGGCCCCCTGCTTGCAGTGAGCACCAGAAAACAAGTCTCCCAGGAAACCTGGGCACAGACTCCAGCTCCCTAACTGCCATTCGCAGCAGGCTTTCCCCCTCCCCCAGCACTCCTGAAGGGAGGATGCAAAGGGAAACAGCTCCGAAATTGTCTGAAGAGGCCCAGAAGGTAGAGAGGCCTGAGTGGGCTAGGCTGGCTGCTTCCTGCAAATGAGCAGAGCCTGCTGGACTGTGAGGGCCCCCAGAAGGAACAGAACCTGCTATCCATGCTGCCCAGTTTCCACGGATAGTTTCAAAACACAGACCTGCTCCAGAGAGCAGCTCGTCAATTGGAGCCACAGCGCCACCTTCAGGTTAACTTTCACCTTGCATTCCCCTGCAAACACGCCCCTTCCCCGCTGCAGGTAATATGCTGGGCGCTTAAAGCAAATCCACTAAACCTGAGAGATGCTGTGTGCTGATGTGCTCCGACAGATGAGCTTGGGGTGGAGAGAAAGGTCGTTGCTAACAAGCATATTGCAACCAGGCTTGTCAGAGCCATGCTCCAGGTAGAAAATGGCAGAGCTGGAAGCCAATCCTCCATCTTAGAGATGGGGAAACTGAGGCTCAAAGACCTGTCCACAGTGGCGTAGTGAGATGCAGGCAGAGCTAAGACCAGGCTCTTGAAGCATCCATGCCTCTCGAATTGGATGGTGTTCACCTGTTAATTCCACAATAACTTACTGTGTAAGAGACAGCCACCATGAGCCTGCAACACACACTAGAGCAGTTCCCTCTCAGAAATGCCAGGAGATGGGGCCGAGTTTAGAGGCTGCAGCTGCAGCTGCAGCTGAGAAAAATAACGTGGGATCCATGGAGTCTGAGGAGAGGCCTCTGCTCTCACCGTGGATGTGAGGGGATCTCGTTCCCATTGCTCATTGAATGGATGCTCCTACATTAGGATGATCTGCGTATCCGTTTGTCTAGATGAGGACGTCCAGCCAGAGACCAGACTTTATTCTTCCTTGTGTCTCCAAAACTCAGCCAGAGGTAGGCACAGAGCAGGTAGGTGCAGAAAATGATGGCTGACAGATGGAGGAATGGGTGGGTTGGAAATGAGGTAAGTCCAGGGGGTGGGGTATCACTCTTTATATCACTCTTTACATCCTTTATATTTTAGGACGTAAAGGAAACATACATCTAAGAGCGTCTGCTTCCATGCCAAAGTCAAAAAAGCATAACTGCAAATTTGCATGTAAAAGCAGTGGCGTGCTGGCATCACCTGTCGGCCCCCTCCTTCTGGCTACTTCTTTCTCCTGGTTTCCCAGGGAATCTGTTGGAGCTCAGACAGTGGTCCTCGCGGCATAGTTCCTGGACTTCCTGTACCAGAATCACCTGGAGAGTTCATTAAAACACAGGTTCCGGGACTCTGCCCTCAGAGGTTCCCACTCAGTGAATCCGGGGTAGGGCTTGGGAAACCTGAATTTTTAATCAGCACAACTCAAGTGATTCTGATGCATAGGTAAGTTTGGCAAACACTCACTTAAGAAGAATGGCATACTGGGACATGCCGAAAATTGCCTTTGCAGACTGGCCCATCCAGAGAGGCTGAAGAATTGACTCAAAGTCTCACAGATATTAAATGGCAGAAAGGACCTGTTGAGCCCTCAAACACATAGAAGCCCAGAGAGAAGGGAGGGCCTCTAACTCTCCCCACCCCCACAGCATCAGGAGGCTGGCATGCTCCCTGAAAAAACGGCCCTCCCCTGCTCTGCAAGCCGCAGTGAGCAGGGCCTGCCTTGTGCTCCCGTCCCCTCATGGAGCCCAAAGTGGCCAGGCTTACTGAGTGTTTACCAAGGCAGAGGAGCCAACAGCTGTTTTCAGTGTCTGTTTCTACCTAAACACGGCTCTCGCTCCCAAACATAGGCTCTGCCAGCAAACGTTACCAGACCTGGAACACTAGCCCCAGTTGTGTTCTGGCTGGAAAGGGCTCAAGGATGATGACAGGACCAGAAGGTCGTTCTGGACCGGGGAGCGGCCAAACATCCTGGCAACCAGGAGTGGGCAAGCAGCTCTTCCAGGCCAGCTGGTGAGCTCCTGGAAGAAGGAGAAAGGGCCCATTGGAAGGCAAAAGAAAATATACAGCATCACCCAGACTCCTGCTTGTCCTTGTGAGCCAACAGTAACATACTGGCCCTTTTGTTGAGCACCTACTATGTGCCGGGCCCTACATTTGGTGCCTTACTGTTTTGGTTCAATCTCACGATAACCTCAAGAGACAGGTAATATCACTATGCCTGTTTCACGGATAAGAAAACTAAGATCCAGAAAGATCAAGCGACTTGCCCAAAACCCAATCTGGCCAGACTAGGTGCAGAGTCAGAACTTGAATCTGGGCTTCTCTGCTTTTTCTAGGCTTCTCTGCTTCTAGCCAAGATGCCCCTCATGCGCCCCAGGCTATCTGATCTCCTTGCCTCTGTCCATGCTTATCCCTCAACACCAAATGCCTTGGCCCTGACAGCTACTGAGCATAATCCTTCTGGTTCTTCAGACCCGAGTCATAGTCCACTTCTTTCCCACAGCCCCTCTGAGTCCCATCTCCCCTCGGAACAGAGAAGTTAATCGCTATGTTCCCACAGCACATGGCTTGGACTGGGTTTCGGCCTCATTTTTCTCTGCCTTACAGTTGCTGATTTCCATGACAATCCCCTAAATCTCAACCTCCAACACCCCGCCTCCCCAGCACACCATAGCCCTGCCTCCAGTGCCTAACTCAGGCTTCGAGGCTGTCTCTTTGGTGCACCACACAGGTCCAGGACCCATGTGTAGATTGAGTACTAAATGAATTCAACCCCTACTCCCTGGCCAGTGGCTGCTAGTCATTACCGAGGGCATGTGGTCCACTCGTCTAATGGAAGAGCACTGAATTCTCAGCTACAAGACCTGGGTCTGAAGCTTGGTTCTGAAATTTATTTACTGTGGAACTTTGGCTAAGTCACTCAGGTTCCATCTGAAGAACTAGTGTGTGGACGAAATAGATGATTTCTATGTCCCACTTACTGTGCGCTGAATGGGGCATCCTTTATCAGGCATTTGCGTCTTTATCAAGGATCTAATCCATTGAGCCCTCAGAGGGCCTGTGGAGTGCCTGCCTGCGGGACATGGAGGCAGGCCCAGCTGGAGCAGGGGCTCTGACAGGGAGCAGAAGAGACGAATTTGGGTGGGTCAGTTGAAGGGACCCAGAGATGCCAGGCAAGGAAAGTGGAGCTGATTTTATACACTAGCAGGCAGACAGGGTTGGGGCCGCCCATTTGGCACTGGCGAGGGGGGTGATGGAACGGGAACCTAGCTCTGAGACACCACTCAGGAGCCCGCTCGCTGTAAGAAGCCTGGTTGTCATGGGATGAGGTTCTGGGCCAGTACGAGTGGCAGCAGGGTTGAGAAAGGAGAAGTTTTGGAAACAACTCAAAAGAAGAATCTCTCGAATGCAGTGATGCCAGCATGCATGAGGGAGGGAAAAGCAAAGCAAAGGAGGCCCAAAGGTTTGATCCCACAGTGATGTCTGGACAGTGATGGACAGACGTAGGGGAAAAGGCTGAGTGCCTATGAGCCTGGTACTGAGGGGAGAGGGAGAGGGGGAGGGACAGGGGAAAGAAGACCTGGACTCCAGGTTCCATTACTGCCCCTTACCTTGAGCAGGTCACCGGTCCACTCTGAGCCTCTTCTGTCATCAATTTAATGGGGCGAGGGAAGAATCCTGCCTGCTCCACATGGATGTTGCAAGGCGTTCCTACATTAACATGAGTAAGGTGCCTATACAGGGTAAGCCTCAGAAACGCTGACTATTAAAATGACTAGAAGTTTGCGATCAATTTCTACTCTACAATGTAATAATAATAGCTACCACTTATTGATCACCTGCCATGTGCCAGGCACTGTGATAAGCAACCTGTTTATACTTATGATTTGATTTCTTCTTCACAGAAATTCTATAATTTTGTGGACCGTAACACCGAAAATGAGAGCAATCAGGCAAACTTTCCTAAGAAAGTTTATAGTTGGTAATTAGCGTTCACCTCCGACACCATTTAATAAGCACCTCACAAGTACCGGGCACTGGCTGGAACACAAAGGGGTCTAAAACCTGGCTTTGGCCTTCAAGGCACCTGATGGCAGCTACCAGCCTACAGAGGAACAGATCTCTTTGAGCTTTTTGTTCTGGAGCTCCATTTTCTCTGCTGTGAATGTTGATAGACGGGACAAATATCTCCTGGCTTGACTGTCTGAGAGCTGGGCAGTGGGAAAAGGATGTCAAGCCTTGAAGCCATTGTTCTTGATCAGACGCTGCACCCGCCCGCCCTCCTTTCATCCAACTTTGCTGGGTGCTATTATTCAGCTCCGAGCCATCACCAGGAGCTGCAAAGCAGTTAATTACAGAAGTATAATCCCCTTCTTCACAAGGAGCTGATCTTCTAGGGTTGTGAGAAGATAAGATTTATGCCTCTTTCAATTCCTTTATTCTCTCATCAACATAGATTCATATTTCAGTTTCCCACATCGGAAACAAAAAGGAAACCCGCTCAGCCCACTGCTGCCTGAGAGAGATAAATTAGGCTACACAAAGAGCCAGTCCTATAAACTCAATTTCTTTTCCTTCCTTTCATGTTTGTGATTATAAACAGAGTCAAGGGCAGTTGAAATATATCCCTCTGCCTGCCTGCCTGCCTTGTCCTACTCAATGAGAGGAGGCAAACACAGCGAGAACAATCCATGCGGTATCATGGAAAGGATATGCCTCCCCCCCGTCCCCCCAATCCAACGCCAACCTGGTGAGCAGATCAGATAGAAAGACCTTTGTCTCCTGCCGTTCTCTGGTCACAAAATTGTTTCAAAAGGCCACAAAGAGGAGCTGGATGCTGTGCTACTGCGAATGCTTTCATTTTCTTGATGGCAACACGTGTGATGCTATTTGCTCAAAAGAAAAAGCCTTATGATTTGGCGGCCTGTGTGGCTTGCCGGTGCCAGGGCCCCCGGCCAGTTTCAGAAGTGTGTGGACATAGGTTGCCAGCAGATCAGACTATAGAACAAGGCCAATTTTAGCAGCTCTGAGGAGCAGATTCCAGGCTCTTTGGAGAGAAAAGACCCACTTATTGGGGACTGTGGGCCCAGTGAAATGATATTATCCTCCCACAGAGGAATCGGGATGGTTGTTTTGATTATTGTCACTGCTGTTCAACTGCTTTGGTTACTTTGGGGGGGCTTCACTGGTATTATTAACTGTCCAAAGTTCTATTGACAAATGAGGATCAAGGGACCACAGAAATAAACCGGCTTGCCTGAGGAAACAGCAAATGGGTGGCAGAACTGGGAACAACAAAAGTTCTGATGATAAGAAGTAACTGGGTACTTACCACCAAGTACCAAGGCACTGTGCTAAGGGTTATATTATGTCGTCTTCCTAGCAAGAAATAAGCATTAAGAAATAAGCATTATTGAGCTTTACAGGTAAGGAAATTGAGGCTCAGAGGAGGGAGCACACTTGCCGGAACTCACATAGTCAGTAGCCACCTCCCAGAGCCCCTGTGCTGAGCTGCCGTGCAATGCCACCTCCCCAGGGACCCCTCTCAGGCACTGTGACTCTCCTCGGAGGCTTTTTTGCAACTTTTTATTGGGGGAAGGGAAAATCTAATTTTTGAAAGATAATGAGGAAAAGAAAGAGAAGAAACTGAATATAAGAGCCAAGTTGGCCTCTGTAATCAAATGTCATCCCACAAGATGTAAGACAACCATCTTTAATAGACTTTGAGATTCAATTATTCCTTTAAATTTCCAGAAGACTTGTCATTGTCTAAACCATTTTTTTTTTCACTGCAAACACACCCTTACCAACAAATAGCATATAAAACAAATCATGTTTGAAAGTTGTATAGCTTCTGAGTCATCACTCTTCAAAGACCTATGCCTCAGCATTCACTCAGCAAGGTTTATAAAAGCCTCGGGCACTGTGTCCAGTTCAAGGCCTGGGACCTGTCTCACAGGTTAGGAAGCGCACGTTGATGCTGAAGCTGAATCCATCTTTTCTACTCTAGTGCTTTCAAAGGCTGTTCTTCTCTCTGCTCCTGGCCGTCCACTCTCAAGCCCTTGGAGGAAGTAACTCCTGACTCCCCCTGGATCATTGCAGTTATTTTTTTTCTGCAAGCCTTTCCAAGTGTGATATCACAGGTGAATGTCAACACAGAGTTTTCTAACAGCTGCCAGGGGAAGGACATGCCCAGCCCAGCCCCACTGTCCGAGGAAGCTGGGCTTTCCCACGGAGACTGGACCAGCCTTGCTGGGAGACATACCCCAACCCTGCACAGGGCCAGCCAATAAACCAGCTCCTAAACCTCACTCCTCATTCCGCTTCTCTCTGCTACTTTCTCTTTTCTTTAACTTTCCTTCTTTTTTTCCAGTTACAAAAGTAACATGTCCTCATTGCAACATATTATTCAATAGAGTTGTATAAAGCTAAGGTTTCTTCATGCTTCTCTGACCCAATTCCACATTCCAGAGTGAGCCCGAATTACCAGCAGCCTGACGTGTGTCCTCCCACGAATTTCTTTTGGTTCACGTAGACATTAAAGTTTCCTCTAATTCTGATTTTTGCGCCCCCCCCTCCAATATTTTTTATACAAATATGGGATCAAAACACCCATGCTTCCCTACAACTTGCTATTTAAAATTAACGCAATTGCATGGACGTCCTTTTAGGTCAGTAAAGAGATGTTGGACTCATTCAGTTTAGTTAGGTTGCAGGCATGAGAGTACATATTTTGACTGCACCGTAACTCTCCAAACCACCCTACGCCCTTCACCCTTCTGAATGTCATATTATACCACACCTGACCCCTCATATCTATGAAAGCCAAGGTTTCCCTCTATTTATAAACTCTGTCTCTGGTAAGGCCCTTTCCAGGCCGGCCCAGACTTGGGGAGAGAACCCCTTACTCATATGATGTTCCCCAAAGCAGCCCCTGCCAAGATAGTCCTGGCCTTTCAGGCAAGTCTCACAACGACTTGTAAAAGCAGGCTTCGCTGCCATGAAATCTGGGCTTCCTTTTGGCAATGTAAAAAACATAAAGCATAACTAAACCCTTAAGACGTCACAAAGAGGCATGCAAAAATATTATGCGTAATTCTAGGCATAAACCCAATACCCGCCAGAAAGACTTAAGAAAACAATCCTTGAGAACACAAAAAGACATTGTTTCCCAAAGAAAGACTTTTATAATTCTGTCGCTGCATTCTATTAGAGGGGAATGAGGACTGAAGTGCAGACAGGCTACAGAAGATTTCTGTGCTCATTTAAACTGAATGCTAAAACACCCTGGGTCTGAAACGTTCCAAAACTGGAAGTAAATTCTTTAAGGCAATCTGTTTTTCTAGAGCTTTTAAGGAAGTCACATTCAAACAGTTTTAGAAACCAAAATGAAATCTCGCAAAATGTATTAAGAGTGTGTATCCTTCGGAATTAGTGATTCCATTTCTAGGATTCCATCCTAAAGAAATAATCAGCAAAGCCAGCAATGACACACATAAAAGAATGTTTATCCCAGCATAACTTAGAATTTTGAAAACAGAAAACAAGCTAAATGGTCTACGACAGGGATATGTAATAGCACACGACTATTTAAAAAGTTATGACCAAAATGTCGACTATTAAGAATAAATGCTTATGTTACAACATTACGTGAAAAAGAGAGATATAAAATTGTATGTTAAAACTGTGTAAAAACATTCATAGAAAACACTGGGCTGAAATGCACCAACATATTAACAGCGGTTTTCTCTGAATGGTAGAACCACATCTTATGTTTCTTGCTCTTCTCTTTCCTGCGACTTATAAATTTTCTAAAATGAGCTTGTATTCATTTTTATAATGGAGTAAATGAAATAGCCTTAAACCACATCTAAAAGATAGAACTGACTCTATCATTTTCTGGACCTTGGACTGGCACGTGTGAGAAGAGATGGAAGGATATAAAGCTAAGGATCTTTCGGGTTGCGGGGAGTGGTGGAGAAAATCCTCACCCTTCGGCGTCTTTAAGAGTGTGGATCATATAACGCAATACCTTCAGCAGAACGGCGAGCACCCAGAGACAGCTTAATAACATCAAGTAGATGACACCGTTGATTCCCTCAACCGTTAGGAGGCACATACTTTGGGCCAGGCCCTTGGAGAACTGACCAACTTTGCAGACTAGTTTATTAAAAAAAAAAAAACTACGCTTTGTGTCCATCATTGCATATGACTTGTCGCACATCAGATTAGCTTGTCTTCCTTCTATTGTTTTCAGAAAGGCAAACAAAAAGAACAATGAACGAGTTGAGATTTGCAGTAGATGTCAAGAAAGAATATATTGGAAGTAGCCCCAGGATCTTCAACTAACTCTGCTAAACATGTTTTTTTTTCACTAGGGGCAGCTCTAGGGGAAAAAATGCAGCCAGGTAGTTATCTAACTAAGGTTTGCAATTACCCTGGTCTGTTTTGCAAGTTCTTGACTGATGGGTGCTCTCAGCAGAACCAGTAAACAGTTATTAATCCACTCATTTAACAAATATTTATTGAATACCTACTATGTGTTGGTGCTATTCTAGAAGCTGTGATAATGCGGTGAATCAAACAAAGTCCTTCCTCTGACGGCACTGACATTTTCGTGCAGGAATAGGCAACAAATAAAAATAGACTAGTATCAGCCAGGTCATGATCACTGTTATGGAAAAAATAAATAAAGCAGACTAAGGGAAAAGAGTGACAAAAGATAGAGTATTAAGAAAAGTCCTCCCCAAGGAAGTGATGTTTGAACAGAGAGCTGAACAAACTGACTGAGTGACATGAATATCTAAAGCAGTGGTGTCTACGTTGAAAGAACAAGGGCAAAGGCCCTGAGTCAGAAAGTGCAACGAGTAAACCAGTCTGGCTGGAGCACTGTGAACAAGGAGGAGAATGGGTGGAAACTGAAGTCAGGGATGTAGGCAGCAGCTTGACCATGCAGGGCCTTTTAGGACATGGTAAGGGGCCATTGGATGGTTTCAAGATGGGGAGTAAAGTAATCTAAAAAGATTACTCTGGCTACCATGTGTGTGTGTGGCAGGGGGGCAGGGGGGGCGGGGTAAAAATGTAAATAAGAATTTGGGCTAGGGAGCTGTGGCAGAAACCCAGTGTAAGCTGATGGTGGAGATGGTGAGTAGTAGGATCCAAGACATATTTTAAAGATAGAGGTCACAGGATTTGGGGATAGACTAAATGTGAGCAAGAGCTAAAAAGCGTCAGGGAAAATTCTGAGGTCTTTGGCTTAAGAAACTGAGTATGCGACGGTGCTATTTAATGATACGGGACCACTAAGGGAGGAGTGGGTGTTTTGTTTTGCTTTAAGGGGCATTGTGGATGCTGTCAGTACCCAGCTCACATCTCTCAGGCCTCATCACATCAGTGCACACTGGTCGGTTCCACCTGCCAGAATTTACATCTCTTTGCCTGGGATCTTTCTCCCAAGCTGCAGAAACCACTCTGGGTGCCCAGCACACCTCATGGGAGCAGCCCTCAATCGCTGACACTCAGAAGTTGGTGTATAAATCACCCAGGTCCCTCCCCCGGGTGGGATGGGAGGAACGTTCTGACATATGTGCTCCACGCCATTTCCCAGGGTTCACCAGTGGACCCACAGTAGCAGCTAGCTTGACAATACATCCTTTATTGGCCCTTTCCCCTTTCCAGCTCATTCTCCCCAATTCCCTACCAATGGTTCCTGCACCTTCCCCATAAATTACCTACACCTGAATTCTTGACTCTGGGTCTGATCTGGGGGAGTCTAAACTGAGACAGGAAAAACAATATCTTCCAATTCCTTACACCCCATTCTTCTTCACCCTTCTAATCTCATCTGGTCATTCTTTCTCACTGCCTCTACCAGAACAATAGTAGCAGGGTCACGATAACCAGTGAACCTCAGTCACACATGGTAGGGACAAAATGGAGTAATTTGGATTACCAAATGATCTCCCCATCTTGATCCCCAAGCCTGCTAATAATCGGTTTGCCTTTTCTTTTCCACCAAGTATAGCCACCCCACCTTGCCATCTCATTTTCAAAACCAACACGGAATAGAAAGAACAATGATCTGAGAGCATCTAGGGAGATGTCAAAATGTAAGAGGCAGGAAAATGACAAACCTTTTCTTTCCTCTCCTTCACTGGACAGTTCAGCAAATGCCCTGTGACATGAAGGCCAAGACTATTAGCAGCAGCATCAAATGCTATTTATTAAGCACTGACTCTGGGAAGAACTAAACTCTCTCATCAAAAGCCAAGGGGCAGAGAGACCTGACTTGCCATATGCCATATCTCTTAGGGAGGCATGCTTGTTTATACTGTAGCATTTTATATGTCACGAATGATTCAGAATCATCACTTTCCACTTTCCTTCTGTTGACGTGGATTGACTGTGGGCGGGGGGCAGTTACAAAAAGCGAAAGCTGCACAAAGATCATTTGGTTTGAGCAAAAAAAAATGCTTGCTTCAAATGAACTGCTGTCAGCATCTGCCAGGCATAATGTAAACATGATCATGTTTTCTATAAACGGGAAGATAACAGCACATAGTCCTGTTGGTGGTGAGGATGCTGAATCTGTAGCCTTGGCATACCAAGAGGACTGAAGACTGGGCACAGGCTTCAGAATCAGTAGGATCTAAGATCCAACTCCATGTTAGCCATTTACTAGTTGGTGAATTTGGGCATGTTATTAAGCCTCTTTAAGCCTTGGTATCCTCATGAGCTAAGTGGAGAGAATTTGCCCACTTCATAGGGTGCCTGGGATGAATAAAGGCCAACAGCAAGCAGAGCAAGCATACCATAGATATTAGTTCCCTTCTCTAGTTAACTATTTGTAGCTGAAGACAACCGAGCAAACCCGGCCTGACTCAGTGAAGACCTGAGAAAAATCAGCTCAGTGATTCTCAAGGCAGGCGAATTGCAACTCAGAAAAAAAAGATGACAGCCATGAGTAAAGGTTCTTCTGTGCCTCTTCCAAAGGCCTCCTGTGCTGTAGTATGAGCTCTTCTTAAACATGCGTCTTACATGTCTGCATCATCAGCACTGATTATAGTGCTTGGCACATAGTAGGGGAGCGAGCTAGGTGCTGTGGAAACTGCACACTTTTGAGTTAGACAGGCCTGGGTTAAAGCCCAAGTTCTGCCACTTGCCTTCGGGCAACTTACTTCCTTAAGCCTCAGGATCCTTATCTGTAAAATGGGTAATAATATCTACATTAAAGTATTATACATGTGAACTGAGATAATAGATGGAGAGCCTAATACAGTGCCTGGCAAACTATAGACACTCCAAAAAATGTTAGCCCCTATTAATAAATGTTTGCTGAATGAACTCATGCATAAAAAGAACCCCATTCAATGAGCAATGTACACCCCTGTCTCTACAATAGAAACTTGCCATATCACATTTTCCTTTATGGATAGCGAGATGTAGCCACAGTGTTTTTTTTGTTTTGTTTTGTTTTTTTACAGTGGCAAAGGTTTCTTCCAGTTCGGACTCTGTGCAGCATAACCTTAGCAAATTCTTGGGATGTACATGGAACAAAACACACTGCCCACCTCTATCCCAACATTTTTTTTTTATCTTTCTCCATCTGACTTAAAGACTCTCTAGGTTCATCACAGCAATATCTTTTTTTCATTCCCTTCCTTTTCATATGTCGGGGTCTTGTTTAATTATCCTTTTAGCCACTCTATCCCTTGGTCACAAATAACGCTGAGGGAGTCTCACAGCCTCTTCCCTCAAATATATTAATTACAAATGGATCCTCCACTTCGCAGTAAAAAAATCCGACAAACACCACCTTTACTAAGTGGTCAAGGTCAACATCACCAGTGATAAACATATTGGCAATATGTACCCCTAATATGGTACACTGGGGAGGGCACATCACTTCTGTGGTTCTCTTGCAGAAACTTCAAAACCCCAGACTAATCATGAGAAAACATCGGGCAAATACAAATCGAGGGTAAGTCTACAAAATAACTGACCACCACTCTTCAAAAGTGTCAAGGTCATGAAAGACAAGGAAATAACGAGGAACTGGTACAGACTGGAGGAGTCTAAGGGGCCATGAAAACCAAATGCAATGTGGGACACTGAATTGGATCTGAATAAAGTTTGCCACTAAAGTTATTTTTTTAATGTCAAAGGCAGCCTTGAAGGGGAAAAGGACTGACAAAGGTCCAACCGAGGGGCACGTGGGAGAGAGAAGGTTAACCCCAGGAATTTGACTGACCAATTGGAGATGAGAAAGATTTAGGAAAGGATTAAACCTGAGCACCAATGGTACACTTTCTTTCCTTTTCCCTGTGCCCTCAAATCTAACCTAGAGTTAGAGAATAAATCTGAGTCTCTTCAGTATAGTCTCATAGCAGTATGATATGCTTTTGATATTCTCATTGGTTCCCAATATAAATATGAGATGGCATAATATGGTAAAATGCTTTTTAGACAAAATATGTCATTTAAGTGGAATTGCCAAATTGGGATGTAGCCTTAGGTTCAAGGTTGTCTAAAAAGTAAGCCCCTGGCTCCTCAGGGAGGAAGGGACCCCACATATTCAATTTCAGTGAAGTTTGAGTTTTAGTTACACATTTTAGTTACGCAGCAGTCCAAGTTAGGTTCTCACTTTATATTTGAGGAAGACTAGGGCCCACGGAAGGAAAATTGCTCAGGCCTAGCCCATGGGGTGATTTGACAGAGCCCCTACAGGATGCCATGCTGCCTTCTCCACGCTGCTAGTATTTACTGCAGCCTTATTGTCCTGGCCAAGAATGAGGCCAGCTTACAATTATTACACTGAAGTCAACACACCGCCTCCAGGCTCTTATGACACTAAAGGCTAAGCATCTCTACCAGGAAAGTGTTCAGTGAGATGCAGGTACAGAGCAAACATTGAGAGACAGTATTCTTTAGGCCAGATTCTGACTATATGTGTATAGACACATGCTTGTGCAAATCTTAGGATTTCTGGAATGTATCCGTAGAGTTGTGTACTATCTCATTTCCATTTTCTTTCACTGCCCCCTTGCCCACCTTCCCCAGTGTTTCTCTTGCTTCTCTCCGTTCTGTATCCGTGTCCACATGTCACGCTTTAGGGTCTACTCTATGTGATATTTGGTCCCCTGACCTTTCCCAGCTTTTTGGTTTTGGTGTACCTCAGACGAGAAACGGCCGTGGTGCCCAAAGAATCTATTCATTCATATATTTATTCATTCATGCACTGGAGACTATTTGGGGCCCTGGGGATATGGTAACCCACAAGAAAGACAAGAATTTTACTTTCACGGAGTTTACATATTAGTGGGGGGAGACAGTCAATCCACAAAGGGAGAAAGATATAAGAAAACAGCAATAATGAGGAGGGTTGTGACAAAGCTGAATCAGGATGATGTGATAGGGAGTAACAGAAGGTTATTTCAGCTTGGGTGGCAAAGGAAGGGCCTGTTGGAGGAGGTAACATTTAAGTTTAGATGTAAACAAGAGAGATCCAGCTCTGAATATATCTGAGGAGAGAGGGTTCCAGGTAAAGGGAATAACTAGTGTAAGGGCCCAAAGCAGGTCCAAACTGGGCAGATTGAAGACAGAGAGTGTGGCAGGTCATAGTGAGTGGAGGGGTAGAGAGTGCAGATGAATCCAGATTCATGGAGTATCTTGTAGGGCTCAGCAATTGATGCGGGAAGACAATCAGTGGTTCTAAATAGAGCAGTTATAGAATCTAAGTTAGGTTTTAAACAAATATTTCGGCTGTTGTGTAGAGAATGGACTGGAGGTGGTAGAAATGGGTCATGAGGTTAGAAGCAGGAAAACAGATTAAGGGGGGTTTGCAGTTAACCAGGTAAAGGATGACGTTGCCTGGGTTAGGGTGATAGAGATGAAAACAGTAGGTGGATTTGGGATGTGTTCTAGAAGAAAAGCTAATAGAACTGTTGATGGACAAACTGTGGGGAATGAGAGAAAGAAGGAATGGAGATTGCTCCTGGGTTTCTGCCTTGAGCACACTGACGTGTGCTGGTGCCACTGAATGAAATAAGGAACCCTGGGAAGGAAGAGGTTGGAGGTGGGAAATGGAGAGTTTTATTTTAGACATGTTAAGTTTGAGATATTTATTAAAAAACTGACTAAAGCCCCCCTCTAATACTTTATATGTATCACCAAAGGACTATGAGATCTCAGACATTGCCTTCCTTTCCAATTCCTTGTTAAACAGGAACAAAGAGAAAGATAACTGAATAAAATATTCAGTCCTTTGTAAAACACTTGTATGTTCAGAGGTTTGGTAGTAGAGCCACATCCTTCCTGGGCAGGCATAAGTAGCCAATCAATCACCGTGTCACACAAAGCAATTGTTCAGGGGGCAAATTAATTAAAAATTTAATTCCATGATTTTCATCTTAATCTCTTTTCCCCATTAGCTTCAATCGATGCCCATGAATACAATTCAGCAGAACTTTTCATTTAGATAAATGAGTAGGGTACCTAATTAGTCTGTTTGTTATGAACCAATTGATAACGAAAATTATGCTAATTACTAAAAACCATTTTATTATCAAACAAAATGTCCTTTCTATGTTACACTTGCCAATTGTTCCAACTTGCTTCTCTTAACTTTCAGAAGTCAAGTTGTATAGTGTGATGTGTAGGTAAACTGCACTTGAGAAACGTCCACTCACGCTTGCCTTGCATAATACAAGCAATAGTGAAAGTTGTACGAATAAGAAGATTCCATGAACTTCTAGGCCACCTAAGGGCTTCTGCTGCACACTGCAAAAAAAAAGAAAAATAATAATAAAATAAAATAATTTTAAAAAAATCAGGCCAGAAGCCGCTTAAAACAATTAAGTAAAACTAAATGTGGGGATGTGAGAACCGGTTTGAGGAAGGGCAACCTTTTTAGCTTGTTCCAATGCTAAGGTGGTTGCTCACTAGGTCTGTGGAATCAAGAGACATTCATTTGGTGACCGTTTTTCTCATCATCTATGGCAAAGTTTCTACTGTTTTCAAGTCCCACAACACCTCTAAGAATGCCCAAATGCTTAAGTTCCTTCGGTAAAAGTGATCTTCATTTTAAAAACTAAAGTCAATGGCTCTGGACTCCTGCAGCCTTTTCAGCCTTTAACAGTGCTTTCTCCACTTGGGTTTTCATTGCCATTTCAATAAAGAGCGAGAAGAGTGAAGAATGGGCCTCTCATCGATGAAAACCAATACAGAGTTCTCGTGCTGGACATGGCCTCAAAAATAGGAAAAGAGTTTACCATATAGCCCCATGTACGTGGTGGCTGCGCACATTTTATAGGTAAAACTTAAAGGAAAAGAAACCGGTTTTCAGGCTGCGGAGGCTTGAGTACATACACATTTTATGGCTGAGAAAGTTCTGGCTTCTAAGATCAATGTCTCTGCCCACACATTGCATCTGCCACTTCCAACAGCCCAATAAGGATCAGTTCTGGGGTGAGTTTTCAACACAAACTTATCTGACCTGCCTACCATCACCTCTGGCCTACGTCCCTCACCTCTCCTCCCCTCCCCTCCCCTCAGACACCCGGACGGCCCTTCCCCTCGACCCCTCCCGCCTCACCGAGGAGCCTCTGCGGGTAGAGCCTCCGAGCCGCTCCGCCAGACTGCGATAGAGCGGACACAAGAACAGGGTCTAGGAAAGGTTGCAGACACTCCCCCAATTTTTAGCTTCCAAGAGAGGAAGTGACCTAGCTCTTCACCGGAAGCGGAAGTTGAGAGAGGCTCCAGTTCATCGCCATGTTGTGTGTGGCAGATAGATGTTGCTGACCTGATACTCTGAGGTCTAGCTTCACCTCCCTTCTTCCTCCTTCTCTCTCTCCCTCCATCTCCCTCTCTTCCTCCTCCTCCATCTCCTCTTTCTCTTTCTCTCTCTGTCGTTCTCTCGTTCTGTTGTTCTAACAAGTATTACTGACCTCACTAGGTGCCAGGTACTGTGCTATGCACCAGAACCCATTGAACAGGACCCACAGGGAGCTTTCTCTCCGGACATTCAAACCGCCTGGCCATAGATGGACCCTGAAGGATTAACCACAGGGTACTCGCTGCAGTTTGAAGCATGAGGCCCACGAAGCACGCAAGCCCCCTTGCTTTGGGAGCATCCGTTGAGGCTTGTTGGACTTGGGTTACTTGTGCTAGGGAGCAGCATGGTGAATAGTAGAGGGGAGGGTTGGAGAGATAGTTGGGAGGTAGGTGGTGGTAGATTGAATGTGTGGAATATGCAGAGTTGGGTGACTGCCAGGTCTTGGCTGATAGCTGGGTGAATGGTGGGGTAGCACATACTGGAAGGGAACACAGAAGGAAGAAGAAATCTGTAGGACGTTTGATTTTAGATCTGTCGAGTCTGTGGGACCCCCTAGAGGAGAAGCTCAGCAGGAATGTGCCTGTTTGGATCTCTTAGGTGAGAGGCCTGAGCTAGAAGAGTGTGTCTTAGATTTGTGTACGGGGATGAGGATGGAGCAGAAGCATGGGAAAGAGTACCTGGTGGAGAGAGTACCACTTGGGAAAGAGGCTCAGAATGGTCTGAAGAGCTTCTCTCCTTAAGGGAGAGGAAGAAGAGCAGGTAGTCTTTGGAGAAAAATGAGGAGAACATAGTATTTTAGGAGACAAGGGAAGAGCGCCTCAAGGAAAAGTGGTCAACTGGGTCAATTTTCCTGAGAAATTAGATGAAAACTGAGAAATGCCATGAGTACACAAGCATTGCATTTAGCTAGAGCAGGTTCATTGGGATGGTGGGGAGAAGGCCAACTGGGGATGATGAGAAAATGGAGACAAATGAGCACGGGCAGGCCTTCCAGATGTTGCCTATGAAAAAAAATGAAGAGGATACTAGAAGGAAGATGTTAATGTATCTTTATTAAGATTGGAGAGACATACGCTTGTTTAAATATCGAGGAGGAGAGCCGGGGACTTTGGGTGTTCATCAGCCCGTAACCAAATTGACCCATCCCCAAGAGCAGTTTATGAGAACTGTTCTTAAGAAGACAGGACAGGAGGAGAGGGTATGCAGAGCACAGGAGGTGGAGGGGCTGACCTCAGGTAGTAACCCTGGGAAAGGAAGGAAGATGGGGTGGAGGCAGGCACAGAGACATTCATAGGATCTATGCTGTTGAGGTTGTCCATTTTACAAATCTGGGAGGCACTGTCGTCTGCAGTGTCATCTTAATTTTGAATAGTAATCATGACTATTTCCTGGCAGATGGTAGTAAAGAGCCTTGAGGGAAGGGTGCTTCTTTCTAATTCACATGCAGTGGCCATAGCAGATATGAGTAATGGAATTTTAGTGCTGGAAGTTGAGGTACTTCCTCTATCATGGTGTGTATTCTGCTTGGAAAAAGGAGGTGAGTTCATTTCAAGAAGGGAATGGAGCGTCTGAGAGGCTTGTGGACAGTGGAGGAGGTGCACATAATTGTTGCAGCTGAGGAGAAGGCAAAGAAGAAAAAGCAGATTTAAGCCATGTAGATCCCAGACAAGTGAGGTCTGTATGGGCAATGGATGAATCACCAATGTTCATATTATCTCATTTTATTGAGGCATTTCTAGTAAGCGGAAGTAGCTTTATGCCTCTGGTATAATGGCTTGGCGGGCACATTGGGGTATCTAAGCTTTACTCATCATCTTGTTTCCCACTGCAAACTTGTTTTTCATTTATTTTGAAGGACAGTGGGATGCTGCCCCTATTTCATAGGGAAATTGTGTGTGTGTGTGTGTGTGTGTGTGTAAAAGGCAGAGAGAGAGAGAGAGAGAGAGAGAGAGAGAGAGAGAGAGAGGAACCAGAGGCAGCATTTTAAAAATTGCTTCAGAAATTCTGCTTCCAGGAAGATGGAATACATGTACTTTCCATTTTTTTTTCTCCCACAAAGTACAACTAAAAACTCTGGACGTTAGATATACAATAAATGTAAAAAGACTCTGAACGGTGGAGAGAAGACAATGACTAGAAATGTTGAGACCCCAAAGCAGCATGGTGGCAAGTTATCTGGGTTTTGTTTTTGCATCATGTGTCCCAGACTTGGAGGTGAAGAAGCCAGTAACCCAGAAATGCTAAGGGATATAGACCCCCCCCACCCCGCCAAAAAGTGTATGATTCCAATTATATAAAATTGTAGAAAATTCAAAGTAATCAATAGTGACAAAAATCAGACCAGTGATCACCTGGGAATGGGAGAAGGGAAAGAAAAGTCAGAATAGAAAGATTATAAAAGGGCAGGAGGAATCTTTTGGGGGGTGATGGATATATTCATTATCTTGATTGTGGTGATGTTTACATGACTGTACACTTATGCTAAAATTTATCAAATTGTGCATTGCTAAATGTTCAGCTTATTATAAGTCACTTAAATAAAGCTGAAAAAAGAACCCACTGCTGAGCTTCATCCACTCGTCACCTTTGCCATACATATTTGTTGCAGATTTGCCCCCTCTCCTGTATGCCTCCCAAACCAATTTTCCTCCATTTCCCAGATGGAAGTACTAGGAAATTGAATTTGATGTTTATCATTCTCATGCGTGATTTTCTATTTTACCATGTAAATCGTTATCTATAAACATATAACATTTTTCATAAATGGAATATCATTCTGTAACTTGCTTTCTTTGACATTATGAATAAATTATTTAACTTTAACAAAACGTCAGGGCAAGAAGTATTATTACCATTTTACAACTGGAGAAACCGAGGCTCACCATGATGAGGTGAGTTGCCCGAGATGAGCAATGAAGCCAGAACTGAACCAGGTGCGACCTAAGTCAAAGTCAGAGCTTCAAAAAGTGACCACAGGTCCTCCAGCGGGCAGGGAGCTCTCTTGGTTGTGCTTCCTGGTGCTGCCATGAGTGGCGCCTACACCCTGCCTTGCTTGTTTGGCTTGGTTCTTCCTGCCCTAAACAACCCCACCCCTCCTTGTCTGCTAGTTCTTAATCTCTGTTGTGCCAGGTACCCCTCTGGCAGACTGGTGAAGCCTCTGGGCACCTCAGAATAATACTTTAAAATGCTTGTGACACATAAGATTGCAGTTATATTGAAAAAGTACTATCAAATCATTTTTTAAGTTGTGAGAGCAATATATATGCTTCCTTATTGATGCCTTATGTAACAAGTTCTAGCAGTGGGTTTAATAACCAATTTTGAATGAGCACGAGCCTAGACTTTATTTCAACATACCGACAACAACTAGAATGTGATATAAAAATACCTGATTTCTGTTGATGACAACAGGGACTGATAACATGACTATGGTTTGTTCTACTTTCCAAACCAAAGTGTTAAATTTCCCTTAAAAGTTAGTGAACATTAATTTATTTTTTCTCATCCAAGTTCACAGACCCCCTGAATTCCCGCCATGGACACGTTAAGGGCCCGTGGAGCCCAGGATAAAAGCCCTGGACTCGCACCTCAACAGAGAACAGAGCCATGGGGTGAAGAAGCTTGGAAGCTGCTGGTTTTGCAGCCAGACAGAAAGCTGATCCCAGGGCCCTGGGTTTTATATTAAAGACGATCGTCTCTCCACGTCCCTGATCAAGAGCTGCAGCGGGGCCCCTGCACTGCTTAACAGTCGAGGAGCGTCAAAAACAGATGCCTGATAAGAATAACTCGTATCTCTTAGATTTAGGACAGAGCATGATATCAAAGGCCCGAGCAAGGCTTTGCAAATTTCCAGTTGTCAGTGATCTAGTCTCATTCTGCGGGGGGCATTTGTTACAGATACGTTTTTTTCCAAAGACCATTATTTTTTGGCTTAACGTGAAAGTAACCCCCCAGCAGACTGCCCCTGCTTTCACAAAGCCCCCGGCCAGGACCCCTCTGGTTCCTGGCCTCAAAGAACACCCTGCAGTTTTCCAGGAGCCCACGGGGTCTGCTTTAAACAGATGAGCACTGTGTTTTGTCGTTTGTGAAGCTCACTGAGTTTGCAGGCCTGCTTTCCATCTCCCTGTGGTTCAATTAACCGCTGACAATTCCTTCCAGCATGGCAGGGCCCCAGGGCCTTCTCTCTCTGCCTCATTGTTTTATGTATTCTGAAATACTGGCTTTTTAAGTTAAAGATCAGTTTTACTACTGTTTTTGGTGAGAGAGGGAAGCATACTTGCTCTTGGTAGGAAAATTAGAAAGTACAGATAAGGAAAAAAAATCCTCCAACGCTGTTGTGCCAAATTGTACCCTATCAGTGGTACATGAGAATTTCAGGTCTTTGTCTCTGTCAGCATTTGGTACTTTGTCACTTTCGTTGTAGCCATTATCTTTAAATTTGCATTCCATGTGTTTATTAGTCCTTTGACATCCTCTTTTAAAAATACCTGTTCAAATCTTTCACACTTTTTTTTTATTAATCTGTATTCCTATTTCTTTATGATTTGCAGAAATTTGTTATTAAGTCCTGGATATATAACAATATAATAATATTCCTTCGTCAGGTAGGTATATGAATTGCAAATATTTTTTTCCAAATCTGTGGTTTGCCTTTCTCTTAATCCTGTCTTTTAATGAACAAAAGATCTTAATTGAAATAAAGTCCAATTTCTTTTTCCTTTGGGGTTGGTGTTACTGTTACAATTTTTAAAGAAAGAATGTGGGCACCCTCACAGAAATTAAACTGCGTTGGTGCAGTGTTCGTTCTGTGTATCATGTTCTGTGTAGACCTTGTGTTGCTTGAAAGTATAGTGTTCGGAGCAGCATTGTTTAATAAATAGATAATGCAATTCACATGGGCAATTAAAAATTTCCTAATAGCCACATTTAAGAAAAGCAAAGCAAAGCAAAACAAAAATAACCCAATCCAAGTGAAATTAACTTCTTTTCGGTGGTATATTTTATTTAATGCAATATATTTTGGAACCCATTTCAATATTTAAAAATTTTTTCTTGTTCTAGTTTTAAATTTAAATTTTACATAACAAGTCACACTAAGCCTCATTACAAATGCTTAGTAGCCAATAGTGGACAGGTTGAGAGGTTGACAATGAGCTCTGCAGGCAAATGCCCTAGGTTCCAACATGACCCTGTCCCTTAATAATATTAGTTAACATCTATGGACTGTGCTTCCATATCAGGCTCTGTGCAGAAGAATTAAAGAGACTGAGTACTAAAGGCATAACAGGTACTATACATGCATTACCTCCTTTAATCCTTATGAAGGTAATATTCTTATCAAGGTAATATTCTTATCATCTGTGGTGGTTAATTTTACATGTGAACTTGGCTAGGCTAAAATGCTCAGTTGCTTTGCTCGAATACCAGCACAAATGTTGCTGTTCCTTAGATATGATCAACGTTTAGACCAGCAGACTGGATGAGATGACCCTCCATAATGTGGGTGGTCTTCATCTAATCAGATGAAGGTCTTAAAAGAAAAGACTGAGATTCTCCAAAGAAAGAGGAATTTTGCCTCCAGTCTGCCTTTTGACTTAAAACTAAAACATCGACTCCTGCTGGAATTTCCAAACTGCTTGCCAGTCCCGCAAATTTTATATTTTCCAGACCCCCCAATTACGTGAATCAATTCCTTAAAATTAATCTTTCTCTCACTCTCTTCATATATATATGTACACACACATAATAGATATTATATGTATCTACATGCACATATATGTACACATAGGCACATATGACACACATGTAGGATATATATCTTACTGGTTCTTTTTCTCCAGAGAACCTTGATATACCACCCATCCTAATTCTCCTCAGTGGGGAAACTGAGGCAGCCTGGCTCCAGAGCCCATACTCTTAACCCTTCTGCTGCTTCCAGCCATTCAGAAAACTGCTTAACGTCTCTAGGTTTCAGGTTTTTTTTATAGATAAACTAAGACAAATAATAGTACCTACTCGGTAGGGTTGTTGTGATGAAGGGTCAAGATACTATAACTCACCCAACACGTGGTAAGTGCTCAATAAACGTTATTGCTTTTTATTGATGCCTTCCATCTTAAAACACACTGAGCAGGACTTATTACTGGTTGCATTGTAGACATCAAAGAATTAAAAAGAAGGACGAAGTTTAGAAAATGTATTATATTATACTTATTGATGATCTTTATTACAGGCTCTTTGAGAATAAATTTTTGCCATGCCCATGTTAATAAAAATTGTCATTTTTTTTTCCAGGGAGTCCCTACCATGTGCCCAGTTCAAATTCCATCATCTATTAAAACCCTGACATTAACCCTACTAGGAAGGTGTCATTGTCATGTCCCAGTCCACAGATGGAAAACTGAGGCTCTGAGTGACTTGAGAAACTCACTCGGCTTCTAAGTGACAATCAGGAAAATAATTCTTCATGACCTTCATATCATCAAACCATCAGGTTATTTGTTTTCTTTATTCTTTATGAAGCGGTGTGTAAGTGAATAGAAATTAACATCAAGTCCTTGTGGGGAAATTGAAAACTTAATCATCCCTGCTTTCTCATTTTTATCTGCTGCTGGATGTACGCTTCGTAATTCAGCTTTGAGACTGTCGTATAATCTTATAATGTTTTTTGCTTTGCAATTTTGTGCAGGTAATCCTAAGGAGGATTTTTCATATTATTGTGTATGATCAAAATTGAATGTAGCTTGTAAAAAAATGAATTGTTAATAATGGAGAGAGCCTCGTGTTCTTTGAAAATATTTGCCGTTAAATGAAAAGAGACTTCAGACGTCAATATATTTCATTTTGTTGGTTTTCCCCCCTCTCCATTCTTGTATTTTTTTCTCATACATTTCAAATTGCTGTAATCCACAGATTAATTTTAAGGTATTTCTTTGAGTTATGTTCATAAATGTCAGATTATTTGTGCATGTTTTAATACATTTTTCTCCTTGATTCTCCTTTCTTTGATGTCAGTACTGTATAAATCCAGTTTAATATAACTTTCATTTGTGAGGCTTAACACAGAAATCATTGTAAGACTGGACCAAACCTCCTTCTGTTTTACAATGATTATCTTTTTCTGTAAAAATGAACTAAGCCCTCTAGTCTGAGGATTTGTTAAAAAAAAAAGTCCAAAAATAGAAATCAAAGCTCAGGCGGTGAGCTCAGATCGTATCTAAGGGCTCCTTCATCTTGGCATCCACACTTCTGTGAAGTGTCTTCTGTAAGCCGGTTACGTTGGATAAAGAAGTGAAAGTGTGTATTCTTGAGTGGCAATTCTATCATGTTTATTCTGAGTTGGATACTGCAGTAGTTCTTTACCTCATGGTCTTTAACCCCTGAGCCTTGGTACTTCTATGTACATGATTTTTGCCCGGCATAGTTACATGGGGTTATTTTAAATCATTTATGCTCTAATTTATATTGTTTATAACTGGACCATGAACAGCTGAATTTCATTGAAAGGGCTGTGTAATGACCTCGGGTGTTATTAAATGGCACCCTCCCCTGAGTATATATAGCCCTTCTTTCTTTTCGTGATCACGTACCTTTCTCTCATTTTCACGAGCAATTCTTTGCCCTGCATCCGATAGCTGAGAGAAGACAGCAGCAGAACTGCAGATCGCGTGCTTGGAAGCGTGTGGATTTATTACGCTCATATTACAATCTATACATATTCATTAAGCTCCTGCTATGTGCAAAGCTTTGCTCTAGACCCTGTGTATAAAGATCAGCATATTCCCCTTGAGGATTCATCCCTGAGGTATAATTTACTACTATTTTTCCTGATGTTAGTTAAGCAGTGTACGTCAAGCCTTAAAAACGTGCATATTCTTTCATCAGGTAATTCTACCTTTAGAAAAGTAACTCAGGTAGGTAAATGGGAATGTGGGTAAATATTGAGCTAGAAGGATATTCATCTCAGTTGTTTAGAATAATGAAAATTAGGATGGTCCGATAGTAAAGGGTGGATAAATTAGGGTGTCTGTGTGTCCATACAGTGGGAGATTACATAGCCATTAATAATGAGATCGTAGATTGTTGACATTGGAAAACATTAATTATATATTGCAATGCGAGGATGAATATATGACCATATTGCACTCGTAGGAAAAAGGCCAGATGGATACTGAGCAAATGTAAAGAGTGGCTTTTGTAGTATAGTAGGATCATAGGTGTATTTTTATTTTCTTCTCTTTGCTTCCCTTATGTGCACTTCCTAACTTTTCTCTAGAGAGTAGGTGTTACTTTTGAAACAAGAGCATTCTATAAAAGTTATTTTTAATAAAAAATAAATTAGAGAGTCTGTCCGTGGGCCATTACAGGCTGTGCAGGAAGGACGCACTCTGGTGGACATTCGGTGTTCATGGAGCCACTCCAGTTGCATAGAGCCACTCTGCTGTGACCCACTGTCCTCCCTCATTAGCCCTTCCTGCCCTGCCCGTGGATGTATTTCCAAGCTTCAGAAAGCCATACGCTCCTTCTTGCTCGCTGCAAGTTACAGAACAGCCAGATCACCACTGGCCCAGACAAGCCTGAATTTGCTTTTCCTCCTGCCACAAGAAACCTTGCATCTTGGTGCCTGACTCTGGCCTCCTGAACCTGGCCTTAGCAAACCTCTACCAGGCAGGATCTGGTCCCTGAAACTTTGGAACTCTGAGCCTGAAAGGGACATAGGAAACATCAACTCTGGAATATGAGATCATCACGGCTCTCTGTCATCTACAGAGCAACATGACTTTGGGCTTGGCCACATGACTTGTTTTGATCAATGAATATGACATGACACTAATTAGTGGAGATGACATAGTCATACCCTTGAACTGTGTTTGCACATTGGGCCTGTCTTTATGCCTCAGTGATTGCTGCAAGAAGACGTGCCCCAAATAGACACCACCCCTTCACCTGGGCACCAGGGTGAGACATAGCCACTGGCCCAAGGAAGATGGAGCAGATCTGAACCCAATCTGCAACCTCCACAAACTGGAGCCTGGAGCCAGGAGTTCAGCTCAGCCCAGTCAAGTAACACATGACCCGCTGACCATGAGTATGAAAATAAAGGATTTTAATTTTAAGCCAGTGAGTTTTGTGGTGGTTGTTATGCAGCATTGTTATAGAAATAGCTGACTTACACAGTTTCCTCTCCTCTTTCTTTCTCATTTCCTTCCAAAAATATTTGAGCAGCAACTATGTGCCAAGACTTATGCTAGGGTCTGGAGATACTATAACAGTGTATAGACAATCTAATTTTCATAACAACCCTGTGTAATAGGTCGTATCACAGTCATCTGTGTTCTACAGGTAAGTCACCAGTGTGAGGCCACAGACCCAGCAAGTGGCAGAGCTGGAGTTGAAATCCAGGCAAATTGGCTCCAGAATCCCTACTCACACCCATTCTACTCCTGGCCTCTTGTGGTCACTCTGATTCATCAGTACTGTCTTGGGAGGGAAGGACTCCCAGCCTGCAGGTTGGCTGTGACCATGGAAGAAATAACATGCATAAAGTAGGCTGTCAAGAGGTGGCTCCCTCCCATTCCCCCCACCTCTCCTTAAGTTCTCAGAGGAGATTTACCTTCATCAGTATGGTTATATAGGGCAGGAACTGGTAAAATACCTTCTGCAGGCCAAATCTACCCACAACCTATTTTTGTATGGCCCACAGTTAAAAATGGCTTTTACATTTTCAAATGGTTGGGAAACGATCAAAAGTAAACATTTTTGATACCTGAAAATTATATGAGATTCAATTTTTTAAATTTTTTTAAAAACAGACTTTAATTTTGGATCAGTTTTAAGTTTACAGAAAAATTGAGCAGAAAGTACAGAGAATTTCCATATACCCACTTCCCACTACCACTCCAATTTCTTCTATTATTATCTTGCATTAGCAGGTACATTTGTTAAAATGGATGAGCCAGTGCTGAGACAATAGTATTAACTAAAGTCCATAGTTTACATTAGGGTCCACTCTTTATGGGTTTTGGCGAATATATAATGACATGTATCCACTATTATAGTGTCATACAAAACTGTTTCACTGTCCTAAAAATTCTCTGCATGAGTATATAAGCTCCACCTATTCAGCCCTCTCTTCTTCCCCTCAAATCCCTGACATCCACTGATCTTTTACTGTCTCCATAGTTTTGCTTTTTCTAGAACGTCATCTAGTTGGAATTATGCAATAGACAGCCTTTTCAGATTGACCTCTTTCAATCATAATATGCGTGTAAATTTCCTTCGTGTATTTCTGTGGTTAGTTAGCTCAACTCTTTTTATTACTGAATAATATTCCACTGTCTGGATACACTGCAGTTCGTTTACGCACTCACCTACTAAAGAACATCTTGGTTGTTTCCAAGTTTTGGTAATTACGAATAAGGCTGCCATAAACCTTTGTGTGCAGGTTTTGTGTGGACCTAAATTTTCAACTCATTTGGCTAAATAACGAAAAATGAAAATGCTAGATCATGTGGTAAGAGTGTGTTTAGTTTTGTTAGAAACTGCCAAATGCTGGCAAAGTGGCCGTACCATTTTGCATTCCCGTGAGCAATAATTGAGAGCTCCTATTGTTCCACGTTTTTGCCAGCATTTGGTGCTTGTCAGTGTTTTGGATTTTAGCCATTTCTAGTAGGTGCGTAGTGCTATCTCATTGTCGTTTTAATTTGCAGTTCCCTAATTACATATGAAATTGATCATTTTTTATATGCTTACCTGCCGTCTGTATATTTTCTTTGGTGAGATGCCTGTCCAGATCTTTTGCTCATTTTTTAAACTGGGTTTTCTGTTTCTTTATTGTTGAGTTTTAAGAGTTCTTTATATATTTTGGAAACGAGTTCCTTTATCAGATGTATTTTGCAAATATTTTCCACCGTTTGTGGCTTGTCTTTTCATTCTCTTAACAGTGAACTTCAAATTTTAGCATCCACAGAAAAAATTTTATTGGAACACAGACATGCTCATTCGTTTACTCATTGTCTATGGCTAATTTCATGCTGTAGCAGCAGAGTCGTGACAGAGCCCCAAAGCCAGAAAACCTAAAATATTTACTAGCTGTCCCATTCCAGAAAGTTTGTTGACACTTGATTTAAGGCGTCATCTCCATTCCTTCCTTAATGAGCCTGTCATTCCCAGAAAAGCAGTTCTCATGAGAAAAAATTACCGACTTCTGGAGTTGCCAAGTGGAAGTGTGTCGAATTGTGTTCCACCAGGCCACTTTTTTTTTTCTTTTGTATGATTACTCTTTCATGGCTCGTTTTTGACTCCGGAAGCCCTTTCTCAAGTCCCTGTGCATGGAGGGAGGACTGGTGGGGCAGTCTGAGCTGTCCTGCCTTTGGAGTTGCTTATCTGTTCTCCTGCCTCTGTGTGGGTCCAGCCTAGTGTCTCTTCCTTCCCGACTCGGGCTGCTAGAGTCACGCCTTCCGGTGTAAGGAGTTGATGGCCCCCTAGAGGTGAATCCTTGTTATTACAGCGACATCAATCCTGGAGAAATGCTAGCCAGCTCCTCCGAACAAAGGTGGGTTCCAGCTTTCTCTGCTAAACCAGCCCTCACCACAAGCGCACTTTTGTGTTTGGGATTGATTTTCCCTCCAAAGTTTTGAGGATCACATACTGCAGATTTCTCTCATCCTACTTTCTCCTCCAAACAACAGTAATCAATTCCAGCATGGGGATGTCAGATCATTGAAACACACTCTGTGACATTTATATTTTTCAATTTCCACGTAGCTGCCAGTCTGATCCCCCCCCCCATATTTTTTGCCTTTTCATTTTTTTTTTCATGCCTTTAACATTTGGTCCTACGTTTTTTCTTTTTCCAATAAGTGAAAAGAATGTAAATCTAGAAAAACACAGGCAGATATGTGCTCTTTTTCTTGCGAAATCTTTGCTCTCACTATCACGGTGCGACAACAAGTAAAGAGAAACAGAGAGACTTACACACTCTGTCTGGTCTTTCCTCTCCTGCCAGTTATTTTTGACGGCTTGGCATTTGAGATAAATCAGTTCTTTCCTAACAGGCAACTTCTGCATCCCACACAGCATGGGTGCTTGGGCGGGCCATAGCCTGCCTGGTTCCTGGGTGTTAATAAAGTAATAATTATTATTTATTGAGCACTTACTTATTATGTGCCAGGACTTTTCTAAGTACTTTACATTTAGAGGCACTGAAAAGAAGACAAGCCAGGCAGCTTGCTGCCCTGTCCTGCCTTCCCTTATCATTGCTAGACTAAGAGGCTGGTCAGCCCAGGCTCTGAAATCAGATGGAAACAAGTGAGGATGAGAAGTGAGTGTCCTACAGGCCTCTGATTCCAGAAGGTCACGTCAGAGGGCAGAGTGGAAGAAGCCTTAACTGACTGAACTTGAGAAAACCTGACCTTGACATTTTGCCTCAATTAGCAAGGTTAAATTTCTATCCTCAGGGGAGACGGGTTTTGAGAGTTCAGTTTTGTTGGTGAGAAATCGATGGCCTCTAAAACGTGTGCTTGCTGAGTAAGAGAAAACACGTCATTCTCTTCGTAGAATATTTGAGCAATCCAGAATGTTAGCTAACATAGGGTGAGGAGGTGCCACATGGCAGGCACCGATCGCACGTTTTGTGTGTGGTTTAGGCCAAGGTCCTTAGTTGCAGATAACAGAGTCCACATTAGCAAGTTCACACCAAAAGACATCTAGTAAAGTTTGTTTATTAGGTACCTATGGACATTCTAACAGGACCAAAGAATCAAGCTTGAATGCTACTCAGGCTCAGAACAGTTGGGCAACTCTGGGTCAACGGAACCCTAAAAAAGCCTCAATTCATTGTAAAACTATTCTAACAAAGGCTCTGCTGCTGACACCTGCCAATCGCCACACATGGTACTTGAAGCTAAATGTCAAAATTCCTCCCCATTTCCCCAGAAGATCTAACAACTCTGCCTCGTGCTTTCCAGAAGGTCCAGTCTCCCAGCCTGTGGCCACCTCTTGCACTGCTCACTTCCACATCTGAGCCGTGAGTGAGTGCAAAGGATCGGTGCAAACCAGGCCACGTGCCCGTACCCGGTAGCTGCAAAGTAGTCTGAGGCGTTGCGTTTCCAGCTTCCCAGCTTTGATAGTACAAGAAGGCAGTCTGGAGGGGAATGGAAAGGTGCCAAGTCAGTCACACATGCACCAAAATCTCCATTTTCCAGGTGAAGAAACTGAGGTGCAGAAGAATTTTGTTTTTTGATTCTTTTGAATCTTGATGGCCAGGAATGAGCCCCACCCCTCCTGTTTGGGGAAACTAGGATTCACTTCCCTGTTTTCCTTTAGCATACAAAAAACTCAGGTATAGAATGTTCAAAAAGCATCCTTAATAAGGAAACACGCCCCAAGATCAAGAAGAGTTCAAGGACATTCTTTCATCTCAGAAGCACTGTAGCCTGACATCTCTTCTGCATTTTCTCTCTAAGTTACCATCTGCTTTCTGGATAGAGCATGTGTGTTAAAACTTTGTTCCTCTCTTGGGACCTCTGACCCATTTTTTATTTGCCATGTGAATTCTTTTGGCTTTCCTTCCATTTTTATGATGTTTTCCTTTGTGTCTGTAACTGCAACTCCTTATCTTTCTAGCAAGAAGGAGGCTACGGTCTCTGATCGAAGTTCTTATGAAATTGCTTCTCGATTTGCCTGCAAAATTGTCCCCATTTGATACTTAAAGCTATGTTTCTTCTTCTAGTAGCTCTAGAGAACTATAGCAACATGGCGGGATGCATTTCCACCGGAACAATTTAAGAACTTGACCTTTCTCTCAGAGGCCAAACAGGATTTCAGTCTAACCATCCTGGTGAACCTTTAATCTGTCTCGATTCAGCCATGAGCAGGCTTGACTGTGACAGATGCCTGGGAAAATCTCCTGTTTCCTGTTACTCCTCATCCTTCTCAGACATGTAGGCAGAGTGGGGCTTACAGTAAGGATTGACATTGAAACACATCATTAAGAGCAAGGCCTCAAACCAAGCAAAACTCAAAGAAGGTTTCGATCAAAAAATCCTCAGTAAAGGAAACCACTCACAAATACATCGTAAGTTCTGGAAAGTGGGTTCAAGTCAACAAAGAGTATTCAAATTTCAGTTCTAAGGTGGATCATGCAACTGGAAACTGAAGATGCTATTTGTGCAAGAGGTTTTAGTGATTCGGGCCAACGTAACATCCTCTGCCTCCTTTCTTCCCTAATATAACTATGGTTTTGTTTTTGTAATTTGCCCAGATCCTTTCATCTCAGGAAAGGTGAGTCCTCAGCAGCCCCACTGGGCTAAGGCAATAGTTTGATCTCAGTGATTGGTCCTGGGTTTGCCATGTGACTTAGGTGTGGCCAATGGGATAGAGGAAACCTCCTATAGGGCTTTTGGGAAATATGTTCTACCTGGATAAAAGTGCCATGGCAGGAGAAAGTCTTTTCTCTCTGCTTTCTGTCTTGAATGTTGATTGTGACTCATGGAACTGAGACTGCCATCTTGTGACCAGGAAGAATTGCCCGGATATAGACCCAGAGTTCTGTCATTTTGAACTTATTTTTATTGGTTAAGTCAGGGGCCAGGATCGGGAAGCTTTTTCTGTAAATGGTGAGACAGTAAATATTTTGTTTCCTAAGCCAACTACTCTTTACCTTCGTGATGTGAAAGCAGTCCTAGACAATACATAAACGAATCTGCATGGCCGGGTTCCAATAGAACTTGACTTATAGACACTGAAATTTGAATTTCATGTAATTTTCACATGTCAGCACACATGAAGAAATTCTTTTGATTTTTTTCTTAGCTCATGAGCTGTGCAAAAACAGCTGACAAGGCAGATTTGGCCCCCGGGTTGTCACTGTCACTGGGTTTTCACTTCCTGGAAGCCGAGTGACTTCTAGATGGTTTTGTCATCCAACCTTCCATTTTTCAAATGAAAAAGCTGAGATCCAGAGAGGTGACACTGTCAGCGCTAGTAAATTTAGATCCCAAAGCTCTCGACTCCAAGTCCGGGATTTTCCCCAGGACACAGCACGGCTTCCTGCTCATTCATACCCAATCTATGATTTCTTTTTTAAGGCTGTGACACATTCCTTCATGTATGTGATTGCATTTCATTCACACAAAATATATTGAGAGCCAGGAGGACACTAATTTATAGTGAGGACCTACCACATGCCAGGCACTTTACGTTATTTAATCCCATAAAAGTGAGGTAGATGTTATTATGCCCCTGTCACATATGAGGCTGTGGAGGCTCTGAGAGGGCTGCGCCATGCCTAAATTTCCCCCCCCCTGGAGTAGATGGGCACGGGTCCCATCCAGCCCTTCCCGCCACATCTCGCTGGGCGTACCCTAATGACGAAGACATGGCTCCTTTGCTTCAGACACTGAATATGTTCAAGGAAATCCTGAAAGAGAACACAAAGACATTTCTTTTTCTTTCTGAAGTTTTATTCTGCTGAAATGGGCTGCTTTTTACCAGTTTTAGTGGCGCTAGAAACAGACCAAAAGAGGCAATAAAGCGACATTCATCGCTGAGGCCACTAGAGGGCAGCAAGAAGCCATATTTATAAAGCAGCTCACTGCCTTTTCTCCTTGGTTCCGTTGGGACGTTTATAGGAACCTCAGGGGAAGAATATGTTTCAGCTTCTTATTCCAAAATCTTCACTTTTGTGATGGGAAAAAAATGGAATCCCACAGGTTCAGGTTGCTCTCTAGGATCAGACACCGGGAATCATTAAGTCGATAAACATTTGAATATTCATTAGGCCACACGGGGTCACAGCATAGGCGATGACGTACAGCGGCGGTCAGGGAAGGCGTCGCCCCTGTCTCCACGGAGCTTGCAGTCTAGTGGATCACACGGACAATGAGAAGTTAGCGAATCAACTAAATTATCAGGGATTGTGGGGGAGGGGCGAAGGAGGGAGGGTCAGGAACAAGAAATGTGCAGAAGTGGCATTTACCCCCGTCCGAAAGTGAAAAGCAGCCAAGCTTTCAAGGCGCTGAGGACAAAAATTCCAGGAATAAGGAAAAGCAAGAGGAAGAGGGCTTGACTTGTGCTGGACCTGGCAGACCAGCAGTGAGGCTGCATCAGGTCCAGAAAGGAAAGAGAGGTGATGATTCAATGACTCGATAATGACCTTGCGCTGGACATTCACTAGGTGCCGAGCACTGTGTTGGGTGCACTTTCTCACTGCACCACTACTACAAATCTACAGCTTGCATAATATTATTATCCCCCTTTTACGGCCTCAGAGGAGTTAAGCCACTTGGCCAAAGCCACACAGCCTGCAAGGGGCCTAACTGGGATTTGAACCAGAGTCTGTTTGACTCCAGCACCCAGGCTCATACTCGCTATCCCTAACAAAGGTGGAAGGAAGATTAGAAAGAACCCTGGGATCCTATCTCCTGGCTGGGACTCTCCCCACAGCCTTCTCTTGTCTTTGCCTTGCATGTAGGAAAGCATCTTTTCACTGTCAGCTCCTGGGCATGGTGGCAGGAGAGAAGGCAGAAGTTACATAATAGAAAGGAAAAGCTTTGCTAGAGATTATCGAAGGCCGGGATAAGGATCCCCAAGACTCACAGCAGCAACTGTCCCCTTCCAAATACAGTGTTCACAGCCCTCTGATGATAAAAACAGACTCCTGAGAAGCAGAGGAAGGACACCTTGGGCTTCGGCACACTGCCTCGGAGCCCAGCGAAGCCAGGTGGCTGCCTCTGGGCACCGAGCTAACATTCCCAGGGCCCCCGCAGAATGTGTAAAATTGCATGCACTGGCGTAACCCGCCCCAGACCTACCTAGTGGCGTCACCTTCCTGACTTTTGACAAAGGAAGCAGGTGTCCCTGGAACTGCAGGGCGTGTCCGTGATGACTCAGGCCCACCGGTGTTGTCATTTGTGGGGTGGGCTTCAGGAGGAGAGAGGTGTAGAGCAGAGCTGGGTCCCCTTCCTGCCCCCAGGAACTTGCAGCAGCACCCCGGTACCGGTTCGTCAGTCCCGCTGCCGCGTCACCTGTCTAAACGGGTGCCACCTTCGAGGCACAGCCTTGTCCTCTCGAAGCCTCCATCGACACCTTCTCCAGGGCTCAGGGTCTCCTTGCTCTCCTCTCATTCTTTCTTATAATCTACACGGCAGAGCTTAGTATTTTTTTCAGCAGGACAAAATCACAGCATTTGGAGTTAGAAAACCTAGGCTTGAGTGCCTGGTCCCGCAGCGGCAGGTCGTGTGACCTTGGGCACATCATCGCATCTCTCCGAGCTACTCTTAGCCAGGCCCAGGGCTCACTTGGGGGAACAGTGGTGAACGGGTCTTACCCCCCAAAAGCTACCATTTCAATGTCTGCATCCAGAAAATGGGCATCGTAACAATGACCTCTCCAGCTGGCTGTAAACACGATGCAAAATCACACACACAGGAGCTGCTTGTAAATTTAAATGTGCCATCTAACTTTTTTCCCCCAACAGGTTCTCCATGGTTGCCTTGTTTTCCGGATCTGCAAAATGGGGGTCGGAATGTTAATTTATTTCCAGTCCGCTGTAGCAGTCCAGCAGAGCAGAGGCAGCTCAGGCCACGGCTGGGAGCTGGGTCTCTGGGGCCGTTGTGTCTGTTTTTTCATCCTGGCGCTGCCTTTTCCTGCCTTGGGGACCCTGCACAAGTTATCTGAGCTCCGTGCCTCAGTTTTCTCATCTACGAAATGGGAGATGATAACAGTGTCCACCTCCCAGAGCAGTGGAGGGATCCATTTGTTTCTTAGGACTGCTGTAACACATAACCATAAACTGAGCAGCTTACAACAGACATGTATTCTCTCGCAGTTCTGGAGGCTGGAAGTCTAAAATTACAGTATTATGGACCTTCTGAAGACCCTAGAAGAGAATCCTTCCTCGCTCTTCCAACTGCTGGTGGTTCCAGGAATTCCTTGGCTTGTGGCCGCATCACTCCAACCTCTGCCCCTGTCTTCACATGGCCTTCTTCATGTGTCTGTCCTCTGTGTGTCTTTTATAAGGACTCTTGGCACTGGATATTAGCCCTTCTGGATAATCCAGGATGATCTTGAATCCTTAGCTTAATCACAACTGCAGAGACCCTTTTTTTCCTAAGGAGATCGCATTCACAGTTCATCCCCAGGGATTAGGATGTGAGCAGGTCATTTGGGGGCCACCATTCACCCATTACAACCAAATAATGCCCGCACAGAGCATGCTCAGCACAGAGGCAAGAACATTGTAAGCGCTCAGATGACAAGTGCATCTCTGTTGTGTATTTTGAGGTTGTGTCTGAGGTTAAACTGTGAAGACTTGTTTGACACAAGAACAGAAACCAAAGTGTAGGAAGATGGGTCACACTTCCCTTCAGGCCTCCTGGCTGGTGGCCCAACTTGACATGCAGCATTTCCCAACGTGAACCAACCTGTTTCAGCCTTGAGACTCCCCAAGTTCTCTCTGTTCTGAACATGCTTTTTGCAGAAACCACCAATTATTGCAAAGTCTGCATTCACTAAAATTAGACTCTGGTCAGAGGCTGAGGAAAGCAAGTTATAAAGTAGCCCACCTGGCAGGAGGGGGTAAAATGGCAATCAAGGCGGTCTTGATAGGTCATCATCTTGTTAGGCCTCAGGCCGAAGTCAGCTTGGCCTCATCAGGTAATGCTAGGCATCAGGTTTAAAGGTCAAGGAAGCTTTTCACTAAAAAGAAAGGAGACTTGTTTCACTCCTAGAGCAAGATCTGTGGCTGGGCTGGGTGGGGTGTGTACACATGCCAGAAGTACATCTCACTGAAGGCGGAATAAGAAAAAACAGAATGGTCTGGGCCTGAGGAGGGCAGGGGGGCCGGTGGAGGCGAGTCTGGGATCCTGACTCTACCACAGTGTGGTGGAAAGAGAGAGGACAGCTGCACTGGTTCCAACCCTGACGGACCTTGTGGTCACTCAGAGCCTCGATGTTCTCAGCTGTCAAATGGGCATCACAGCAGGAAATACTCCTAGGGGACTCGGTGCTGTGTGGATATACAGGCAGAGCCAAATGGTGTCATGGCGTCTATTGTTATTCCTGCCACTACCCGAATGAAGAACCATGGGTGGCAGAGGCACCTTTAAGGTTACTGGTTCAGTTCTAGAACAACAGCAGAAGGGCCGAGCCCCGAGCTAGAGCTGCCTGTGTCCGGGGTGGAGATGAAGCGGAGGGGCTTCCCATGAAGCTCACAGCATACCGAAAGCACAGGCGGGACTTTTGTGCCCGCTGGGAGGATGCATTCTCAAGCCCCGTAAAGCACCTTCTTTCCTGACTGGAGGTAAATCAGAAGAGTAATATTTCACTACTGCTCTGAGACCCTATTTTTACCCCTAGTGGTTGAGGTCCTTGCTGGAAGTGTCATTTGAGTAGCGATGTCACTACGGTGTCGGCGTCGTTGTTCCTGGGCTGATAGGGCTGGGTGGTTGCCCAGGGATGGAGAACATTTCCAGGATCCTCCAGCTCTGTGCAAACCTACTCAAAAGAAAGGAAAACCCACGCTCCCTCCTGACCACACCAGCTTCCAGAGCCCCGGTCTCCCAGCCCCCCAGTCCCCCCAAGGCCAACCTCAGCAGATCTTGGTTTTATTTCAGAGGAAGCTATTTGCTCACCTGGCTGAAGGGAGACTTGTGAGTTAAGAAGGAAATATCACTTTAACAGTGAGACTCCTGAGTTAAGAAGCAAATATCATTTTAATAGCTCTCTTTTGTTCTGTGGGTTCAGAATGACTGTGGTGGTTTCCATATCTGGAGAAATGCTCACTTGCCACACAGCATGATTATTCTTTTAAAGTTGGTTAGTGCAGATCACCCTCACGGCCACCCCTTAGGTCTATGGCAGTAAACCTGCAGGATCTCTCACACAAAGGGAACATCTTAAAACGATGAAGGGGGAAAGAAGAGTGATCCACAGGAAAGGCCATCAGACTGACGTTCAACCTCTCTACAACCCTAATGGAAAGAGAAAACAGTCGAAGAGTGTCTTAAAGATGCTGAGAGAAATAACTGTGAACCCGGAGTCCTGTAATCAGTGATCTTTCAAGTACAAAAGCAAAAAAAGAAAAGAGATCACTTGCTCCCAACAGACTCCCTCTCTCACCAAAAGAGTAGAGATAGTCTTACGTCTTCCTTTCTGATTTGGATGCCTTTTATTTCTTTTTCGTGACGAATCACTCTGGCTAGAATTTCCAGCACAATATCGAATAGCAGTAGTAAAAGTGGTAATCCTCATCTTGTACGTGTTCTTCAGCGGGAAGCTTTCATTCTTTCACCATCGAGGATGATGTTAGCTGCAGGTTTTTCATATTATTGTATAATATGGTGTATTACATTGATTGATCGTCGTATATTGAACCATTTTTGAATTGCTGGGGTAAATCCCCTTTGGTCATGGGTGTATAATCCTTTAAATATGCCATTGGATTTGGTTTGCTACTATTTGGGTAAGAATTTTTACATCTATATTCATAGGTGATATTGATCTTCTCTTTACTCGTGGTGTCTCTGGCTTTGTTATGAAGATAATGTTGGCCTCATCTAATGAGTTAAAGAAATTCCCTCTTTTTTGATGTTTTGGGAAGATTTGTACCTGAAGATGAAAAGCATTGCTGAAAAATGTTAGAGATCTAAGTAAATGGAAAGACGCCCTGTGTTCATGGATTGGAAGACTTAATATTGTTAAAATGTCAATAATCTCAAGTGATCTACAGATTCAGATGCCAAAATCCCAGGTGCCTTTTTTGGCAGAAATGAAAAAGCTTATCCTAAAATTCATGTGGAATTGCAAGAGCCCCAAATAGTTAAACAATTTTGAAAAGAACAAAGTTGGAGAACTCAGACTTACTGAATTCAAAACTTATTACAAAGCTACAATAACAAAAGCAGTGTGGTACTGATATAAGGATAAGCATATAGGTTAATGGAATAGAACTGAGAGTCTAGAATTAAACCGGTTTCCAAGAGGGTGCCAAGACTATTCAATGGAAGAAAAATAGTCTCTTTAATAAATGATGTTGTCACAACTGGATATGCACACGAAATAAAATAAAGGCGGACTTTTACTTCACACCATCTATAAAAATGAACTCAAAATGGATCAAACCTAACCATAAGAACTAAAACTATGAAACTCTTGGAAGAAAGTATAGGAGTAATATCTTCATAACATTTGACTTTGCAATGATTTCATAGATATGACATCAAAATCACAAGTAACAAAATAAAAAAATAGATAAGTTAGACTTTATAAAAATTAAAAAGTTTTGTGCATCAAAGGACACTATCAAGAAGGTGAAGACAACCCCAGAATTGAAAAAGATATTTACAAATCATATATCTGAGGGTCTAGCATCCAGAATCTGTTAAGAACTCATACAAATCAACACCCCCTCAAAAATACAACCCAATTTAAACATGAGCAAAGGACTTGAATAGACATATCTACAAAGATGTATAAAGAATCAACAATCACATGAAAAGATGCACAATGTCATTGTTTACTCAAGAAATGCAAATCAAAACCACAATGAGATATCACTTTATACCCACTAGGACAGTTAAATCAATAAAACAGAAAATAGTAAGTGTTGGAGAGAATGTGGAGAAATCGCAACACTTATAGTTGCTAGTTGAGTTATAAAATGGTACAACCACTGTGCATACCAGTTTAGCAGTTCCTCAATAAGTTAAACATAGAATTATTATCTAACTCAGCACTCCCATTCTTAGGTTTACACCCCAAATAATTGGTAATAGATGTTTAAACAAAACCTGTAAACAAATGTTATAGCAGTGTTATTCATAAGTGCAAAAAGAAAGAAACGACCCCAATGTCCATCAACTGATGAATGGATACAATAAATGTAGAATATCCGTGAAATGGATACTGAGCTATAAAAAAGAACGAAGTACTGACACCTGCTACAACGTGAGTAAACAGGCAGATCAGTGGGTGTCATGTTCCGGGCAGGGAGACGGGAGGGACAGCAGGTGATTGGTAATGGGTACAAGTTTGCTTTTTCGGGAAAAGAAAAAGTTCTGGAGTGATGTGGTTGTGAATGTACTTAATGCCACTGACTGTGCACTTTAAAATGGTTAAAATGGTACATTTTGTTATATTTATTTTACTAACTAAAAAGTTTTCCAATAACTGAATCAAATACTTGAAAATATTTTTCTTTAATTTATGCATCCACACTGACATAACTGGTTCATGTCTTTCAGAGGAATGATTTGACTTTGAAACAAAAGCATATTGGTTTCAAAACTATGCTCCAGTTAAATAAATTCAGTAACTCTTGTGTCAACTTGCTATTATTAACTGAATTCCAAGAAGTAGTGCACACTCTAAATTTATCATGATCAACAAAGTGTTCTTCATATTTTTCTTGTGCAACCCTACCCACACCTACAGCTGTACAAAGTTCCAGAGAGGACAGACGGGCTAAGCCAGTCTTGGGGGTAGGTCTACTGTATTTACTCATTTTGACAAGCCCGTGGGTGTTTTTATTTTTACTTTTCTCTTTTGTTATTATTTTCAATGACTGTACTATAAAAAATAAAGTATTTTAAAACTAGGACATACGAGCAGGTGCAAATAAAGGAACCCAGAACTGTGGGAAGCATGCAAGTTCCCTCTGCGGCTTTGGCCATTTTTTCAAAGGCAACACAGGCACTCATAAGAGCTGAAGCTAGGCCCCGAACTTCTCTAAGCCTGAGCTTCTGGGATACTACAAACCTCTACCCCAAACAGGGCAGAGACAGAAGATGCCACTCTCCTCACAACTCTATATGAGAATATGTACCTTTCATTCTGAGAGATAGAGACTACCCTCCTCAGAGGATGTGCTATAGCAGGAGACTAATAGATTTTCTCTAAGTGAGTTGATACTTAGAACCTTTCCCCTAGGAGGGGTGGGGAAGAACTTTCTGGCTGAGCAAAACAAAACAAAACAAAACAAACAAAACAAAACAAAACACCTCTTCGAAGACAGAGGCCAGGCTGCGCTGGGGACCTTTGAGTGCTGGAAGACTATGGTTTTGCTGAGCACTTGAGACCAGAGAAGATGAACCCCACAAAATTTTCAGCTGTTCCTCCAGCCAGGGCCAATGCAGGTGTTGAATTTCAGTCAAGGTGAGAGACTGTCCCTTGTTCCGGGCTCCCAAGGAAGGGCAGCCCGCTGGCCCTAATCCGGGGTGCAGGAGAAGGTAGTAGGAGTGCGAGTGAAGAGGAAGGTGACCCTAGGATGGACTTGAGCTTGAAGTAGGGCTGGCATTTGCACAAGGTTCCAGGGAAACTCCTACCTCATTAAAATAGAAAAAACAGCTAATTAAACCCAATGAAAGTAGGAAGGAAATAATAAAGACAAAATTGGAAATGAATGCAATAGAAAGCAAACACGCTATAGAGACAAATCAATTAAGCCTAAAATTGTTTCTTTGAAAAGATTAGCAAAATGTATAAACCTCTAGCAAAACTGATGAAGAACAAAGGGAGAAAACATAAATTATTATTATAAGAGACAAAAGGAGGACATTGTTACAGATTTTATAGACTTTAAAATATATAAAGAAGACATTATAAGTCACTATTTGAATCAATTTTTAAAATCTTACTAAATTGGGACAAGTGTTTTTTAAAAAGTGATAAACCTGCCAAATGACCAAAGGAATAAACAGACAATTTGAATTGTTTTAATCTGTTAAATAAATTGAATCGATTAATAATAGTCTTCCCAGAAAGAAAACTCTGGGCTCACATGGCTTCATGAGAGAATTCTTTCATCGGTTTAAGGAGAAAATAATAGCAATTTTACATGCATTCTTCTGGAAAACAGAAAAAGAGGGTGACGTTTCTCAACTCATTTTATAAAGCCAAGAAAACTTGGCTACCAAAACCTAAAAAGGATGTTACAGAAAAACGACAACAACAACAAAAGAAACAACTATAGTGAATTTTTTTAAAACTTAGATGCAAAAATCAAAAATTTTTAAATAGTAAAAAGCCAAATCCAGCAATATATAAAAAGAGCAACACATCATAGACAAGCGATGTTGATTCCAGGTACACGAAGTTGCTTTAATATCTAAATATCAATGTCATTCAAAATATCGATGTGTCATTAACCACACTGATAGATCAACGGAGGAAAAAGCCATATGACTATCTTGACAGACACATCAAAAATTGTCTGATAAATATTAATACCCATTCTTAATAAAAAAATAAATTTCTTAGCAAACTAGAATGAAAAGCAACTTCCTTAACCTGATAAAGGGTAGCTACAAAAAACTTACAGAGAATATTATACTTAATGGTGAATTTTTGAAAGCTTTCTCCTCTAAGATCAGGTATAAGACAAGGATGCGTGCTATAATCTCTTCTATCCAACATTGCATTGTATTCAACATTATGCTAATGATATAAGAAAGTAAATGAATTAAATTATGTAAATATTGGAAAGGAAGAAATGAAACAGTCATTGTTTGTAAATATGATTGCATTTGTAGATAATGCTAAAGTATCTATAGTTAAATTATTAGAATTAATTAGTAAGTTTAAAAGGTTATTGGATTCCAAGCCAACAGGAAAACTCAATTATATTTCTACAAACCAGTAATAACACACAGAAAACAAAAATTTTAAAGTGAAACCTTTTACAGTAGCACCATAGAACATCAAATATCAAGGCATAAATTTAATAAAAGGTGTGCAAAATCTTTTCATTGAAAACCATAAAACATTTTTGGATAAATTAAAGAAGATATAAATATTGCTAAGATGTCCACTTTTCCCAACTTGATCCACAGACATGTGAGAAAGTGCTCAACTCTATCTGTTATCAGGAAATGCAGAATAAAAACACAATAAGAAACTATAACTCACTTACCAGAATGACCAAAATTAAAAAGACAATACTCAATGGAGCGACCCAAACATTTACACATTGCTAGTGGGAGAACAAATTGATAAAACGACTTGGAAAACTGGCGGTATCTACTAGAGCTGAACACACACCTATCCAAAGACCTACAATTCCCTTCCTAGGTATATGTATATGTTCACCAGGAGATATGTGCAAGGATATTATCAACAACAATATTAATAAGAGCAAAATACTGAAAACTACCCAAATACCACCATTAATATATGTAAATAAATTGTGGAGGATTCATGCACTACGGAATATCACTCAGCAGTAAGAATAAGTGAACACTCTTGCTATACACAATAGCATTGATGAAGTTCATGACATAATGCTTATTGAAAGAAACTAAAACAAGAATTGAGGGAATAGAGAAAATTGTTGTAGATTGAAAAAGACTAAAGAGACATAAAGCCAAATGCAGTGGGTAGAATCTGATTGTATTTCATATTTTTTTTAAAAAGCTGCATAATATATTTTGAGGATATCAAAGAAGTTTGAGTATAGATTGTGTGTTGGATGAAGTTATTGAATTAATATCAATATTCTTAGGTGTGGTAATAGCAATGAGGTGGAATAGAGAAATATCCTATTGTTGGGACGTGTGTGCTGAAGTGTTTAGTGATGAATACCATGATTTTTGAAGCTCACTTTTGAATGGTTTGGTGAAAGGAAAGTGTGTGTGTGTGTGTGTGTGTGTGTGTCTGTGTCTGTGTCTGTGTCTCTGTGTCTGTGTGTGTATTAATACAGAGAGACATGGAACCAGTGTAGCAAAATGTTAACAGTTGGTAAATATAGGTAAGAAGGTACATGAGTATTCATCAAATTATTTTTTACGTTTTCTAGGAGCTTGAATTTTTTTCTAAAGAAAGTAGGAAAAAAATAAATGTAATGCCTATGGATTATAGAAAAAATGTTTAAAATAAAACATAAAGAAAGAAAAAATTAGAAAATCCAAATAGACTTTTTACAGTTATAATTTAAAAATAAACTGCATCAGTAGAGCAGAATATGTTATCTGTTTTCATTCAATATTGAATTGAAGGTTCTGGACACACAGTAATAAAAGAAAAAGAAATAAAATAAAGATTGAACAGGAAGAAACAAAATTACCTACATAGAAAACCCAAGATAATCTACAGACAAATTATTAGAACCAAGAAACTTTGGCCAAGATTACTGTATATAAAATCAATTAGTAAAATAAAATGCATTTCTATATCCTAGCTCCAAAGAGCTAGAAAAAGTAATTTTAAAAAGATTCTATTTATAATAAGAATAAAAATAAGTAAGCAAAAAATAAATTTTGCAAAAGATTTACAAGTTGCTTTATTCAGCAACCAGTAAGACTTTATTTAAAAACATTAAAGAAAGCCACAGAAATGAAGGGATAAGAGATGTTCATTGCCGGTAAGATTTGACATCATAAATATGTCAATTTCCTCCAAATTAACTTCTAAATTCGATTCAATTTCAATCATAATCTTCAAAAGGGTTTTCATTATATTTGACAAATGGATTCTAAAAATGTCTACGGAAGAGCAAGAATAGCTAAGACAATTTTGAAGTTAGTAGAGTTTGTCCTGGCAGATACTAAGATTTCATATAAAGCCAATATCATTAAGATTGTGTGGTATGGATGCAAGAATAAAAACATGGATCAACGGGACAGAATAGGGAACCCAGAAAAATATATGGAAGCTTTATATTCCCACATGACTATAAAGAGGTGACATTGTAAGTCAATACGGGTTAGTCGATTAACCAATTATCTTAATGAAATAAATGAAATTATATCCCTACCTCCAACCAAATACATAAATAGATCCCAGATAGATTAATGACTTAAATGTAAAAAAAGTTTAAAACTTCTAGAATAAAATATAGAAGAATATCTTTTTTACTTCAGAGTAGGAGATGTTTTCTTAAAACACAAAAAGGTATAAGCCATGAAAGAAAAAATGATAAATGACTATCTTAACATTTAAAATATTTGTGTACTAAAAGCACCATAAACGAAGCTCACTGGTCATCTTTTATTCATTCTCAGAATGTTGGACAAAGAAGACTCTAGAGAGAAACTCTCCAACTTTCTCCTTGACAGGTATTAAACTGAGGCTCGTCCAACGTCACCAGGAGACTCTTGACTGCCTGTCCAGTATACCCTCCACTGCACACAAAACCTCCTCTTGTATCCGTGGAGAATGTATTCCAAGAAATAATATTCCATATTCAAGACACCTGTCTGTCTCAGAAACCCAGTGGGTTCTATATGGCTCAGTTTCCTGCTCTTTCTTTGCCTTTTTTTCTTTTCTCCATCGTTCTTCCTCAGAAAGGCACTGAGCACCTGGACCAGGCCTAGCACCGTGTTTGGTGCCTGGAGATGTAGGAATGAACAACATATGCTCATGTCCTTAAGGTAAACTCAACCCAGCAGAGGAAAGCAGGTAAGCCGTAACGAGCACCTAAGCCAGTCTTCTTGTTTGAGGTGGATGGCATCCCACCCCATGCGAGAGCACAAATTGCGTTGACTTCACTGGAGGCCACGGTAGAGGGGAGAGTGTGCCGAGGATGGAACCCCGGGGCCTGGCACAGGAGGCAGGGGCCCCGAGAGAGAGGGTTAAGATGTGGGCCAGGCTTCTGAGCCCTCTCACCCCTATAGCCTGAGCAAGGCATAGTCACCAAGTGAGGCTTCGTTGGGGACGGTGGCTCCTGCTGTTCCCTTGCCTCAAGATGGGCCCACTTAAACTGAGCGCTTGAGACCACCAGCTCTCAGCACAGAGCCCTCGCCTGTCCTTGGGGACGGCTTGCCACTCTGGCCACTGCTCAGTGGACAAGCCAGGCCTGTCAAGACTGAGGAGCAAGTCAGAGGAACCAGGGTGGGGGAGACAAAAGGGAGAGAACTGCTGTCCAGGGGGCCTTTGCTTTATGCTCATTAACCAGCACCATAGGCACCAGGCGGGAATGGGGCCCGGTGACCAAGGGGTGTTTATGGGCTGTGACAAACTGTTACTTTACAGCTGGGGGTGCAGGCAGGAAATCAGGATTTTATGACTCACTAAATGTCAATAACAATTAAATTTAGTTGGAGATTCCATGGCCCTCCATAGGCCCTAAGCACTAAACTAAGTAAGAGAGTAAGCCATTCCACCTTCCTTGGAGAAGCACCTGTGCCAGATACTCGAACCTAAGCTTTTTCCTTACAGTGGGGGCAGGAGGCCCAAGTCAATTCAGTTTAGTTCAGTTAGTTTTTGTTTCCCAAAGAAACAAAGGTTTAGTGATTCTTTTGCCTAGGGTGAACAAAACCTACCCCACCAAAGTGGCTAACTAAAAGGATAAATCATGACAATATTAATTGCTTGCATTTTATAGATTTTACAGTTTTTAAAGGGTGGTCATAGTCGGCCTTTCACTGGGCTTTCATTACAATCCTTTAGGGAGGCAGGGATTGTCAATCTCATACAGATGAGGAAATTGGGGTTCAAAAGGTGGAGGGACTTGCCAAAGTCAAGAAGTAACTGGTTCATTATGTTATTTGGGACTCTTTTGGTTATAAGTCATAGCATATTTTTTCAAACTGGATAAGTCAAAGAAAAGAAAATGTAGTGGCCGGTGAACCAAAGGTTGTGCTCACGTCAGGCAGAGCTGAATCCTGGAACTGTTGTTTCCGAGTCTTCATTTCTGGGTCCTTCTTTCCTCTGAGGGCTCGTGTCTCAGGCCGACCCCCTCCTCATGGTGGCCCCTGGAAAGTACAGATGTGAGTAATTCTTAGAGCCATAAATCCCCATAGGAAGAGCTTCTTTCCCCCTTTGGTCCTAATAGAAGTCCCAGAATTGAATCTCATTGGACCAAATGCCTGTTCTGGCCAGTGGGATGAAATATGCTGACTGTTCAGGTCTGTGCTGTGGCCACTCATGAGGTTGGTGGGCTCTGCAACCTGACATTTTGGAGTCTCCCTGTGAAAAGACTGGCACCTTGCCCCGTGACAGTGAGACCAGGGTCACCAGTTAATGAGTTATGCATAAAGCTCCCCATACGTTTTTATTGCTTTGTCTTATACAATGAGTGAGCCCCAGAGTAAGAAAGAAAAAAAAAAAAACTTGGCAACTTGGGAGGGAAAATGTATAATAAATAAATGGTAAAACCGACTCTAAAGGAAATGGAACTAGTTCAGGTAATAAGCAATAGTTTTGAAAACTTCTGCAGAAAGCTTTGAGAAGATGGTACAGCCAAGTAAACCAAGACTTGCTATGAAGATAGAACAAAGAGCTCTTGAAAAGTAGAAGGATGACTTCCAAAATGAAAAATTCAATTAAAAGGTTGAAATATGAAGTCAAAGAAATCTCCCAGAAGGTAGAACGAAAAAAGACAAAGAGATAGAAAATATGATAAAAACAAGACACATGAAAGATTGATCCAGGAGGCACAACATCTGACGCGTAGGAATTCCAGAAAGAGAATGGGGAAGATGAAGGGAGAAAAAAGCCTCCCCCAGGGCTAAGGACACAAGTACTTGGATCGAAAGGGCCCGCAGAATGCCCAGCGCAACGAATGGAAAGAGCCCCACACACACGGTGGTGAAATTTCCAAACACCAAATACGAAGAGGAGTTCTTGGAAACTTCCAGAGAGAAACCAAAAAAGATTGCTCAAGGAATAAAACTCAGACTGGCATCAGAAACACTGGACCGTAGGGGAAGAAAGAGCATAGTCTTTAAAACTGTGAGAGAAAACAATGTTCAATCTGAAATTCTGTGCCCAACTGGTCCATTGAGTGTAAGAGAGTCTGAAAGTAAGGAAAAAGACACTTTCAGATTTACCAGGACTAAGAACCTTTGTCTCCCACACATATTATCTGAGGAAGTTACTTGAGAATGTGCTCCAGCAAATAAAGTTCTCTTTCTTGGACTAAATGAAGAAAGAGAAAAATAGGATACGCAATCTATGAAAGTGATTAAGGAAGATTCCAGAATCACAGCTATGAGAGTAGACCTGGGAAAATAGAGATTTCAGAGATATTATATATTCAGAGAATTTGGTACCACATCAAAGAATATGACGAGTAATCAGTGCACAGTGAAAGTGAGGCAATGACCCATGTGAGAACTTAAGGAATATAAACACCCTGAGAGGTTTAATATAAAGGCGAAGGAAATGAACTCAGAGCCAGGCTGCTTGAACTTGTGAAATCCAGCTCTGGAACTCATCTGCTGTGTGATTTTATACAACCTACCCTGTGCCTCAGTTTACTTATCTGTATGATGAAGATGACATTAACACATCATAGGATTGTTGTACACATTACACCAATTAATATATGTAGAGTAATTTAGACAAGGTCTATCATATAGTAAGAGCTCAGTAAATTTTAGCCATTATTACTATTACGAGATTTTCTAAAAGCATCTACTTCTGGATGAAACCAACCAATCAAAATAAAAAACCCATGATTGGCAAAACTGCAGAGATTATTGTGTCCATTTAATTGTAGAACAAAGGTACTAGTGAAGGTCATGTTAACGACCTTAACAAACACACCGAAGGCTTATAAGGGCTCAGACATGACAGAAGTTTATTTCTGGATCACATAAATTCCAAAGTAGCTGTTTCCTCATTGGTGGCAGCTCTGCTCTCGTTGGCGATTCATGGTGCCAGTATCTGTCATCTTGTGGCCCCACAGCGTTCAGCCTGGGCACCCAGGTGTGCTCGGTTCTCAAGCGTCCAGCCAATGGGTTGGGAAGATCATTCACTGTAGCTTTTATAGGCCAGGCCAGCAAGTGGCACACGGCCCTTCTGCTCACAGGCCATCATCTAGAGGATGGGTACATCCAATTGCAAAGGAGGCTGGGACTGCAGTCCCTTTATATGCGGGAAGAAAGGATGAACGATTTGGTAAACGACTTCTGTCACAAAAGCCTTGATGGTGTCAGAACGCAATGTCTATGCTTTATATAAACTTGGACAAAATAAATAACAACGACAACAATAATAATAATATTCAGAGGTGGGGAAGGTAGGTGGGGTCGTTATTAGTGGTACTAATTTTCTCTTCTCTCTTAGAAGGACATTAATCTGTTCTGCTTCCAATTAAAACATGGAGTTAAGAAAACTATAGTGGCTCTAATTTTCCACACTGATTTTTCATCTTAAAAATCTTTTACATTAGTATCTTATAGAGAAGGGCATTTATCTGAAGTTCAGAAATTCATTGAGCGTGACCTCAATTTCTTTTTCTTCTGTTAAATTCAAGTAAAATTAAATGTAGTACTTTAAACATTGTTCAAATGCATGCATGTCTTGATCTCAAAGCTTATTTTGCACTTTTCAAAGACTGGAGGTACCAACTCAGCCCTGTACTCCTGGAAAACTCGAGTGAGACTCCAGTAACCCCATGAAAATCCCCCGGACGAGGCTCTGGGCTGCACATCCAAGGCCCCTCTGTCAGCCGCTGTGGTGTGGACTTGTGGGAAGGCTCAGGAAGATGTGGTTTCCAAGGACAGCGCCCCGAGTCTGCCTTGCACCCTCCCAGAGTTCTGGGTTTCACTGCTCCGTGGGAGGAGCAGGGAATGGAAGTTGGGGCCTCCTTGGTTCCACTAAAGGGAAGCTGGATCAGTGTTAGTGAGTTACTGAGATTTGCTGGTGTGGATTCTCTTCTTTTCAAAAATTTAGAAATGCGGAGGTAGCACTTTTAGGGCAGGCAGTAATCACTAAAAACAAAACAACGCAGAAAACTTGGAGAATTGCTGGAATCAGCAGACTCTAGAAAATTTGCCCTAAGTGCTTTGCAAAGCAACCCTAGTGCTGTCTCCAGCCCTCCCCGCCCCACCCAGGACAACTCAGAATTGCCTGATGGAACAACCTGGCGTGGTCTCCCAGGTGCCTGCAGTGGTGAGGGCTCCCATGGTCCCTGCCTCCAGAGACACTGAGGGGAATGAATCTCTGCCCTTGGTGATTGCTGCATGAGAGTTTTCTGATGGCTTTCCCGGGATGGTGTGCCTGGTGCAGACTGCAGGAACCTGCAATTCACCCTCCCACCTGCATACAGACCCAGCCTCCTGGAGCTCACTCTATCCCACCCCTCTACCCCCCACCAGGCTTGGGACCCTTCCTCCCAGATTCGGTGACTCCTCAGGGAGGGTATCAGGTCTGCAGCCAAACCGTGCGCTCACCCAGCTCCACAGACATCTCTACCCTCTGGGAACCTTGATTGTTATTTATTCGTGTCAATCATTCCTTCATTCAGTATTTATTGTGGACCAAGCACACCGCTGTGGTCTGGGATACAGCGGTGAACAGATACATTAACACCTGTCCTCGTAGAGCGTGCATTCTAACCAGGACGGGGTTCTTAACCTCAGCACTATTGACCTTTGGGGCTGGATAATTTTTTGTTGGAGAATGGAGCCTGTCTTGTGCATTTTAGGATCTTTAGCAGCATCTCCACCCTTTACCAGTTACATGCAACTCCCCGCCTCGCACCGAAAATGTCTACAATATTGCCAAATGTTTTCTGAAAGGCAAAATTGTCCTCAGTTGAGAACCACTGATTGGAGAGACACACACATACACACACATATGCACACAGACACACACACACACACACACACACACACCCTAACAATACCTTTAACATGAGGCTCACCATAGAGAGGGTATTAGACAACCTCTGGGTTCTAGTGTTTGCCACCAGGGCCCAACTAATCAGAGCTAACATTTTTTTGTTGCCATTAACATTATTTTATTCCCGTTGACTTGACAACCTTAATATTAACCATCCTCCCCGCCTCCTACAGATGAGAACACTGAGGCTTACGAGAAGTTGAGCAACTAGCTGTGGCTATGACGTGAGTAGCTGAGATCTGGACCAATGACCCTGAATCAGCCTCTCTAGAGGTGGGGCCCAGAAGTTGGCATTTTGTGATTTTTATTCATGGTTTTGCTTTTTTTTTCATAGCATTAATTCTTCTCCTCCCAATTAGAACCACTTCCAAGCTTGTTGATTAATATAAAGCGTAATGATGATATTGATGACACAATAAACATCTTGTCATTTATTAAGCACTTAGCAATCTTCAAAGTACTTTTCATTGATTATCTGATTTGTTTTTCTCAATAATTCCCCAAACCCCTCTGGTGTTTTTGCTCTGTGACACCGGATGGGCCCTGGCTTTGTCTACACAGCTCTTCAAATTCGCCAACTTGACTTGGCCTCTGAGACTTCTCTGATATGCAATCGTCTCCTTCAAAAAAAAATCTCCCCAAATCCACTGTGGTTTGAGTGAAGAGAAAAGAGATTATCTCTCGTGAGGACCCCTTAGGCCCTTAATTTACCAGCCAAGAAATAACCCTGTGAAAGATCTGGGTAGTAGCAGAGAGAAGGTCTGGGGTCTCAGCCCAGAATGGCCACAGCATTGGAGTGTCCTGGGCAAGACCCTGCTCCTTTCTGGACCTTAGTGTCCCCAACTATTACCGTCGGCACCTTCACGAGAGCTTGGGGGTGGCTTTGAAGCTTTTACAGGTATGTGGTATGTAAAGTAGGGAGAGGGGGCGTGGCGATGAGGGGTCCCAGGCGACTCTTCTCCCTACTCTCCCTTCTACAGGAGCAGCTTGTCTTTTGTGTACAAGTCAACGTTCCATAAAATCTCTGGGGGAAAAATATTTTTCAATAACAACCATAAAAATGCTTCCCCTGCACCATACGACCTCTAGTTTTCCTTTCACAATAATAATGGTAATAATTTCCAACAACCCAGCCCTTACCGCCTGCCAGGCGTTAAGCCGAGCACCTCACACCCACTCTAGTGTTTAGTTCTGTCCATTGGTAGATAGCAAAACTGAGCCTTCCCGAGATTAAACTGCTTTGTCACAAGCCACCAAGCCAGTTCCGGGCAGGACCTGGGTTCACTCCAAGTGCCACAGCGCTCCGACTTGACCAAGGCACAGGACTACCTTCCGCTTGCATGACCGCTGGCCCAGGCTATGACATTATATGAAATTATATGGACTATTAAGTAATATTAAAAGGGAAACGGAGTTATGGGGCAGAGGGCTGGTCATTTTAGATAAGGTCAGAGAAGGAAGGCCTCATGTAGAAAGAAGTTGGAAGACCTGGGAGGGCCCATTTCCCGTTACATCCTCTAGGCGGCAGCATCCTCCCATTTGCGGGGCAGCCCAGTGGGGGCCCTCTTCCCAGCCCTATAGGGAGCTCCGCCAGAGAAGCTTGCTCAAGTTTGACCCTATGAGAACCAAAGCTAGTCAGCCTATGTGAAAATTCTGGTTAAAATGCGGAATCCTAGAAAATGATGCCTGAAGAATTCCTAAGGTGTGAGTATTGTTCTGTTTTTTGATCTGGGTGCTGCATAGACAGGTGCGTTCACTATGTGACGATCCACTAAGCCTAGTTACGATCTGTGCACTTTAACTTGTATGTTACACTTCAATAAAAAGTTAAAAATGACACGCACGCACACCTAAGCACTTTTTTTTTTTCATCTAAATTATGGTTGTCATTATTTTCCCACCTCTTGCTGATTAGAGCTCTGCCCATCTTTCTGAAAGTTTATTACACACATCAGCACAGACAAAACGCTCAGAGCCCTGCCTGGCGCGTAGCGAGCACATCATAAACGTTAACATCATTTCGTTTTATACACACCACGATGCATCATCTATGATCTCCAGTCTTGCTTTCTTTACGGTGGAGGAAGAACTTACAGACACTTGCCTAGGAATCTGATGGTAGAATCCTAGACTTTCATGGTTTTTTCACCCTTTCACAGATACTTTGCTCAGACCTTTTAACAGAAGTTCTAAAAGCAACGTACTTTTACGAGTCTTTCCAAAGTACTCGCCTTAGTTTTCATAGAACTAGCTTGCCTTCATACTTCTTTTTTATTAGTTGACATATTAATTAATTAAACTATATAATTGAATAATGAGATTTCCTGACATACGACAATTTGGAGACAAACACAATTAACCCTGAGTACATGACTTAACTGGAAGGGGAGGAAGGCTGAGGGTAACTAGAGAGGGGGCTGCTGGCCGTGAGGCTTCACCAGGCTGTGGGCATCAGGCAGCAAGTTTTCCAGAAGGAGTGGAGAGCTTGGGCCAGTCTGGAAAGTTGGTTCAGTGGAGGCTGGGTCAGAGAACTACAACTGTTCCCTTCTTAAGTGTTGAGGTCCCCGAGATTGATTCTTACACTTACTAATGGCCTGGTGTACCCATCAGGCATGACTGGAAGTGCTTGGTAAGGCTCCCTTTGGGAACTCAGAACAATAATCAGAGCCATTTATCGTGCAAATTCTGTGTACCAGGCCCAGCACTAGGTGCCTTACATGCATACGAACCCTCACAGTAATCCCATGAAGGCCGGAATATCATTTACCATTTAAATCCATCAATCAGTTAGCTCTTGATGTGTAACAAGCATTCTAAAACATAGTGGCTTAAAATGACTCATGATTTTAATTTAGTTCATAATTCTGCAGTTAGCACTTTGGGGTGCTCAGCTGAGTGATTCTACCTTCGACTGGTCTCCGTCATGTGTCTGTGATGCGCTGCCAGTCAACTGCACAGCTCTGCTTCTGGGAGTTGGTAGCTGTGGGCTGGGGTGATGGAGACAATGGGCTAGTTGATCTCTCGTCCTAGGGCAAGCTGGCCTAGGCTCCTCCCCATAGTGGCTGGGCAGGATTCCATGACTAAGAGTAGAAGCATCCAAGGTCTCTTCAGGCCTAGCCTCAGAATGGGCACAATGTCACTTTCAGCACAGTTTTCTAGTCATACCAAGTCACAAGGCCAGCCCAGATTAAGGAGTGAACCAGCAGACCACCTACTTCTTTATGAAGTCATAATACTGCAAAGAATGTGGACACAGGAAGGAGATAATTGCAGCCATCTTTGCAAACAATATAGCATACCATTTTTACAAATGAAAAAACTTAAGCCCAAGCAAGTCAAGCTGACTAATGTATTCAGGGTATTTCAGCTAATCAGCAACAGAGCTAGAACAACACATACCCGGGGGACTTTAATATCTGCTCTTTTCACTAGGCTAAGCTGCTTTAGTAAGAAATTAAAGGGCCTGAAGCAAAGAGGATAATTCTCATTCTTAAATTAACATCAGTTGAGCATCCTCTCTTATTTATACAGCATTATCCTCTAGGTCATCCTCATAACATCTCCAAGAAGTAGAGATGATCATCCCCACTTTACAGATAAAGAAATTAAGGCTTAGAAAAATTAAGGTTACTTGCCAATGGGTCACGTAGCCCTATGCACATAAAGACGAGGGATTTTAATTATTTCTTCTGATTTCAAGTTCACTATTCTTTCAGTCATATGAAAGACTCTCCATCGGGGTCCATGAACTTCCAGAAAACCCCACATGGTCCTCGAACAATTTAGGAGTACATACAAAGTTTTGTATGTATTGCAGTCGAACTTTTTTTCTGAAAAAGGAAATCGCTTTTTTTAGATTCTCAAAGGAATCTATGTTCCCCTACAAAGTTAAGCACTGCATCTTACAAGTGCTGATCATCCCCCAACCAGGCAGGCGAAACCCTCCTGACGAAGCCCCATAAACTTTATAGATTCTAGAAACTTAGAGAGAAAGGGAGCCTTTAGACCAGCTCTGAGAGAAATCGGGTGGAGTTGAGGGGCTGTGCCTCTGAGAATCAGAATGCGTTATTTCATCTTGTGCTGAAATGGAATTAGGGGTTTGAAAGATCACTGGGTTGTTGAAAATGACCTGCCAAGGCAGGAGGCAACCAGCAGTGTTCAGGAAATGATGCTGCAGTTTGCTCCAACTCTAGACTGTTTCTCTATCTTTTACAGACTTGGATTTCTGTATCAGGGACCACCAGATCCAACCCCTCTCTCCTTTCTGCCTTAAGATGTGGCCCCAACATTTCTCAGAGCCAGCGGCTGAATCCCGAGAGTGTGCCTCACTCCTGGGCCTCTACTGAGCTCCTTACCTACTCGCCCTGCTGCCAGTGAGTGTCTCAGCTCTCCGGAGTCTGCATCACCTCGCTGGCGCTCCAGGATCTCCACCCCCTTATCCCAGGCAGCTTCTTCCTGTACATCCCACCTTTGGCAGGGTCCAGGGCTTGGCAAATCTGCAGTTAGCAGCAGAGAACCAGTTAGCTTGGCGAACCACAGAGTCATCAAATGAGAGAGTAAAACACAGAGCTGAAAAGTGGGAGCCGACAGAGAGAGTGACTTGCCCACTACACCTGCCCTCTCCTCACGCTATCAACAATTTCAGCCTGTCATCCGGCCACACATGTCTAAAGGGAAGCTTGGTATCCTTCTCCTGGATGCTTGCTGCAACTTCCTCTCTAGTCCACCAGCGTCCACTTTGTCCCTCTCCAATCTATATTCAATACCGCAGCCGGAGGATGTTTTTAAAGCAGAAATCTGATCATATCATGTTCCCCTGCCTAAAAATACTCAATAAACGTTCATCACGGCTTACAGGCCCCGTTGCCTGTCCCCTGCTTCTCCCTTTAGGCTCATCTCACACAGAGTTTCTCCCAGTTGTGTGCCGAAGCTGGTTCCTACCAGCTTGCAGAGCCAATTTGTAAATATTCAGGAATTTGTTAGTAGCTGGAAATTGACTGTGGTGTTGATTTATTTACATCAGAGAAATCGACAAGTGCTAAAAATCAATCCCCCACCCCTACCGCTGTCCCAAGAGCTGGTTGACCAGTACACAGCTGCTAGTGCCCACTGTGTAATTTCATACAGGGTCCTTGCACGTACTGTTTCTCTGCCTTGAACATTCTTTTTCCTTCTTTGCTGAGTTACCTTTACTCTTTTAGACCTCGGTCCAACTGCTCCTTCCTCTGGGAAGCCTTCCTTGCTGTCTTGGAACAAGTCAAATCCCAACCCTGAACCTGTCCTTCTTGGCTTGCATCACAGTAATCTCACATGTATCTGTATCATGAATGATTATTGTCCATCTTCTCCATGGGAATGTAAACTCCATGATGGGAAGAATCCTGCCGGGTTTTGCTCACTCTCTTTGCTGCATCACCCAGAACAGTGCCTGGTACGTGGTAGAAACTCAAAAAAATTATCGAACTAATGAATGAGTTAGAGAAATACACATTAGACAAGAAGCCCTAAGCTTTGGCTTCCTTGGCAGAGACTACTCTTACTCATGCTTCTCCTCTATATTTTCCAGTTTCTTTTGTTGTTAGATTTGTCATATAACCGAATTCTAACCAATGCCATGGGGTGGAAACTATGTCTCCAGCCATGGGCTTTGAAATGTCAAAAGTGGCCTTCGATGTGCTTGCTCTTCCCCATCTACTTGGCTGGAAGTAGAGGAGTCACAAGACAAGAAAAAACGCCCAGATTCCTGAGTCGCCGAATGGAGATGAGTGGTCCAGATGAGTCACATGACCCTCCTTGAACTGTGATAGAAGCAAGAGAAACTTGTATTGATTTAATCCCTGAGGTTTTGAGGTTATTTGTTACTGCAGCAGAATCTAATCTACCTCGACCCACAAGACCTTCCCAGCTCTGTCATTCACTCCTTCCATTCAGCAAACCACACTCTCTCCGGGCCTCAGTTTCCCCATTGGCAAATAGAAAACATTCTACAAGGTGACCTCGGAAATCCTTCCAACATTAAAATTCAGTTATTCTGCTTGCGTATTTTTCTCCCTTCTGCCTAGCATGATATGTAGACACCATACATGTTTGCTAAATTAGAGAACCTTTTATATTTGAAACCCTTTCCTCTAGGTAAAAGCATTTTAATACCTTAGAAATTCAGAGTGTTTACTTAGATTATTTAATCATCCCACAAGTAAAATATCAATCAAAATAACAATGGTGACATTTTGTCAAGAGGCCTGGAAACCTTCGGAGATCTTTAGCCTTGCAGAAGTTCTCCCGAGCTTCCCGCTCTGTCTGCCCTCGGCAGTCTGGTGGCCCCAGCATTTCCAATTATTTGCAGGTCTCAGCCTTAGACTGTCTCAACTGTTCCATGCGGCTGACTCTGTCAACTGCCTTTCTCAACAGAGATGATCTCATTTTTCAAAGGAACCCACTAATGCCTTTTCTTAGAGAATTGTCATTAAAGTCTACTGCCTGGATATCAGTCACCAAGAAGCAAAAGTGGCATCTGTGATGAGACGTAGCCGAGTTGACCCACAGTCCTAATAACTTAACTGGGTTTCAAATCTCCTGAGGACTACTCTAGCCCTGCCATGGGCTCACTGTGTGTGAAAGGGGTGAAAGGCAAGCTATTCTTCTTGGGCTGGGGTCCCTCTTCCCGTTAAAGATGAAGGACACTGCAGCTGCTGTCATCCATGTAACCATAGTAACGGTGGACCACATGACAGGTGTCTGATCTCCATCAGACAATGTCTGATATTAAGTGTTCTTCATCCTTCCCCTCACCCCTACCCCAGACTCTGCTATGTGGCATTGAGCTTTCCCAGGGGAAGAGCCCAGACTTGGGAGATCTGAGCTGACAGCATTAATTAAACCTCTTCTTTCCCCTGAACGTTTTGCATTGCTAGGCCCAGGAGCCAAGAAAACCTCCCAGGGAAGCTCTAATGAGAGAGAACACTATGTCTACCACCAGGCACTGAGGGACTTTGGCTCCACACTTGGCAGCAAATGGGGCTCAGTAGGAAAATGTGCCTGGCATGCAGCAGGCACTAAATAAATACCTGTGGAATTTATTTAGTGAGGCTCAATTTAATCAAGTGAGGCTCGCTTAGCAAATGAATTCCTTCCAAATCACTGGTCATCCTGCACGAAATGATATGTCATTCACTCTTTCAGCAGTTACCGAGTGCCTGCTGTATGCACCCATGGGTGGCTCTAAAGAAGTTCTAGGACTTCTGAGCCCAGGCCTTGAGAGAACGGGCAGCTTCTGCTTCCTTCCTCTTGGAACCCGGCCACCATGCTCCAGTCACATGGAGGAGAACCAAGGTGCAACGGTTGACAGCCCAATTGTGCTCTCAATGGCAGCCAACACCAACTGCTTGCCATGTAGCACAGCATCTTGGATGTTTCAGCCTGACTGCAGCCTCAGAAGACATCACGCTGAGCAGGAAAACCGCCTAGCTTAACCCAGCTAACCCACAAAATCGTGAGAAGTAACAAAACACAGCTGACCCTTGAGCAACGCAGGTTTGAACTGCACGGGCCCACTTATACGCGGATTTTTTTCAATAAATACTGTAAATATATTTTCTTATATGATTTTCTTTTGTCTAGCTTACTTTGTTGTAAGACTACAGTATATAATACATATAACATACAAAATATGTGTTAATTGATTGTTTATGTTATTGGTAAAGCTTCCGGTCAACAGCAGGCTACTAGTAGCTACGCTTTGAGGGAGTTATAGGAGGATTTTCAACGGTGTGGGGGTCAGCACGCCTAACCTTGCCTGTGGTTTATTAACTGAAATGCTGGGAGGTACCACAACTGGCAGGTCAGCAGAAAGGTTCTGGCTAAACCAATCAGACACTTGGGAGTCATCGGCTTTGTGGAAGATCGAAAGCCCTATTGTAGAAGGAATCGTTTACACCCCTTCTCATGCTGGCCTGGCATGCCCAGAGCACCACGGACTCACAGCCAATGCTTGTCGAATTAAACACTCCACATAATGAAAAACACCCCAAATCACTGTTATCTGATCTAAGACAGTCCTCCTCATGCCTGGAATTCCAATTTCCCCTCATTGTAGCATTTCTTTTATTTCCCCCACTCTGGACTCCTGGCTGCTGCATTTGAAAATCTTTGTGCTTCTAAGACAAGTCCTTTCTCTGAGTGTGAGGGGTGGACTTGGAACCTACAAACCTGAGTTTGGGTTCAGGATGACTAGAGTTTTCTAGCTGCCCCACATCCCCTCCGAGCTTTGGCTTCCTCATCAGTAAATGGACATGAGAGTCTCTGCAGATCAAATTAGGTAATAAAGGTAAACTACCAGGTCCGCACGCGAGGAGGTGATGCAGGTAGAGACAGAATCATGTCAATCATCTTCTCCAGAGGCAGGTACAGACTCAACTCCAAATACCACACTAATTCCCTTTGGCGTGCCAGCTGCCCCTCTCACAGACTGGGAACACCTGGCAAGATCAAGAGATGGAAAATCTCCAGCTTTATGTGTTTGTGTTTGAAACATTCTCTGAAGACCCAACGGTACGGCCTCCTCCGCCAGAGAGGCTGAACAAAGCGTTAGGAGTCCTTTAAAATGACCCCTACCCAGAAGGCCTGGGTTCAAGCCCTGATTTGCCCGCTAAGGCAGTGTGACCTCCTGCCATTCTTGGGTACAAGTGTCTTCGTACAGAAAGCAGGAAGTACAGCCTAAGAAAATCCTAAGGGTTCTGCCACCCGAAAGGCTCAAGGCTCTAGCTGGGTTGGGGGCCCAGTCACGTGTTGGCGGGGAGGGGGTGCTGGTTGACGTAGTACTGAGTGCGGGCGCACCCGCCAGCCTGGGTCCGGCCCCCTCCTCTGACGTCCTCGCAGCCGCCCTCCCTCCCCGCCCCTCCGGCGGCGAGATTGCTGCTGGCGCGCCCGGAGCTGCTTGGCGGCGGGCGGGCGGCGGGCGGCGGGCCCGGCCGGGGAGGGTGCGCGGCGGCGGGACCGAGCCCCGCGCCTGGAGCAGGCACCATGGTGCTGTCGGTGCCCGTGATCGCGCTGGGCGCCACGCTGGGCACGGCCACCAGCATCCTGGCGCTGTGCGGGGTCACCTGCCTGTGCCGGCACATGCACCCCAAGAAGGGGCTGCTGCAGCGCGACCGAGACCCAGACCCCGAGAAGGGGAGACCGGGCGTGCTCCGGCCCGCCCAACAGGTGAGCAGGGTGGCACCTTGGCCTCCCCGGGAGAGGGGCTGTCTCCCCGGCTGCGGCGGCGGGCGAACATGGGGTGGGGGAGCCGTCGCGGTTCTTCTTTGCAAGAAAGAGCATGGCGGGGAGGGGGACGGCGGACGTGCATG